>NC_059179.1:33066853-33666853 GCF_019923935.1 Bubalus bubalis | reverse complement strand
AAGTCTCCAAAAGGACCATCCCATCACTCTGTTTGGGAGGAGGACCATCTTCATTATGCAAGGAAATATATCTTAGTATTAAGAGCATGGGTTTGGAGTCAGGGCTAAACTTAAATCCCAGCTCCACCACCCTACAGGCTGTGTGGTCTTGAACAAGACACACACTCTGAGTTCCTAAACCCAGTTTTAGAAAATAAAGCAGAGGGTGGAAGTGGAGGATAAAATCTACCTCAAGTGGTAGCGTTAGGAAGAAATGAGAAAATGCTCATCAGTGGCTTGGCACACTGCCACAAAAAAACAGATACTGTCAAATAACACAAATGTTTTCAAAGGTTACCCTGGGCCCAGTGTGCAAAATAAAATAGGGAAGGACAACCAGAATCACTTTTTCCTGGATATACAAAACAACTGAAGACAAAAATATCAAGATTTTACAGAACAAAAACCAACTTGAGCAAAGCAGAGCTTCCAAGGAGCTTTAAAGTCCTTGATGACGATACTGTGTAATTGGAAGTAACAGGGCGGTGACACAGACTGCTTCTGTGTCCAGTGAAATCACGTCCTTTGAAGGCGAGGTTATCCAGACAAGTGGAGCTACACATGCGCCCATCTATCCAACCATTCATCCCAGCCAGCATGAGGAATGAACGCAGTGGAAACCTTGGGAAGATCTTTATTGTGGCCCTTGTTGGTGATGGCGGTGAACTTGCATGCTGGCCAGGGTGGAGTCCTGAACTTGAGTCTCAGGGATAGCAGGAGTCCTCCCTGCAAACTTGTAACAGAAGTACCTTGATCCGTTTTCTAAAAGCTTTCTTGCTTAACAATCGCTCACCCTGGCATCTCTCCTTGCATGTGATTCTTTTATTTTTTAACTTTACAATATTGTCTTGGTTTTGCCATATATCAACATGAATCCGCCACAGGTATACATGTGTTCCCCATCCTGAACCCTCATCCCTGTATGTGATTCTTACAAAGAAATAAGGATACTTTCACATCAATGATCCTTAAATAGTAATGATGTGCTTTCTTAAATTCCCTCCTGGTGAACTAAGTTTCATTAATAAGAATTAAATCATTTCTGCTTGATACTCAGAGGGCCAACTCAGATATATCAGAGTGACAGTCGTATAGCCCTAAGAGTGACTTTTGCTTTCAGAAATGAACTAACCAGGTACACAAACTATGCCAAACAGGCATTAAGAATGAGACGGGAAAATAAAGAGTTCAGGGACCCTTTCTGGTATCCACATCACCACCCATCACCCACACCAACCACAGGGTCTCAAGTTCCACCTTGGGAACACATTTCTCTTGCTGAAGGCAGATCTAGTTTCCCCAGAGATAAAACCCAAATTATAGAAACAAGTGACCAGCCTTTATCTGCACATACTAAGTTGCTTTTATTAATCCAGAATGGCATGCTACAGATACTGTACAGCATGAACATTTATTCATTACAAAAATGGCTTCCAAACCATTAAAAATGAAATTGGAATAAGAGCATAAAACGGAACAGTAACATCACAATTGTTAGGAAACATTCAAAGTATTCACAAAAAAATGTTATAGTTAGCATTTTAATAAACCAGAGAAAAACCGGAGACAGTTTTACAATCGCTTCATGTCAACTACAATGGCACTGAATGAACAGGTTTAGCTTTATACAGCATTTTGTAACATCAACATGCCTAGATTTTTTTTTTTATTTTTAAAGTTTGCTACCTACTTGTATGTCATACGGGTACATAAAAGCGGCAGCTGGTTTTTCCTTTAAGAGTAATCTAATATACAGAATTTTTGGCCCTTAAGGGTTTATACCTCTTCATTTAAAATGCTTTCTGGACAATCTGCTACCAAACACGTCTTGTTATAGGTGACATTAAAACTACATACAAATCTACCTATGTAACATCACAGCAAAACATGATGAACGAAAATTACAGCATCAAAAAGAGGGAGAAAGCTAAAGTCACTGAGAATTTTGGCACATAAAGTTTTGCACACGGTCAGTCCATGTCCTCAGGGTGCAGGGTGCTCGCCTGTGAGTTCACAGGGGAAACGGGACAATCCCCACTGCTGCTGGTACAGCGTGTAAGATCCCCTCACTAATGTTCAAGTCTTGTTTTACATAATGGCTTTTAAAGCAACTTTTGTTAATGCTACTGATCCTTTAATGCAACTATTAATGTCCATTTGGCGGTATCTGGGTTTCATACGGCAAAAAAAAAAAAAAAAAAAAAAAAAAAAGTCCAAAAGGGAAACAAAAAATATATATATACACATTTTATATATAAACTTAAAAACCTTGTACAAATGAGTTGTTATATATAAGATGCTTATGCTAAGGGGAAAAAAACTTTATACAGTTTCAAGAAAAAGGAAAACATATTTTAAAAGGGACAACGTACAGGTTCGACGAGCAATCTCTAAAGCAATAAATACTACTGGTCCAACAGCAATGTGATTCCATTAATTGTTGAATAGCAACCCCCTCCCCCCAAAAGAACAACACCATGGAACAAGGTATATTAACACATTTTTAACCCTTTGTTTCTGTACATTTAAACAATAACAAGTAACATCACAATAAAAGTTGTTTCACACAGAAAAAAAAAAAAAAAGTAAATGGCACTGCATTCCTTGTGCCCTTATGGTTTAAAAACCAGATGTAAAATGATTGGTTCGCAAGCTCGTATTTAATACAAATAATACAGAACCAACTCCTTTTGGAGGGCTGCTTCAAAATTGCTTTTTTTTTTCTTCTTTTTGTTTTTTAATCAGTCTTTTAAAACTAAGCTATCCGAACTACATAACAGTTATGTATATATATATATATTTTAAACGCTACAAAGACTTTAAACAGCTGTTGATAAAAATTTTGGTAGAATCATGAGGTTCTTCTCTCATCTACATATTTAAAGGAGAAATTGAAATAAGAATGGGTCAAATATTGACCAATGAACTCGATAAACATTAACTAATGTAGCCACGTGGCACAAACGGAAGAGGACAACACGAAAACCGGGCAGGAGGGTGGGGGCGGGGTGGGGCGGAACTGGAAATAAAGAAAAAGCAAGAGGAAAACACTCCACAAAGCACCCGGGGCTGAGGAGGGTAAAGCTATTCTAAAGACTTGGTGACGAGGGACAGTGGCTGGGGCTGGGTCCCGGCCAGAGCGCCGTGGGAATGTAAGGAAGATGTCGACGGCTGTGCCAGAGATGCGGGGGGGATGGCAGGCGGCTGCAGAGCGGCGGGAGGCAGGTCCAGGGCCCCGTTGGCACAGAGGGCAGGGGCCTTGCCGTGGGCGGCCTCGGCAAGCAGGAGGGCAGGCGGCGGAGGCATCATGGACAGGTGGGCCAGGGGGTCGGGCTTCAGGGACAGCGAGAGAGGCTGGGTCTGCTCAGTCTGTGACTTGGCGTCCTGGGGGGGGGAGCCTAGCAGGTTGGGGGAGGAAGGAGGCGAGTCTAGTAAGCTTCCATCTGAAGAGGGTGGACTGAGGCAGCTGCCTTCACCTTGTATGTAGCGAACGCACTTTTTTTTTCTCCTAGAAACAGGGGAGGGAGGGGAGAGAGTTATCTGTGAATAAAGGGCAAAGATGCCAAGGGAGAGAGTTATCTACTGCTCAGAGCCAAGAGGACCGCCACCTAACGGTGCCCCCCGGGGAGACATCGCCCAGCGGCCAGGGGACGTTTAACGCCACGCTGGGGTGCCCGGCTCACTGAGCTATATGCCCGCTCTGGCGAATGAAGTGTCAGACCGCACAGCTCCCTACCTACCTGCTTCCCCTGCCCCGCTAAACACCCGCCTTCCCACTGACCAAATGTAAGTGAGCAGGCTCAAGGGCGCCACCTGTGGACCGTGACAGACAGCGGCTGCGTCCACACTGAGAGGAGCTCAAGAGCTTGTTCGTTTCTCTTTTTTGGCTTAGACATCCCTTCATTTCCCGTGGTAACCATCCCCCTTCATTTCCACCACTACCGCCCCCAGCCCTCAATGGGTGTGTGTGTGTACATGTGTGTAAAAGAGACAGACAGAGCTCCCTCCCCAGGCGCCTCATATCCATCTGAAACTCAAAATGCTGACTGTTGAGCCCACAGAGCTTAAAGGCAGCGCGAGCAAGAGGCTGAAAAGGTTTTATCCCACCACCTCCACCATCACCACCACCAACCACCACCACCACCACCAGAGGCTGCTGGCGCCCAGAGAACTTTTTGGGCTTGTCTGTTAAGAACCACACCAAATCAAGAGAGGTCAGAATCAGTTGTGAAGGGGGGCGTGGACAGGGGGGGAGAGGGAAACGAAAAGAAAACCAAATAAACTAAAAAACAAAACAAAAATAAACAAAAAAATAAAACCACCAAAAAACAGGTAGAAGAGGATAAACAAAGGTGGGGGAGGGGGAAGAATAAGAAAAACAGAAAATGATCCAAAGGAACAAGAATAACTGGTCGTATGGCCTGCAGGTTGTGGATTAAATTATGATTCAAACTTTTTTTTTTAAGATTTGGGGTCTTCCCCTCCCCCACCCCATAGTGAGAAGGCTAGAAGGAGAGATGGTGAGAATGGGGATGGAGGGGCAACTCGCCCTGGTCCATATGCCAGGGCCAATGAGTAAGGGTTCAGCCCATCACAAGGAAGTGACAACCAAGAAGAAGTGCCAGGGAGTCGCAGCATGGACTTTCTTGAATCGGGGGTGGGGGTGGGGGGTTATCAGTAGTGTTTAAACCAGAAAGACTAATTTTGCCCTGCGCCAAAACCAGAGTCTCCCCTCTCCATTTCCTGTTTATGTAAGAAATAGGATTGAGAATTTCAGAGCCTCTTGTGCTTATCCATCTGAGGTGGGCGAAGTCAGTTCAAGACACTGAGCGTGTGACCTCACATCTTCCCCCTAGTATTCATCCCAGTTTGATGGGATCGTATGTGGTAGGACAGGTGATCCTGGCAATCAGCCCCACTCATGCTATTAAAAATAATGCAGATACAGGGGATGTGCTGACCTAAGAATACAGTCCGAACCGCGGCCGATAACACTGTCTAAAAACAAGTGTGTGAGTACCGGCTGGCTTCCGGTCATGGGAAAGCAACCAAGATGCTGCCCAGTTGAAGGCCACCACTGTCAGATGTCAGTGACCTTTGAAAGGAAGTGAGTGCACTGAATGCCTCCTTGGGTTTGTGCCCCAGAGCTGCCTGATGATGCCCCTCAGTGCGTGGGGTGTGGACTCAGCAAGATGGCAGGAGGGAGGGGAGGTGGGGGGCGAAAGGGCACATGCTCAGTCCTTCCTGCCTCCCAGAGGCCGAGACCCATTGGGCCAGTGGCTTCAGGGCCTCTCCATCCCTGCTCTGGGTCGGAAGGAACTCCAGGAAAGTGAGGACAGCCTGCCTTCACCTTCCAGTTGACAAGGTTCCTTTTCCTCCTCTGGGATAGACTGAAATGGACTGTGGGTTCTGCTCCCATCCCAGAAACCCAAGATAAAATAATTAAGCCTCTTAAGAGTTTTAAACCACCTTAGCCTGCAGATCAAAACATGCTCAAAAAACTAAGATGTCCATGCATTTTAAAAATGGGAGAAGAAAGGGAGGGGCATAAGCAAAACTGAGAAAGCAAAAGGGACAAATGAGAGAGGGGGAAAGAGGAAAGGGACAAAGAAAGAACAGGGGGAAAAAAATAACAGGAAACAAGGGAATGACATCCAGCAGCGTTCCATGCTATATTAGGGCAGAGTGAAAAGATGGGAAAAGCAACTTGGTGGGCTCAAAACAGAATCTTGTTAAAATGTCCTCAAATGTCAAGTAAAATTAGAAACCCTGTGCAGGGAGCGAGGAGCCCTGATTAGCTGGGAACATTTCTGGTGCTCCCCTCCCCCATTCTGCCCTCCTCATGGTTTGAAGTTTCCATGTCCTGGGGATTAGTGGGGGGCATTTGAACACAAGACATGTGGACTATGAATGACACGGTGACCGCTCCTTCTAAGAGGTGGCAGAGCAGATGGCAGTTGGAACCCACACATTTCGGACAGGCCAGAAAATGCCTTGTTTTGCAAATCCTTTTATTATTTTTTAAAAGCATATCCTGTATTACTAATTTAGCATCAAGCCAGAGATCCTAGCAAAGTCAAGAGGAAAAGTGGAGGAAAAAAGGGACAAGACCCATTCTCTTATCCTCCTCCACCTAGGCTCCACCTCTCATCAAGGTGTGGCCCCTGAAAAATCGGTTTTTAGCTTCTTATGGATTCATTCTGAAAGGAAAGTAAGAATTCTTCCTGACCCTATTTTGGAATCACACCCTTAAAGGAGCAGATAATGCATTGCTAAAGCTTTTAGAGTGGGAAACAAGCACCCCAATGAAGGAAAAATGGCCCCGGGGAAGGTCTAAGGGTGCTGAGGCAGGAAAGAGGAAAGATGGCGCTGGGGCGGGGGCGGGCGGGGAGGCTCAGCATCTGCGCAGCCACGCTGCACACTGACAGCTGCCCCCAAGCTGCACTGTAGAAAACCATGTTTATGAAGCAGCTCCGAAGCCTTGGGGTCGTTTGTTTTGTTTTGCTTTGTTAAAAATGTCACGAAAACTCTTGTTTCTGAGGAGGATTCCACACTCAGGGTTTAAATGAGGTTGGAGCTAGGTCTGAGAAGGGACTATCTAGTTAGTAAATGTGGGACATGATAACTTTCAGCCCCCAAAAATGCCAGGTCTAACTCGCAGTTAACTGCTTCCAAAGCAGTAAGAGGGATTCATACACCACCACTCACGTCCTACAAATAAAAGACACAAACCAGGCCACAAACCACATTGCGAGGGGCACACACCGGTGTCAGCCGCACCTTTCTGCAGAGTGTGAGGAGGCCCCCTTAGGAGCTGCCCTGGGATAAGCTAACCTCTCGCCATGGCGGAGTGGTGATTCAGCAGCTAGTCCTCTTCCTACTCAGCACAAATAAAGGTCTGATACAAATTCACTGCCTATAAAGGGTCATCAGAGGTTCCATCTTCTAGGCCAGCCCTAGGGAAATCTCTGACACCCTCCACCAGCTGCACCATGAAAACTCTTTTCTGTTGCACAGACAAGATCCCAGGACTGAGTGGCAAAACTATTTGTCACCTCCAGGGACACTGTTGTCTCACAGAACAGGTGGGGGTTCCCTCTCCTGCTGGACGAGCACCCAAGGCCCCCCATCCTCACTCAATGGGCAAAGGGTTGCCTGTGGAGGGAGGTCTCTCTCAAGAAAGGCTCTTGGGCCCCAGCTCCCCTCAACGTCTGGTCAACATGAGGTGCTTCTCTGGTAAGGCGTTGGAGGAGGGGGAGAGAGGCGCAGGAGACTGGTGGGCATGCATGTGATGGAATGGACATGGGAGCTAGCGTCTAAACATGGAACACACGGCAAGGGCATGGAGGAAGGGGACACGTGACAGGGGAGGCACTACAGACAGGGGGCGTGTTTGGGTGTTGAGATACCTACCATCATAATATTCCAAATTCAAAGACTGCTTGTATCAGAACAAAGAAACAACAAATTTAACCAAAGGTGGTCATTAAAGGAAAGGAAATGAGACAGGAACTAGCTGGTATCCCTCCACCAAGAAGGAAGTACCTATACCTTCCCTGAAATTACAGGTTGGATGGAACCTGCAGGTGGAACACAGGCGTTTAATTTGGACTCTTCTGATTCCCTTTGGAACCAGAGCTCTGTCTCTCTAAATATATGTATAGACACATATACATATTTCTTTTTTTCCATCGTGCAGGCCAGCGGCACTGCAGTGCGTGACCCTTGTGGTCCTGTAGCTGGTGCATGCCGTTGAATGCCACGCTTCTTTTCAGCACTGTAAAACAATGTCAGCTAACCAAGCTCCTCTGTCCAGAGATGTGGTTTTAAAACAGAAAATAAACAAAAACACAAAACAAAACTAAAAGAAGCCTTCCCCCAGGGCCCTTCTCCAAGTGTCTAGACTCCAAGTACACGGGAATGCTATCACTGCCAACCTGAGCTCCTTCAAACCTCGGGACACGGTGGGTCTCCCTCTGTCCTGCAGACATGCCACAGAAGCACTGACAGGGCCAGGCCAGATCCAGGATGCCGGCTTTCAGAGCAAAAGGGTAAGTGCCCGTCCTGGTCTGTGAGGTCTGTGGTCTAAGTCCTACCACCAGGGATATGTTATTTATAAGAACAGGGGAAAGAGAGAAAGAGAAAAGTAGAGGACACAGCATAAAATTAGCAAGGAAATTTTGAAGAATGAGGATCATTAGTCATTGATGCCAGCGGGGAAGTAGATGGGAATGAGGTCAAAATACATTGACGCACTAAGGTACCAGAAGGACAGAATGCTTTGATTTTTCCCAAAGGCCTTGCAGTAGGGAATATACCTGCATGGTTTGCACCATAAAGTCTGTCGGTCAAGCCCGAACAGTGCCCGACACTTCTTTGGAGTATTTGCATCTGTTAGCATAAGGTAAACACAAAAAAACACAACACAATGGTGGGTCGTGCTCAGTTGGATGTAAAATCTCGGCTACAGCTGACTCGTCTTCGCTATCACCTTGGCTCTCTGTGCCTGTCTTCCCTCACCAAGGACATGAAGGGAAAGGACTTCTATGCGCCAAAAGAAAAAATAATAAAATAAAATGATAAAACACAAAAAGAAAAAACAACAACCAGAAACCAAAAAACAACCAGGAAAAAATAAAAAAATAAAAACAGAGAGAGAAGAGGAGGGGGAGAAGGTGACGTTGTTTGTTTCTACCTAGGCCAGGCTCACGATGGATGTCACTGGGCCCCCATCCCGGGCGGTCGGGAAGAGGGGGCTGGCAGGCAACATTCCCTGGGAGGGGGCGCGCTGGGGTTTGCTGTCGCTGACCCGAGGAGGCACAAATGATGCTGTTTTACAGTGGCATTGTGGCTAGCAGCAGCGAGGAGGACAAGCACGTCCCTCACAGAGCAGTGTCCCGCGCCCTCCTGTCTCCTAAGATCCACACACAGAGCTACAAAGCAACAGGCCGGAGAAGGGGGGAAAGGACCGAATAGACCAGCTGCAAACCAGCACAGCGAATCTGGGAAATCTATACACACCTGCAAGGGCCGCACCAGTTATTCTGTTGATCAAGGCCAAAGCGCGCTCGGCATTTCTTAGGAGCGCTCAGGTCTGAATGAGTTCAAGAGAGAAGCGAGCAGAGGAGAAGGACGTGGGAGAGAGGGAGAGGGAGAGAAGAGAAAAGAGAGAGAGAGGGAGGGAGAGAGAGGGAAGGGGGGGAAGAGAAAGATACAAATAAGAAAAAAATAAAAATAAAAAAGGGAATAAATCAATGACCTGGTTACTAATTACAAAATATTGACTTTTGATTTTTAACTTTCTTTAATTAAAAAAAAAAAAGGTAAAAAAAAAATCACATTCTTATTCAACTCGTGAAATTAGCTGTTGCAAATAAAGCTGCAGTATCCCTTCTTTGAGGACTGTCTCTCCGATTTGTTTGAACTGATAAAGGGATGTTAGCTCCTCAAGAACTAGCTTTTAAATAATGTTTTTCTTCTTTTGGTTCTGCTTTTTCTTTTTTTTTCCTCTCAATTTGTTTTTCTTAAAGAAGAAAATAAAGCAAAGGAGGGAATTAAGTTTGTCACATGCTCTTTTCTTCTCAGAGTACAACAGTTTAAAAAGGAAAAAAACAAAAAACAAAAAACTACAAATAAAACCAGAACAAAACAAAACGAAACAGAAAGAAAGAAAGAAAAGGGGTTGTGGTACTGGGATATTGCAGCTTTTGGAATGTTCATCTTTTCTTTAAATCTATTTTCATTAATATTAAGAGAGGAACAGATAAAGGTCAATAGGCTGTGTGAATGAGCTGTTAGGAGTTAGTTAGAAGCTCACAGCGGCATTTAAGCAGGTACAATCAGTGAAATGCTAGTGGATTTGCAAGTTATGAGCAGAAAAGTGAAAGAAGAAAAAAAACGAAAATAAAAAAAAAGCAAAGGAAAAAAATAATCATACTGCGGATGCATGCTTGCGTGAGAAAACTTAGTGGGAGCGATGAAAAAATGCCATTAGATTAAGGAGGTTTATTACTGAATTCCTTCCATTTTGTTGTTGTTGGTTTTTTTTTTTTAAACCAGTCTCTTTGAAAGAAATACTGCATATTCAATTTGCACAGTTAGTTCAACTCTAAATCACTGTCATCATGGCTTAAACAACTGTTACGGGAAAAATAAATAAACAAAGCAGAAGTTAAATTAAATTCAAAAAAAAAAAAAAACAACAAAAGCAAAAAAAAAAATCTACTGAAACATACGAAATCATGTAGATGGTCATTTTAAAGAATGTTCAAAGGTCATACGTGTTTTCATGTTAATAAAACTATAATGGCAAGAAAAATTAAAAAACAGTTTATCAACTATTTTAATGACTCAAAATGACATTAGCACCTGTAATCGGAGGAAGTGAAAGGCAAGGATTTAGGAAACATTCGCTGTGTTCTGAAAAAAAAGAACAAATTATACAAAGCCTTCACAATGTTTTTGTCGTTGTTTGTAAAAGCCTGGCCTTCTCGAAGGGCCCTCTGAGATTGCCTATGCAGTATTTCTAATTTCTTCTAGAGAATGACAAACCTCCTTAATTTAAATCGGGTGCAATAGACCACTGTAAAGGCATGCATCAGAACATTCAGGAACAGCCCAGTTAACATCAAACACTCGCACACACCCCCTCTGCTCCCCTAGCCCCCTCCTCATCCTTACTCAGACACATACAAAATAAGCAGACTGTATAAATCCCCGTCTAGGCATGCCTACCGCTCTCCGCTTACAGGCTCTGCAGTTATTTAAAAACACATTCCACTAGACTTACAATGTGCTTTTCATGCAACAATGAATGTTACTAGCTTTAAAAGGGCAGTCATGAAGCAATTAATTAAAATGCATAAACAAAAAGGCTCGCTAAGATGGGTTCCCCCCGCCCCACAACATCCTGGCCTTGAATTTCTCCTGCCTCCCCCAGATAGAAGCCTGACATAAAAGAGTGGTCCTCAGAATACAGCTCCCTTCCTCTATCCTGCTTATTCTAACTTACCATTGGTCTCCCCGGGCTGCTTGTCCCTTTTCCTCTTCTTCTTTTTCCCCTAGATAAACAGATGAAACACAGGGCATTATTTCAGGAAACAGATGGGAGGACGACAACGTCTGGGCTCACCTGGAGAGGAGGCGACAGGAGGAGGGACACCACCTGCCATCTCCAGCCACACCCACTCCTGAGTGTTTTCCAAACCCCGGTTCCCTTTAGTCCAGGTGCCCTTCGACTGTGGTCCAGCTAGAGGAACGCATGCCTAGCGGAAGAGATGGTATCAGTGGGGCAGAGAGGAAAACTTCTTTTCCTATACATCTGTGTCCACCCTCAAACCTGATCCAGAGCATCCATAAAAGGGGGAATGAGGCCTGGATGGGGAAAGATTCAGAGAGGTGTGGAGAGACAGGATTGGAAGTGGCCCAAGAGCCAAGGGACGAATGAGTGATTTTGAGATGGCCACGAGAACCCCTTGCCCCATGCAAATCTCTTTAGGCCAAAAGCTGCTCACTCGGAATCAAAAAATTAAGACTTAGTAGGGGATTTTCTTAGCACTGTAGCATGGGTCTTGATTTTAAAGTCAGAAGGGGAAAAAAAAAAAGCGAAATAAAACCAGAAACCATCTGAGCTCCTTTTCAAACTGCTGAGTGGACATCCATAAAGGAGAACATTTGGTCCTCACCATTTTCCACTTATGTAATGACTGTAATACTCCTAGTAATATGGACTTCCCTGTAGCTCAAACAGTAAAGAAACCGCCTGCGATGCAGGAGACTAGGGTTCGATCCCTGGGTTGGGAAGTTCCTCTGGAGAAGGGAATGGCAATCCACTCCAGTATTCTTGCCTGGAGAATTCCATGGACAAAGAAGCCTGGCAGGCTACAGTCCATGGGGTCGCAGAGAGTCGGACACGACTGAGCGACTAACACACGTTATACTACTAGTAATGACAGCTACCATTTACTGAGCACATGCTCTGTGCCAGACAAGGCTCTAGTGTGCTATGCCCAGTGACCCACTTATCCTCACACAATCCTATTTAACAAGCACGATCACCATCAGATTTTACAGATAAGGACGCTGAGATACAGGGGTGCATGCAGTTTCCTGAAATGACATAGCTATCAGATGATGCTGTCGACGGGAACCCAGGTGACCTCAGTTCCACAGCCCTTATCCACTAGACTACGCTGCCTTCATATTTACGGCCTTGTCCTCTGAGGAAGGCTCTTAATGGATTACGGGTCAAGCATTGCATGGAGTCATTCACATTCCCCACCTGACCCTCCCTGCTATCTTGACGGTCTGCCCACAGATGTGAATGTGCAATGGGATTGGGGATGAATTCTGCAGAGGTAACCACCTCCCCGCCTTATCTGAAACTAGTTTTCCCTCACCCCAATAGCTCTGGTCCCATCCACATGAATTAGCCGCCTGGTCTATATGAAATGTCACAAGCAAAATGTCATGTCTATTTGTTTCAGAATATCCAAACATCCTTTGCCTCGTGGTTGGCTTAGTTTGCGCTTCCCTAGTAGCTCAGCTGGTGAAGAATCTGTCTGCAATGCAGAAGACCCCCCTTCGATTCCTGGGTTGGAAAGATCCACTGGAAAAAGGATAGGCTCCCCACTCCAGTATTCTTGGGCTTCTCTGGTGGCTCAGCTGGTAAAGAATCTACCTGTAATGTGGGAGACCTGGGTTTGATCCCTGGGTTGGGAAGATCCCCTGGAGAAGGGAAAGGCTGCCCACTCCAGTATTCTGGCCTGGAGAATTCCATGGACTATATATTGTTCGTGGGGTCGCAAACAGTTGGACACAACTGAGTGACTTTCAGAAGTTCTCATGGTGTGTTGACATCAACTCAAGAAGAAACAAGAAAGAAAAGCCATAGGCAGAAAACCTGAGAACCCACGGCTCTGTGAGGGGGACGCCAAGGCAGGGATGCCTCAGAGTCTTAGATCTACATGAGGGCTGAGGGTCAAGAGTCCTAGAGAAAGCCTCTCAAATCTGGGGCCTGTGGCATCAGGGAAATCTGCCTGGGCCCTCATTGTTTCCACTAGAAACATGTTCCGTTCCTTGGCATACAACTTAAAAGAAGAAGCAAAGAAAGGAGTTTGTGTGCTTTCTCATGAGCCCCAGCTGCCCACCTTCATGCCTGTGCCTCTCCTACGCCAGGAGCAAAGCACTACCCGGCCATCCTGGAACAGCAGGAGGAGCCAGCTTCAGTTTATTTAGGAACCTGAAAGAAAACCTCAGCCAGGCACAGAAATGGTTCAGTTCCAGGCAGTGCGGCATCCATGGAGTCAAGGGCTTCCCAGTCATCTCCAATACAGGGCTCACCCATGTTCAATCTCCTGAAATATATTCTGAAAGGCAGGTGACAATTCCTTCACCCCTGGGAAGCCATCCATGTGGGATACAAAACTGAGATGTTCATGACTGAGGCAATGACCGTTCAGACTAAATGCTTCTAGAGGGCAGGGACTGTGTCAACTGGAAGAGGATATGAAGGAACGAATCAACATCATGAAGTGAATAGGGAGATGCCTTTCAAGGGAGGCGGCCCCCTTGTTATCTCTTTAAATGTAACAAAAGAAAGAAAAGGCCTCAAATATGATGGTGAGGGAGGGAAAAACTCACGATATGTAAATTACTGGGGATTTATCTCGTTGACTCAGTATAGAAGAGCTAAAAAGGAAGTAACTTCTATTACAATGTCACGGGTTAGACATCACTCTATGACTGAAATCTTTGCTTGTGTGTTCCAGAGTGTGCACCAAGTCCAACCCCCCAAATGTGACTGTTTTACTCAATTCTATTCAGCTAAGGTAGCGTATAAAGGCTTCTATCACCACTGGGCTAGAAAAGCAGGATCGTGCAAGAGGCATAAGGATATTAGTTCAGAAAACTTTTCCCAGAAGAACCTTCAGAACTTGACAACACCCAGAGTAATTTATAGAAGCTTCTATGTCAAATCAGTAAAAAAAAAAAATGCTAAATAGTTCCCACAACAATTCAATCTGTAAACAGTTTAATTATTGTTCTAGACCACTTCCTGAGATGAGAGAGGAAGTGAATGAGAGAAGAATGAAAGAATGAAAGAAGGAACAAATGGAGGGCTATGTGTGTTCAAAGCCACGTGCAATGAGCTGCTGATAAAGGAATCTGACAGTACCCCTTATGAGTGGGAAAGCTCCTATAGCCCCAAATCCAGATATTACCTCTAGACTTGATCTCAAGTCTTTTCAGGGGTTCCCCTATTATACCAAACCTCGTCCCAATGTAAAACCAAGCTAAAATCATTTCAAGTGTCTTGAGAACCTTCTGAAACCTAGAAAACACTTCTTAAGAAGCCTTGGGCAATATCTTGTCTTGAGTCCAGGAAGTCCACGGCTGTATTCTTCTGAAGCTCTCACAAAGCCAGCCCATACCTTTGTGGAGATATCACCCTACAGGACTCCAGGAGGCAGCACACACACAGACCACAGTGTGCATGGCACACGCTAAGGCTGTGCAGTGCACGCCTGCACAGCTGTACATGAAGGCTCTCGTCTGCCCCAAAATGTCTACTGGGGATAGGATACCTAGAGAGTAGCTGAATTCCTCTCTGTGGTACCATTCTAGATTCCTCAAAGAATTGGGTCTGTAGCAGGGAGAAGCTGGAGATGAACTCTAAGAACTTCTGACCCGAAACCAGGAGAGCAGCTGTCCTGAAATGAGATAGCTCTATGTGTGGGGAGCTGCAGGGCCTGCCTGCTGCTGGCAGTCTCCACCTCGAGGTCAGGTGAGGGTGAACAGCAAGCCTGTGGGAGAGCGTTAGCTTTCTTATCCTCTTCCTTTCAGCTCCAGAAGAAAGGCTCCTCCACCGCACACATGCTGAGGTCGAATGGAGAGGTCCCAAGCAGCTAAGAGCCTGCGCCTGACGGTCTGTGAGTGACGAGGGCTCTGTGAGGAGCCAGTGTGTCATTGGGAAGTACAAGCTATGACTCCTGTTTCGACTCCCGAGGAGGAATCTGTTCTATTGCTGAGTGAAGCGCGTGGGACCTGTGAGGAGACGGGTGGCTGTGGAGATGGAGACACAGGTGTCTCGGTCCTCCCCATCCACATGGCAAAGAGTAGAGAAGCACGCGTGTGTGTAAAGGTATGAGACTAAAGAGTGAAGACACTTGGAACAGCGGGGCAGTGGAAGCAGAAAACAGTCTTTGCCCAGGACCCACACATTCAATGCGGATGTCTTGTGCTTCCTGGTTAAGTTCTGAGAGAGCTCTGATTTAACTCAAACCCCACAATACTGTGCTGACAGTAAGCTCACAAACAGCACTAACTGAATAGATCTCAACTCTCATACACAGAGAGCTTCCCCACCACAGGTGAAGGCCAGAGGAGAGCTCGGTCAGGGAGCACGGATGGTAGAAGAATCATCCATGGCTCAGTACCATCAACAAGAAACAGGAGGAGATGCCTGCTGCCAGCGTTAAGACAGGTTCTGTTTGCCCCCAAAGAGTGGATGGTAAAAATCACTTCATGAAACTAAATGCCAGGTAATGAAGTACGAAGCAAAATAAGAGACATTTCATCCATTAGAGAGGCGAATGAGCCCAGAACTTGAGTTCCTGGGCCAAAAACCAGAGTAAGAAAGAATGGTGAGGTGACAGAAGACAGCCAGTTCATGGGAGGAAAAGAATCCAGAGTGTTACAAGCACTGTGATTAGTAAAGACAACAACCCCTACAGTGTTTTCTAAAAAGAAGGAGAGGGGATTAGGCAAATCCCAGAGCCAACAAAAAGCTGAGGGACACACACATCACCCAACACACACACCTCCCTGTGTCACTTCATCCATTCTGCCAAAAGATGGCTTCTACTGCCTACTTACACTCAGAGATATTCCCATCATGCCTCTCTCAAGGGGCACTAGGCTTCCAACTTCTACTGTACCACATCCTAAACCAACAGTTTTTTTCCCTCTTAAGGGTGAAGGCCCTGCTAGAACAGCTGTGAAGAAGTAAATGCTCTCCTTCCAGCTGGCATCACTGCTGAGAAACACACAGGCCTCACTGGGTGTATTCTAGAGCCATGTCTCTTCAAAGATGTGGACAAGAAGGTATGAACAGCCCTAACCTGGCCCCACAGGTCCCCTGAGCTGGAACACCAGCCCCCTTCCTCCTCCTTGAAGAACTATCCCATGTTGATAGAGCCCTGCAGGAGGCTAAGACAGAATCCTCCAGTCTGGTGCTGAGGTAAGGTGCTAACAGTCACAGCTGGGCAGACTGAGTGGTACTGAAGCCCGATTCAGGTTGGCAGGTTGCATTTCCTTTGTCCAGATGGACATCCACCACATCTCTACAGCATCTAGTCCCGAGAAAAAGGAGCCACCTACATAGTTATCCCGTGCAGACCAGCCGGGGTACAGCTGCATGTGAAGCTGTCGCTCCTTCCGGGCCAGCTCATAGTACTTTGCTTGCTCTTCTCGGGAAAGTGCGTGCCACTGGAGGGGACAGGGTGAGAGAGAGAGACACGCAGAAACGTCACAAACCACACTGTGGCTGGGGGACGGACAGCGCTTCTGTCGCAAATGGTGTCATCTGAAGATGCCTATGGTCTGCAGAGGCCTGGCACTAACAGGAGGGCCCAGACCAAACCTGACTTGTCGTCTATGATGTTTGAGTCTTTGCTCTCTGCAGGTGGAGAAGACCAGGGTATGGCTGTTGTGAACATCATTCGAAGGCAGAGTTACTGCTTCCAACTCCACAAAGACCATGGAAGGAGTCAGAGTATGGCTCAAGGGAAAGGATGCTCCAAACCAATGAGGACAGGGACATGTCACTCCACCCACCATGTCCTATTCTGGCCCTCTTCTCCCAGCAGGTACACCACTTACCCTCCGGCCCAGGATCTGGTTGATGGCTGCACTTTCTTTCAACGTGCACTCAGCTACAACCTTTGCTCTCATTTCCTTCATATACAACATGAATGCATTAAGAGGCTTCTTTATGTGGGGCTTCTTCTTTTCTTCTTCCTTTTTGGAGTCCTGATGCTTTCTGGATAGGGACAAAACAGACAGACGCAACCCCATGAACAACCCGATGAACAACCCTGAGGTCAGCTTCCTCCACAGCAGAAAGCCCACCTCCTTGCCTGCTCAACGCCCTAAGCGATTCAGAAGGAGAAGCACACTTCTACTGGGTCTTCTCCATCCTGGGAAATGCAACAAAAACAGCCTGGGGGGTGGGGGATGAGGGAGATCTTGTCATCACTTCCTCAAGGTTTCAGTTCAGTTCAGTCGCTCAGTTGTGTCCGACTCTTCGCAACCCCATGAACCGCAGCATGCTAGGCCTCCCTGTCCATCACCAACTCCCAAAGTTTACCCAAACTCATGTCCATTGAGTCAGTGATGCCATCCAGCCACCTCATCCTCTGTCGTCCCCTTCTCCTCCTGCCCCCAATCCCTCCCAGCATCAGAGTCTTTTCAAATGAGTCAGCTCTTCGCATGAGGTGGCCAAAGTATTGGAGTTTCAGCTTCAACATCAGTCCTTCCAATGAACACCCAGGACTGATTTCCTTTAGGATGGACTGGTTGGATCTCCTTGCAGCCCAAGGGACTCTCAAGGTTTAGAAACACAAAATTTCCCCGAGGGAAAAGCACATTGTGACCGTTTCCACCTCAGCCAGTGTCTCTCTCGGGATCAGGGATGGTAGGTGCATGTGCGCTCAGTCGTGTCTGACTCTTTGTGACCCCAAGGACTGTAGCCCACCAGTCTTCTCTGTCAATGGGATTTCCCAGGCAAGAATACTGGACTGGGTTGCCATTTTCTCCTCCAAGGAACCTTCTCAGCCCAGGGATCGAACCTGAGTCTCCTGCGTCTCCTCCACTGGCAGGCAGAAGTGCTTGCAAATCCCAGTCCCTCCAAGAAAAGAGCTGTGTTCTCCCCCACAGTGGGCACATGCCTCCCTCTCTGTAAGGCAGGTGCTTACTGAAGTCTGACCAACCTCGGGCAGGGCCACCACCCAGGCACCACGGGCTAAACGCACGGAGAAGGAGAAGAAGAGGACACTTACGCGCTGTGGAGTGAGCCGACTTCACTCTGAGAGGATTCCTGTTTGACAGTCGGCGTGACTATGGCCGGGTGGGGAATGCCGGTCGTGTGTAGAGTGTGATGTGGTGGGACCATATGGGGAGGGAACCTAGAAGACAGAAAGCTGTGTAAATCGTCAGAATCAAAATGAATGAATGGGGAGGGATGTGTACACACAATTAAAAGAGAAAAAAAAAGAAAGAAACAGCACGTAACACTCACATGAAAGCAACCCAAGGCATATGAAACCTGTCAGCATTAATTAGTGATAAATTAAACATAATGATTCTCGTAATGTCATTAAAGCCAATCTTCCCCTTCATTATTGCTACTGACACGAGACATTACGATTGCTAACATCTTCAGCAAAAGGCACGTTCAGCCGGTATACTTGGACGACAAAGTAGGCTTGGACTACTTGCTGGAGATCACAAGTCCACTGGTTTGGGAGGACACTGTTAGTGGCATCTAAGACTATTTCTTAAGTCCTAATCAGCACTAGAATGAAAGATGAAATCTTTTGTTGCATATTGACAGCTAAATAAAATATTAACGCGGCTGAAGTATACATACATTTTTTGACAATGCCACGCATGCCTCATTAGTCCTCATTCTGTTGATGGGAATGCAATAAAATTTTTATTTCTCTTTTGCTGCTGTGGTCCCATCGTTTTGACAGTAATGGGAGAGTGAAGCAGAAAGATGGGGGGAATCCAAATCACTGCCATCTGGTTCCCAACATACGTCACAGATGTTTTAAATAACTTTGTATCAGAGATGGCCCCAAAAGAGCATTTTACACAGACAACCCCCCTGAGTGAAGCTTTGAATTCTGGGATTTGTATATCCTCTCCCACTCTAAAATTCTAGGGTTCCTAAATTACTTTTACTTAAAATACTGCCTATGCATTAGAAGATCTTACAAAGGATGATCAGAATTATTAATAAAGAAAAGAAGAGTCTGTGTTTTTCCTCTAATACTGTTTACTTTCAGGCATGTTATTTTGGACATGGTTTAAGCCATAAATTGGCATTTCTCAACCATGCAAACTAGCCAGAACATTCAGAGCTAATTTTAAAATGCTCTTGGTTCATCTCCAAACTGACAACAGGATGCAACCCATGCTGCTGCTGCTGCTAAGTCACTTCAGTCGTGTCCGACTCTGTGCGACCCCATAGACAGCAGCCCACCAGGCTCCCCTGTCCCTGGGATTCTCCAGGCAAGAACACTGGAGTGGGTTGCCATTTCCTTCTCCAATGCGTGAAAGTGAAGTCACTCAGTCGTGCCTGACTCTTAGCGACCCCATGGACTGCAGCCTACCAGGCTCCTCTGTCCATGGGATTTTCCAGGCAAGAGTACTGGAGTGGGGTGCCATTGCCTTCTCTGGATGCAACCTATAGCTCTCGTCTTTTCTGATACACTTGGAGTCACAATTTGTTCTTGGTTAGAAGAACCACCCTCTTAAAGGAATATACATTACTGTAGAGAAAGGTGGAATAAGGGATTACAAGGGGTGATTCCCCCAAAGAAAACAAAAGGGCAGCCCCCAGGTTCTGCCCTGACAAGATCAGGCAAGTTTAGGTGAAGGGGGAACCCAGATCAAGGAACTGCTGCTTTCAGCTAAGTCCAAACCATGACCACCCCACACACCAACCAGGGAAGGACCACCTGCTCTTTAGGAAGTCAATTATGCTGGTCACTGGAGGTGCTAATGAGACTTTATTGTGACAGTTAGTTCACAAGGATCCTGTACTTATTTACAAGGTTCTTTTCCTATGTGGACTGGAAATCTAAGTAGTTTTCATTTTACCAAAAGAATGCAGCAAATGTTCATCAGAAGAAAGATGAAAAATTAAAGTCCTAACTGACTCCGCACAGATCAACAGAGAAACTACCAATAAATAATGCAGATTTTTGAAGAGGGCCCAAAATCACAGTGGACATTTGACTTGGAAATTCTACCCTGATGTGGCTTTCTCCCATAGCTGCCTTGACAAATTTACCAAAGTTTGGTAACAATAGCATGATTTTTTAAATAAGAGTCATGCGAGTTCTTTTAGGGTGTCAAGAAAAAGAAAAAAAAAAGAAAAGAAAAACCCTGAGAGAGAGAGAGACTGAGAAAAAAAAAGTAACTTCCATCCCCATCCCCACTCCCCCAACAAAAAATAAAGAACAAAGCCTGGGAGGTACTTGGGCTCCCAAGTTACACCCTGTTCCTTCCCAGAGTTTGAAGGCCTCTGAGAAAACGTAAGTTAAGAACATGTGTTCTTCGAAGCCCTTGGGTGAAGCAGTGGGTGGAGTGGCAGCTTTTACTGTGAATTTTAAAGGCTTGACATTCCTCAAATTCATATGTTCCCTTCCTGCTGACTGAGAATATGTGTACAGACAGAGAGAGAGAGAAGGGGGAGAGAGAAAAAACACTCTGTGTGTATGTGTGTGTGTGTGTGTGTACACCAAACACCACAGTTAGACACCAGAATTTGAGTACATTCTGGGGTGGGGAAACATTTCTAGTGTAGCCATGAAGACCAAATACTTCCAAGTTCACATACCTACACCCATATTCCTATACCTGAGAAATGTATGACAGAGAAAGGGACTCGTGTGTGTGTGTGTGTGTGTGTGTGTGTATGGGCTATACTCATACTTTCACGTAAGAAATTCCTTTCTGCAGACAACTATTTCGTGCAATGCAATAAACACCCTAAAAATTCTAAGCAGCTCATTATATCCCCCCGTCTGCTTTCATGGCTCCAAGCCAGAATATAATGATGAACCTTAACTTGTTAAGGACAACTAATTTTTGTTTCTGGCTGTCTCAGGGGCTTCTGCCTTCCCCACTCGCGCTTTCCTTCACTGTTGACACGTTTCTGTTAACTGGATGTCATCTGCCGGCCTTGATTTTATGCACAAGCAGTGGGATGCATTTTCCTGTGCAACAAGCCTGCTTTGAGCTGCATTAGGTTTGTCATTATTCTCTCATTTCCCCCCTTGCACTTGTAACATTTCATCTCTTCCTGCCTTATTTTTTGTGAGCCACGGTGCACCCACATTATGGTTTATACATGATCTCGCTCCCTTTGAAGCCGGCAGATTTCAGAGCCCGCTCTCGTCAGGAGAAGAGCCTTGCGCCAATTTAGCAGGCTGAGGGCCCGGAGCTCCAACATCTCAATCTAAAGGGGGTCACAGGGTGGCACAAGTGAGTGTCAGCAAGAGCTGTTTAATTGCCAATCTAGGCTTCTCCATGGTGTTTAAAGTATAATGACCCATCACTTAATTCTGAGAAGCCCTGGCCCCGCTGCTGAAGAGAATGAATATCAAAGGGTGTTCTGGAACAGGGCAAGCTGCCTACATTCCCTATAACTGCCATAAGTATAATAGACCCACACTTCTGTCGCCCCATTACCACAATAATGTATTTAATTTGCTGTATACGCTTTTTAACTAGCTACCTTTCATAAGGCCTACCTGGGGAATCGGCCGCCTACCCCCCGCACCTCGAGCCCCCTAACCTTCCCTCCCACCGTTCCCTTCCTCTCCTCCACCCCCTGCCCACCTAGAAATCATCGGCTAACCTCCTAATGATAATTCAATCGATAAGCTTAACCTCAATCCCTATCCTACGATTACTGCACCGCTTTGAACCTCTGGAATGCACCGAGGAAACAAACACGAAAAACAATCCGGTGCATTGGAGAAATGCTGGTTCAGAGGAGGCAAGCCGTGAGTCCAAGGTGCTCAGAAGCAGTTCTCCTCCTGGGAGACTCTCTATTCGTTCCCAGGCTTTGCGAGGTTGTGGTGACATTATTTAATGAGAATAACCTTCCTCTTCTTGCTAGAGAAGAGGACACACAAGCATTTTCCCGCCTAACCGATACTGGTGTGGATTTAGAAATTGACATGATTTATCACAGGTGGGAAACAGATCTTTACGGCTGCACAATACCCATGGCATGATGACAAACGTTAGAGATGCTACAATTTATGCTTCTTCATGAGTGTGGTTCTCTCTCCTCCACCAAAATCACTGTTTCATAAGTAGGAAAAGAGGCATCGTGGCCCGTCTTTCCAACCCTTCCTTTGGTCTAGGGTCCTCACGCTGGCTACAGAGATTGGGGAAGGAGGCTGGGAGATGGCATCCCTGCCATGTAAATGCATGCTAATTTAATTAGGTGCCATCCTCAAAATGGATTTGTTGTTGCAGCCCATCAGGAAAGTCTAAACCTCCACCGATTTAATTAACTTGACTGAAAATCAGATGAACAGAAAATAAAACTATCATTAGGAGCAATTAGTGACTACTTAAACATACTGCTGCCAACCAGTTTGTAAATAAACTAGCAGTCACTGAAAAATTAGCCAGAATTACTTAGAAAGGGGGGGAAAGGAGAATATGGGGATTAAAAAGATCTAGGTACACACATGCGGGTATTTGTGTATATGTGTTCTATATACATTATATGCTTAAAGATATGTGAATGTATACATAGTCAAAGTGAAGTCGCTCAGTCGTGTCCGACTCTTTGCGACCCCATGGACTGTAGCCTACCAGGCTACAGGTTACCAGGCTACGGAGGTCCATGGGGTTTTCCAGGCAAGAATACTGGAATGGGCTGCCATTTCCTTCTCCAGGGCATCTTCCCGACCCAGGGATCAAACCCAGGTCTCCCACAATGCAAGCAGATGCTTTACCCTCTGAGCCACCAGGGAGGATTTTTTTTAAACTTCAAAAAATTTAGAGCTGCAAAGGCCAACATGGTCTCCATCAGCCACATATGGCTACTGTGTACTTGAAATGTGTCCAGGCCAAATTGAAAAGTGTTTTAAGTGTGAAATATACATCAGATTCCAAAACTAAGTACACAAAAAGTTAAGAACTCATTAATAGTTGCTTTACAGTGATAATGTGTCGGAATGATATTTTGACTAATTAGGTTGAATAAAATCAATCATTAAAAATAATTTTGTCTAAGTTTTCTTTTCTCTTCTTTTAAAAAATATGGATACTAGAAAACTTAAAATTCCCTTTGTATATTCCCTACATATAAGGCTCACCTTCCATTTCTACTGGACACTGCTACTTTAGACACAGATATGTTTGGGTAGGGGAGGAGGTGGGCGGGAGGGGAATGCTCTTTTTTGTTTATGTTTAAGAGCCTGGAGCTTTGAAAAGACCAATAACCCTCCCTCAAATTCTTTGTATATACAATAATAAACTTACCTACACCCTTTCCTTTCTTCCCTGGTTTAGGGCAACAGAGAAATAACACTTTAAAAAGCTCCCCATGTCCTAATTATTTTTTCCTGCCTTCTTAAGTTCTTAAAAATACTGACTCAGAAATTCAACCTTAAAATTCTGGCATCACACACCTGGGAAGTTAAGTTCAGAGCAATTTTTTCAGTATTTTGTAGGAGAAAAGCCTAACACTCTATGGGTCTTACATCCTTAGACCTACACGTAGCAGACATGCCCGGATGGTCTGGGAGCATCCAGAGAACTTTCTGAAAAGTGACTCATGGCTGTGGTTGAAGGTGCTGGGTCTTGGAACTCACCTGGACATGGAAGCGTTGACAGTCAGAGCTGTGGGGTAGGGGTGACGGAATCCTCCTGTCGTGATGGGGTACACGGGCTGACCTTGCCTACAAAGAGCGGGGTACACGGTGAGAACGTGCAAACGAGGGTGGGGGTGGGGAAAAGGAAAAGAAGAAAAAGGAAAAGTTCTCTCGGCACAGTAAGCTTTATTCTCATTTGATCAGAACAAAAATCTTGGGGATTGTACAGGAAGGATCAAAGGGAAGAAACACAGAACAATTTGAATGCCATAAATCTGATAGGAATGGCTAATTAAATTTTATAACCTTTGCTTATGTCAATAGAGACCCTCTCCCCAAGCTGAAAGTGGGTGTTTTGCTGTAATAATTAAGGGCGAAGTCTCGCCTGCTTTAATGGAGCCGTCACACTAATTGAGGGCTACACATCCAAAGGAAAACAATAATGAATGTAAATTTATACCAAAATAAAGTACAGTGAATCAAAGGACTTCAGTTGCGCTTTGGGCCTCTTTCGGTATTTAGATCTCGGTGAGAAAACATTAAATTAACAGAGCTTAATTTGTAGCCTTTTGTCAAATTAACAAGTGTTGACAAGAGTTACCGGGGGGAGAATCCCCAAGAAGAATTGTGGGTAACCAATAGACAATCACACCTCATTACAATAATTAAAAAATACAGCAACATGCAAAATAGCATCCTCATGAAAGACACACAACTCCTCCTGACAGAGGGTTGTCTGAGTTGGCTATTCCTTTTTATCTAGCCTTCAAATATCTCCCCATCAGCTGAATGGGGCAACTGATGACTGAGGACTAGTGGAGGCATGGCCCCACCCACTGAAGAAGAAGAAATAGGACACACACTCCTATCCACATCTACCCTTCCTAATAAAGTTCAGGAGCAAAAAATGAACTGAAACTACACCTGGGTTGGTATTTAGTACAGCTACTGTGTAATACAAGGGTTTTTTTTCCTTAAAAAAAAAAAAAAGAAAAGAAATTGTAGAATATGCTGAGCTGGAGAAATCAAGGTGGAACTGGGGAGAAGAGGTGAACCACTTTGAAACTGTATCTTCTTTAAGGTCATGAAAGGTTAACTTCCCCAAGACCCAAACTTGAGAGTTTTTCCAGGATTTATTCCTGATAGGATTCAACAAATTGTCCTGTGTTTTTTAAATAGTAGAGATCACTGATAAACATGGAGAAAGATATATACAAAAGCACTCCATCATAAATCACGTATTACATGCACGCACACAAATACAGACACAGTATGCTCATACATTAAAGGACCCTCTGCTCTGATTTTAAAATACATGTCAAAGTTGTCAAGGAAAGGTTAATGGGTGGTGCTATAAAAGCAAGACTAGGTGATAGGAAGACAAACTGTAAAAGCAGTTTGATGATGTGGAGCGCTGCCAGGACCTAGGGCTAATACTCAGGAAGGCCCTGTACCCTGCAGTGAGGATTCCAACGACCCCACACTCCCTCCCCTCAGAGTTTGGTGAGCCACTTAACACGTAAAGACTCTCAGAGAGAGATGCTGGTTGGAGAACGTGGAACTTCTCAACAGACGCAAATTTCCACTGTGGCTGTCAAGCTTGGGAATGATGGCTGGGGTGGGGGGTGGGGTTGTGACCCTCTGACTCCCACTCCCGGATTTCAAAACTAACCCACTCCTCTGCTGCCTCAGTCCAATGACAGGACTCCAGTTTGGGCTGCCACCTGAAGAGGCATGATAGGCTTCACAGGAGAGAAACCCTCAGTCTCCTGCAATTCCCAAAGTACCTTAAGGATATCTATGTTCCCAGAGAAGAATCTACAGCCTTTGGTGACCATGGGTTAAGAATGCTGAATATCAAGAGCTTTTCTCTTATATCATCCATCTGAATGGCTACTGACTTGCCTGCTTTTCCACTGGGCAGATCAGCAAGCATCTTCCCCACGACTCCCCACCCATGGCCCTCCCTCCCCTCTCATGTCTTCTAAAGACACACACACACACACACACAGAATAAATAATAAGCATGCCCATGTAAGAAACAAAAAGGAAATTAAAAAATGGAACTCCTTACTGTGGTACTAACCATCCTAGCGGATGGGGGATTTGTCCTACGGTGCCAGGTGACAGTGGGTAGTATGGAGATATATCTGGAGGGTGCGGAGGCCGTGGGATTCCTGGAAGAAGAAGCCACAGTTTAGGTGCAAGAGAAAGAGAGAAGTGAAGAGAAACCATCAAGTGATGGGAACAGGGAGAGGATAAAGAGAGATATCACCTCTGTAATCCTAGCATGAGCGGTTTTCCATGAGCCTGATCCTAAGACTTGTCGGTAAGTTTCATCTCATTATCCCTCTGCACCAGCTTGAAAAATTCATCTTCTTCTAGATGGATCACACACTGGCTAAACACATACAGACTTAGAAAATGCCAGCTTGAATATTTCTGCCTCATGGGATCGGTGTGATTATTTGAATTGGGGAAAAAAAAACCTAAAGGGGCTGGCACATAGTAGGGGATCGAGTAATATTAGATCCCTTTATCCCCAGAGCTTGTCCTTTTCTTCTCTTTAATTCTAATGACTTTCCTGCATCAGAGTTACTCCTCTGGTTTCTAACATACTTTTGGAGTTAGGGCTTTTAGAAAGGTTACTTCTTTCTAAAAAGGAAATCAGCTTCTAAAAATTAACATCTAAAAAACTTGTGCTAAGTCACTTCAATCGTGTCTGACTTTGTGACCCTGTGGACTGTGGCCCACCAGGCTCCTCTGTCCATGGGACTTTCCAGGCAAGTGGAAGTCCAGGGTGGGTTGCCATTTCCCTCTTCCAGGGGATCTTCCCAACCCAGGGATCGAACCAGTGTCTCTTACATTTCCTGCATTAGCAGGCAGGTTCTTTACCACTGTTTAAATCTGTCGAACTCTGCCTTGAAGATGAGCTGTAGGAGAAACTCAACCAATGCCTCGACACCTTATCCAAGGAAGAATCTGAGCTGACCAGACCAGGAGATGCTGGAGGTCTGGTACATTTGGCTCTAGAACCTGGCCTTCTAGAGGACAGAGACCACTGCGGACGGGGTACTGCTGGACCATGGGGCTGAGGAGTGAGCTCTGAAGATCCATGCACCACACACCCATTAGTTCCATAGGCACATATACTGCAATGGAGAAATCCTTGGTTTCTTAGCAATCAAGAGGGCTGGGAACAATTCAGGCCCAGAGCAGTAGACCTACACCGCTCAAGTGGAAAGCAAAACGAACAATTCCTCAGAATTAAAACAGGACGGAAGGGAATGAGCTGTGTGTTCGCAGATGAAAACTATTTCATTTTTTTAAAATTCGTTCAGGAAGCTTTTAATCTGTAAATTAAGCCTCCCTGGGTGACATTTTCATGCAGACACTGCTTTCTCTCTGTTACAAAAACCAAACAGATTAGCTGGGCCTGGACCCTACACCAAGCCACTCGCACACTTGAAAGAATGTTCGCAGAGGGAAAGTAAACAGTCCGCAGACGTTAATCATATGTTTTACGATAACCATTTAAAAGCTATTCCCTGTCCTACCATTATTTAAATGAGACGTTGAAACTGCCATTCACTCGTGGAGCCTGGGGCCGGCTGGCGGCCTCCTCCAGCCATCCCAGCGCCAGGCTCGGTCCCCCACGAGCACAAAGGGGGCTCAGAGGCTGCTGAAAACCAGCTAATGTGTGGCTTCTTTCAGGGGCAGCAAAGACGGCCTGAACAGGCAGTCTACCTCGGCCCAGCATCCAACAATTCCTTCCGACCAAGTGACATGGAATAGCCATTCTGAATTCATCCTGCTAATTAACCAGCTGAGAAGAGAAACCAACGCCAGCAAGTGCATCGCCTGGCCGGAAAGAGACTGGCCTTAGCTGTTCTCCCAAGACGACCCCAATTTGTTTTAAATCTTGTTTCAGGGGAGCTACAAGTAACCTCGCCTTCTTCCTCTCCCCACTTTTGGGAAAAGGCACTTGGATGGAAAGGAGAGGACAAGTATAAAAGCTGGAGTCATGTGGCATCTTCTGCCTGAGACCCTAACGGCTGTTCCTTGATGCAATGAGGAAATCATCTTGGACTTGGGTTTTCCTGTCTGTAAAATGGGCTTGAGAATAAAGACTCAGGATATTACAGGGGAGGAAGAGCCCAAATACATCAGCAAAGAGAATGCAGAACCCAGTGATGTGATCTCTCAAGGGTGCACTAAGTCATTGCCAAGGGACTATGGTCCCTTAGCCACCAAGGGAGCTGGGGCTTCAGGGAACCATGCTGTTAGGGCTCTTAGACTCCCATGGAGCTGAGGAGGAGTCCATGAGATGCCTCCAAAACCATTACTGCCTCCGCGTCTGTCTGAGATTCTTGGAGTTATAAGCCACTCCTGAGAATAGCCACCCCTGAGAACAGAACTCATAGCAAGGTTCCCAAGAGAGCCCCTCAGGGGTACCTGGAGCTCTGGAGAGAACTGAGCACTGAAAATGGACTTCTCCAAAGGGGAGGTGAGATCCACTCCCTCACCAGGCTCTGGTTTCCCGAAAGAGGTTCCCGGCCAACACGTGGGAGAGGAAGAGGGGCCCCTCCACTGCTGCCCCCAGCCCAAGTCCCCAAACCACCCCCCGCAACGCAGCAGGTCCTCCGGTGGTCCCGGGACAGCACACCTTCTCTGCACCCAAGCACGTGTCCTACCTGTTTTGGGGTCTACGTCAGCTGGTAAGTGTGGAGGTGGGTTTCCCGGCGTGAAGTGTTCATTGCTGTACGTGATAAGAGGCGTGAGAGGGTGGACATGATGCGGGTGCTGCACAACCGGCACTTTGTTCGACTGCAAAGAGGGAAAGACACAGTCAGGCCGGCTCCGGCAGCCCAGGAGCCCGACCCGGGCAGCCCCACCCACACCCTCCCACCTGGATTAATAAGCACAGAAGGGGACACAGTCAGGCTGGCTCCGGCGGCCCAGGAGCCCGACCCGGGCAGGCCCGCCCACACCCTCCCACCTGGATTAATAAGCACAGAAGGGGACACAGTCAGGCTGGCTCCGGCGGCCCAGGAGCCCGACCTGGGCAGCCCTGACCACACCCTCCCACCTGGATTCCCTAAGTGCAGTCAACGCTGCCTGGCCCTGGTCCCTGTACTAAAATAGCAGAGGGTGATAATTCAGCTCTCTGGGAAGGTGTGCCTTGGTCTTTACACCCCCACCCCACCCCCACCACTGAGCCTGGCTTTTAAAATACCTTCTCCACCACCACCCTGTCACAGAGCCCAAGAATCTGCACTTTTCCCATCAGCAGGTAAATCTGAAGTGATGGCTTTAATCCCCCAGGCCTACTGTGCTTCTGCAGGTGGTGGTCTCTCCCACCCCAGGGCCCCACGGGAGGAAGGCAGGCTTCACGGGAGAAGGCTTCCGTTATAAGAAACTGGAAGGGCCCTAATCCCAGCCACCTCATCCAGCACCCCAGGCTCTGAACCTCTCCCGGCTCCTTAGAACCACTGGGCAAGCTACAATCCTTCACAGGCAGCGAGGATGAAAAGCCTCTCTCTGGTCAGGTTGGGAGTGTGAACTTTACCAGAAAGCTCTAAACTGCCAGGCGAGCACCTGCATATTTTATGCAGATTACAGCAGCCTGGATTCATTATGAGAATCTCATTAGGAAGTCACAGGGAATGCTAACAAATTAACTGGATGATGATGAATTGAGCTAATAAAGGGTATGTACACATTTTAGAAACAGGCAGTTCTGGAAAACAACATACAGGCAATTTTTATGTTTGGGAAGTGTTGACAGGTTAAGAGGAGGAGGATTAAAAAAGAAAAGAAAAGCATCTTAAAGATTTTTCTAGTTGCAATGATCAGACCTGCCCAAATTATTCTCCATTCCTTCCCCTACCCTACTCTCAACCATCCCTCCCCCTCCCCATGCGATGCTGTAACTTAGCCCAGCAAGATCACAAAGAAAAAATTAAGCTGAAACAAGCGAACTACTGGGCCATTTACCGAGAGTAATCCAATTGCAAAAAACCCTATTCCCAATAGAGGATTTTCACTAAAATCCTACAACAGGGACATTTAACCAGATTAGGTACCAGCGAAGATAAAGAGGCTAGTATTAGATGATGAATGGATTAGAGTCAACTTTCATTTTAGAAGGTGTCTTCATTTCCTTTTATTACTTTTAGGAAGGCACAACTTGCATTAACATCAAGGAAAAGGAATTGCATTAAAAGAAAAGAAGGAAGGTTCCAGTGCTGCCCACTAGTGCCTCTTGAGTTCAGGGACCACCAAGCAGTTAGTCCTCTACGTTTTTCTTGTCTTTTTTAAAAATAAATAAATAAAAATAGGTGAAGAAGGGGTGTGATAGAGTAAGAGTATTTCTTACCACAGTTAATTGTGCGGAAGGCATTTTAAAAGGTGCTTCTAACTTTTCCATGGGTGTGTTTGGAAAGGAAAATACGTACTTTCTAGATGCTCCCGGAAAAAAACAAAAAACGAAAACAGAAAAAGTCACATGCCCAAGAGCCAGGCTTAATGATTCCTACAAACAACTGGATACTTTCAGAGAAAGACAGATGGTGACTAGTGGCTCACAGAAGCCTTGGACTGTGAATTATCATTCTGCAATCAGAACACTGAAATTCAAAGCACCCAGTAACACTTCCTTCGTCAGCAGCCACGGAAGTCTGGACATGACCAAAGAGAGCAGAGTGCAGGACTGCCACTCCAAGGCCAGGGCCAGCATCTCACAGACATGCACCGAGAAGTTTTCAGGAACCATTTCTGTCTAGGACAACTTGAAAACTACCCAACAAAAACGCTCCCACTGTGTGCTGGGGTGCAGATGGAATAGAGCAAGGGGCACACATATCAGATGGACTTGAGACCATCAGGAGGAAAGGAAAATGAGAGTTTCTGCCTTCTGCAAGTTTTCTATCTGGAGAGATACACAACTGCTGAAATGAATGCAGACCAGCCCCAGTTTAGAATAACTGTGGAAAAACTCTGGGACCCTGGGAAGAACCCCGGATAGGCCAGGGGAGAGGAGACTGTCACTGAGGAGCTGAAGGACTTTGAGGGGATGGGACCACAAAAACAATGGAAGAAAACAAGTGTGTAAGCCTATGATGGGAGAAGAGCAGTGAGACTTGTATTTCTCAGCTTTGCTGAGTCAAGCATCTCTCAAGATGATTATCACAAACATGGGTCCCTATTACTAAGAAAGCTTCACAGGGACCTGACTCAGTAGGTCTGGGCTCAGGACCCAGGTATCTTGGATCTGCCTATGGAGGGCCACAGGTACCTCTTCTGTTCAGCCATGACCCCTAGATCAGAGAACCACAAGGTTCCATACAAGCACAAAAGGTTAAGAGACTTGAATCCTAATCATGGATCAAGTATTAGTTCTGAAAGAATTCATGGGAAGGGCTTAGTATTAAATATAAAACCTGAGACACGGTAAGCACAGGAATGCTGGTTTATTGTTATTTTTATTCTTTGGGAGAAGCTGTTCAAAGGATGGCACAGTTCCGTTTTGCAGTTCAGAAGCGCAAATTCCATGACTGTCTTCCAGGCAAGAAATGCAGGGGAAACCCTCTCTACTTGTGCATCGAAGGATGAAGATAGTGTTTCGGCAATAGTGAAGTTCACAGATGCGTGAGAAAAATTAATTCTCCCTCTTCCAGTCAGACACACGCATGAGAAGAAGATTCCAACAAAAGCTGGACACCTGTTATGCCCAGCATCACTATCATATTATTTTGTACACCTGAGTCTGCAAGCCAACTAGTTTTGTCCTATTCGTTCAAAACTCTATAGTATGGGTGGGGGTGGGGGTCAGAAAGGAGTGAAGAGATATGACATTTTAACTGCTGCCTGGCTTTCGGGGGGAGGGAGAGGGCTATTGGGACATGGAGCTCTTTTTGGATGTGACTACATACTAGGCAGGTCCCTAGAAACAATACAGTCTTTACCCGTTGGGTGGTTCCCAAACAAGGTAGGGGGAATGCAGCCGTGTGTGCAGAAACCAGGGTCTAACTGCCACTCCCAATGAACCTGCCTATACCTGGACTGCTTTTATGATGGGAGGATGTTCTTCTGGAAAATGCCCGTGTCTCTCCAGCTTCAGATGCCCACAATCCTTTCTGTCTACACCACACTATGTCCACTGCTGGGATCATGAGGCACCTTCCTTGGTCCTACCATAGCTAAGTCCCTGAAGGACAAAGATAGTGTCTTGTAGACCTTTGTGTCCCCTGTATTGCTCAGCCTGTGGGAGTGGTGAGTACACTCTTATAAATTGCAACAGTAGGCATCAGAAGAAGAGAAGGCTAGAGCCAGTCTCCCAGATTCATTTCATTCAAATGGCAGTGCTCTTAAATGGAGTCTACTCAACATCACAGAACAGAGCTGGGGGCAGGGAAGCCTTCAGTAACCATCCAGTCTAATACCTTATTACAAGTGTCTTTTGGGGGGTAGGGGGGGAATTGGTTTTCAAGCCCATTGGCTTGTACACGGTGACCAAGAGTTAAGTGAGAACATTCCAGGAAGACCCGTGTTTAAATCCTGTTTCAATCCAGCTGTGTAACCTCTCGCAAGCCTTCATTTCTGTGCAAACTCCTGGTGAGAACTAGGTCTACCTAAGAGGGTTGTTGTGAAAATCTAAAGAGATCATGCTTGGGAAGTGTGTATTAGCCCAGTGCCTCACACATCCACACATGTAAGGCAAAGAAGCTTTGAGAAATGAAAAATACATTCCAGGGCTAACAATAAGGGCTCGGTGAAGGTCACGTTCACTACCCTTCCAGTCTCTTCTAATTAAATTCACAGGGGGCAAGGCAGCCATAGCCCGCACTCCTTACTGCAAAGGCCAAGACGTGCATGGCAGGGCAAGAGCACAGGGGTGTTTTGTGGCCACCTTGCCTTGGGTGCATGCCCTTCTTGAAAATGCAACAGTTAGTCCACACAAATAGTTAATTATGTCATTTGAGAAAAACCATCACTTGATTATGCTAATAAATAACACTGTCACAGATGAGTTGGAAGTTAAATAAGAATAGCTGGAGATGACCAAGGTCCTTCAAAAATTAGGGGAAGGGCCTTGAAGCAGAAGCTGATACAGATGATACACAGAACCACCCACATAGGAAAAGTCCCTTACACTTCCCCCTTCTCTACAACCAGCTCCCACTTTATTTTTTTTTTTAATGAAAATAGTTTTCCTTTTCTTTTTTTAATGAAAAGCTTTGGTTTTCCAGCAAACCCTTTTAGAACTCTTTAACTGAATGTGTTAAGAGTACCACTATATACTAGACACAACATAAAGAGGCAAAACTCTGTTTTAAAAGTTTTTGTGGATTTTCCAAGTCATTTGGTTATAATGGAACTGGGTTATAATTGCTATAATGAAATCATCACTAGAAATAATTCTTTTCAGTTTCAGGCCTTGGGGATGAATGTGACTTGATATCCACTTCCTCCAGTGCTGTTCCCACTTCTTTAAGGAGGTCTTTACGGACTGTGTTCAAAACTGTACCACCCTAAGAAAATTCGGATGTGAAAAGTTCCTTTTGTGGAGGACAACAGAAAACCTTCCAGAAATGCATCCAGGAAATCTAAATCAAAGCCACACTGTGTGCTGGGAGTGCTGGTGGGGTAAACAAGCTGAAAAACATGTCTCCTCCCTCTTTAATCTTTTTACAGAGTCCGGTGTTCAAGACAAACAACCGTAACATAAAACCAGGTGCCTCTTAGTAAGTGTGTTATCTAAATATTAAATATATCTTCAAAACCACCCATGCATTTGGTCGAAATCATCACTTTCAGGGACAGCTAACTAAAGTTCAAGGTTGAGAGAATGGCAATCATGGGAGGCTGCCTGGAGAGCTTAAGCCTTAAAGAATATGATGAGCACTAGGAATCTGTGAGCCAGGGAAAAAAAAAACAAAAAACAAAAAAAAACAGCAACATTCATAAAACATTCATAGAATGGAAGTTCAGGGAGTGAGGCCTCAGCTGCCCACACACACCAGCACGAGCAATGCCTGAAACTCACCCAGAGGGCCGCTTGGACCCCTTGTTGAGACGGCCATCTCACCGAGGCCTCTCTGGCTCACAGCGGCGCAGCCCATGGCTGCCACATGTAAGGGAGCCCCGGTCCCTGTGTTGACCGCGACAGACTCTTCAGTCCTCACAAACCTACGCGGTAGCTGCGTTTGTTATCAGTTTCACCCAGCATGTGAGGACACGGGTCCCAGGTCCACCTTCCACTGCTGTGTCTGCAGACATGGGCCCTGGATGGGGCTGACTGCCAGGTGGAGGTCGTGAACTGCACCCAACAAACGCAGCCTGGGCCGACCTCCCCCACTGGATACAGATGCTTCAGGATCACAAGAGGACACTCTGGAACCCAGACCAGCTCGGCACACAGTGCTCCCCCGAACCCTCAATTAGGAGTAAGCTCAGGGCTCTCCACCATAGTCAGGCACTCCCTTGCCACGGAGCACGAAGCATTTTTAGTAGGGATTTTCATACCATGTGGCTGCTTATAGAGGGAGGGGTGTGAAACATTCAGTGGGGATATTTCTGCTTCTCAAATACAGACACAAGTGACATCAGGGGACAGACGTGGTCAGTCCCAGCAGAAAAGGAAAAGTCAGCTTAAAACCCGAACTTATGAGGCAAACAGTAACTATTTAAAAGGAATCAAAATCTTCCTGTGACTTTAAATCATGGAGCCTTTCTGTTTTCTACCTGGAGGCATGGCTGTGACTCATTTCTTGCCGGTTCCGTTCATCAAGCTCTCCGGATTTTGAGCACTGAATGGTTAAATTAGAAAGAAAGGGTCTTTTAACAGACCTCAAAGCGCACGAAGCCTTTCCACCCGAAGTATTCATCCCACTGCAGTTGGGGGGGAGTGGGGAGGGGGCACCCCCTGTGGCTGACCTTTGACCCCTGGAGAACCCTTAAGCCCGGTGTTCTGCAACTTGGCCCTGCCACCCTCATCGCGCCCACACACCCGTCCACCGAATGCTGTTAGAGATGGGGAACCCAGCAAGTGAAAGGGTGATTCAGGCCCTTCGAGATCCCCCTGCCGGCCCTCCACTCACCCCAACCCCTCCACCTTCCCTAACTGTGGGGAACCCAAAGGGAATGAAAGCTCGCCATTCACCTCGCAACCTATTAATCAACAGACGTTGAAAACAAATAGAGCCATTGCTGGCCCTGGCCTCTCGGGCGGCCGGCCCTCCTCTTCAATACTCCCCTATGGCTCTCCCTTTCTGCACAAGAAAAATGGGGCCAGAAAGTGCCTTTAGGAGCCCAGCACAATAAAACAAAAGCAGCACAGAGGAGCACTTGTCAGCCTTCTCCCCTCCCCGGGGTGGGTAGGGAGGGTCTTCAGGGTCTTAGATGACCAGCCCTCCCAGGGTCTGAAATCAGCATCAGGAAGGAACACTCTTCAAGCTCTGTTTACTATTTTTTTTTTTTTTAATGAGTTTATGGCTCATCTTGATACATTTTTCCGGGACACTGCTTCCTATGGCTGTACCAAGGCCAATGGCACCTAGCAAAACAGTAACAGATGCTGCATGTCACTGGGGCCATGGAGCACTGATAGGCAGGAGAGGTTGAGACAAAGAAGCGCTGTTTTTTCCTTATCAACCACCCGCCCCCCCCCCAACCCCGTGATCCAACTAGTCCTGTTTTGGGGGGGGCTATGATCCAGAGTGGAAGGGTCAGCGATGGTAGTCTTCCTGCCTCAACAACCCATCGCACCAACAGTGGGCAGCCACTTCAGTGCTGAGATGATGACGTCAGGGAGTGCCCTGGAACCAGGCCTGCGCTCACAGCCAGACTTACCTGCTGAGCATCTCACTACTCTATCCTGTAAACCTCCTGCAGGCACGCATGCATGCACAGAAGGGAAAGGTGGTGGGCGGCCCTCCACCGGGGCTGGGGCCTCAAGGGCTGTTTCCCACCTTCGCTGTGACCCTGTGCCCAGCCAGCGAGGGTCTCCCCGCCTCCCCCACATGCAGGGGCTGTTCACAGTTGGGCACTGCTCCTCTCTGCCTAAGGCTCTGTCCCACCCCCCCAACCTGGACCAAGGGGGCATTGTTTCCTGAGGGTCAGACTTTTATGGATGGCTACAGCACTGCCCATTGGAAATGGTAAAACCAAGAAAGCTGCGCAGGGTTTGAGTTTTGTTGAAGCAATGAGGTGGTTCCGAGAAAAGAGGTCTGCCTGTGAGATGCAGAAAAGAAGCACGGCCCTGCAAGTGTGGTGCCCACCGTGCACCGCCCGGCCTGAGTCATGCGCCCACAAGGCTGCAAAGTTATAGCTTCTACTAGCGCCAGAGTCTGACCCTCAGGATGTTGTTGGTTTTGTGAACTATCAACGGCTGACTTTTTCTTCCCCCCTTCCTCTCTTCTTTCTCTGGAATCAGATCCATTTAGACAGCAAGAAGAGGGAGAGAGAAGATTCCCCCAGGCATCTACGAAATTCTGCCGACTCACAGTTCCTCCCGCACTCACACACGCATTAAAACTCTTCGTGCAGGGAAATGATTGAACAGGGCAGGCAGGGAGAGGATAAATGTGCAGCCAGTTTTCATCCAAATTCTCACACACACATGAATATACACAGAACTAACACGAACCATCCTGAGCCCTTGGCCTTTTGTTGTTCTTGTTGTTGTTGTTTGGGTTTTTTTGCCCCTTCTATAAGACAACAACATAGCAAGTATCATAACCAGACTGCTGAGCATTAAGGGTCTAGGGGGCCAAATTCAGCTCTTCTTAATGACCATGTCTCAATCCCCCAAAAGGAGGAGGGGAGGGGAGGCGGGGGACTGGAGGTGTCAGGGTGGGGAGTGAATGCACGAAGGGGAACATTTAAACCTTGAAAATAAAGATGTGGTCCAGCTGCCTGGCTTTGGGAATGTTGCAGCCAAGGCCCGACCCAGGAAACCTGTGCATTCACAGACTCTTGAACAATTACTTCCAGTTAAGTTCATTAAACAGAATTTATGTCCACTCACTCACATTTATTCTCCAATAAAAAGAAAGCATCCCATTGTGCTTCCCCCAACTAACCTTTAAAAACCACTTGGGAGCTTATGCCTTGGCCCACCCGGTCCAGGCTCGTCCCTGACAACTGAGTTCCCAGGGTTTTCTTCCTGACTCCTGCCTCCCTTCAGTATCTTGCCACAGCATCCTGGAGGGTGGGGGCGGGGAGGGGGGGGGGGTGTGCACAGCAGTGCACAGGGGCCCTCTGACAGTCCTAACCCTCCACCGGGTCTCAGAGATGAAGGGCCAACCACTTCACCCTGAAGTAATTTCCCAGGAATTTGCAACCTCCACCCTCCAGCCAGCAAGATATTTTTCTACTACTTGGGCATTAAATGATTAGTGTTAGCATAATCAATCTTGTTAAGTGTCCGAGTTTGCAGGGAATCTTTGGGACTTGGGTAAGAGGGTACAGCTGTTTCTAGGAGAGTCAATTTTCAAAACAGAGCCAGGGATAAAACTAACCTATTCCAAATGAAGAAATCCAAAAGCTCAAATTCAAAACAACTTTTTAAAAAATAATGATTTCCAGACCATCTCCCCTAAAACACAACCACCCCAAATCTAAGGATTCCTAAATAGGATGGAAAAGAAATCACCAATTTTGATTTTGAATAAATTTTAAGTACATAATGGTTATTACATCCTGGGGATTTCAAGAAAGAAGCAGTGAACAAAATTTGATACCACCTTTCTAATTTATTTACAATGCCCAGCTATATAAAAATGCCTTTAGCATTTCTTAAATAAACACTCTGTGCCTAACTTTCCAATCTAGGTGGTATTTGAAAGCCATACCTGTTACATGAGTCTGATAAGAGCTCAAGAAACAAGTCACCTTCAGAGAGCAGGTAAATTTCTCCCTAGTAACAAACAGATGAACTGACAGGTAGGACAGACATTTTCATGTGGCCCCACAGATACAAATAACCAAAACTCGGATTTGACAGGAAATCAGCAAAACCAGACTAAAGGGAAGACGAATTCAAATGCAAAACGGAACTGTTCTGCTCTGTTTTGTCCCGTTAGTGTCCCAAACACAGGCATTCCTTAACGGACAACTACAGCCTCCACGAACAATACACGGAGAAGGACACAGCCCCACCGCCCTCTCTGACTGCAGCTGTTGAAAGTTTAAGGTAACAAGGGAATGACCCCAGGCAAAGTTCACTTACAAAAAAAAAAGTCTTCAAATGTGTGCAGAAGTATGTAATCTGGACGGCATGTCAGGATTTCATCACATTCCAAAATATTGCAGAAGGAAAGAATTCCATGACATAGCTCAGCCAGGCCCCCCACCATCCCCAAACCACAGAGGGGAGGTTTCCTTAAAAATATAAGGTTGCAGGCTCTGTTGCTTCCAGAAAATGCGGAGGCAGCAGCCTGTTGTGACAATACAAAGATCATAATATCTGTATCATCAGAGTCAGGAATTTACCCTTTCAAAGGAATTCCCTTCCCATAAGCCATCAAGAATAGAGGCTTCCCCATACCAACACAGCAGGACTGCTATGAAGTAACCCCAGTAATTTGAGTAAACAAAGGTCTGGAACCTTTCAGGAATCTGGAAACGGTGGGAAATTTGTGGCAAGACAATTTATACATTTGCAGTGCCAGCCTGCACTCTTCTCCCCACAATTCTTGACAGTTTACACCACCATACACTGAGCTGGAAAGTTGCACAGAACCAGAAGGGAAACCAAGACACATGTTTGTCATTCCTTCATGCTCGACTAGAGAACTACCTACCACTTAGATAGTTCAATATGACACAGAGGATTTTAATTCATGATTTTGAAAACATAAGGACTCTTATAGTCTGTAGTATATTTCATTCCTTCTTCCCCTAAATATTAGATCTAAGAGTTGACTGACCACTGCCAATGTTTCTTTGGCCATTCGACAACAACAAAAATTAATAACAAAAAGCAATAATTAAGACAAGTAAGGAATCGCCTCCAAGAGAATGCCCTTACAGCTTGTGGCAAAGGATTTGATCTGAGAGTTGAACGGAGTATCAAGTATTCTAAGCCCCAAATAGGTACTGCAAAGGGGCCTTCTCCCTGATCGTTAACAGCACAATAGGCTGTCATCAGTCTTTGCTCACATTTCCAAAACACATTTTATATTACATTTACAAAATACAAACACCACAAGCAAGACTGGAGCCCTAAAAGGCTGGCAGCATCTAAATTTGGAGATTGAAAATAAATACAACCAAAGACAGAGCGACACAAAGTTAGCATTAAATATGAAATCAAAATACACAGTTTACACAAGCCCTGCTACTGGAAAAGCCTTATTGCTCAAAAATGTTTCAAGCTTCCAAAGTATGCTCTTCCATGAGAGCATGTCATTTTTCCTTCTCTTTCTTCCAGTGGAGCCCACCCTGGTGGGTGAAGCGGGGGGACAGATTATTTATTAGAAGAAATCCCAAATCCCACCACCCTTTTCCAGATTATAGCTCACTTGCACTTGGGGAGCTGGGTCTGCGTTGCTATAGAATCGTAAGGATGGTGATAAAAGTCAAGCTTTCTCTACTCCCCATCTTTTTTTTAACCCTTTCCCCCACTTCCCCAAAAAAGCCACTATGAAAAGTACATAGTAAGAGAGCATAGCTTGAGTTGACCATTTACTCTTATCTTGTTTTTCCTGCCCACTGTCTGAATAAAAAAAAACAAAAACAAAAACAAACACAAAGGTTTAATGGTCAAGACTATATATAAGCAAGGACAGAACACACACACCCACACACACACACCCACACACACACACACCCCACTACTCACCCAGCAATTCAAATTGAGGTGCCAACCGCCCAACTGGTGGAAGAGAGTGAGCCCAGAGGCCACCGCACCTCCCTTCCCACTCAGATCTTCCACTCCCACTAAGATGGTATTCCTAGGGTCCATAATAGCTTTGGTTTTCTTTCTCTCCACCTCAAAAAAAAACTTTCTCTGTACCTTCAAGATGGGACTGGGCCAGCTTTTTTTTCTCCTCCCTTATTGCTTTTCTCACTTTTCTTCTTCCTCCCCGCTTCCCCTCCCTTTCTCCCTTTCATTTTAAAGAGCTGAAAAAAGGCATCTTAAAAGATGGAGATGGCTCCCAATTTCTGCCCTGGGACACTCAAAATGCTCCCCAAGTTCTCGCTCACGATGCCTGCAGTTATTTGGTTAATTCGTCCCTCTCCACACACATCCCTCTGAAACCAAATAAAAAGCAAAAACAAACAAAAAGAAACCAAATCATCTAGTTCGACTGGTTACAGATTAAATTTTTAAAAAATTAATGAAAAGAAATTCCTCCCAGTTTCTATCCTGTACCACTGCAAAATCCTTGAAGGAAGGGGGAGGCCCATTTCCCCAGCCAGCTCGGGCTCTAAACAGAGTCCCCCCTCCCTCACCCGTTACCTTGGGCAGCGGGGCCAGAGCCACCGCTAAGAGTAGCTAAGAAATTACGGTCAGCCATGAGGGAAAATGATCAACCGAAGGGAAGAGGCAGGCACTTTATCTACAAGATTGTCAAATCCCTCAAAACAAATTTCTTAGGGCGAGGGCTGCCATGGGTTGGGGGATGGGGAGAGGAAAGTGTGTTTTCTTGTCAGTGACACGGGAGTGACACTCGGTAGGGCCTTGCCTGCCACACACACACACCCCTCTTCCTTCCAGAGCAAGAGACTGAGCCTGTAAGATTTTTCAGTTGACCTCTCTGGAAGCAGAAGAACGGAAGCTTCCCGCGTTCACTGGCATTCCAGGAGTCTGAATGCTCTCTGGCTTTCTGACTGTAAGTTCTGTGAGCTTTCTCCCCAGAATTTGAGAGAGAGGGAAGAGAGGAGAAGGAGAAAAAAGGCAATTCCTGAGTCCCCCCAACCCGACTTACTTTTCCCGGGTCTCTCCTAGGATCCAGGACTGGGTACATGTGTGTGGGTTTAACTTAATTGGAGTTGAGAGACCCAGACATCACAGGCCTGAAATCATCCTCTTTTCCATGAAGGAGGGGACTGTGGGAGGGTGTCTGTTCCAGGAGGGGTTAAAGACAGAAGAAAGTTGCAGAGGACAACACTCACCCAGAGCGCCTTTCCGGTCCTTCCCCTCCCCAAGTGTGAAATCTTTTCACCCTCTTCAAAAGCAAACACACAACTCCGATTTGCATGCAGGTAAGAAAACACCCCGGCTGCCACATGGGGTCCCGGCCGCCCGGTCTCAAGCAAGACCGGTGGCAAAGATTCTGTTTCTTCTGGCGCGGGACACCTAACATACAGGAGATGTTTTTAATTTACCGACTCGACTGTCCAGCTGTTGATCTGCAAACCCACAGGGCTGTTTTTCCTGATGTCGGTCTTTAAGCAATCTGTTACTATACCAGACAAGTTGGTACCCCTCGCAACTTCCACCTCCCCACAATGTCCCCTTCCACAAAAAAAACCCCATAAGGACTGGAAGGGCTTCAGGGTAACAAAAAAGTGAGGATTCTTAATTTTTCTCTTCTTCTTTTTTAAAATACTGCTCCGTGGTCCCAGTTTCTGGACTTTATTTGGCCTTCCCGTGTAAGTGTCAGGCAGTAAGCTTTAAGGCCCTTAATACCAAAACAAAACCCTGCCATTTCCCTTTACATGGCAGTAACAAAAGCAATGAGGCTCCAGCTTGACAAGTAAAAAGCCCCAACCACACAGCCCCCTAATTGCCTCCCCTCCCTCTATTCACGCGGACCACCACACTAGGCAGCGGCCTTTGTCACACATGCAATTTCTTAAGTAAACTGCAAGTTCCTTTCCCGCTGATGGACAGCTCCCAATCATTCAGCAACAATAACTTATAAAGTGCAGCAAACAGGATGGGCAACTTGGACTAGAAATGTATTTTCTGGCTGTCTCAAAAGACAAGGAAAATGGAAACAGCAAGAGGAGCCAACACATTCCAGACAGACCTCCTCCTCCTTCAAAAGGACACGGAAATCTCATGAATTTCTTCAAACTAACCCCTCCTAAGAAAATGCTCCCGGAAATATGCTGTCCCACCGTCCGACTGTTCCCAGTCGGTCCCCTAGGCACCCCGATTTGTCAGAAGTACATCCACCCTTAGAACATTTCCATTGAAAAACAAACAACAACAAAAAAAAGGGCGACCGAAGGCTGCAAAGTTCTGTGGGATTTTTTTGGTAAACTTTCCCAAATACTTCTCTTCTCCCCCCTCACCAAAAAAAAAACCAACCCAGGACCCTTTCCTTTCAGCATGCAATTAACAATAACGTGGAGAAGAAATAAACTCAGAACAGAAGGGACAGACCATTTACATCCCACGGTTCTCTTCCACATCAGCAACAAAGTTCTGTTTACGTTGTTTTAGATAAAGAAGTTTGAGACGGAGGTGAGAGGAACTGGGTCTTGAAAGAATATATACAAAAAGTAGAAAAGGGCCGATCCTTTAGGAAAATATTTGGGGAGAGCCAGGGAGGAGGGGAGTCAGGAAGCTGGAGCATTTAAGTGAATTTAACTTGATGGGGGCAAAAGAAACAACCCCTCTCCCCCGTCCCGAATATTCACGTCCGAATTAAACAATAATCATAAGGCATGTTTTTATAGTCACGGGCTAAAAGTTCAGAACGAAAAAGTCATGTCATTTTTCTTTTTCCGTTGTGTGTGTGTGTGTGTATGTTTTAGAGTTAAAAAAAAAAAAAATTAAGTCCAACTCCATCGGGCACCTTACCAGTCAAGGGACATCAAATCTTAAAGTTACTGCTAAGTGACAGCGAACCCCACGGAGGCTGGGAGCAGGAGCATGCAAGGGCCTTGGACAAACCGGGACGCGGCGGGGCAGACGCGGGGACGCAGCGGGCCGGGTACCCCGCCCCGCACACCCGTCTGCCGGCCCGCTTGCCCGCGCGCGCGCACGGGACCGCTTACCATCTAGAGCGGGTTGCGGGGCTCTCCTTCCCGCCGCCGGCTCGCGGGCATGCTGCCGCGCGCCCGGATGGCCGCGCAGGGCCCGCGCCGGCCGCAGGCTCCACTGGAGGGCAGCACCCGCTCTGCAGCCGCGCGGAGCACCCGCGGCACAGGGGACTAGCTCACACCACCAGCGCCGCCAGACTGGATGATGCTCAAGCACAGTTCCATTCACAGAATTATCTCGCTTGATAGGGAAGGGCACAATAACTGGGATCTCCCCCGATTCCACAACAATCCACACCCCCCCCCCCGAAAGGGAGGGGTATTAAAAAAAAAAAAAAAAAAAAAAAAGGCAGGGCTTTCTCTTTTTTTTTTTCCCTCTTCCCGCAAACCGGCATTCAATCAAAAGAACAAAGCCCGATATTTTGTTTGCCGACTTGGCAAACATAAAGGCAATTTCAGTAGTCCAAAGAAGTTCACGTAAGTTGGCTAAAGTAAGGCTTTGCAGTTCTCCAGTGAAATTAAGCTTTAATAGCTATCTGATGCCATTCAGAGAAGGAAAGGGGGGAGGGGGGAGACAGCTGAATTTAGATAAAGTTAGAGGACCACTTCACTCTTAAAGTTTTTTGCCCGCTGAAAGTACCCTCAAAATTCTTGACAACATCCAGAGCTTAATTATCTTGCTGAATTCTTTTTGGGGGGTGGAGGGGTATACAAAAGTCAAAATAGACCATTAAAAACACCAATATGTAAAAGAATTCAGAACAATTTACTGTATAACATTTTTCATGACTAACTTAAAAAAAAAAAAAAAACCTACCGAAAACTTGTGGATGTGTTCCTTTAAAGCAAATGGTCCTAACACATATTAAACCACCGCTGCGCATCTTCTAAGCATCGTAGGAAAAAATGACTATTGATCTTCAAATAGCGATAATTGAAAAGATCAAAAAGATTAAACAAAATCAAGAATGTGCTGACTTACCATGCTATGCTTTTTTGTTGCAACTTTGTAGAAATTTCACTCAAAGAAACTGCATCAGAGGTGTCAAATTTTTTAGCGGACTGTGATCGTATTATTTCCGCAGCCCTGCCTTCCAATGCTTCAGAACTTTTTTCCCTTTCTCTTTTTTGTTTGTGGTACCTAGCTTTTTGCTATAGACTTTAAAAGCCTTCAGCTCAGCAAACCAGCACAAATTATCTTGCCACCTTGCGCAGCTCTGATGCTTTGGCCGCTAACTTTGGAAGGCCCTTTACTACTGCATCAAAATTAGCATTGTCAAAGCAGTTAATGAATATTAATATTGTATTTGTCATTGGAGCCGGCCCGTTGCTGAACTCCGAGTCATCCATCAGGGACAAGATTAAGAACACAATTATTTCTGACTGACAGGGACCAAATCTGCTAGAATTTTTTTTTTTAACAATTCGGGGGGAAAAAAACCCACAATATCATCATCTTAAGGTGTCTCCCAAGAGACTGGGAACCAGATTAATACGCTTTTAATGAAGTAGAGATCATTATGTATGAAGGGGAAAAAAAAAAAGATGTACTATTCAAGCTATTTAGTTATGGTGGCGGCAAGAATTTAAAAAAAAAAAAAAAATGCAGACGGCATATCTTTTTCGACAGCTGTCCAGATTTTATTCATACTGTTCTAAAGAAAAAGACGACTTTTTTCCTGAAATCTTTTCCTTTTTAAAAAAAGAACAGAGAATGAGCGATTCGTCCCATCTGGGATAATTTTCCATGTCTTCACTTTTACTGTAGCAGCTCAGGAAAGACAGCACGGTAAATAATTCCTACACAAATTTGACAAGAAACACCTTCATCAGCTCGGCTCCTTCCACCTCTATTCCCCAGATTCCAAGCACTGTCTCTCTCACTTTATTCAGGATGAGCCTTTACATTTACAGAAACTCTTAAGTTCCCTTTAACAGTGGCAATCTTTCTGTAATAAACACACAGAAAAACAACACAACTCAACGAAAGTCCATTCAACACACCTAGTAGATCTCAAATAGCCATCACACAGAGTATCCAGTACCTTTCTAACCAGCCAAGACTGTCTAATTGATGGCGCCGCAAAGTGGTAATGGAAGTTTTGTCAGAAATTAAACTAACCGAGCCTGATGAACTGAGAGCCATCAGCCCAGTAGCAGAAAATGTCTTAAAAGATTATTAAAACACAGAACCTTCTCTACAAAACAGGCAAGAGACTAATTTAAAAGGAATTAGGTGTAAAAACTTGCAGCTTACCTGGCATAACCAACTTATTTGAATTCACCAAAATCATTTCAACATCTATTATGTCATGCAAAGTTACAGCACGTATAACTATACTGTACGTATCTACACACATAGATATATATGGCGATTTCTTAGACGTTTTAGGACTAGCATGCTTCACTGGCTTGCTCCATATAAATTGTCTTCGAGATGATATTTCCACCCCCCTTTTCGTATTTTAAATGTGGTAAAAAGGGGAGAACTAAAAGGGATAAAATGACAGATGTGATGGTTAATCTACCCAATGAATCGTGGGGGTCTAGGTAAAGCCGTAATGGCCACTGAGCTAATCTACAACACCCACTGACCACCCCACTGGCCTTCTAATACCATTATCAACCCTTAGATGAACATTCTAAATTAGAGTTTTGTTCGAAAAGGGTGTGAATCTGACCTTCGATGCTGGGAAGCCGGTGCTGTACATACAGATGGGAAAGTTCTTATAAAAAAAAATTTTTTTTTAAGGTTTCTACTTTCTCGCGATTTGCATCTTTGAACTCTGTATCTTTATATCCTCCCTTTTGCACAAAGAAAAAAAAAAACCTCTCCCCAAATCCCCTCCTGCAATAGCCACTGATGTCATCTCTACCACACACCCTACAATGTTTATGCTTATCCTTTAAGAAGAACCTAAACCAAACCACTGAAAACAAAGAAAAATCCTAAAAAAATATAAAAACATTCGCCTTTGACCCAACTTATCTCCTCTCTTTCAATTTTCCACTGCCTTTACCTAGTGGTTTATTTCATGTTCAACAAACTCTTGGAATGTATCATAAAAATGTACCGTATCATAAAAATGAAGAGACTTGATTCAAACTCGAGAAAGGGAACAAAGATAGAGTTCTATAAAGAATCCCATTTGTTTGCCCGCATATCAAGTTATGCTACAAAGAAGGAAAGAAATTTGGGGCTAAGACTTTTCCTGAAGAACTTCCTTTAAAAAAAAAAAAGTGGATCAAAATGGACTTGTATCAAATTATTATTGCCTATTATTATTCACATCAGGAGATATTCCCAATGCCACTTAAAAAAAAATCAACATAACCCCCTATGATGTAAGCATACTTTCAAAGCTCCCTTTAAAAACCAAAAACAGATTATGTGCCTTTTTCCCCCACACACATCACCTCTTAAAACCTATCGTGGTCCTTATGTAGATCTCCCCTTTTATTTTAGAAAGGTGTGTGTGCGCGTTTCTGTGGTCACATGTTTATCTCTACCGAACGGACACTGTGCCCATCCCAGTACATGTGTATCCAAGTCAAAGATTTTTCAAGCATGGACTGGCTTCCAGATAACCTGAGATGTCTAAATTAAGGACTCCTTGCTTTATCAATTCACAGTTTCCCCATTCCTGGCCGAAGCCTGTCTTTTCAGGGTCAGGGAGAGATCGGCAATCTGCATCTTTGTGCGCTCCGTACTGGAGTTGTTAATAGGCAGCCTTCTCTGCCTCTCTCTCGGCTTCCCCAGCACGACCGCATCAGCACTAGTATCAAATTAACTCTCCGACTTTGAAACTTATTGATCTGCTATTAAGACACCAGTGAACTTGATGAAATGAGTGCTGTAGGTGCAGTCAGGACTTCAAAGTCTAGCACAGCCACATAAAGCAAGCGCCTTTGATCCTGACTCCGATCTACTGAGGGTTTAAAGCCCAGCTCTCCCTAAGCTGCCCTTCACTCTCGTCATGTCTGATGTCTTACCAACTAGTGACTTGATAATGTTAATAATGCAAATTTTACAAATGATTTTTACAATGGCAAAATTAATTATATGAATGGATGCTTCTTGCAATAGGGGTTTCTGCACTTCTCTCCCTTATAACATAACAACTAGAGCAAAAAGGATGGCTACGAAGGGGGTCGAGGCCCACGCAATTCCAGACAACGTTTTACTGCCTTCTTTTACCTTTTCATTTTGTACTTAGAACCAAAATAATTAACCAAAAATCCCATTCATAATCTTAGTGACTTGTATTCTGTAATTCTCATTTCCTAGTAAATATCAACTGTGCAATAGAAGTAACCTACTCTGCACACAAGGCTTCTACGTTTATATCACAAGTCAGTACAAAATCCTTATTTTTATGTAGGACTTCTTCTCGATAGTTACCACAAACCTACAGTAGAGTTGTAGGGATTTCACACCCTCCACTACTTCTTTTTTTGCGATTAGGAATAATCTGAAATGGTACGTGGTCAAGAATCAGAATGAACACAGATTCTGCTGCCTGAAAAATTCACACACGCATACCCTCTCACTCAATCTGGCTAAACAAAACTATTCTCCTAACAGTTATCTTTATCACCAGAGAATATGTCTTTAAACATACATTGATTCTACAACTTACTTCAGTAAGAAAATCCTTGTTATTAAAAATAAGTTTCAAGTTCAAATGATCTAAAAAGAAAGAAAAGCATCCTAATTCTCAGTTTCCCTGAGAAGTTTGGATTTAAATAATATGAAAGGTTATTATAGTCTAGGCTAAAAAACAATCTTATATATAACCAGAACAGCAAAATTTAAGCAGAATTACAACTTTTGAATCAAAAGAATTAATATCTGAGGACAAAGGCTTTGCTAAGAGGTTGTTCTTTGTATGTTGATTTTGGACAGAAGAATATCTGTAGTACTTCAGAGGAAAATGAGCTCCCCTAATAGAAGCTCTATGTACCTCTTTTGATTTACAGTATGTTATATAATGTCTGTGCTCTTGCTATTCTGAATACATTTATTACACGAAGAAACTAAGGAGGCAGAATTAGATATATTCTCTCCATCAACACGACAATGTACTTTCCCCAATTCCTAATGTCAGGACCGGAGCCCCCCAAAAGGACCAAACATAACAAAAGTTTAAAAGGATCATTTGATACTTGTCTTCATTTGTGTGTGTGTGTGTGTGTGTGTGTGTGTGTGTGTGAGTAATCCAATTAGTTTGTTTTCCAATGTGACTCTAATCATAAAATTTAGGTGGTATTAACTTTGTGTTACAGTTTTCCCTCCTTCCATCCACCCCCCCACAATGTTGATACTCACTTAACCTACTTGCAATTCTAAAGAAGTCAACACTCGATTGTGACAACGTTCAAAAGAATTTCCTCTGCCACTAGCACAGTAAAAAAACTTTCACCAATTAGTGCAGGAAAAAAGGAGGGAAAAGCCACAGTGCTGGCGCTCAAAGAGCCAGGCCTTGCGGCAAATCTGTCATGTCGAGAGGATTGATCAACAGGACGGCAATTTCTAATGGCATGTTGTCATGAAAAGTCAGCCACAGGGAGCCACCTGCTTTGCTCCTCACAGACAGCTAGGGAAGGAAGGAGGAAGAGGGCGGGAGGGGGAGAGAGGGGAACCGCTCACCATTCCTAGCCTTGCCAGTTCCCTTTTGCTAACAACTTTGGTAAAGGTATCATGATTTTTCATTCGGTTGAAATATGTCAAGTCTCCGATCATATTATCCTTCCTCTAAGATAACAGTGGTTTGAAGGCTGCCTCTTTCTTTTCCCTCAATCCCCTTTTCCCCCCATTTTGAGCAAGGGATGAGGTACCTTGATTAGAACTCCACCGCCTCCCTCTTTTTGTCAACCCATACTCCTCAGATCAGAAGATACCTCTAATGGCTTTAAATCAACAAGGAGCATCCTGACTTAATAAAACCCAAGTCTGGAAGACTGTGGAAGACCAAAGAGATAACACTGACACCATCGGGTGTTGTCTTTCTGAGCCAACTGAACGTATGTGCTGCCGGCCCCGTACTTTGCGGGGCTTCGTCTAGTTGAGAAATAGTTGGGAAACTAGGTTTTGCAAGCTATCATCTAATCCATTAGAACCTTCTCTGGTGAAAGTGGTGCTGATCATTTTCTTGGCTGTAGCTTTTCTTGTGTTCAATGCACCTCAGTACTCCATAACAACCTCCAACTTACCCTTGATAACAGAAGATGTTCTACCTTTGAATACTCCTCTAGAAGGTATTATTTTCTTGAAACTCAAGACTCTGCTTACCAACCACTCCAAAGAAAAGGATATTCCTTCCTCTCCCAAATGCCCTACTCAATGGTCTCTAGTCCTTTCAAATAATGCTGGGATTGGATTACTAGTACTTACGAGATACTCTAATGGTACCGTTCTCCTAGATGTCAAGCTCCTGAAGTATACTAGAGGGACTCAACACAAAATCGCAACATCTGAAAAGATGCTTTCCGTAGACCGGATCTTAGAGAGTGGACGTGGTTGCTCTCCATGAAAGCTGGTAACACAAAGGGAAACCCCCACCGTCTCCATAAGGATGGTCCAAAATATTGCTGTGACCTACTGTCCCTGGTAATTTTCATACTTTAAACACTCACAAATATACTCACCCCTCAATCTACTTTGAGCAAAAGAAAAAAGTCAAATAAAAGTTAAAGAACTTTTAAGCTCATGAAACCAAACCCCACTTGGCATGCAAATCACGTACTGTAACCTTTTATTGGCGGAGCCTCTGGTCTCATCAGTCGATGAAATTCTCAGCCCGCGGCAACAGCTTAGCCGAGGGACACAGACCAATGAGAAAATATTCATTGTGTTAGCATTTCAAATGGCGAGAAAGGAAGAAGAAGCGCTAACTGATCACTGCCCGTGGAATTAATTGGATATTCCAAGAATAATGTCTCTTACTGAAGATCCTTGGAGGCCGAGCGCTGGTAGAGACCACATTTTGTGCGGTGCCTTCAAAAAGAGACCGCTTGGGGGTACTGGACATATTAGGGTTTTAGCGCATTTCCCTAAAGGCCAGAAGATAATCAGATGCACTGAACCAAACTCAACTAATCCAATCCATAATTATACACACAAATCCAATAAACTCTGCCACGTTACTGGAAAATTAAACTATTCCATTAAACTTTCAATAACTTAGGAAAAAAGTTTAAGGGGCATCACGGCTAAAATGTTTCTTTTGAGGGTTGGGGACATGCAGCCAAGAACTCAATTATTATTATTTTTTTTTTTGCTTGCAAGTTAGAGCCTTCTGTGAGGCTTGAGGACTGATCTCAGTGCCAACTCGGTTTCTTTATTCAGGGAGGGATTTGCGCTTCGGCTTTATTGCACGTAACCCAAGCATTTGCAATGACCCTGACCGATATTAGTATATCTTTCCTTAAGACACATCTTAATCTAACCTTTTTAAGACTCTTTTGCTTTCAAACTCAAAACAGCATAAGAAACAAGCATTGTTGATGACACCGGGAGCCTGAACTGAGGCCCTGGAGTGGTCCGAAGCAATAGCCCCCTGAATAAACAGCTGCTGGGGAAACTAAATAACCATCGGAGACCAAAAGGTAAGGGGGGAAAAATGAGATTAGGAACTTTCCCAAATGTTCCATCTCTCCTATCGACCACTGGCCTAGCGTGAGGTGTCAATTTTGACTCCAAAGAATTCGCAGCGGTCCCATTATGCGGTCTCTGCTCTCATTGTAAATTCTGTCAACGAAGTCAATCTTATTAACTTCCGCACTGGTTCACACATGACATTTTCTTCAATTTTCTTGCTGACATCAAAAACATCAATTAGCAGCCCGAAAATAGGAAGGAACGAATGACAGCGCCTGATAACGTCGACTATTTGAAGCCAAGGGTAAATCTATTCTCCAGTTCTGAATGCGTTCATTACAATTGCATTTTCAAAGAAGACCTCCAAATAGCAAAGAAAATTAAATTTATCATCTAGAAATGCCTAGAAATTGTTTTTTTAATCCTATGTCTATCTCTCAATCCCAGAGTGTAATACAAAGTATCGCAATTGAGTTTTATGATAACATGCCCCAACTTTAATAGAAAGTTTATAAAATATGCAGCCTGGACCACACTTACTATCAAATAACAACTACAATGCTTGGGGGGAAAAAAAAACTTCCCCAACAGACTGTGGCCTCGCCTTGTAGGGTCCATCTATTTTCCTGGGTGTCACAGTTTGCGAGGCAAATGTGTAGGTGAACACACACACACACACACACACACAGACCAGACAACAAACAACCAGTTGGTTGAAAAGGTTTTAAAAGGAGAGAGAAAAGGCAACTAAGGTCTACAGTTCAAAACCCAAAAGTTTTTATGGACAGCAACTAACATTTCATTCTCCCTGTTGAATTAAAATCATCTTTACTATCCACATACCCAGTCTCCTCCTCTCTAAGAAACAAGTTTTCACATAAAATCTCAACTCCTTGCTACTGACCACCCCAAGATATATGTACGTAAGTCTTGTCCAGTCTTAGCCAGGGACAAAACAATTATTCATCTGCCTGGCGTGGCCCACCTAATCATCACCCATTTCACTCATATTGACTTTTTCCCTCCAAAATCAAATAAATAAATAATAAAAATGTCAAGTGTTCTCCCCTGATCGGAAAATTAAAATGCCCATGAGTAAATCCTCTAGTCCATCTGCTGGGCTGCAGCCCAGGGAATCTGGAAATGGTTGGAAATGGATGGAGAGGCACAGCACCCCAAACTCAGATTTCAGAGTCCTGAAAGCAAAGCTTTTATTTATTTTATTATTTATTCATAGGGGTGGGGGAGCGGGGAGCGTGCTAACACGCCAGCTTTGTGAAGCACCGCTCAGGGCTGTGTCACCTCTCCCAGGGAGGGAGGTGGCAGCGACCGACTCCGGTGGCTGCCCCCCGACACCCCGACCGACTTCTGGGGGAACAGAAAGAGCAACTCCACCCCGTAAACAGATCGCATTCCTGCGGCCCATTGATTTTTTGATCTTTTGACATTTTTTAGTTGCTTCCATTCCCTTCCTTGTCTTTTCTTCAATGTCACAAAAGACAAAAATGTCTAAACAACTGAGGGCAGAGATATCTATTAGCTGTCAGACCGCTGTTTGTCCCAGCACTGACTAAGCACACGCCGCACAGAATGCTGAGAACCGGTAAGATGACAAATTATATCATTTTTTTTCCTTAAATAGGGACAATCATATTCCAATACCTTGGCTTCTCCTAGCCAACCAAAACATGCTGTGCGAGAAGGGCAAAAAATCTCATTGTACCTTTTCTGCAATTTCTATTATGTTAGCTGTTATTTGTTGAAAGAGGAAAGAAAAAAGAAAATCTCTTCAAGGAATGAAGTAACATATTTCAGGTTGTAGCATCTGAGAAGCAAAAGCATATCTTCCTGATTATTTTCCCCTAAGAACTGCTTCGATAGTGCAAGTACCACATTAATAAAAGAAACAATTTGTTATACTTAGGGATGAAAGACTGCAAAAAAAAAAAAAAAAAAAGAACGGATGTCCCCTAAGTTACTTGTTTCCCCCTGAAGACAAGCAAAGCCATTCTTTCAAAGCAGTTAAATTGTAGATTTGAAGTGCGGCCAACCTCAACTTTCTGAAACCTAAAATCTGAAACTTATCATTCCTATAAATAATGCCCTGACAGGAATACTTTAAAAAAATTATTTCAAATGGGTTCTCTCAGCTTGTGATTTGATTGCCATGAACATGTTGTACATCTATGATTTCAAAGTTAAAATTCAAAACACACTCACACTGCGCTTTCCTTCAAAACCAATAATCAACAATTTATGGACAAGAGGCTAAAATGGATCAACTTTACACTTACATTTGAGAAGATTAATGATTTTCTTTCAAGGAGCTGGTACGTTAGAAGCTTTCGTTTCCAGCACACGTTTTTGTATGTAATAAAAATATTTAAACTGTTTAGGTTAAACTCTATTATTTAGAAACCTATTTTATAAGGAAATGATCTTTTTTTTAAAAAATAGGCCCAAATTTGTAGGATGCAATTTTTTAAAAAAAGAACTGGTTCCATTGAGAGTAACTACCACTTAAATCTTATAAACAACTTTTTCAGAAATAATCAAAGGAATCTCCAAATTTAATCTGTACTTGTTTTTCTATTTATACAGGCTCCTATTTGACATTTAACATCTAATATTCATTTTTCTATTTCCAATGATGCTCTTGATAGAGACTAAATATTTAAGATACTGGTACATGCCTGTACTCTTGCAATACAAGGAGAAATATCAATTAGGTATAATATTTAGATCGCAAATGATAAAATAACAACTAATTCAAGCTCAGGAGGAACAAAGCCCTATTAAGCTTTTAAGAATTGTATGAAACATACCAACAATACTCAGAGTATGCAATGCTTTTCAAATACAGATTCAAACCAGCAAATATAAGAACAAATTTATAAACTCCAAAAGAGGAACAGGAATGGGGGGAGAAAATGGCAAATCAAATTTTTCATCCAATTATCAAGGTAACATATGTTTGCAAACATAACGAATTCGATTTTTCTGCTGTTACAATAAACTAATTTCTGCATTAATGTCAGCTATAGACATCAATATTTTCTTAGCAGAGCACATCATTGTCAAATAGATTCATTCAAACATGTTAGTAAAACAGGAGCAAACTTCCTTAAATCATTCCATAATTATGGAAGATAGGTATTGGTAAGGATCTCTCTCTCATGTGAATATATATACACACGTTTATAAAATACTGTTTGGGTTTTCTTTAACTTTATGAAATAAAGTATGACGTTACAGCAAACCATGTATGAGGGGGTGGGGGGGAGTCACGGCAAGAGGCAAGCAGACACACACACATCCACAAAACTGACCACAGGTTTCGGACGGGCTGGTCGGTAGTCGTGGTTTTTAAAACCGCGCGCTGTCCTTGAAACGGAGGCCGCACACAGCTCCATTAGATACAGATCCAGTGCTCTTGATCTATTATTTACAAAGAAAAACCCTTCACTGCTTAAGTGCCCCCTCTCCTCAGCCTTCCATTTCAACAGCTTCAAACAACTTAGTGGGAGAAACACACAGGACACAACAACTTGTGTTCATCACAACGTTCCAGGCAAGTCAGACTTCCACTTGGATAGAAAAAATATATATATCAGAATGCCCTGAACAGCGGATGTCGGCTATACGACAATCAAATGAGAGGTTTGCTCCAAAATACAGATTGTCCTTTTCTAACAAGTGGCGTGAGATTTTACAATCCTTCTGTAAGAGATATTTCTCTTGGAAAAAGAATAGGAGGAATTTCAGGAAAACCATTTTTACCTCAATGATGTGAAAAGAATGTTTTCCGAATGTATATTTGGTATGAAATTCTTTAATTATCAAGTCTGCTCTTTGAGTCAAACGGCATTCGATCTAATTAGTAAGCTTAGATCCCACCTTCGTGCTGAACTTTAAACTCTCTGAAGCCAATTAAAAACTATTTAAATGAATATTAAAAGGATTCCTGTGATCGTTTCTGACATGAGAGAAAACATGCTTTTCAGCAAAAAATAGGTTTACACAGCGTGCCTGCATTTCACAAAATATTTGAATTGAGTTTTGCATTTAATCTATTACCCTTCTTCGATTCTGCCATCCAATGCTCTTCCTCGGCTGTTTTATCATCCTTGTTCAGGCATATCTGCCGCCAATACAGTTTTAACTGCAATTAGAACTGTTTTATTATTCAGTGCTCTTCAATTTTCAATAACTTATTAAGATTTACTGGATGGTACCCATTTCCCACTTTCATTTCAATTCACTATTGACTTGGGCACATATGAGGATGCACCAATAAAAGTTGAAATTAGAAAAAAAAAATCTTAGCCATTTCCAATTTGATGAGGCAAAGCACACTCAGACCACAGTCAACAGCAAGTTAAATACACACTCTTTCTCTCTACATCTAGGCCTTGAAATAGCTTTTTGAGATTTAATAAATTATTCTGTTTGCTTATGAAATTAAATGCTCCCATGCAAAGCCGTTACAATTAACACCACTAAATGTGTTAGGTTACACTGAAGAAATCCTCACAGTATAATTATATCAATGAGTCATTTAACTCACATATATTAATTCAATTTATCTTCATTTTGAACTGTGGGGACTGATGGATCGTCATCATTAGAAATGACAAAGCTCTATGCTGGAGGGAAACACAGACCTGCTGAGGTTCTGACTTCTCGCAAGACCACACATCACTGCCCCCACTAAGAGCACCCACAAGTCATCAAGGGATGTATTCTCTGCTGAGGACCAGAAAGTCAGGGTTTCTGATCAGGATGCAAAAGAATGTCAACTGGAGTCTCTGGAACCTACACACCAGTGTCAATAAAGCAAATTCCTGTATGGAGATCACAATGGTAATATGTTCTCAGCACAAGAACCATAACATATTTAGTATTAGAGAAAAATTCTCTAAATACTCCTTGGGAAAATGCTACATGACATTCCATTTTCCTAACCCTGCAACCTATTTATAAGCATTTCAGGTTTAAAACAAACAACAACAACAAACAAACAAAAAAACCCAGAGCAGTGCCAGAGAAAATGTATTAACCAAGAGAGCTCAGCTGGGGATACTGTCAATAAACAAGACATTACCAGGCAAAGCAATTCCATGATTGTTCATCAAGATTTCCTCCTGGAAACTCGCAGGATTAGAGGGGTCATTAATAAGATTTTAAAAACTATTGAGACCGTATTTGACCAAGCTAAACCTACCCTGATGGTCATCCTAGCTTTTGAAAAATGGAATCATGGTGGGCAATCAAGGTAAAGTGACTGACTTCGCATGTGATTCTTAAAAGGCTGATTTTTTTTTTAAAAGATTTAACATCTTGAAATACTCGACTCAATTATTTAGTTTCCCTCCTCTCTTAAAAAATGAGATCCTTGGCCAGATAAAGCATAAATCCTTGGGTTTCAAGATGCCCAGAGTGACATCTTTTATCTCCAGTTTCTCTAATCTGGACAATGGGGAAACAAAGGAAATTAATTTCTTTGAATGCTGGTGGAAAAGAAGAGAGACCGCAAAGCTCCCTGGGACAAGGAGAAATGGGTGCAAAGATACACAGGGACGGCAGGCCACGGTTTCTCAAGGGGGCACGCTTCCTTTCTCAAGGTCCCCTCAGAACTTCTCAACCTGGCCACTGCATCCAGTCCATCCACCTTGGACAGAAGCATCCTTTCCTTCTTCCCCTCTGATTTATGTCCTCATAAGCACTGATCAAGTTCTGGGGGAAAAAGTTAAATAAGAACATCAAGATGCAATGAGAAGTGAGAAGCTGTTGATCTGGTCAAATTTAAATATTTCAGAATAACACACTTATGGGGATTTTTGCATTTATTTGCTGGATCAGCAGTCACTGCTGTGAGTCTTCTCCACTGACTTGCAGGGAGGGATGGAAAGACCCCACAAGCTGTCAGGGTTTCACTGGCTGACAAGGCAGACCTGGATGGCTAGTGCTGGGGTGGAGTTTTTGGTTACAGAACTAAAAAAAAAGACTCCTGTCACCCATGAGGCCCCTAATTAGATACTGCTGAAACAAAAATAAGGTAATTTGGTGAGAATGAAGGGAATCTGTTTTATAGGGAACTGTGTCCGCTGAACCAAGAATTGAAATTAACAATGAATTGGGAGTTTGGGATTAGCAGGGACAAACTATTATGGGAAGGATAAACAAGCTCCTGCTAACCAGCACAGGGAACTATATGCAATATGCTGTGACAGACCATAATGGGAGAGAATATGAAATATGCATGTATGTATAACTGAGTCACTTTGCTATACAAAGAAACACAACATTCTCAGTCAGCTATACTGCAACAGGATTTTTTCAAAAAGATGCAGGTGATAATACAAACTTTAAAAAAACAAATTAATTAGAAGGGAAGTCATTTTATAAACAACACTGACATACAAAAAGCATAATAAAGGAAAAGCCCCTTCCAGTTTTGTTTTTTTTTTTTAAGGCCAAGGATCTGAATATATGGACACTGGCCAAACTCACCTCCTTTTACCACTTCCCATGCTTAAAAATACATGATTGCTCACCTCTACATAAAGACAACCTGCCACCAAAACATCAGAGAGAAGGTGAGAGCCCAGGACAGAATGATCCCGTCCATGGTTTTCACTAACAAATAAATGACGTTTTTGTGGAGTTTCAGCCTTTGCGCTTCACAGCAAATTGAGGAACACAGCCAAGAAAAGTCACCCAAATCCAGGAAGTGGGTTTCAACTCTACTAAATAAGCACGGCGACTCGCTATGCCCTTTGCACACATGTTTGAGAAATTAGATTCACACATGCTCAAGCCCCAAGCTGCTGCCATGGGGAATTACAGGGTTAAGGGGAGGAGATTGTAGGAAGGCAGGTCTTTCTGAGTATTTTGAGTCAGTTGCTGAATGGTAATGATTTCACCCCTGGCCAGTACTGGTTGCTGCTCGATGCCAAAGCAGGGGGTGGGGGGTGCGTATATGCTGGATGCCTAAGGAGAGGGTGTGGGTGTGTGTATACATGCCTGACTCTTACACTGACAAGATAGCTTTATAGACAACGCAGTCTCTACTTCTTTGCTAAATAAGCTCCTTGCAAACACACCCAGAGGCTAGCATACAATGGGCACATCCAGCAAATAATAAAGTAAAATTAAATTATGTCATGCCTCCCCCATAGCAACACCCATGGGCTGTCTGGGGAAGGAGCAGTGGTGCCAATGTTCCCACCACAGTGTGGAGTTGGAGCTCAAGTTTGCTCCCTCCAATGAGGCACAGATGGAAAGCATGTTGCAACCGCCCGCCTAAAGCAGACTGTGAAACTGGTTTCGGATGCGACCAAGCATCTTAGTATAGTCTGGACTGCGGTGTTTTTTCAAAACCATCTTGTTTTTGTCTAGCACCTCTGCTCAAGGAAGTTTGGGAGGGACTATTTCTCATAATCAAATAAAGTCTTGCATGACAACAGTCCCATTTTATAGACAAAAAACCAAACAAGTTCGGGGGACTTGGGAGAATGCATTTGAGATTAGCTGGTTAGTAACTTCAGCAAATGAAAAAGGCAAAGGAGGAAAAATTACTGCAGTGAAGGCAGGAAACTTCCCCTACATTTTACCCTTAAAGATTCACTTACTGATTAAGTCAGTACTGATTCGGTGTCTCTGCATACCTGGCACTATTCTAGGCACTCCGGATAAATCAGAGGAAAAAAGTCCTTGCCCTCGGGGAACTTACAATCAGAGAGCGAGGTAATAATTTACAAGTGTCAAAGTGCTACCAGATGCCCTCCTGGAAGATCCTCATGGAATAACCTAGTCAGAGCCAAACAGAAACCAGTTCTCTGACTATCCAGCCCAATGATTAACGCCAATTATTCTGCCCCAGAAATAGTTATTGAAAAGCCTGAAAAATCTAGCCTTTATCCGCTAGAGAAGAAGCACAAGTTTTTTATCACCCCTTTTTTAGTAGTTTTTAAAGAATCCCAAATGCTAAATGATGCTGTTGAATCACCTACTGATGAAGAGCTATTTGCACTGGAGGTCAGAGAGCATCACAGACTCAGGGAATATGCAGTAACATTCAGATGCCAAGCTTTTCACACCGTCCTGAACTCAGAGCTGTTGACTATTTCGTTTGATCCATACAGTTGGCCAAATTAATCTATGCTTTGAACATAAACATCACTGGCACTCAGGGAGTGACTGTTAGTTGCTCGCTCAATCGTGTCTGACTCTTTACAACCCCATGGACTGTAGCCCACCAGGCTCCCCTGTCCATGGAATTCTCCAGGCAAGAATACTGGAGTAGGTACCCATTCCCTTCTCCAGGGGATCTTCCTGACCCAGGGATCAAACCCAGGTCTCCTCCATTGCGGGCAGATTATTTCTTACTGTCTGACCCACCAGGGAAGCCCCTGAATCCCAGCTAACACTAATTTAATTTCTTCTCTTTTACCCAGTACATAGCGTGGTCTTTCTGGTACTTCTGTACTTAATTCCAGGGTTATATAAACTACAACTCCTCAAACTACTGGCACAAACTCAAAGCTTTTAGCTACTTTTCCAACTATAAATTAGATAAAGTATATAGATGTAGAGGTCAAGAGCAGCCATTAGAATCTACTTCATCCTTCACTATAATTTTAGGTCAGCAAGGCTTAGAAGGAGAAGTTTCCTGTACCAAAAGAGTGTGTTTATTACATGGTTATCACTGTGTCTTAATATAAAACATACAGAACAAATGGAGCACTGAGATGTTCAAGAAATGTTTGTTGCAGGAATTTATATATAAAAACATTACTATTAGAAAACACTTAAGAAAAAAAAAAAAAACTTAAACTCCAAATAGACAATCTCTATATTTCTATAATTAAATATTTCAAAGCACATACTGGGATGAAAATTCTTTAAATACAGTTTCTGAAATTAATTTTTTAAAACAATTGTTCAGATGTGATATCTGATGAAAGGGTACCACAACCTAGTTTAAAGACTAAAAGTTCATTATGATCTACAAAGATACTATTTTTCTAAAAATGCAAACTTTACTCCTATGCAAACAGTTATCAAAGAGATCTATAAGAACTGATTCCTCTAACAGAAGAGTTTCTTAAATGCAGGGATAGAAGTCTGCAATAACCATGCTTGCTTTAAAATGAGAATGAGACTCATTTTTTTTTTTTAATATTTTCTAAACATGTCTCTTTAGTGGCTTCAACAAGTGTATTTTCAAAGTGTTAAGTACAGCAATAGGAAGCTTCCCTGATAGATAGCTCAGGGACTTCCCTGATAGCTCAGTTGGTAAAGAATCTGCCTGCAATGCAGGAGACCCTGGTTCAATTCCTGGGTTGGGAAGAGCCCCTGAAGAAGAGAAAGGCTACCCAATCCAGTATTCTTGGGCTTCCCTCGTGGCTCAGCTGGTAAATAATCCACCCGCAATGGGGAGACCTGGGTTCGATCCCTGGGTTGGGAAGAGCCCCTGGAGAAGGGAAAGGCTACCCACTTCAGTATTCTGGCCTGGAGAATCCCACGGACTGTATAGTCCACGGGTCGCAAAGAGTTGGACATGACTGAGCAACTTTCACTTTCACTTTCAAGTATAGCAAAGATAATCTCTGTGAAATGTGTTACGGTCCTCAAGCCAGAGGCATGTTTTAAAAGAACGGTAAGGTATTACATACTCTGATTTAAACCACTGTTTAATTGGAATATAAAAATTATCAGAGGTAAAAAATAAAACAGCAAAATGAACTGTAAAAGTGTTACGTTTCTAAACACAGACAGTGGATGCCACTGCATTGTAACCTGCAGGTTACTGAAGCCCCGTGAGGTCTCACTTTCTACAACGGAACACTGAATGGCAAAGACGGCCCTGTGCAAAGATGCCTGAAAGCTGTTCTCTGCCCTTCCACGAACATCTCATTTAAATCCCACATCCCTCTGGGTGCTGATGCCACTGTCCCTGTATTTTCAGAGGACAAAACGGAAGCTCCTAGGGAATAATTTCCCAGGATAATAGGGCAAATAGCAGAGTCTGAATGTGAACCAAGGTCTTCGAACTCCTCCCAGTTCTACGACTAAAATTTCCTCTAGGCAATACTGCACAGCAGAGGTGCTAGATGGGAGACGCCAGCACAGCGGTTCGGTTCGGAAGCTGGCTGTACACTCCCGCCTGTGATCAACGCATCAGTTTAGACGGCCTGCGTGCGTGTGCGTGTGCAAACACTGTGTGGGCAGGGATCACAGCGATGCGCTTTACTAACCATGGGGACAGTTGGTAGGTATGTTGGCACGATGACTACAGATAAACTCTCGATAGCCTATTTATCTTCTGAGTTTTAAATAAACAGAGGCTGAATGCTATAATTAAGATCAGAAGTGCCTCTGAAGACCAGATGGCAAAAGGGAAGCGACACAAAAACATCACTAGCAGGGAACTGGGTGTCATCCCTAAGGTAAAGTGAGTGATTTTTAACAAATGTTTTTAACTCCACTGCCTGGAGAACAGCACTGCCCTGCAGACTTACAGGTAGGCCCAAGGCGGGCAGCATCCCGCAAATGTGGAGGAAAACAAGGTCCAAGACTCAGATGCACACAGCAGGCACCAGGTCTCTACTGCAGGGAGCTCCAAGGAGCTTACTGTCCAGGCTGACCTCGCCCAACCACTCAGGTCAGGAGAGCCTTGAAGAAAACGCAAACCTGGAAACGCAGTCAGCGCACTGGCTTCACTGATGCCTGGAGGTCCGCACGATCTTCCTCCCTTTCTCACTACTCAGCAAAACAATGGCATCTCTATGCCCTCAAAGGCTTCCGTGTGAGCCCCCCCCCCACAATGGCCCCATTCAATCCCCCACCAAGAGCGAGGCCCCAAGTTTAACAGCCTGTGTTAGGAGAGCACCGAACACAAAGGGAGGTGTTTCCAGGTTCAGTGAACACTTTACTATCGTTCATCAGAGAAGAAACAAAAGCAAGCCCCCCCGCCCCCCACCTCCACCATTTACCTCAGGCAGTGCAGAGGCTGGGCTCTGCCATGCTCACCAAAATGCAACCTTTTTCTGGCTGGGGTAGGGACCACATTGTGTTTCAGGATCATTGTGCAAACAGGGGTTCCAGATTATTTCTACCTTCTACGAAAGACATTAACATAAAAATGGGATTCTTTTGTCCTCTAAGAAGATCCAAGAGGAAGATGGGAGGTAGGGGTGGGGGACCTTGAGGGCAGAGGGAGAAAAAGGCTCCCAAATAAAGACCAAGAAGGTCAGTCATTAGACAGACCTTAAATTATACTTTTAAATCTTTATTAGGAAAATAGCCCACCTCTTTCTTTGCTTTAAATGTTTTATTAGGGTTGACTGCTATTTTTATTAAGGAACCCAGGATCTACTTTGTATAACTGCTTAAATTACTGACTACCACTGCTAGCAAAATTTGATGGATACAGGCTAGGTGTTTAAGAAACACCATTTCACATCAACCGAAAGTGCTAACTCCTTGACTGCAAGTGGTACACAGACCCTGGTGCCTTGACCACAGCTTTCCATGGCAACATTGGGTTGGTTATCAGTCAACAGCCCTCGATTTTACTAGTTGGTCAAAGGCTGAATTTTTTTCCCCCCTCAGGGGATTGTGGGGGCGGGGTCTTGCAGAGTTTACACAAAGTGCTAACATTCAAAATAGTACAAATCATACCTCCCTCCCTCCTCAGAGAGACACCTACCCACCCCTTTCCCCAGCCAAGATGCATTAGTCACACTAAACATAGCCCATTCCCAATCAACTCTTCAAGCTTTGGCAGGCCTAGCCCAGCTGACATTCCGGCCCAGTTTAACATTACATAATGAGAGCTTCACTCCCATCACGGGCTGCAAGTCAAAACAAACTTGCTGAACTTGACCCAGAGCACCAGCTCTGTCACAGGACATAGGACCACAAGGGGCAGAACCGAGTTCTCAGCAAACACTGAAAAATCACCACTGAACTCCTGAATGCATTCTTCTTGTCTGTCAGGGTTGCCTTGACATCAGGTATTGACAGCGCCCAACCTAGACACTTTCTGAGGTTTATCATAGAGGGCTGGTATCAAGCTTGATTTCAAAGGATCATTTTCATACATTTCTCTGAGTTTTAGACACAAGCCCAGAAAGCAACCCTGTAAAAGGATTCCTAAAGATGAGTTCCCTGGGAAAGAAGGTCGGTGGGGTTGTAGAAAAAGATATAATCCTGTATCAGAGAATAGGTAACTCAAAATGCACGTATAAACGTAAGGTCTGACTTCCTATGTGTTGCTAAAGCACATTCATTGCTGGAAGACTTTCTAAGACTCCCTAAGACTCTCTAGCTCACTTCTCCCTAGTGAACCCCAAGCAGATGACTGTACAAGTCCATCCTCATCACCACCACGAGCGCCTGGGGCATTCCAGAGAGACTCAGCCTCTAAGAGGAAAATATGCGAATTCATGCTGAACATACTCAACTGCACACACTGACCCAGAAGGAGCTTAAAATGAACGGCGCTTAACATGAAAGGGCCGCAAAAATCAGACTCCACCTTGAATCAGAGGTTGGCAGGATGGAAGGAGAAAATTCTAGCGGCCTGGAGTCTGGTAGTCTAGACTCCATCGTTCTCTAGCTCCACGAAGTCATCTCCTCTCTGTGGGCCTTGGTTTCCCCAGGTTACAGAGAGGACTGGATGGCACAAGGAGGCCTGAGTTACCACTCAGCTCTGACAATTCTAAGATTTAATAACTGTCTCTACCCATCCGCCTACTCGAACCAGAAGGAACAAGTTTGTTCCCTCTGCTTGGGGTCAATGGCTCAAAGAATTGTTTGCATTAATACTTTGAGGTCACTCAAGTCCACTTCTGTGACCTGAGTTATTTGATCTGTCTTGCACCAGAAGCCCAGCTCATATACACAATGACCTTACCATCAGCCTACTCCCTGCTGCATTCAATTTTAACTTACTGAGACCAGCCCGGTCAATCTCCCTAGGTAACGTTTTTGCTTTTTTTCAAATCGAGAGGCCACATATTTTCTTAATCTATCAGGATTCTAATTAAAAACATTGCTCATCAGAGGATTGAGGGCTGCCTGCCCTATTCTAAACAACTCCAGCTTATGGCACTTTAAAATTACTTTTCTCTTCCCTTCTTCTAAACTGTAAGAGGCCAGAATTGCCAGAGACTGCTCTGCCTGAAGCCTGGGCAGGACATGCCTGGCAACCAGGTATGTATGTTACAGATCTTTGTGATGGGAACAGAGACAAAGATTTGATGTTGAACAAGGAAGAATGTAAATATGGTGAGAAATTCCCTGAGATGAGGAAAATGAATTTGGGAAAGAGGAGGGTGAGACCAAAAGGATGCTGGTGACCATGCAGAAACAAGAGATGAAGCAGCAGAGAAGTGGGTCTGGTGGCATCTAGTCTCTGGTCAGAACCTCCCAAGCTTTGAAAGTGGGCTTGTCTGCTCTGAACACACCCTCTTCAACATGGCTTTTCTTGAAAGCCTCATTATGAAGACCATTCCCACCAAGATGGAGGGGTCTCATCATGGAGGGAGTTCTGAGTTCTCTAGGAGCCCAGGAGGCAACTTCTTCTGATGATGCCTCAGAAAGGAGCAGACCCTCAGGGTGGGCAGGGACCAAAAGGGAGCAGAATGTCCAAGGGACTCGAGTCATTACTTCTAGCTAGAAGGGCGACTCCTTGAAGGCAAAGACTCAGTCCATCCTGCTCACACCTCATCCCCAGCAGAGAACAGCATCTGCCCAGCAGTGCCTGGTGAACTTGAGCTGTTCCCAAGCGCTGCTGGTGCTTCTGTCTAGTCACTCTGGATGTTAAGACCTATTTTGCAAGCTTTCATCATTACAAGAAGATTACTCGCCTGTCCCACAAAGTCAAGGCTTTGTAACAGCTATCAGTCAGAAGTCTGATGTCTGAAAGACCTGTCTGCATCCCTGCTTCCCTTTTTCCTGTTGTTTAGCTGCTAAGTTGTGTCCAGCTCGTTTGTGACCCCATGGACTATAGTCCACCAGACTCCCCAGTCTATGGGGATTCCCAGGCAAGCATACTGGAGTGGGTTGTCATTTCCCTTCTCCAGGGGATCTTTTCCCGACCCAGAGATTGAACCCTCGTGTCCTACCATGGCAGGCGGATTCTTTACCACGAAGTCACCGAGGCAGCCCCAGTAACTTCTAGACTCCCTTTAATCTGAAGCTAAACTCATTAAATCAAGCTAAGATGATACTGTCTTATCTATCTTAGAACCTGGCCTGAGGACCAAACCCAGACAGTCAGAAGAGTAAAATCATCCTTCCTGGAGCATTACCTAGTGTTACAAAAGCTATGGCCAGATCTTCTGGCTTTATAACCAGGAGAAGAGCTCAATAAAGTTGAGATATTCAAGATCAAGTTGAATGGGTGGCTTATGGGGTATTCTTTAGGCCATCAACAAGTCCATTTAGGACACTGAACCTTTTGTCCTAAAATTAGAAGATGCCGTGATAGCACCAAAACCATTTCTCTGAATGCACTGCCCTGAAACGGATAAAGACAAGTATCAACGGGCAGCATCTTACTTCTAAGACTTTCCCCCAGTGCTTCTCTACGCCCCTCCCTGGTGTCCAGATGACATCCATTAAACTCAGGCACTGCTCCACAAGGGATCTTGGCCTCTGGCTATGAGAAGAATAGCATCAAAAAATTGCTTGCCAACAACCCATAAATTTAAACAAGTCAGGATGGCAAGAGGAGGCCTGCCTGGGAATGATCATAGAAGAGAAGGCAAAAGCAATGTGGGTTCCAATGGACACACAGACAGCCCTCCAAGCAGGACGTTCCTTCTCTTACAAGGGCGAATCCCTTCAAGCACCCACAAGGACTAGAAAGTCACTCACGTGACTAGCTACAGTCTTGGAATGACAAGGAAGTTTTGGCGGGGATGTGAGGGGCAAGGGATCTCCAATGGACAGCACATCTGACCTGGCCAAAGACATCAACTCAGACCCTGGTCTGAGAAGGGAAGAGTGAGGCGAACCACATATGTGCAAGGGTACCCATATTGTGTGTATAAAAGTGAGGGCATCATTAGAACAGAGTCCTAAAAACCAGGAGTCCCAGCCAGTCTGATTCAGTCCTCCTGACATGGAAAAAGGCCTGGCTTCCTCCTGCCTCAATGATATAATCCCTACAGTGGAAACTCATGGCTGTGCTGGGGCTTCTTCCTCCCCTAGCTCACCATTACAGGTTGTGAAATGAAGCAGAAAGGACCACACACCATGTAAATATATGCTTCCTCCTCAGTCCTCACACCCACTCACACAAAAGACATACCATTAATAAGTACAAAAAAAATGTAGGTTTTCTCCCAGAGCCATCTTGTGCGTAATCTCTCCCATCATTGGCAACAGCCCCTAACACTATTTGACTCTGAATTCAGACGAAGAGGGAAGTGAAAAGCGAGAAATCCCTAAGCCTTTACACATCTAAAGCTCACCCTCAAAAATGGAACTTTCTTCTTGAAAATCCCGTTTTAATCACTCTACCAAATGGACTCATTTTTTATTTCTTTTATTTGCAGGATCCAAGCAATTTTTACTGTGGGTGGTAAGGAGAGTCTAACTGTTTCTAATTATTTGAAAAACAAAACCACACACACAAAACAAAACAAATCAAAAATCTATGCTGCCAACTGCTGAGAGACTCAGAAGCCACAACTTCCGGTAATAAAGATTTTTCTTCCCAACTATCATAAAGCAGCGGATCTGGAGAGCATCTGTGTATCTGCTCAGTGCTTCTCATGCATGACCCTGGCGAGCTAGGACCATTCACACGTGCGAGTGGAGGCTGGCAGCGAACTGATGAGGTGAGCACCCTGGCTTTACAACCATGTGAAGACCGGCCTTCACACCCCAGCCCTGATGTTACTCTCCGTAGAACCAAGGACAATTAAAAAAAAAAATTATGCCACAGTTTCCTTCTCTTTAAAACTGAGGAAAATAGTTCTTACCTCTGGGGGGCGTTGCGGGGGTGAAATGAATTAACATATGAAAAACCACTTAGAGTAGAGCTGGTTCATGGAAAAGCACTCAACTAGCTTAGGTATACACAAAATTGGAAAAAATAGTTTTTCCTCTTATGATGGAGTAGCTATAAGTGTGAAACAAGAATATTTACAAAAAACTGAACTCAAAGCCTGAACAACAGCGAATTTTTAATAAGTGGTGGCTAATATTAATATTACACCCTGACCAGAGAAAGGGTTCATCCTTCTTTCCTCTCAAAGAGATGAATTTAAAAATACCCACTGAGAATGAATAAGTAAGAGCTAATGTTGATAGAAGTGCTTCCCTGGTGGCTCAGTGGTAAAGAATCCACCTGCCAATACAGGAGACGTGGGTTCAATCCCTGGTTGGGAAGATTCCCTGGAGGAGGAAATGGCAACTTGCTCCAGTATTCTTGCCTGGAGAATTCCATGGACAGAGGAGCTGGCGGGCTACAGTCCATGAGGTCGTAAAAGAATCAGACACAACTCAGCAACTAAACAACAGCAGATGTTGACGGATGGACATGTATACCACCTTAACTCAGTGAAACCTCCCAATAAAGGAAGGGATGTATAAAAATTTCCCTGCTTTACAGATGGAGAAACTGAGGTTTAGAAACCATACTATGGGCACAATCACTCAGCCAGTTAGTAGCAAAGGCAGGGTTTGAATTCACGCTCTTAATCATTCCATTAAACAGACTTTGCAAGAACCATCAACAAGTGCCAAAACGCATTCTCTCTTCTTCTGAGGCAAGACAGCTCATGCCAAAGAGGATTGTAAGAATTACGACTTTATCATTACATCTGAAAGAGGGAATAACAAAGAGATCCTTTTTATGGAGAGGAAATCCACTGAAAAGACCCAGAAGGAGGAGCTCAACATGACAGAAGGAGGAAGGCACTTCTCTGGGCTACCCTGGACCTCCATGTCGACGAAAGGGCCCTAATTCCACTCCCCGGGAGAAAGAATCCTGTACAATCCTCCACCCTTCGACCTCCACTTTCTCCCCCACTTGTTAACCGTGCCCAGAGGGTGGCAATACATTTAACTGCAGACAGTCGTTTTTGTTAATGGAATTCTAAGCCCATCAGTTTTCAGCTGGGAGGATGAGAGAGTCTTTCGCTGTGTTTTTCTAAAGCAAATATTTAGTGCTTTCATCTTTTAGTGCCCTAACATGCAATCTGTCACCCAAATAAGAAAAGGGGGGAAAAAAAAGAAACCTTCTTATGTGGGTGTTGGTAGAAATGATATCGTGTTTCCGACATTGATCAGACAAACGGTAAGCACCTCTGGAGGGAGAATGATCACTCTGTAAGTTCTTCTCTGGCATCTTCCAGAGTGAAGGCCCCCAGGCCCCAAGGTTTACACTTGCTCCACATGTGAAAGTGATGCCACCCCTGGCTTTCCACAGCGCCCCTGCCCTGTCAATCAGGGTGCGGAAAAGCGTCGTGCATCTGAGAGCTGCTCTATTCTCCTGGTTTCGTCCTGACGCACATGCTCGTGTTACTTTGTTTAGTGTGTGATTTTTTTTTTTTTAAATGAGAACCATTCTTCTTGCACCTGGAGGACATTCCTCTACAGAAACATGCTGCCAGACAAAGGTAGTTTCTTATCAGCAGACTCACTCCTCTCAACTAAACCCTGGATGCCCCGACTCTACCACACTCTGAGGGGTTCCTTCAGCCTGTCAAGAGAGCAGTGAGCAGTGGGGATACAGACAGGAAAGAGGGGTGACACTTTTTAGAAGGCGGTTCTAACACTTTCTCCTGATTCTAAAGCAGTTTTCCATCCCAGAAAGCCAGGAGGAGAGTTACGACTGTGTTTCTGGATGTTACCTCCCCTTTCCACCCCTATAATTTCTGCTTTCTGCTCTGGGTCACTGTTCCCACTTCTCAATTGGCTGTAATGGCAACTCTCCAAGTAATTACAAAGGCAGGAGTCAGATTACACCAGCCCTCACATGTGTGAGACTGCTGCCACCTTCCCCAGCAAAATCCACCGCAAAGGCATCATCAACTGTTCAGTCAAGTGTGACGTTCTGAGCCAGGGACCTTTGGGGTCACCTCTCCTCGTTTCCCAAGAGGACAGGCACATACACAGGATCTGCATGTACCACACAAACATTCCTGCAGTTCACTTTTCCCGAAGAAAGCAGAAGGTCTGACCACAGCAGGTGACACACAGCTCTGGCCTTCCCATGGCTGTTCCAGCTTGTTGCTGAACCTGGCTGGGGGGGGCATGGGTGATCATGGAAGCAACACTGTTTCTGGCTTCACCTAAGTAGTCAGACAAGTGAGGACAGTCTGGGAGAGCCACACGGGTCAACAAATCTACAGATGATGCACCATCTTCATTTTACACATCAAAGTGGTCAATCCTAAAGGAAATCAACCTTGAAGATTCACCGGAAGGACCAATGCTGAAGCTGAAGCTCCAATACTTTGGCCACCTGATGTGAAGGGCCAACTCATTGGAAAAGACTCTAACGCTGGGAAAGATTTGAGAGAAGGAGGAGAAGGGGGCGACAGAGGATGAGATGGTTGGATGGCATCACCGACTCGATGGACATGAGTCTGAGCAAACTCTGGGAGGCAGTGATGGACAGGGAAGCCTGGTGTACTGCAGTCCATGGGGTCACAAAGAGTCGGACACGACTGAGTACCTGAACAACAACAACAAACCTTGATCGTCGGTCCTGACATCTGGGAGAGAATAACAGATAATTCAAAGCAGAATACTCCAGAAGTCATTTCGCTTCACAAGGCTGCCTAGATGGTCAGCAAGAACATGTCCCTTACTAGTTAATAGTGTTCTCTGGCCACTGTCAGAATTCGCCTTGAGTTCTCCTAAATCCACAAAGTGGCCCAAAGCATCCTAGGGGTGTGGGCAAAAACAGCCAGCACAAGAACCAAACAACCCAACCCACCATGTCAGTAGGAGGCTGACAAGAAAGGTACTCTGGTTACATCTCTTGGTGGAGAAAGAGCAAAGCAGAAACTTACAATGGACAGTGAAAAGTCAGCCTCTGAATGAAAGAGACAGATCAGGTCAATGATACCTTTCAAAGGTGAAAACCATAAAAATTAAAAAAAAAACCCCACATCCCTTGTGACCTTAAAAGGGTAGCATAAAAGTGTGTGTAAGGTGACGGAACTGTTGTGTATCCTGACTGTGGTGGCGATAATACGAATTGATGCTAAAATTCACAGAACTGTAGACCAAAAGAAAAGGCCAATTTTGTTGTATATGTTAAAATATAATTTTTGAAAACCCCACACGGCCAAGGAAGCCTGTTCCTAAGTCCTAGAATCAGGGACACAGAAGCATACACAGGAAGTGCAAATCAAAAACTAGACAGCTGCAGGTGACCCCACCAAGCAAGACTGCAGGGAGCAGAGATCCCCACCAAGAACCTGATTTGAGTTCACTCTGCTGCCCCCAGCAGGACAGGGTCAAGGAAAACTAATGTCCCAGTCCCTTTAGAAGCATACACGTCACTACATCATGAGAGCTGCGAATCCACGCCCAGACACTGCTGTCCTTGCCCCGCCGGGCACAGAAATGCCCCACCTGCCCTTCAGGAACTGCCCGGATTCCTGAAGCCAGTAAAAGCATCATTAGCAAGCTGCCCCTCCCTCTCACCTCCACCCAGCTTTCTTCTGGGTTCTTATTTTTTAAAAAAGGGCAGGAAGAAAGAAACTTGTCCAAGAGGCAGAGCTGTGAACTGGGATCTCCTGGCTGATTATGAGTTTCTTGTACTTTCTGGTGGAGGGGCTTCTCTTTTCCGGGGGGAAAAGAGCACCTCTCCCTGGCCAAACTGGTTGCCGGCGAACCACCCGGGCCTGCCAGAAACCCGATGGGCAGAGTCCAGGCTGAGCACTTGGTGATTGAGCGCTGGCGTGCTCCCTCTGACCCCAGCCCCGTACATCATGTCCAACCCAACACCATCTCCTGCCAGCTCTGTTTTTTGAAGCAGCAAGAGGTCCCCGCTGGGGCCCAGGGGCTGCCACACAGGGGGCTCCGGCGAAGCTGGGCGGTCAAGTGACAGGTGGGGCTGGGAAATAAACGCAGCGGGCACCACGCGTCCCCTGGTCACCCTGCCGCCTCCTCGCCTCCTGGACTCTCACTTCTTCTTTTTCTGGCGTCTCTAGTTCCTTCCTCATCCCCACCCTCCCTTATCGGAAGGAACTGGCTTTTCCAAAACAGAAACTTTCACTCTGAGCCCAAACAGGCCTGCTATTTAGACCTTTCCAGAGAAAAATGCTGTGAGCTCCCTGGGGGTGGAGGAGCCCCAGAAGAACAGAACACACACATACACCCCAGGAGGTTGTTAACAAAGAGTTTAAAACTCCTTGGCCAGACAGAGGCCACCTCCTTTCCCCATCTGCAGCTCAAGCAGAGGCAGCCAGTCACTGATGAGGAAAGGACAGCCCGAGGAAAGGGTGGTCAGAACTTGAACCTGGCCTTATCAGAGAAGATAGGAACACTTCTACCACCTTACTCCCCAAGCCAACATCAAAAAACTGTTTTCGGCACTACCACATTCCTTTAATGCAAACAGGTTTGAAGTGAACGTTCAGTGATGTGATGGAGAAGGCTGGGAAAGAATGGAATAAAGAATAAAAGAAGAGGTAGCACCTAGAATCAGCTCCTGCAAAACTAGCAGCAGCGGATACAATAAATACCTTTTGGATCAGGTGCATAGAGCTGGCCTGAAACTAAGAAACTAAGATCCTCCACTTTGCTGACCTGACAATCTCCTTTTAATAAAAACGAGTAAACTAAGTTCCAGAGTCTGGGCTGAAGCGTGGTTCCTCTCTGTTCCCAAATTCCAAACATCTACCTCACTGACATCATCAAAGGAAAGTACTCTGAGAAACAGAGGTATCACATCATGGAGAAACAGACAGGCAGGCGTGAGCAAAAAGCATCCCCTCCCTCTCTTCAAATACTGACCGTGTATTATGATCTGAGGGGCCCTGTGAGGTATAAAAAGTCTGAAGGTTAATTTAAACTCTCCCTTGACACAGCACAGCCCATTAAAAACTGATCTGTCACCTCACAGAATTACAAAAGGGGAGGATCCCAAACCAATAAACTGTGTGGATGACAAGATGTCACGCATGGAAGGCCCAAGTCTTCTCTACTAATGACCTTTGTCACAAGAGTTGCAAAGAAAACATGTGACTCACAAAGAATGGGGAAAAGGGAGGCCGTCACAGAGATAGGAGCAGTGATCCAGCCTGTGGCATCCAGGCGGGGTTTGGGGGGCCCAGAGGCTGGATACAGGGCCAGAGAACGCCCCACCCTCCAAGGGATGGGGTCCTTAAAGGATGTTCACGCACACTGCCTGGGCTTCCTACTCTGTGTATCAGCCTCCCGGGGTGGAGAAAAGTGTAAGAAGTGATCAGTGCGCATGCCTTCGGTCCAAGGAATGGTCAACAAGGGACACAAGGCCCAGAACAATCCCTTTCCTCTCTGGACCTGTGTCCCTGGTGGGGAGCCCTGTGCAAGCAGTGGTCAAGCTGTGTCAATCCTTCGGGGCTCTGACACGTGGCAGGGGAAACCACACCACGTTCACCATGCATTGGGAGTGTGGCTTCTCTGGGGTGTCAGGAATTCCAGTTAGGCACCACGATGCCCACTTACACTCATGGAGCTGAAATTCAGCAGAGGAAATCCACACACCCATTTAACCTAGAAGAACTCAACAAAGAAGATCTGCAGAAAGAAAAACGAGAAATGACAAAATAACATGGGTGGTCCCACCAGTCATCCCACCGGGAGAATGACTCTGGGGAGGGGAGCGAATTTGCTGGACTGCTTGCACAGAATGCTCCAGGGCTGTGTGTGCTAAGCCACAGGCCATATACATCATGGGGGCATGAGGGAATGGCCACAGTCATTCTGTCTTTGTTATTTTCAGCTTGCACTCTTTCCCGCATGAGATGCAATCGGACTGTAATAGTGGAACTTTAGAAACAGTGGGTTTGCACGGGGCAATGACTAAACACATTGAGAGATATCCAGTTCCAGGATGGACACCGCTGGACGTTTTACCAAGAGTCTTCACGGGATACACAGGAAAGGGTTTCTATTACAAGAAATGTCAGACGGACGGAGAAGAATTACATATATAATACGAGCCTGCCTCTCATTTTTTAAACACATCCTTTAAAAGACTGAAACCATGTCCAAATACTAATTTTGTCTTTCAGGAACATTTTTACTGTTTTCTCTGATTCTGCATCTTTATGTAATCAGGAGGAGGAGGATGAACTAAACATTTTAGCTGAACAGAATACTTGGTAATCCAAAATTGTAATGCAGAGATTAATACTTCCCCCTTCTAATGTACTTTGTTGTGTAAATCCAGATTTTCCATACATTAACATATTGAAAAACATAGAACTAAGGAAATGAAGCAATATCTATATTTGTTTCAATGACTAATGAGCAAAAATAAAACTCTGGCCATGATGCCATGCTTTTTAGAAATCAGACATATAATAAGCCACAGATTCATAGGATGTGGTCTAATAAACCTAAGAAAAGTTTCATTTCCTCTCACCAAAATGGTTAACTCCCTGTCTATGTGACTAGCTTTGCAAAGTTAGCAAAAGTCTTTTTCCCCCTTAAATGTCTAAGCTGAGAAGTTAATAAGCAAGTACCAGCAATAATGTGTCCTCTCCTGAACTCACACACACACACAACACACACACACCCCCCCCCTAAAAATGAAATAAAATTAGGCTAAAAACCAGCAAAAAGGTAGGTCAGTAGACCAAAACATCAGAAAGGACAGAGGGTATCACCCTGCTAACCCCCAGCCCACTGATCAGGAAAAGTTCAAAAAAGCCCTTCAAGAGGAAGGAAGCGCAGAATAAGGGAAGGATTCGAACAAAGACCTCTTTAAAAGTTTGTTTGCAAGCATTTCCGTGAAAATGGTATTGACTAAGCAATTACAGGAAAAAAAACACTTTCTTTCTTATCTGAATGCATTTATGCCATGGGTCACACCCTATTATTGTCACTATTAAACATGGTAATAGCCTCAATGTAATGACTTTGTGTGGTGAGCTTGAAAGTGGCCATGAATAGCTAACTAGAAAGAAGTGACTCATGCCTGCCCAGGTGGATATTGACTTTCTTACTCATATTTACTCAACTGGTCTACCAACCTTAATTCCCTTGAGGAGAGAGCTAAAAGGATCAAGCTGACTCCCAGGGGAGAGAGAGAAGGGCCAATGGATGGGTTAGAAAGGATCGCAGATGTGGTACCTATAAACCAAAGACTGGACTTTAGATATCCTGAATCAGAAGTCTCCTCCCAGCTGCTGAGACGGATGCGTGTTGAGCAGGACCTAACCCAGTCTCCTTTAGCCAGTGGAAGGTGACTGGTGGAGAAGGCTCCAAACCATGGACCGCTGCCATGGTCTTTCATTAATAGCAGTTTTACAGCTCTGCCCCTTTGCTGTGTAATCTTAAGCAAGTTACTTAACCTCTATATGGTGCATCTGCGAAATGACAAAACCACAGCACCTTCCTCTTAGGGTTGTTGTCAGGTTTTCAAGAGGTAAAATACACAAATCCCTGAGAGAAGTGCCTGGACCGTAGGAAGTGCTGTGTTAAAAAGTCTCTTTGATCAGGATTTCAAGGGATCCTGGGAGGTACCCAGAGAAGGAGGCTGGGGCAGGGATTCCGCCATCAGTCCTTTTTAACAGACACGGGGATTGCATCACAGATGGATGAAGCACCTTGCCAGCAGAGGTGAGAGAATGCTGGACTCAAATCTGGTTCTGCCTCCTCTGATTGTGCAGTTTCCGCAATGCTCCCCGGAAACACCTGGAGCGCCCCAGAGCTGTGTGTGGAAACCACGCGGCAGGACTGAACTGCCCCACCAAAGGCCAGCCCACCACACAGACTCACTGCCAGGGTGCGGCTCCCCCGGATCCTGCCAGACGCTCGTGCCAGACCCAGCACACGGGCTCCTCTGGCCAAGTTCCCGCTCCACATGCCTCAAGTCAACTGAGGCTCACAACAGCTCATGTCGGGCCCCCCTGCACTGAGGAGGGGACTGAAGCACAGAGCAGGTAGGTAACTCGCTTGAGGTCACAGGGCCCAAGTGTTGTCTCTGCGTCTGGTCTGTTCACAACTTAGGGACTTAGTCCCCCATCTGGGAAGCCGAGGTAACTGGCTCTTCCCCAAGAGATGCTTCCCTGTCCTGAGGGCAAAGCTGAGAAACTGGCGCCAGCAAGCTGAGAAACAGGCGTCGGCGCCTGTGGATCTCGAGTTATAAGGAAGAAACCCAGTGTTTCTGTTTCGTTTTCACAACTCAGAATGGGTGCCTGGTTCTCCTTTATCTATCATGTAACTCTGACCAAAGATTAATGAGTTACTGCTTGCCAGGCCCTGGTGGAGGAATAACTATGTTCAGTATGGCCTTATCATCCATCGTCAGGATGAACAGAGGCGCTTATTAAAAGCCAAACCGAGGAGGGGCTGCTGAGAAAAAGCTCTTCCTTGCGGGCCAGGGCTGCCAACACAGAAGTCAGCCTCCCTGGTCCATCTGACTCAGGCCAGTTAAAGACCCGGGCCGTATACATACACAGGCCCCAGCAGTTCCAAGCACAGGGCTCATCAGAAGAAGTGGGGTAGGGTCTGGTTCAAAAGACCCTAGACACATCTTCAGTTTTAGTCACATCTGGTCAGAGGGGACTAATTAGACAGGAAGAGCCCCAAAAGACACCGTGTAACTAACCAGAATTAAGACACAACATAGTGTATGAGAATAACCGAGCAAGGAGCCATTCCATGTTTTACAAATGTTTTGCGAACCATTTTTAAACTTCAGACACATGAATGACAAGAAAGAAATGCATCCAAATATTAAGAGATCGCAACTAGGTAAAAAAGGAATGTGTTGACATTTTCTCCTGCATTTGGATGAAACATTTGGATGTTTCTCTACGTGTGTCTCGTTTTCTTACAGGGCTATTTACTACTTTTTAAATTAGGACAAGCTTTTCAGGATGATTTCACCCGCCTTTTCTCTCTCCAAAGGCAAGACGCACCGACAAATGTAACGTATTACTCTAGGCCTCTGCTGTTTTCTGTCCCTGCAGCCCTAACATGCTGCAGGGCAATCAGCACATAGTAGGTATACAATCAATGTTTATCAGAGACAGAGGCTCTACTAATTGGCTCTTAAATATTCCCTTTCCTTTTAAAAAAGGAAAAAAGTCAAAAGCTAGCATGAGTTACTAAATCATGCACTGTTTAAAGAGTTAACTTTGTAGTTTTTATCTGCATTGAGTTTTGCTCTTCTGAGGATGAAAACATGTTCTAGATGTTCTTTATTATTTGGGACTATGAATTTGAAGAGTAACAAGGTCATCCCACTAAACTTGACTGTGGAAGCACCACTGCAGAAAGGGTGAGCAGAGCCCAGGACCCTGAATGTGAAAAGAAAATCTGTAAGTTCTAAAGAATGAAGAACAAAGGCCAAGTTCCGGTGATACAATCTCTTCCACTGGAAGCTCTGAAGAGTCCTAGGAAATCGTTTCCACAGTCAAGTTTAACGGGATGACATTGTTCATCATTCTTATGGAAGCCATGCATGATACTAGACCATGTGGCTTCAACTAGGAGCCCAACACCTTGGGTTCGCGGGAGTGTCTCCCTTCCCCTCGTCCTTGTAAACTGGCACTGTTACGGCTATGATAAACCTATCCGTGGTCAGGACACCCCGGCATCATGGCACCCAATGTAACGGTGATGTGACAGGACTCAGGGACCACGGAGGATGCCCTAGGGAGAAGGAAGCCACGTGCATGGGTGGCTTCCGTCCAGAGCCCGCTCATCTCATACCGTCATTCTGCTCCGAGACCTACCTCCAAACACCAGGGCTCCCCAACCTTTTGTAAGGAGTGGCTCCTTTTCATGTCCCTGAAGACTTGAGTGCTGACAGTGAAGTCTGAGGGGGGGTAGAAGTGCTGACAGTCATGTCCCTGAGTGCAGCAAGGGAGGGGGCACTGCTGCCAGGAAGAAAGGGGAACAGAGTGAGGCTCGGGAGGGAGGCGTGCGCAGTCAGCAAGGCATTCACGGCCCCCAGCTGGACGTCCTGTGCTAACCCCCACTTCTCTACAAACTCCAGGAGGCGGAGGACCGGGGTTCCCCGCTCGAACCCGGAACTCTCCCGCGTCCTTGCCGGCCAGCTTGGGGACCCTGCCAGAGACATCTTCAACACAGCCTCCTCCAGGCAGCCTTTCTGGGGCATCCCTTCCCACTCTCCCCGCCCTGCCCATCACTCCTTCTGAGAAGCCTGCTGGCTAGCATTTTCCCTCTCTCTCAACTTACCTTACCGAATCATCCATTAATTTAAACCATGTAATATTGCTGCTATTGGGTTGGCCCAAAAGTTCATCTGGGTTCTAAAGAAAACTCCAAATGAACATTTGGGCCGAGCCAGTATTTCTACCCTACAAAAAAGCAGTTGCACAGGGTTCCATGCCAGTGCTATTTGGGGAGCTGTCTCAATACCATTCCCTCTGCTAGGCTGCAACCTTTCTGAGAGCTGCAACTACACCGGCGTCTCTGGACCCCTTCAAGGATCTGGTAGCACCAGCCCTGAGTGCTCAGGAAGCGGTGCTGTACTGCATGTCAACTCAGCCAGGGCCTGTGATGAGCGCTGCTTCTCTGTTAGGGTTCTAGACAGGAACGTTTGTGTCCTTCCACTGTTCCTCACAACTACCCTGTGAGGTGGGTCCTGTTGTGCCCATTTTACAGAGGAGGAAACTGACTCAGAGACGTTAAGGAGCATGCCCAAGGTCACACAGCTAGTAGACGGCGGGGGAAGGGGGACGAGAACCAGGTCTCACTCAACTCATACTGTTGTTACGTAAATACATCTTCCTCTCCAGATGTTGACTATTGCTCTAAAATCAGGGTAAAGAATTGATCGGTGTTAAGAGTGACCTGGGGTCCAAGAACGGCTGTTTCACAACAAGGAAATATCATTCTAATTCTTGTTAAAAAAAAAAAAGACCTATGACTTTTGTGTTCATGATAAAGAATTATGTCTTCTCTACCCTAGTTGTTAAAAAGTTCTATCACTTCATGGGAAATAGACGGGGAAACAGTGGAAACAGTGTCAGACTTTATTTTTCTGGGCTCCAAAATCACTGCAGATGGTGACTGCAGCCATGAAATTAAAAGACGCTTACTCCTTGGAAGGAAAGTTATGACCAACCTAGATAGCATATTCAAAAGCTGAGACATTACTTTGCCAACAACGGTTCGTCTAGTCAAGGCTATGGTTTTTCCTGTGGTCATGGATGGATGTGAGAGTTGGACTGTGAAGAAGGCTGAGCACTGAAGAATTGATGCTTTTGAACTGTGGTGTTGGAGAAGACTCTTGAGAGTCCCTTGGACTGCAAGGAGATCCAACCAGTCCATTCTGAAGGAGATCAGCCCTGGGATTTCTTTGGAAGGAATGATGCTAAAGCTGAAACTCCAGTACTTCGGCCACCTCATGCGAAGAGTTGACTCATTGGAAAAGACTCTGATGCTGGGAGGGATTGGGGGCAAGAGGAGAAGGGGACGACAGAGGATGAGATGGCTGGATGGCATCACTGACTCGATGGACGTGAGTCTGGGTGAACTCTGGGAGTGGGTGATGGACAGGGAGGCCTGGAGTGCTGCGATTCATGGGGTCGCAAAGAGTCAGACACGACTGAGCGACTGATCTGATGTGATCTGATCTAATGTGAAGGAAAATCCCCATGAACAAATTTTTTCACCCTTTTTAATTCCCCCCTGACAAAAAACAGAATTCAAGATTAAGAATATGAGATTGGGCACAATACCCAATATATTATGTTCTGATATCCACTAAATAGCAGAATGAGCATGGTGGGCACTGAAGACTAGGAGTTAGAAAAGCAATGGAAATAATGGACAAATCTATGAAACAGCAGCCACATTTCTAGAATAATTTAAATGGTTCTCAGATAACTGGGTCATCTGATGGTGGGGGTGCGGGTGGGGGTAGGGGGGAGAGGGTGGTTTCTCCAGGTGGATTAACCCAGCCCAAAGCATGTGAAGACCCAAAATGAGAAGGAGCCACATCACCTGCAAACTGGTGCCTCTCCATTGCCCTTGTGAGTTGCAACTGTCCCTGTGGCTGGACACTGAAAGTCACCATTGCGGGGATCCCAAGGTCTGCCCCCAGGAAGCACAGCCCAAGCCCCAGAGGAAGCACGGGTGCCCAGCCCTGGACGTCTCTGGTCTCCATCCGGGAAGCAGAGTCTCCCTCTCTGCACTTCTCCTCGGGGCTCATTTGTAAACAGGAATGTGAGTCATGGGGCAGGCATGAGTCCATTTTCCAGATTAGCCCAGCTTTACAACCGAGGTCATCCTATTCTGCCCCCGTCACAGCAGTGACTCATCTTACTGCCTCCCACCAAAGGGAACGTGGTTTAGCCCTTCAATTGTTCCTGAAAGGAACCCAGCAGAAAGGGGGTTTCAATCCTGGTCTGCTTGCTTTGCTTCCTAACACATTGCTGAGAGCAAAGATGTAAGATTCCTGAGGGCAAGCATCCCAGGAGTTTGGAAAAGAAATGAATCTAAGGATACCCCAGACCATATTGTCTTCCCATGGCCTCTTAGGGTCTCCACTCCCATAGGGGCTTGCACACAAGTCTGTTATACTCATGGGTATGTGGGCGCATGCATGCACATGCATGCACACATTTTCTCTCTCTCTCCCCCTTTGTATAGGATCTAATACTCTTCCTGGGAACCTCAGAGCCAAATTTGCAGGTCACGTCTACCAATCTCGTAGGATCTTCCAGCTTTGAAATTTGTGAGATTAACCTTACCCCCATCTTATCTTACAGGTCTATCTTGCTTTCCTCTTTATTCTAATTTCCTTCATTATTCACTTCCAATCTTTTTACATAATATGAAGTCTTATAAGCCACTTCAAGTTTGAGAGGTATAGGATTTCTTATAAATAGATCTAAGTGTGCATACAAATACCAAGTCATTTTGTACCATGAGAGAACTCTAAATGAGCCTTCCGCTAATAAATACAAGACTCTTCAACAAATCCTAAAGATGATGAAGCAGACCTCTGCCAAGTTTTCCGCTCAGCATCCATTCAAACTTTTTCTGGTAACAGTAGCCAGAATTATTTAGGAGGTATCACCCTGACTCTTGACCTGTAACAGTTTGGGTAGAGTGGACTCTAGCCCCCAGCTCCACAGGTGGGCAAGTTTACTCAGTTCAAATGCACTCAGCCCATGATGCTCCCTGACCACAGACACTGGTTCAGAATCGTGCAGGGAGATAAGGTCTCCCTGGACTCGAACCTGCCCCCATGCAATGGATTCAACCAGGAGGAAAGCAGAGCTGAGGGCTGGAAGGAAATGGTGTCCTGGAATATGTGACCCTGGATCCAGCCATGCCTGACACATCTTTCCTATAAACTTTTCAAGTATGGGTCAATACACTCATTTTCCTTGGGCCAATTTGGGCTAGGTTTGAGGAAGGAGAAGGGCATCCTGACCAGAGAAACCTAGTCGCCTTTGTCAGACTGACCTCAATAATCATCCATCCACAAAGCAAGCAGTAATGTGGAAAAACTTGGAGATGTTCCAGTAAAAGTCAATGAAGGCCTCTGGAGTTTCATGATCCAGGGCATGATGAGGGGATTATTACAAGGCAATATATTGGAAGTAAGTGTCCAGTACTTTTCAAAATAAGAATGAATGCGGCGTGTGGCTAGTCTTTGGACAGGGGAGTGGGGACCTTGCAAAAACCAAACGCCTGCTAGAATTACCACTCGGCCCTCCTCCTTTAGTGCCTCCGAAGCCACTGGCTTCACTGACCGACTTTATTAAGATGTGGTCTCCAGAAGTTGAGGCTGTGACATGTCAAGACAGATGGCAGGCAAAGCAGGTGGTGGGCTTCATCTTCCCTGATGACGTGGCCCCTGAGGACATGGTGAGTTGACCAGTTTTGGACATGATCACATGGAGCGGAATCAAGGTGCACCACTAAAAGTTGGAGCAATAGCTGTGTACTCTACTATTTTGTTTCTTTATGAGCTTAAAGCCACCTTCAGCAGGTGGCTGGGCAACATTCAAATGTTAATGTAACAGAATGGAAACCAACGGAGACAGAAAGTACAAATTGCTCTGCCAGGAAAAATAAACACAAAAGAGAGTATAGAAGGAGCTGAAAAGCATTTAAAAACCAAAACCCCTAAAAATACTAAAGCCTCCAGACATAAAGATTTTGTATGAAATGTGTTACTCACACCAAATTTGGTCAACGGTTGTTGGCTACTGGGAGAATTCTACACCCACTGCTTAGACAGGAAGAAAAAAGCAAAAGCTTCCAATTTTGTTTCAGTAAAGTTTGGTGTGATCATTAATTTTTATGGGTCAACTTGTCTGGGCAACGGGGTGACCAGATATTTGGTCAAACATTCTGAGTGTCTCTGTGTTTTGGATGAGTTTAAATTGGTAGAATGAATAAAACTGATTGCCCTCCTTAATGTGAGTAGGCCGTGTCCAATCAGTTGAAGGCCTGAATTGAAGAAAGGCTGATCCTAACCAAATATGGAAAACTCCTCCTGTTTGACTACCTTCAAGTAGAGACGTGGGAGTTTTTCTTCCTGCCTTTGGACTTGAGCTAAAACAGGCTCTTTCCAGGTCTCAAGTTTGCCAGCCTTTGGACCAGAACTACATCACCAGCTCTCTTGGTTCTAAGGCCTCCAGACTCAGACTAGAGCTAAATTATAAACTTCCCTGGGCCTCCAGCTTATTGAGTGCAGATCTAGGCACTTCTTGGTCTTCATAATTGCATGAGTCAATTCATTACTTACAATAAGTCTCTTTCCATATCCATCTATCTCCTATTGGTTCCATTTCTCTGGAGAACCCTAATACATTTGGGTTATGTTTTTTATATGTTTTCTGCCCCCAAGTAAGAGGGAAAGGATTATTTATGGGTCTCTCAAAGGAATCAGCAGCGAAGGCAATGGCACCCCACTCCAGTACTCTTGCCTGGAAAATCCCAGGGATGGAGGAGCCCGGTAGGCTGCAGTCCATGGGGTCGCTGAGGGTCGGATACGTCTGAGCAACTTCACTTTCACTTTTCACTTTCATGCATTGGAGAAGGAAATGGCAACCCACTCCAGTGTTCTTGCCTGGAGAATCCCAGGGACGGGGGAGCCTGGTGGGCTGCTGTCTATGGGGTCGCACAGAGTTGGACACGACTGAAGTGACTTAGCAGTAGCAGCAAAGGAATCAGAATTGCAAAATGGAACGGGTCTTAGAAATCATGTAATTGAATTCTTTGGTTTTTTTTTTAATCCCTAAGTCTAGGCATAAAGGGACCTCCCCAGGACTATACAGCTAGAAAAGAACAAACCAAAAACCCAGGTTTTTAAAAAACTAGGTCAGGGTTCTATGCACAACATGGAAGAGTTTTATTTTGAAACAGCAGCATCTCTGGAAGGAAAAACATCCATTTGAGAGAAGGATGTGGGAAGAACCATTCCACTAAAGAAGCCAACTAATAAAATGATAATTAAAAAAAAAAACTGGCAAGAGGGTGAAATCCTCTTATCTCTTTATCATTTACATACACATGCACATGTGTATATAAACAAGGACACAAAAAACAATTAAGCAACAGCAGCCATCCATCCATCCAACCAACCACACATACACATAAACTCAGAGGGTTCAGATCTTTATGCTCTATCAATTACTGTCACTTCTGAAAGTAAGGTAAGTCTGGTGTGAACTAATCACATTTGAAAGGTCTTGTCAAACAAGATACAAAAAAACTGTAATGGCTCTGGGAAAGCTACCATTTTTATCTTTAAAGGTGAGTCCAGTTTTTTCCCAAAGTAGCATGCTATCACAGACACAGCAAATGTATGTGACACTACTTTTCCTGATTTATTTTTCTAAAATATGAGCATGTGAGTGATAAGGTGTGAGAGTCTGTGTGGTGTATGTGTACAGACTGCCCACCTATGGGCGTGCAGAGGTAAATGGGTATCCTCCAATGTGGGTAACAATGGCCTGCAGTCAGGAACCGCAAGTTCCCAGCTCGCATAGAGCAACTCCTCCTTGTCAATATCACTTGTCACTTCCTGGTCAGTATCACTGGGCCACCCTGCTCAGAGCTGGCATCAGGTGAAATGTAACCATCACCCCTACACTCAAGGGATGTAGGAATAAAGTCTGCCTTAGCCCTCAAGGACCTCATCTTAGTGAGAAAGAGACTAGGATCCAAACAGAATGAACACAAAAGGAGCCAATGTTAAGTCCCTTCTTAGACTAGCCTTTTACAAAGCACAGTTCATCTCATCCTCGATCTCAGCAAAGAGACAGATGTGGGACCCTATTTTCACCGCCACTTTCCACCAACTAGCTGTGTGCCCTGTACTTCTGGGGCTTAGTATGTCAAGTCATGTGAGGGTGCTGGCTACTGAATGACTGGTAAGGGCCCTGCCCACCTCCAATGTGCTCCAAATCTGCAGGGTGAGAAGAATGGGGGTGGGGAGTGGTTGGGGGGAGCATTAATTCCTCCCATCACTCTGAGTACAAATCCTACATGCCTGGATTTCTGCATATGGCCACTGAGGCAATATTTACTAAAAACAGTTACATCCAGGAGAAGAAACTTTCTTTTACCAGATAAAAGATCTACATGGCCAAGGAAAAATACTTCAACGATAAGGTATAATAAAAGGGAATTTGTTGCATCGTTTTGAATGCTGTTTACTGGTTTAAAGAAAACTTTGCCAACTTTTGTTTTCTGAGGGGAAAAAATACTTCTCAATAACAAATATTGAGAAGATGAAAAAGAAATCCACTTTCTTATTATGGTAGAAACAAATGAAGGAAAATCACCTAAAATAGTTTTTGAAGAGCTTGGGATAAAGTTTAAAAAAAAAAAGAGTTACTTGAGTAATTTTGAATAAAGGAGATGCTTTTATTTTTTAGCTGATAGCAACACTAAAGTAGCCCAGAAAGTGAAGTCAAGGCTTTCTGGGATGGTAATAATGTACAACAGCCAACCTTAACAATGGAAAATTAGCCAAGGCATGAAAAAAGTAAATGAAGTTCTAACAGACATTGCTGGAACACTAAATGAAGTCCTTTCTACAGCCAAACTAATTCCTTGGACACCCATACACTAGCAGAACACCAGTATATCTTTCTGGTCTGTTTCCTCAGACAGTGATGAGGTTCCGTGGTGACCTCAGCAGATGGAAAACCGAAGCGTCTCCATGCAACCTCCATCTCCATCATTTGCATAGGGAATTGAGAGATTAACAGTGTAATTTCTCCAGACAAGTAAAATGTCAGCAAGCTCATGAAAAACCATGCTCATCAGTTACTTTGGGAGAAAAGGACCTGATTCACAGGTGCAGGCATAGATCGCTATGGAAGAAATGGAGGCAGAAGCTCAGGTCCAGAACGGCTGAAGGAAGCTTTGTGCATCTAGTTAACAAATAAATGTAATAACAGGCTATTGATGAGATTTTTGGTAAAGGGTAGTTCCTTCTCCCAGAAGAGCCTCTGGGAAGGGGTGTGGGTCCATACTTTGCCCCTGGGGGCCATAGACAGTACTGTGCAGAATCAAGGGACCAACAAGGGGAGAGAGTCTGATTGGGATTGGCAGTGTGTACTTGGTAATCTTCTCTTTACACCAACATACTCCCTAAAAAAGATAAAGAAAAGCACCCCAAAATGGAGCTGAGAGATTTTAAAGACAACACAGAGACCAGCTGTGCCTGGGGATCCAGTTACCACTCAGGAAATTTACAGTGCTTTGCCCCAAAAAAGAAAGCAGTGTTGATCGACACCACCCTCCCCCCATATCAGTAGGACCAAATGTTTTAAAATGCAAATAACAGGTTTCTAGAAGAACCCTGGAATCTCTCTTGGAAATGTTTTTATAGTTCACATCTTGTTAGTCGCAGGAGCCCCAATTAAATGTCTTCTCTTCTCATTTCTGCTAACCGATTATTAGCATTAGATAATAACATACTATTTTCTGCTAATATGTTTCCTGACAACATCAAACTCCAGAGGGTCTTCATGGTGTAATAACTGAATAACTGTGGAAATGAGGACTAATTTATGAGAAAACATTATTTAAACCTGCTCAGTGTTTATGAAAAACAACCATTTTGGTTGAAATGCGCTATACTAATGACATAAAAACTTATTAAATTGAAATAACTTGAAAAAAAAACAACCTCCCCAAACATTATGAAAAAGCAGGAATCACACTGCAAGGCCATAAGGTTATAAACAGTCAAAAACAACAGACACCCACAGGTAGGACCAACCCGTGACACCATCTCATTTAGAACGAGAGAGTACTTGAGAATTTGGGGAAAGGCTTGCCAGCTTCATTCACTAACATCTCTGGTTCCAAAATCACACTCACCTCCTAGCTGTCCTCCTCGGAAAGAATCACACTATTGCTAATCGCGTAACTTGAGAGGCCGTAACTGTTGGGCACACACCTGGGACAACCATGGTGTGGTTCTGCCTGGACTGGGGTGATGAATTCTCTCAGAATTATGGTATTTGGAGTTTCTCAGCTTGAAAGGGAGAGAGCTGGAGTCATAGGATAAGGGATCTGAGATAAATTATCCATGCTACTCAAGTCATGCACTATCCTCCTACCCCACATGTTTATCTCCTGAATATAAATATCAGTAAAAATCAGATTAAAGAGAACCTTGAGAGAGGAAAAAGTAAGTCCTAATTGTGGGTGTGTGTGCGTGTGCATGGGTGTGTATACAGAAGACAACAGAGACAGTACACGCAGGTGGCGGTGCTGGTGGTAAAGAACCCACCTGCCAATGCAGGAGAGGTAAGAGATGAGGGTTGGAATCCCTGGTTCGAGAAGATCCCCTGGAGGAGGGCGTGGTAACCCACTTCAGTATTCTTGCCAGGGAAATCCCATGGACAGAGGAGCCTGGGGGGCTACGATCCATAAGGTCGCAAAGAGTCGGACTCGACTGAAACAACTTAGCATGCGCGCATGCAATGTTTTTAAAATTCTGAAGCTTACCATCAACTGATACATGGATCAGTAAAATGTGATCTATCAACACAATGGAATATTACTTGGCTATTAAAAAGTAATGAAATAGAAACAGATGCCACAATATGGATGATCTTTTTTTCCCCAAACTTTAAACATTTTATTTTGTATTGGGGTAAAGCCAATTAACAATGTTGTGCTGGTTTGGGGTGAACAGGGAAGGGACTCAGCCATATACACACATGTATAACATGGATGAATCTAGAGAAGACCATGCTAAGTGAAAGAAGTCAGTCACCAAGGACCACATATATGATTCTACACATGCAAAATATCTGGAAGAGACAAATCCACAGCGACAGAGAGTAGCTGGTGGATGGGGGGTGAGCTGGAGGAAGTGGGGAGTGACGACTAATGGGGACAGAGTTTCTTCTGAAGGTGATGAAATGTTCTCAACTTGACTGGTGATGGTTGCAAAATCCTCTAAACATACTAAAAATCAGTAAAGTGCACACTTTAAAAGGGTGAACTGTATAGTTTTAAATTCTGAAGTTCCAATTGGCCTAACTACCATTATCTTATCTCTAACTGCCTTCTGAGCACATTTTATTTGAAGCAAATACTCAACTCTGGGCAACGCAGGGTAAGAATTATTATTCCCATTTCACAGGAAACAGAGGTCCAAAGAGCTTCTGTTTTCCTTCACTGGCTGCCTAGGTCTCCACAGGGTGCAAGGAGGAGTGTGAACTTTGGGGGAGTCCTAGGTCTTATCACTCCCCAAATCAGGGAGGGATTACTATCCAGCTTTTGCCAGATGTCTAGAAATTTATAGGGCTGGGTCATGCAGACAGGCTATTAAACAAAAGACACTGAAAAAATGGCACTTGGATTACTGGAATGTAATTCATAATAGCATGAAATTCAGGTTAGACCATTTAGCTAAAAAAGGAGGGGGGGAGTCATCTCTTGAGTTGATATCTAGAAGGGTGAAAATACACCCAATTAGATGTGGCCATATAATTTTCACATCAAACATCTTGTGCTCCCAAAGGCAACTAATGGCACAGCTCACTGTGGATTTTCCCAAGTTTTCAGGAGCAATGACAGCCCTCTTCAACAAAGCCATTTAACGTAACAGAAGGTTAAAGTAGGAACCACAAACGCTTGCTTTTCTTAATTTACACCTTTCATTTACTTCCCCAGAAATGTCATGGAGGAGCCAGGAAATTTATGATGTACTGTCAGTAGAAGGGTCCTTTTAAGAACAGGATTTAGAAAGCAAAATATGAATTCTAGAAGGTAAGCTGGAGGTATACTAAAAAAAAAACAAACTTTTAGTATTCCAGGAGAAGCAAGACGACTTGGTTGGGTCTCACACTTAATTTTAAAGAAAAGGAAAAGTAAAGTCTATTAGGTGAGTGGTAGACTGGCAGGTTTTGAGAAATCCAAGTATAATGACTTCATATCATCTATCCCAATAACCAGGTACGATCAAAATCCATTGCTGGACCACAGCAAACAAAACACAGCTCACAGGGGCTTTTCTCTGCATCACTGGCTTTTGGAAGTATGAGAAGCTACTAGCATTTAAATCATCATGCTTGTGTAGTTCTAACCATTTCTTTTTTAAAAAAATACTCTAGTAAACCACTAAGATTTTTTAAGCCATAAAGTAATTGGCAAAAAAAAAACACGACAAAACATACACTGGCAAGTTGGGGTGTCATTCATTTTAAAGATATTCTTTCTTCTACCTTGGTCTGTTTTTTAGTTTAAGGAATAACAGAGGGACCGTTGCTCAATAAACACTTGTGTTAAAGCAGGATTTCTCAACCTCAGCACTACCGACGTTTTGATAGTTCTCTCGGGGGGGTCGGGGGAGAGGCGCCTGCCTTAGCAGCATCTCTGGCCTCCACCCACTAAATGACAGTGGCATCCCACCCACCCAGTTGTGACAACCAAAAATGCATCCAGACTCTGCCAAATGCCTCCTGGGCAGCAAAACCACCCCAGCTGGGAACCAGGGAGCTAAAGGTAACTGGCCCGAACACTTCCCTATGACGAAGGCTGGTGCAGAGGCCCTAGCCTGAACGTTTCTGTATAATGACTGATACAGAGGCCCTAGCTTGAAGAAGGACCCAGATCCCTGCACAACAAAATCAGCCAGCTCTCATCCAAATCCTCCAACAGCGATCAGTTTTAGAAACCCGGGAAAATACGATGATCTGGTAAACATCCCCCTGAGCCTCCCCAGTGACCAGCGTGCAGCCTTCAACTATGCGCCAAGGTCCCACCGTGCCCTTCAACTCTTGCACGCGTCCTTAACACTGTCATTTACAAATGGATGAAGGGACAGCACCAGCAGGAGTGGTATGTGTCCAAAGGCGCGGGTGGGAGCAGGTACTTGTTGTTCAGTCACCAAGCCATGTCTGACTCTTCTGTGACTTCATGGACTGGAGCCCATAGGGCTCCTTCTGTCTATGGGATTCTCCAGGCAAGAATACTGGAGTGGGTTGCCATTTCCTTCTCCAGGGGATCTTCTCAACCCAGGGGTTGAACCTGCATCTCCCAGGGAAGTCCCGGGTGCAGGTGCGAGTCTCTTTAAAATGGCAGAGCTGCAGTAATCTGCTGATCTATAATAGATTCCCAGTCACTCAAGAAAACCCAAACAACTCTCTGTTCAGAGTAGAGGAGTCTGTTGGTAGCCCGTCAGCAAAACAATATTTTTATCTCTGATCTCCTTAATGAAAGAATCCAAAGTACAAACTAAAAAATGGAGCCCAAGTCTAATTTGTAAGTCCAGAAGGTTCTGCATAATTAACTCTAGAATCTATGAGATCCCAGAGGATGTCTGTGTTCAAGCAAGAAGAGGGGCGGCATCAACAACCTCTTGGCCCTTTGGAGGATTAGTTGGCCAGCCAACTGCCTTCAAACCACCATGGATAAGCATTCCTTTGCTCATCACCCCTGGGCACAAGAGGGCACAGCAGTGCAGGGGCCAGGGGGCCAAACCCCAGACCCATTTCAAGACCCTGGCGCCTCTGGTCCAGAGTGGAGAAACGCTGCAACACACTGTCATTCCCAGGGTGTGGTCTGTTTTCTGGACGCCGTGCCAGCAACTCCTGCTGGGAGCCGTCCAGGCCACGGGGATGGGTGGCCATCTGACGAAGTGACTCACACCAAGGCCGACAGGTTGGAAAGGCTGGCGAGAATAAAAAATGGGACCGGGAAGCAGCTCCACAGGGAAAAATTCAGAACACCCTGTGACCCATTTAAATCCAAACCCTCTCGTGATCATCATCAAAACCTAGGTTTTCAGGATGGACACTCCCCTTCTGACAACAACAGTTCTTTCTCTGCAGACCCCAAGCTGGTGAGGAGCCCGGGAGCTCGGCCTGTTGTCAGGGATTTAGACTGGAAAGACACCTGCTTGGAAGACAGCGAGAGAGACTTTCCCCATGGTCCAGTGCTTAAGACTCCACATGTCCCACTGCAGGCGGGCACAGGTTCCATCCCTGATTAGGGAACTAAGATCCCACATGCTACTTGGTGTGACCAAACAAAAGAAAAAGAAAGAAACAGACTTAAACAACAGAGAGATCCAGGAGGCAGACCGTGTACCTGCAGCCAGCCCTGCCTGGTGACCTGCAACTCCCTTGGAACCCCTCTTAGCACCATCTCACATCAGGCTGTGCCCTGTGAAACATGGCTGGCTGCCAGCACCCTAGTAGCCTTGTGGCCCTCAACAGTGTAGTTACTCTAGCTCAGGGGCCAGGGTCCGCACTCAGCATTTAACACCTGAATTCATTAAGTCACCTTGAGAACCCTGGTTTCACATTTTTATCTAAGACACCAGAAAGGTCTCGGACCCACTGGCAATCCTTACATCGTCACCATGACGTACTAGGGGAAGGACCCTGTGTCTTATTTCTTTTCATCCCCAAAAGGAAACCAAGAAATAAGAAGAGATAGCTACAGATCAAGGCAAAAAACCAACCTAAGAGCAGCCACCAACTCACCACAAATAAAACGTCTCATATGCCACTGCTGGTCTTCCAAACATGAATGACATTTGTATTGGCTCCTTTTATACGTTTCTAAGTGAGCGGGTGATCTGGAAGGCACTTTCCCATGTATTAACAGCAATATGCCTGGACAGTCATTCTCCCTGGGGAGCACGTCTGAAGATAGGAGCAACCCAACCCTGCTTCTTCAGGCATCCGCACAGCCCCAGGCAGGTTCCCAACTCAGAGGAGCCCACTTATCTTGGGAGGGAGGGCCGTCTTCCATGGAACTACACCAGGGTGACCTGCCTGCTAGAACCTGAGCCACCTCTGCCATCAAGATCCTTAACACACCAGGCTGGTGAGGACAAGTCTCTGTGTCAGTCTGGCCAGCTCACACATGGACCGGCCCTGCTGTTTTAGGCTCGGCCCTGCTGTTTTAGGCTCGGCTTCCGTTGCAGCTCAGGCACCAGTGAGGTCTGGGCCCACGCCCAATCCTGACATTGATAACATTCCTCACAGCTGCCCCACCGGAACAGAAAAGGTAAAAGATTCCTCCCTCCGATGTGTGAACTAGGGGAGAAAAGCAGGGGTGGCCCTGGGGAGAAAACCAAAGAGAAAAGGAGACGTTTCCTGCAACTCCCTTGGAGCCCCTCTTAGCACCACTACCCCCACGTCTGTTCCAACATCACAAAAGACAGATACTCAAGCTTCCCAGGCCCTGGGTACCCTCAAAACAGGAATTTCCCCTGGAGGTGGAGGCCAGGGAGGCAGCATTTAACTCTCTCCCCATCACCACTGGAGTTCCCACTGGGCACTCGGAGGGAGGAATCCATTCATCCCAGGTTCCACTACCGATGCCAGCATGCTCGTCTGCCTGCTTCCCAGAATTGTGTGTTCGTTTCAAGTAAAATGAATTCACAATGTCCGCTTGGGTTTTTCCATCTTCTGGCCTCTTGCAGCAAACAAGGCAGTGAGGCAGAGTTGAGACGAGCGCAAGGACACTGGATTCCAGGAGGCTAAGAGGCCACCTCGGGCAAGTTTCCATCGTAAGTCCCTCACTTTGCGAAGTGAAAGGAATAACAAAGACCGCATGGTGTATGGGTCCATTTATATACGTCTAGAACAGGCAAATCCAGAGACAAAAATACAGTAGGAGTTTCCTAGCACTGGGAGGAACTGGGGGAAATGGACAGTGTCTGCTTTTTTGTTAAAAAAAAAAAAAAAAAATGTTTAGCCACTGCAAACATAGGGCTTCCATCCTCCTCCGGATTAGTCAACTTTAAAAGTTGTCTCTTGCATTAGAAGTAAAGAAATCTGGAAGGTCCTTGGGAAGTATCTAGGTAAACTATTAACCTGCTTGAGACTCAGCCTCCTGGTACAAGAGTAACAATGCTATATACCCTAAAATGTCACAAGGATTCAATTTCAAGGAGGAGGTAAGGAGCTTACTAGCACAGCACCCAGGACATGGTAGACACTCCACAGAATGCTCCTGTGCTGTGTATGCTCCCACAGGAAGCCTCAGAGAGAAATGCCAGCTTCTAGAGAGAAGGACTGGCCCCTATCTTTGCCTGAACCCTGCTTCTTTCTTTTTTTTCCCCCCAGCATTCTTTCCTCACCTTCAATATTAAGACTTTGACCAGCTTAAAAAACAATAATAATAACTGCCAAAGTTTGGGAGCTCTATGAGAGCTGTACCTGAAATGCCATGTCCTCAAAATATGCGGCGTAACTATTCCTGCAGGGTTCTCCTTCGCCAGAAAGTCTTGCCCCTATTCAGCAGACGGGCCACAGCAAACAGCACAGGGACGACGCCCAGGATCACGTTGGCTTTTCCAGGAGGAGATGTCATGACCAGTTCTTAGCTCCAAATAGGCTAACCCCTTATGATCTCCTTTACAAGGGAAAGGAGAAAAACTAATGAAGAGCATCTAGTAGACACCAAAAGGCTAAGATCTTCACACCACCTGTTGAATGCGAACTTCAGTAAGTGTTTTAAAGACCAACTCCGGCTAATCCATCCTAGGAAATCTTACCAATCAGTCATTTGATCCAATGGGAGCCAACATCTGCGTATATGATCTTCCTTTCTTTGCCTCACTGATTCGTCTGGAAACTAGACCAGTTCATCCAGACAGACCAATTAGAATCCTGTCCCAGAAACGGGTCTGAGTCAAGTTAGGGCAAGAGCCCCCACAAGCTTCCAACTAAGGATGAAAGCCTGTGACACCACTCATCCTCCAGAAGGAAACAGAGACCCGAGGGTGGATGTCCCGTCATGGGACAGTCTCTCAGCTGACCCTTCAGCAAGCTCTCCCTCTGCCTTCCCACAAGTTAGTTGTGGCAGTCAAAGAACTCCCCTCTTCCTTGTTTAACCTTGTTCAGGTTGGGTTTCTGATACCTGTCACTACAGAGCTCCATTAAAGGCAGTTTGGTTTTTTTAAAATATTTTAAAGAAAAGGAGAGATGAATTAACTTTGCTCTCATACACAGGTAATAATGAATGGTGCCAGAAACCTTGGCCAACCCATCTAGCTCCAAAGTGGTGGCTGGTCGACTCCCCTACACTACACCAACCACCCCTACTAAAATCCTCTGCCCTGAATAGGACCACAGGGCATATAGTGAGGCCCTCCGTTGACCCTTAGAATTTTCACGGAGGTTGTCTCCAAAATACACATGTGCACGCTCAAATCACCAGCAACACAGAAGGCTCCTACTCCCAGGTAACTGCCAAAATGATTAAGCGTGGGCTTCTCCTGGCCTGTGTGTTTGTAAGAACATTGTGTGTGTGTGCGTGTGTGTGTGTGTCCCTTCACACACACCCCACACACCCCACACAGCACTGCTCTATTACTAGACATGATGGAACACAGGGCTTCTACACTGTAGAAATGAATATCAAAAAACAAGGAAGACAGCTACAGAATTCATGCTTAAAACCTGCAGTGGGGAGTTAGCAAATGGAAATCCCCAGCACAAAAGGCTCCATCAGTGTTCCTTCCACTAACATTCTCTGGTAGATGGTTGAGCCCTTGCGGATCTCAGCGTCAACCAGCGGGCATGGAAACAGGTGAAGGGGATGCCCTGAGTGAACTCTCTATGTGCCCAGTGGGCATACGATCCCTCAATATACAGAAGACCAGATGGGTCTAGTCTTCAAACATGCCCCAATTTCATTTCTGAATCATGTCTGGGTGTTTGTGGCTGTTTGCATGGCCCCAGCACATCCTTCTGGAAGGTTTCTTTGACTTAAGCCAGCAGGAATTAACAGGCTTCTGTTACAGACACACTGCTCCCTCTGAGTAGACACACCACCGTACCCACCACACCCACCATCCGCCTCTGAGGGGTCCACCCCACCCTAGGCGCACGTTCTCAGCCATGTGCCCAGCCCCTCCCTGCTGACTGGACCGGAGGCAGCATCTTCCCCAAGGACGGCTGAGACTGGACAGTGGCCGTCAACAGCCACAGACACTCCAGCCAAGCCCAGGGCAGGCGGCCAAATTCTCCCTCTTGGTCTTTTTAGGGGTTTTTGTTTCCTTAACAGGGAACTCAGAACAAACTGAGACTCAAAGGTAAAGGGATCTAGAGCAGGAGACCATGAGGTGAAAGGGCTGAGATGAAGGGTGAACGTGGAAGTCAGGAAGATGGTGGGGCCTCGGGCAGAGAGTATGAAGGTGCAGAGAGCAGGTGGCCCGCAGACAGGGAAGGTTAGGAGATGACACACAAAGATGAGAGGAGACAGGCCAAGGGCTGAGTAAGATTTTGGAGTGGAGCAACTCCTGCTCTGCCCTCCAGCAGCCCAGGGTGAGGCAGTCCCCCACTCCCAGGCCTGCCGGAGCCAGTGGCCAGCAGCCCCTCTCTAGCTGCTGAATTCCGGTCTGGGTCTACTGGAGACCAAGCCACCATGTCAGTGTCTCTTCTTTCTAGTTCTCCAGTGCAGCCTTAAAATAAAGCCCACAAGACTCATGGTAACCAAGCTGCATCCCTTGGTCCCCAAGCCTACTTCCTCCCCAGCTTTCCCAGAATCCTGGACTACTTGCAAGGGCTTCTGGGTAACCACCATTCAGGTGAGCTGATTTTTACCCAAATAAACAATCCCCTGTCAACTGTCAATAGTGAGAAAGAGCAGTATAGTGCACAGGGGCCTGAAGATTTCGTGTACAAAAAAACTTGTTACATTTTGTTCAGAAAGGGAAGTTGGTGTAAGCTTCATTTTTTAAAGGGGAGTTAAGTCTAGACTGTTCTCACATGTGATAAGTGGTCTCCCAGAACTGTTATCTCCTCAGTAGGTTTAATAAGGCACTTAAGACAAAAAAAGACCAACTTTCTGAAAGTGACTTCAGAGTTTAACTGAAGTCCATAAAGTTATACTAAATGCCATGGAGGACATTTAGTTAGAGATTTCTAAAGGGTACCCAGAGATGAAAGGGAGAAGAATTTGAGAAGGCTAGTCCTCCAAAATTATAAGCTCTGTCCACTGACTCTATTTTCCATTTTACAATCACAGCAGAGGACACAGATCACTGAATCGCTAAGTTTCCAAGCTATAAAGAACCAAAAAACCCTCATCATACATAACCCCTATTTTTCTTTTTTAAAACCTATGAAATAAAACATGCCAAGACTTGCCCAGGGTCACACGGCAAGTTTCTGACAGAAGTAACACAAGGACTCAGGCTCCCTGGGTCGGAGCCCAGGACTCATTCCTTTCTGCCCTGGAATTTAACTTTCAACACATTGAAAGTTTCTGTGAAATCTAAACATAATTACATCAAAAGCCTAGCACTACTTATGAAATCTAACAGAAAAAATATATTGCTTCTCAGAAGCTTCACAAGAAAGCCTTGGCAACAGAGAAAAATTACGGTTGACTATTTCTGGGGGGGAAAGAGGTACAAAGAGGTTTGTGGATAATAAAATCACTTCCAACCCAAACTGACCCACATTTAGAAGTCCAGATCCAATTAATCTGACATCAGTCAATTCTCTGCTGCAGCACAAGCATTTGAAAATTTACTTTGGGCTGAGTATTACCAGAAAACCCTTGCTGCCAGTGATCTGCAGTTCATTTCTTTGTATGACAACCTCAACACCCAGAACTCCAGCCCTTCTGGAGCCCATCCTACAGGCTCTTGTGCTGGTAGATTTAGTTCAAGGTCCTCAATGTATATATCATTGTCCAATTCACGTAATATGTTAATAACCGTGGGCTATTATGTTGATTTATTCAAAACCGCTCACAGCAGAAGTGCATTCTCTTTGGGCCGTTCTTCCACTGTATGTTCAAATGCATCACATTTACAGTAAGGTTAATGCGAGGTGCCCGTTCTTCCCAATAGAACACAGAAGAACGGGAGTACATTAAATGCTCAAATATCGCCTTCTGATGAAGCCTCTGTAGTCATTGTTCCCATTCATGCTGAAGCCCAACCCTTCCAATGGGGTGACGGGCTAAGACTGGAATGCAGACTTCCTTTCGACAATGCTTATGGAGAAGAAGCTTTGCACGGCAGCCCAGACTCTTCATCTATCAACACAAACACCTCCCTTTAATGGTCAAAAACAAGGTGATAACATGGAATTGCAGAACCTTCATTAACAGAATCCTGCAGAATTGGTCCACGTGATCTTTTAAGTGTGGCTCTTTGGCCAATCTTGTCTCATGATTGATCGGCATTTATTCTTTCAGTATGGCTTAAAACTCTGGTCCACACAAATCCTACACCTGTACGTGATCGAAAGTGGGTTCGAAAGCTTCTTACGTAGCATTCTTTCTACTCAAATTACAAACAAAACAGGCATAGCTTCTCCATCCTAAGGCTCACATTGTTCCTCCATGTTTACATTTCTGGAATTGAGATGCATGTGACAGGCAGATAAATTTTAACACAGCAGTGCTTCTTTACTCACTGAAAACGTGTTATTAAAGGCAAATCTTACAACTGATGGTGTAACTGATGGGGTAATTTAGAAAACACGGTACTGCAAACAGTCATTCTCATGCATTTCTCTGGCAGGTGTTTGCCTTCATGCACCTACCTAAACCAAATAATAAGAACTGGCATAGCTTTACAATGAGGCAAAAGACTGGCTTGCACAGCCCTCCAAGTATTAGCAGCACCCCCCTCCTAAACATTGGGTGAAGCAACATATCCTGTTTGAGTAGCTGTTTCTCCATCAGCTACCTGACTCACAGCACCTCTCATTCCTGACTACAATCCATGTGGGAGGCAGTCATTATTCCCCTCACTTTACTGATAAGGAAACAGACTGGGAACTTTCCAAGTTGACACAGCGAGGAGGCAGCTAATCAAGGTGAAAACCAACGCATGTCCATCTCCACATTTCCCTGGGGGTCCAATGTGGCCAAGACTCCATACTCCCAATGCAGGGGGCCCAGGTTCCATCCCTGGTTAGGGGAATAGATCCCACATGCCACAACTAAAGATCCCGCATACCATAACTAACACCCAATGCAGCCAAATAAAAATAAATTTAGAAAAGGGAAAAAAAACAAAGTGTGTCCATCTCCAAAGCCAGTGCTCTCAACTGCTAGGCTCCACAGCCTCGCCCCTTCAGAAGCCAGGGTTAGCCCCCTTCTTTACAGATGAATAAGCTGAGGCTCCATGTTAAGCCACCAATACAAAGATAATCTAACTGCAAGTGGAGAGGCCAGGTAGTGGGAGCCAGGTACTGTATGAGTCTGGAGGCAGGAAATACTTTTCCAATGTACTAGGCAAGAAATAAAGGATGGTCCCAAATGGTAGCCTTAAGGTAATTAATAAATGAGATGTGTGTCCTTTACTCCGCATACCATGAGTACTTGGGATAGTTTCCATTTCTATGAATGGATCTATGGGTATCTTCCCATCTCTGGCCTTGACCCCACCCAAAATGTTTCCCAACTGTTTGGATATTACATTCCATACTTCTAAACAAGAGGCTACTTTCCTCACATTCAAACAGGCCTCCTGCCAACCCATGAGGTTGCTGGCCTGGTAAACAGCACTCACACCGGCCACACTAACCACCTGCCTTACGCTGGGTTCCAGAGTAACCGGTACCTGAGTGGACACAGCCTCTGGGAGTTGGAGCCCTGCCTGACCCAACTTCCTGGTTTGTAAGTTCAATGAGAGGCAGGTCAGGGAACCTGGCTACACCCACTAGGATGGCCAAAAAGTCCATGCAGGTTTCTCTGTGACGTTGTACCAAAAACCCAAACAACTTCCTGGCCAATCCCATATTCTTCTCTCTCTAGAATGGGGATAACCCATTCTTCGTTCACTCAAAGCCTTCTCGTCACTGAATGAATATGTGGTGAAACATGAAGACAGAGCATTATTTAGATCAACAGTGATTAGAGGTAACAATAGCAATAAACAAGTTTAATTGCACAGCCTACTACTCAACACATTCTGGCTAGACACTTATTTATACTTCAGATGAAAATCTAGGGGCCTGCCTAGAGAGGGGACGAAATTTCACTTGAAGGAACGACAGAATATTTTCCCAGGCCCTCAGCTGCTTCATTAATGCTTGCCTTATTTGGGGAGAAAGAAAAACTGGCTGAAGCATCCGTGGTAGTTTTATATGCCGTGAACTGGCAATGTTTTGGAACAAAAAACAACTTTTGCACTAGGGTACTTATGGCATCATTATCGCATTTTCCAAGCCTGGCTGCCGAGCTGCCAGGGAGAGAAGGAAGGAGCTGGAGAACAGTAGTACCTTCACCAGCGGCAGGCCTGAAACAAGGGGGCTTTAGAGTAAATCTCGGTCCGTGTGCACATTTATGGTGAAATAACCCACGTGCATTTACCTTATAAAAGTGTTACAGGTAGGCATACTTATGTAATTTATTTAATGTTCTTTAACATCCATGCTTACTTGGGTTTCATACAATTTATTAAGTTTTCAGTCTGGCCTGCAAAAATGGGAAAAATAAAAGCAGATGTGAACGGACTCCCCCGTTTAAATGTTCACCAACCTCCTGCAAAGCCTAGATCCAGCTAGGAAATACCTCGGCTGCCACCATTTGGAGCCTGTCCTGGCCAGGGCCCTCCCTTCCACCCATGGGAAGCCTAATCTTAAAGGTACAAGGCTCTCTGCAGCTGAGGCGAAGAATAAAATTCTCCAGCTTGGAAGCCTGGTAAACATCCCAAAGGAAAGGGTTCCCATTCGGGAGATGAAAAGCAAGATGGTGGAGACCCAGCCAGATCCAGCCAGTCCTTAGCAATCTCCCTACCTCTTCCTTCCGCCCAGGACCCCCTAGACTTGTCTACATTAGGAATCCCACAGCCTTTCAGGAACTTTCTTAAACCTACGTGGGTGAAACATAATCCACCCATCCAACAAAATATATATAACATACTTGGACATGCATGCACACATGTGTGCACACACATCCATGAGTGTGCACAGATATGAACACACACACACTCTTCCGCTCTGTCTCATCTTCCTGTACTTGGCCCTTTGGTTTAATATTTACCAAATCTGTTGGCATGTTTCCCTTTCTGCTAAGTAAAAACCCTTTCATTGCTCTTTTCTTGGCCCATTTTTCTTTCTCCAGCCTCTGACTCCTCGGGAGAGGCTCAGAATCAGAATCAACTAAAGGGTCTCAGAGAAGCCAGCCAGGAGGAGAGGACAGATTAGGAGGGAGAAGTAGCAGATTCGATTCAACAGCTTCAGGTAACAGAATCAAAATACTGTCACACCCGGGGTCATTTCCTTCAGCTCGCAGGGTCCACCTAGGGTCTGTCCCCCCAGGCTCCCATCCCCTCCACTTTCCCCTCCTTGATCTGAGGCCTCCAGCGAGAGCAGGGAGAGCCAGGGCCGTATCACAAGCCATCCCATCTCAGCCCATTCACCAATACACACGGCTCTGTAAAATATCATTGCTTCATTGTTTAAGAAACTGGGAGGAAACAAGGAGTATGTTTTTGGCCCAGCATAAAAGCAGCTTAAGAGTTTGGTTTGCGGCCCTGAAGCCAATGACTGTCAAAGGGGAAGTTTATTAGTAAACACAAGCATTAGCCTGTCATCAGAGAGTCTTTCTCTCTAGGGCCAAATTTACATCTCCAAATAATACTGCCCCAAGAACAGAAGACTGGAGACAGGAGGGGGAGGCAGAGTTGAGGGGGAATTGGTTCGGGGCACCAAGAGGTATTTCTTAAAGCTGGGCTGAAGCAGCCTATCCCCAGAGAGATGGCAGGAAGTGTGTGACTTAATCACAGAAACACTGTTCTAACTGTGAGCATGGGGGTCAGCTAGGGGAGAGAAGACGGGAATGCAGAGTTCCCAGGTCCGGAGTTCATTCAGCATTGTCTTCCCTGATGTAAAACGAGAAAAATGAGAAATTTTACGCACAGTTCCCCCAAATTATTCATGGTATATGAGTGTCTATAAACATACACACACACACACACACACACACACACACATTCATCCCCCTCCTCCCCACCTCTGTTGTTAGTATTTAAGAAGAAGCATCACACCCAATTTATTAGTCAATCTTGGGTAGTAAAGAGCTCAAAATGAAACCCCATTTATTTATGAAGACCTCAGAGTGTCCCTTGGGTCCCAGTCCCCAGGGGAATTTTAACAGACCACAAAGCCCTGACCTCCTGTCTTGGTTCAACCCATTCCCCAGCTTATACAACTCAGTTGCTATTAAAATACCTAATGGGCCCTTAATTGGGTGGATTTTTTTTTTTAACCTAGATTGCATACACTAAATAATCTGGTCTGGGAAAGACTAAACTTCACTATTATCTGTGACCCTCTCACTTGCCACACACCTCTCCCCCGCCAAAGCGGAGGGAAACAAAAAGAAAATAAAAACACACGAGGGCCATAAAAGAACCACACAAGAAAGAAATGGGACCAAAAGCAGTAAAAGAAACCCGTAACATCAGGAAAACATTAACTTATATTCCTACCGGGTGATACCTGGCTTTGCGGGAAATGTGACGTGGTCCACTTTCACGTGGCTCCACATGGATGTGTTTTGGGGCCACAAGGGGACACAGAGAGATGAACTAACTGAGGAGCTTCCAGTCTTAGTGCGAGGCAACCAGTTTCAAGATGGCATGGCAAGGGTGAGTGGAGGCTGGGCAGAGAAGGTGGGGGGTCTGAGGAGGGTCAACTGAAGGTGCCTCTGGAGTTCCACAGTGGAGGAGACGATAAAGGACTCACTGGATGGCTGAGGGTCAGTCATCTTCATAGGATTCGTTTCTTCCACAGGAGAAACGTTTCTCCTGAACAGTACATCCAAACTCTTTCAGCCGTGGTGTAAGTTTAACCTTTCCCTCCCCATACCCTCCCCGTGACCCCAGCGAAAGTTTTGTAAGATGAGTCTCCTGCCCTGTTAACAACAAAACAAACAGATACAGAATGATGATATTTGCCCCTTTCCTCCTATTTCTTCATGTCATGCTTCCATGCACTTCTCTGCACTTCTCAGTCACCAGAGATTCTTCTAGAAACACAGTCCAACTCTTGGATAGGCAGAGACTGAAAATACAGGGACTCTCAAACAGGCAGGTAGTGCCGACTTTTAACTCTTCACCTGCTCTTGCGTCCACTGGCTGACAAACTGGGAATTCCCCTTGTCAGGAAAAAGCTTAGAATGGAGACTGTACAGTGTCGGAGAAGAAGCCATAACTGTCAGAGGGGGACAAGGAAGAAAAAGCGGGCACTTAGCTCGCTGCCCTCTGATCTCAATGGAAGGGGCAATTTCCTAGGTGACACAGTCTTTTCTCTCTTCCAAAGTCTTGTCCGAAGACCAGAGGAAAGATTTACGATTTAGATGTTTCAAATTAGTGCCTGCAATGGTGATTACAAACACTCATATGAATATCTCGACGGAAGGGGAAAGTGAAGACTGAAGTTTTACAAGTCATCGCAGAGGTTACGTCCATCCTTAATTGAAGCAAGTATGTCCAGAAAGTGGCAGTTTGTCCTAGTCAGCACCTCAGGTAAAGACACGGGATCTCGGAACACACTCCATCCAGGAGGGGCAGGTGGAATCGCCATCATCACTGCGCTCTCCATGGAATGACTGGAGAAACGCAACCCGCTCCCCCGCCCGCCGCAGCAACTGGGAGACATGCCATCAGTTTACCCCGAAAGTCATGTGACTGCCTCCCGAAAGAAGTTTAGACTTTTTGAGGACTTAACTTACCTGGAAGGGGGATGCCCTTAGATCCCTGAATAGTGGACAAAGAAAGAGGGTAAATATACACATAAAGTTTGACGATGGGTTCCCAACATCTGAATCTGTGACATCATCAAAGATAGCTTACTCGACGACCACCCTCAAGACTTCATGGTTTCCAACCGAACAATGTGAGATCTCTCCTGGATGTGAACTTGGATGAGGCTCAGTGAGGCCAGGGCTCCCCACAGCAGCTACAAACTCCTCTTCACGCAGCAGCTAGCCGTTCCACACGACCCTTCGCCCAAACCAGGGTGGCAAAGTCCACCCGTTCCCCGTGGTGCCTTAGGGAAGCACCCTCCGTCCAGCACCCTCTCCCCTGGGTTATTTTGGGCACAATCACACGATGTACCAATTTACGCTTCCGCATCTAGAAACACAGTCTTCTGGGAAAAACAGGCCCTTTTCAGTGTGGCCGGGGAGTTTGGCCACAGCTTGTAATTTTGGCTAAGGAAGTGATTTCCTGTCTGACAGGAAGCGGGAGCCAGGGCTGACTTTAGCTGCTACAAACCTCTGGCTTACAAGTTAAAAAGGAGAGAAAGGCAATCACTTCCACTTATCAGGGAGTCAGAATCCGAGTCCTCCAAGAACGTGAACTTCTCCCTTGACCCCTATTTATTAAAACAAGTTTATCTAACAAACAACCCCAGTGCCTTCTGTCCCGAAAAAGTAAAGCTTGGCCTCTGCCTTTGTAACAACACAGTCCTTTTAAAGCTTCTAAGGACATAATTACCAGTTGAGTTTTGAACTTTGCCCAGATAAAGGCTGATATACCAGGCTTCGCTGTTTGTTTCTCTAATCAACTAAATTCAAGTGTGAATAGAAATCTGGACTTGTCTTGTACTCAGTTCTCTAAGATATACTTACCTTTCCCCCTTTCTTTATCACTAAGTTTATCCGTATGGGTAGCAGAATATGTTTTCTTTTATAAAATTCTAACCACTTGATATTTATTCCATCAAGGCATTTTTAAGAGCAACAAACACTAATAGGATACTAAAATTCAAATTGTTAAAAATCTACAGTCATATCCACTGGGGGTGGGTAACTTACAGGTCAGTTGTCTTTAAAAATTGATCATAGGAAAGGCTAACATTCAAATTTTAAAGGAAAACACCCTATTCTCCCTTCACATATACACACACACACCTGTATCCAGGATCAGCTATCTTTAAAAATTGATAATATGAAAGGCTAACATTCAAATTTAAAAGGAAAACACCCTATTCTCCCTACACACACACGTATCCAGGATCATGGACTTGAGTGGCAGATGATTAAGAAAGAAACAACCCACACTTTTCCTACCACTTACTGACATGTTTAACAGTTTCTAAATAAAAACGTGATTTTCTGTCTTTTTTTCTTCCTTCTCAAAGCAATTTCCCAGCCAGCCTTGGGCAGTAAACAGTTAATATTCCACTCTCCCCTGCTGCCTTGAAAACCAAGGAAACAATTGAGACATTGTCCAGTGAACAAGACTCCCAGGGACTGACATTTTTGTTTATGTCCCAGTTCTCAGCCTGTCAATTTCCACTAGGCTGCCTGACCCGCACCAATACGGTCCGCCGTGAGCTGAAAGGGCTCCGCTTCATTTATTTTATTAAAGCTTCGGTGTCTGTTTTTGATTCAAACTCCAAACCTCCCCACCCCCGCCTTTTCCCCAGAAAGTTGCCTCCTAACTCAGAGGCTGTGTTGCAATTCCTTCTTAGGACACGTTGCCAAGAAAAGTAACAAAATATTTTCGAATACCAATGTTTGCGTGGTTTTGCCAAAAAGGGTGGGGATATGGGGGTTGGGGTGGGGGGGGTGAACCTGAACACGTCGCTGGCGCAGCCTTGAAAGCCTCGTGTTTTCATGGAGTCTTGAAAACATTCCACTGAAACGTGTGCATAGGAATGGATACCTACGGTGACCTAACATGCAAACTCTGGTGCTTGGAAAACATTTAAAAATCCACAGATACGTGTGCAAAACCCAAACTTTAGGTTCAAAAACAAAAAGGGTACATCAATATTTTCCTCCCAACCGATGCCACTGCCTGACTAACTGGACCAACTCCAGCCCTGGAGCTCCCTCTTCGTCCCTGCTCCGCAGTCCTCTCCATCCTCCAATGACCACCCCAATACTCCTCCGTCTGGGTGTGTGTGGGGGGGTTCTGCACAACTGTTACTCTGGGGCTCTGCTCCTGACACTTTATCTCCATGAAAAGCACATAGAGCAGCAACTATTTCCTGTTTGCAGAGTGAGCATGAACCAAATCTCACACCGTGCAGCAGCGACGGAACTCGACAGCATATGGCATTGTGTCGGGATTTACTACGGAATAAAGAGAGCAAAGCTCTCCCGCTGCTTCATATCAAATCCTGTCACTCTGCGCCTGGCGGTCTCTCTCTTTCCCACTGGCCCAAGCCCATCTCTCTCCATGGAGGTACCACACACACACACACACACACACAGTCCCAGACCTAAAACCTGGAACTTTTACACGGAACAGGATACTTGAGAACTGGAAAAGTCTCATGGAACCACCTCCATCAATCCTCCTAGATTGCTCCTCTTTTCAAAAGTTGACCAGGAAGCCAGAGGACCAGGCTGGGCTACTAGCTGTCCCAGAGTGAAGTCCATGGTGAAGTCTGTATCGCCCTTGATCCTCAGGCACCCTGCCCAAACTCTGCGTCTAAAACCACATTTTCCAACTAACCATCTATATACTGTTCTTTTCCTTCTCACCCTCTCCAAAAACAGCGTTTGGCTACCTTCCCATTGCAATTCATTGTTTAGAATTGAGGATTCCCCACCCCCTTTTCATCTCTGCTCTAAAGGGCCTCTTCAGCCCCTTTCAAAGCCTCCTCAGCCTCCCCAAGTTCGGGTCATCAGACACTGAAATAAATGGTGATACTTTTATGGCATATTTGAATGTAACAGGCCATTCTCTCCTGATTGGAAAAAGGAAGCCTGTGGGGCAGTCACAGGTTAGTACTGAGCCAAGGTTGAAAGACAGAATCCCTAAGGGCCAAAGGTAAGATTGTAACATTTACAACCATCATGTTCTTCCCCACTTTTAAGGCACTAATGAACCAGCCTAGGGCACAGGCAAGGCATTAACTCCTTCCTGCCAGAAGCTTCCATTTGCCCTGCGGGGTGAGCATCACAGCTCTGGAACCTTCCACTGTCCAGATCTTAGCCGGGCACCGTCTTCTCAGGCCTTCCCCAATCACCCCATCCAATACTCATCCAAAACTAGCCCATGGTCCTTCTCTGACCCCTCCCTATCTGGCTTTGTCTTCTCCATGGCTCCTACCATGATCTTTAATGACTTTGCTTGATCTCAGCTAGAAGAACAATGAATAAGAGCTTGGCCACCTCCCAAACTAATATTTCAATGGTCTGACTTTCTATTAAGAAGCCACTTTCTTCCTTTCTGGACTTCAGTTTCTTTCTGTAAAATGGGTATACAATGATGATACCGATAATAACAATACCTGTGTGCTCTCCAAGTGGTTGTTAAAGGTCGAATAATTACATGTAGAATCTGGTGCATAATATAAATGCCCAAAATATTGTTATTACATTATGTATTAACATCTTTTTCATATTTATTTACTGGTTTTGGTCTCTATGCTCTCCCCATCCATCCTGCCCATAGAATAGAAGCTCCATGAGAACAAGAATTTTTTCTTGCCCACTGACATAGTTCTAGCCTGCCTCCTTACCAGTCATCACTAAACATTTAATGGAGGTTGGCAGAGAGAAAGAATAGGGGAGGGAGGAAGGCAAATGTCTGGTTTTTCAGCTTGGGCAATCAATAACCACTCTAATTATTATTACCTACTCAGAGTTACCTTCATCAACTGACATAAAGGGGCAAAAACAAGAAGAGTTCATTGGTTAGGAGGTCTGTGGTCTTCAGACATACTGAGACAGGACAACATTTCCATCCTGGCCTCCTGGCTTCCTCCCACTTCCTGGAGGAAGAAGAGTCGGGGGGATATTTGGAAGGGCCTCTCTGCAGAGCCCAACACAGGGGCCAGGTCCTGGGAAACAGACCTCAGCCAGGCGTCCTCCTCTGACTTGCCCATCTCAAGTGACGATGATTTTCCAAGTGGTAAATGAATCATGTCAGACAAAAAGCCATTTTAAAAGTACATTTTGTTTAAAAAAAAAAAAAAAAGTACTACAGCACATTTCATTTATTAATTATGCTATGGATTAGGGATCAAAGAGGTAGAAATCTCAGTGTACTCAAAATAAATGGCTTTTGTGGTTACCTAAATCCTCGGAGTCCCGTGGAATGCAATTCCTTAGGCAAAAACAGCTTCCCAGACTCCCTGCCTCCCCGCCCCCCAATAATACAGAGGAGGGTGATTACTCAGCATCAGACCTGCATGATGCAATGATTTGGGCTTTTAACATGCTAGTTCTATGACACATGGGACTCTTCCTTTTAAACTGCCCTCCTAGTAATGGGTTTTTAGTTTCTAATATCAAATCTCAAATCCTTCCCCTTTTCCCTTCCGTCTTCCACAATCACCTGCTCTTTCTTTCCAATTAGATTCAAATTGAAAATAATCCATAAAGAGGTTGGAACTCAAATTCCAACTAACTTTCAAGAAGGCAATGGGGTGTAATATTAAGCACACAAGCTCTGTGGTCAGAAAGATCTGGATTTGAATGTTGGCTCTGCCACTTACCTCATAAATTTTACTTCTTTAAGCTTTGGGTTTCTATCTTTAAATAGGGATAAAATCACCTACTTCAAAAAGGGCTGTTGGGAAGACTGAGGAGGTAAATAAAGAAAGCTCCTGTCCAGGCACCAGTACTTCATCAATATATGACCAAGAGTTACTTATTAGCCTCGTACTTCCTTATTTTCCAGATATGGGTCCTGGCCGCAGTTTCTTCATCTTGCCCCCAAGTGAGTTGTTTTAATCGCATTTGAAGTCAGGTTTAAAAATCAATCCTCTCACTTAGATTCCTACCAAAGGAAAATAATCTCCTCAGATGTGGTGGTAACAGAGCGGACACCCAGTGAAAATCATCGTTCTTGCAGCAACTGCTGACAGACTCGGAGCCCTTAAAGTGGGCACAAACAGGAAGCACAGAAGGAAGGACGACAAACCCGAGCGCATTAAGATCGGAAACTTCATTATTTAAAAACCAATTAGGCAGTTTTAAAACACGATAAAGTACACTCATCCCCCGCTATGCGTGGGACTTTGGTTCCAGGACACATACACACACACGCACATAGCCACACGCACGGATGCTCAAATCCCTTACAAGAAATGGCTCAGTATTTACATATAACCTACACACATCCTCACTATATTTTAAATCATCCCTAGATTATTTCTAGCACCTAAACACAAGTAGATGCTATGTAAATAGTTGCTGCCAAGTAGCAAACTTAAGTTTTGCTTTTTGGAACTTTCTGGATTCTCACCCCCCGCCCCCCCGCAAATATTTTCAATCCATGGTTGGTTGAATTCACAGATGCAGAACCTAAAAGTATGCAGGGCTGACTTTATTTCCAACACATAATCAAGTCTCCAACATATATAAAGAGCTCCAATAAATCAATAAGGAAAAACTGATTCTTTAAAATGAGCAGAGGATTAAATCAGGCAAGCCACAATGGAGATAACAAACAAATGACAAGATAGTCAACCTCAGGGCTCAAAGAAACACAAATTAAAACATGGTAAGATGTCACTGCACACTAATCAGATGGCAAAAATTTTAAGTCTGACAAGTATTGGTGAGACCTGGGGAAAGAAAGTGCTTATATAGGTGATGAAAATACCAACTGATTCAGTCACTTCAAAGAGCCTGAGGATACCTTGTGAATTACAACTGAACATCGGCATCTTATGTCCTACCAATGGCTACACAGTCTGAACCTCAGAGAAACACTCACACGTGCCTACACACACCTACTCAAGAATGGTTCCTGCAGCATAGTCTGTAACCTTAAAAACGGGTAAGCAATCCAAATAATTATTGATACAGAAATGGAAAACCTGTGGTATGCCCATACAGTGGAATATTACATAGCAGTTAAAATGTGTGAATTAGATTGAAGTGTACAACAAGGGCAAAATCCATAAAAATGCTTAATAGGAGAAGCTGGAGAATACTATGGAAAATGAAACCAGTTACTTAAAATTTAAAAGCTACTAGCATTAATTGTAATACATTTTGATTAACACATAGATGTGTACAAAAGTGTGAAACCGTGGACTGCGAAGACATCAAATTATAACCACAGTAGTTATGTGTCTGGATGGAAGATCAGGGACTAGGGAGGGGAACACAAGTCTGGCTTGGTTCTTTTAAACACAAGGGACAGGATTAGTAATTGTTGCTACAGATGGCAGGTACAGAAGTGTTATTTCTTATCTTATCCTTTGACACCATAAAAGACTGAGCATACCTCGCACAAAATGGTTGATGGCCTGAGGAAAATACTCACAAAAGCCTTCCATCCAATGTAACTTACTAAACAGATGTGTAAGCTACCCTCAAGTTCAGACACACACCCGCCTTGTGTGAAGGGAGATGTTTAATATAATTTGAAGGGAAGGCGCATCGTGATGCAACTCTCCTTTTGTTGGTTCTTTTCCTTTGCCATGAGTTCATTCCTGGTCCTCCTAAAAACCCACAAAGCCTATTTCCTCATCAGCAATCAACAGCATCTCAAAGCACAACATGCCTCCAAGTTTCCTGAAACAGCCACCAGCCCAGGCTGTGTCCCTGGTGTGCCTGCTCCAGACAGAAGCAACATTGACACCTACAGATGAGAGCCCCAGTGCTGGAGTCAGGCTCCCCACATTCAAATTCCAGCTGGCCACTCACCCACCACCTGTGTGACCTTGGATGGATCACCCCCCACCACCACCACTGAGTCTCAGTTTCCCCACCTGTAAAATGGGATAGAAACAATCACTAACTCACAAGGTGTTGTGACGATTCAACCTGACAACCATACACATTACTCAGAACAGGAAATCAGTAAAATCAGTAAATTAGTAAAACAGCAAAGTGACTGAAACTAGTAAGTGCTCAGTAAATCTCCAGCATTATCATGATCTTAAGCACATCTCTCCATTTCTCAATGCATCCATTTCTTAAGTAGCACAATGAGGGCTCTGGACCAAAAGAACTCCTGAGTTCCCTTCCAACATGCCATGAACAACTCTGAGATTAAAACAAAAATTCAGGAACAGGAGGGTGAGCACGAGAGAGAACAAGGCTCTGCTCTATAACGTGCAAGCCTGTTGGAGGTGAGGCCCCAAGACACAGCTTGATGAAAAGTTCTCCAAGCCCCTTCCCTTGGCTTCAGTTCCAACCTCTGGAATCACACTTCTGCACCTAATAGGATCCCAACAATCCCCACCCTTGGCTCCAGATCCAGCAGATCCCACACTGCCAAATGAAACCTTTGGAGGAAACTTACACAGGCATCCAGACACCGGAACACTTGGCCAAAACCACCCCTGCTGGCCTCTGGATGTGGTGCTGGCCACCGCTGGAACCCCGGCCCGCTTCCCCAGGCCAATGGCCCGCCCTCCCTCTCCCCGACACATGCCCTCCCCACCCACTCACTTATTCCACATGGATGTCCAAACACGCACTAGCTCAGCATATATCCTTACTGCCTCGCAATGGCTTGTATTTTTCATGCTCTAAAGCTTAACCATGAGATTGTTGGTGTGAGAGCTGTGATCGCTTCAGGCCTGGACTCATAGAGTGAAGAATAAATCAGGATGAAAGTCATCACAGGTATGCACCAAAAACAAACTAAATAAACATGGAGTTGGTTTGTTTTTTTTAAAAAAGCCTCCCTTTCAAGATAAAAGGTTAGATAGCATTAAAGTTATCATCCTCTTTAAACACATCTTGATTTTTTTTTTTTTTTTTTTTTTTTGATCATGCAACTTTTTACTACAAGATGGCAGGACAGGAGAATTGTGGACTTCACCCCCAAAGTCCATTTTTTTATAACTGTCTGTGTGTACTGCCAACATACGCAGGTGTGATGCCCCCAAACGTGGGCTGAATCTGCAGCTCATGCATGGCCCACGTCATGTCCTGCAAGACCGATTGTTCGTGGAGGGCAAGAAGAGCTCCTGGCTGTGGGAGGAACTGAGTGAAATTAATCAAGACGGCTGAGCCACAGCCCAGCTCCAAAGCCAAGATTCATTTTCTTAGGCACATTCTCATTTGTGATTCAGATGAAAAATGTTGCTCTTTCCCATCACTTCGGAAAAAATGTTTCAATGGTGAGTGAAAAGAATGTCCATCGTAATGAACATTTGATCGGGCTCTGACCGAGGAGTAGAGGGTTCCATTTCTGCCACTCTTCCCCCACAGCAGCCTGCCTGAAGCAGAGACGGCAGCTGCGACAGCCTGATCGCCCTGTACGGCGTCCTGCTCCACCCAGATTAAGCCGTCAGTGCCTTCTTTCCCTTGGAGCTGTGATATACGGCCTCAGAATCCCTCTCAACACAGTGCTCCAAGCAGACACTACCCAGCCTCCACCTAGGGACACACACTGCACTCTTCTCACAGTCCTTGGAAAAACCGTTTTTCTTTGGTCTGGCAGAATTGCAAGATCCCTTCTTGGTTCATATGTGATGTACAGGGAAATGGACAGAACAATTATAAATAGTAAAGTTGTAATAGTCAAACAGGAATAATCACCTGTATGCTCAGTTTGTCAGTAATTATCCATGATAAGAAAACAGTGGTTCTAAAATAATGAGTGTTGACATGTAGAGGAGACCACTAGTACCTCCTTCTTTATGATGGTTAAGATCACATTTTTTCCAACAAAAAGGGCTGTGCTTCGTAATTAACTGGCTGTTCCTTAATTATCCCAAAGACCAGAAATAAGAGCACTTTAGGGCAAAGATGATTCTGTCACGTAGGAGTCAGAAGAGAAACTCTTGTGAAACTAAAAATATGAAAACAGGCATTTCATGAAAATGCCTCAAGTTCATTTTCAAAATTCCCCATGACCACAGGACCAAAGCATGGAAACTGCTTTCTTTTTTCCCACACAAGCCTCTCTCTAGAAATTGTTTGTGAGAGAAAACTGCTTATAACTCCCGCAGGTAAGCACAAATCAACCCATTCTTAAAGAAGGCAAGTATGTTTCCTTCATATGGGTCCCTGTTTACAAAGCAGTAGAAGAATCAGTTCATGCTCTAGCATGTTTAATTCAAAAGAATCAAAAATTGAAAACATGAAACAATATTTTTATAAGTCTAAGGCTTGGAAAACTGTGGTGGTTAGAATTCCTCTGGTTGTAAGTGTCAGAAAACACCTCTAATTAGTTGGCTTCCAAATTAAAAGATTCGACTAGCTGGACAGTCCAGGATTAGAGCTGGCTGCTGCTGCTGCTGCTAAGTCACTTCAGTCGTGTCCGACTCCGTGTGACCCCATAGACGGCAGCCCACCAGGCTCCTCCGTCCCTGGGATTCTCTAGGCAAGAACACTGGAGTGGGTTGCCATTTCCTTCTCCAATGCATGAAAGTGAAAAGTGAAAGTGAAGCCGTTCAGTCATGTCCAACTCTTAGCGACTCCATGGACTGCAGCCTACCAGGCTCCTTCGTCCATGGGATTTTCCAGGCAAGAGTACTGGAGTGGGGTGCCATTGCCTTCTCCAAGAGCTGGCTACATAGAACTAAATGGTATCATATAGACGTTCCTCCCACACACATCCTAATTCTCGCACATCACTACAAATAAGCACTTTCCATTCAGAGTGTGTGTGTGTATGTCTGAGTGTGTGTGTCTGTGTGGATGCTGTCTGTGTGTGTGTGGTGTGTGTGTTAGTTGCTCAGTCATGTCTGACTCTTTGCAACCCCATGGACTCTAGCCTACCAGGTTCCTCTGTCTGTGGAATTCTCCTGGCAAGAATACTGAAGTGCGTTGTCATTTCCTTCTCCAGGGATCTTCCTGATTCAGGAATCAAACCCAGGTCTCCCGCATTGCAGACAGATCTTTACCATCTGAGCCACCAGGGATAGCTCCAAAAACCCACAGAGTTAGAATGCTCTGCCTAGTGAAGGCTCCAGAGCATTTCTGCTTATTAAATCACAGGCCTACCCCTTGTCCAATCATGTCTACCTGGACCAACCTGAATAGGGGAAAGGTAGTTCTCTATTCTTAGGGGATGAGGAGGATGCTGCCAGCAGAAAATAAATAAATAAATAAAACAAAACCACACACACACAACTGGCATAGCGATGAATGTGGACTCTGCTCCATTGTTAATATTTGGTTTCTTAGACTGGAGGGTCACTGTGTAGATGCTATTCTCAACTCCCAAATATAACTTGATAATTTAAGAGGAAAATATAATAAAGACTGTGCCAATCAAGAGCTTTGTGGAAACAGAATAGGAAGGGGTTTGAGGCAGAAAGGAAGGAAGATGTTTAGCTATATTTTAAACATGGAAATGGCTTCTCCCAGTCAAACATATTTCTTCCATCTTTGACAATGTCTTCTCGTCTTGGTCAGGACAAATTTGGCTTTTGGGCTTTGGCGGAAGCAGGCTGCTACCTCTTCCCCCAAAACTATTTTCTCTTGTGTTTCCACTGAATCACCGTAGAGGTTTGCCCTAGAGCCTCTCCTCCCAGCCTGCTCCCCTTTCTGTTTAGATTTTATGTTCTCCCTCTGCCCAGAAAGGCTGATTCTCCCTTGAGTGTGAAAGAGCTGGGGAAAACACTTCTCTCAGAATCTTATATGCATCCCTGAGTCGGGTCTAACTTCAGGAGCATTAGAAAGGGGCAGAGTCAGAGGTCAGGTCCGAAGACAGGTCTCAATAATGGGAGCCCCACAAAACCATGGTCTCTGGGAGCCACGGGGACAGTTCAGTCCCAAAGTCCGTGGTGCAGACCTTCCTTCCTTCCCTTCTTCAGCCTTTTAAACACTTGATACTTTCTTCACCCCAGCACCTGGGCAACACAGTGTTTTTGTGAGCAAAACAGGCAGCCTTCACCCTTGAGCAAGGACAAGATGCCTTTGCCCCACTGTACTTTGGGCACATGGTGACCCCATCTCATTCAAGCCTATCAAGCAGACTCAGTGATGCACTCAATCACTGCCCAGATCCACTCGCTGTGCAGGCTTTGGCTGGAAAACAGATTGCATCACACCTGCCAGAGCGCCTCACAAGTTTCTCACTGCAGACAGACCACGGCTGGACAGACTGCACAGCTGCAGAGATGCTGGGGCTTGGATGCAGGACAGAGGGGGTGACCCAGATACCAGCCACATCCCACTGCACTGGCAAAGGACTGATCAAGGGGGTGCTCAGTCAACCTCTGTGCCCCGTTCTGCCCCCACCCTCTCTCCTCCAGCCAACACCACACTGGAAGGGTGGCAGGTCCTGGGCCCAATCCACCTGTATACTCTCCATCCTGCGTCCCTGAATCTCCACGTCCCACCTTCTAATCAGGTGGCAGAGATAAGTACCTGTTCACAGCCTTACTATGTCTTCTCTTCAAAAGACAAAATCTATCCTCCAGATTTTCAGTAGAAGTACATGACACAATCTGTATTAGGATGTTCAAGGCCATCTCAAATGCGGGAATGCAGCACAGGGACCAAGGAAGTAAGACAGGAAGTGACAAAGGGGGAAGTTACAAGGTGGGAAGTGCTCTAGCAACACCCTAGTGAGTGGTCCTGGCAGCCTGGGCTTCAGTGGTGATGGCAGAGGGGCGAAAATTGTTTGAATCCACAGATATTTCGAAGGCAGAGCTCATATGCTATGTGGATGGATTATGAGCCCAAAGGACAGGCCAGTGGACTGAATGTGGGGTGTGAGTGAAAAGACGAGTCAAAGATAAACTCCAAGGTTTGGGACTCATGCAACTGAAGAATGTTGATGACCCTGACTATGACGGTGAACGCTGGGAGCAAAGGCTCGGTGGTGGGGAGCAGGTGGAAATGAAGGCCTGGATTCTGAACAAGCCAATTCTCCCTTGTCTGTCTGGCATCCAAATGGGAATCCAATCAGGCACTCGGGGGAGAGAGCCCAGGCTAGACAAAGAATCTGGATAACTCTCTAAATGTGGTCATTTCTGCCCATGGAATCCTGAACAACTCCACTCACTCACAGGATTTTCACATCCGGATCTTCTCAGGTGGCTCAGTTGTAAAGAATCTGCCTGCCAATGGAGAAGACCTGGGTTCAGGGATGGGTTGGGAAGATTCCCCTCAGATCAGATCAGATCAGTCGCTCAGTCATGTCCGACTCTTTGCGACCCCATGAATCGCAGCACACCAGGCCTCCCTGTCCATCACCAACTCCTGGAGTTCACTGAGACTCACGTCCATCGAGTCAGTGATGCCATCCAGCCATCTCATCCTCCATCGTCCCCTTCTCCTCCTGCCCCCAATCCCTCCCAGCATAGAGGACGAAATGACAACCCACTCCAGTACTCTTGACTGAAGAATCCCATGGACAAAGGAGCCTGGCAGGACCCAGTCCATGGGGACCCAAAGAGCTGGACACGACTAAGCTCACATGCACAGCAGCACAAGCAAAATGCACAGAATAATAAACTTTCCCATCCAGACCCCCCTAGGCTCCCTCCTCTCCTCGTTTCCAAGAACACTCCAAGGGATAATTCCGAAATCCAAGTGTTAAATTTGTATTAACTGATTAAAAGAGATGAAAATCTGACTTGCAAGCCATTAACAAGCCTATCAGAAAATCACTTCACATACCAAACGTTGTTGAAAATACTCATTTCCCATAATATATCATCGAGTCTTAGATTTCACAAGCTCTCTCTTAAAAAATTCAGGCATCTTAGAATAGGATTCCTGAGGACCAGTCAGTTTAAACAAGATTGGAAAGAGACAAAACCCTCCAAGCCCAACCTTCTGGAGCTTCCGTGTGAACCACGTTTACATAAACGCTAGTGGGGTGATGACACAGGCTCAGCTGCGAGTCAGAAGGTATGAGGGTGGATTCTCAAGTAAGAAAGTAGACACGAGGGCAAGCCCCGCTGCTACAACGATGCACCATGAAGGTAACAGTAAAGGCACACTTGTTCCTGACCAAATCAACCCCTGTCCCTCACCAGAAATTGGTCTTCTGCTTAATTAATGAAGCATCACAATACAAGGGGAGAGAGACACCTGCAAAGAAATAAAATCATGGGGTTCCTTGACTTCAGGAAACTTACAATCTGGTTGAAGAAGCAAGCCCGTACATAGCGTGAATCAGCCAGACAAGAAAGGACAAGCAGGACAGGACTGGTGCCAAACGCACACTTCTGTGTTATTTACTGGAAACATAAACATAGGCAAATCCATGAGTTGAGCTCGAAGCACATGCACGTTAATTTAAAGCAGGCTCCCACGCTGGGTAAACAGAGCAGGTACTGAAACTAAAACAACTTTCCAAAATATGCACCCATCTTGGCCCTGAAAAGTCAAGAAGAATTCTCCAGTCAAGCTCGCTTTAGGGACTCTTGCAGTTTCCAAACACCCAGAGGAATCAAGAACCTGCCCTGAACCTGAACCTGACTGCATAACCCAGAGCTTCCCTAAACCTCTTTCAGGAGGGAACCTTTTTCCTAGCAACCTTATTAACACTCGGTGACACAAACGTCAGGAAACACTAGCCCAGAGCTGCCAGAGTTTTTCGCCCAAGCACAACTCACAGCATTTGGAAATGGTTGAAACTGATTAGAGGCTGCCAGCCTCCGCCACACTCCCTGTGGACTGATCTTAAACAGGGAGACAAACGGCATTTCTAAAAAGGAGGTAGGTTTTCCCAGAAACACAATCCAGGATGATATTCTTAACAAGTTCATATACAGCATCAAATAAATACTATCTTTGCCTAATAATATGCTATTAACAAAAGAGAAAAAAAGTTTGATGATCTGACTTTGTTATTGTTGTTGTTTAATTGCTAAGTCGTGTCTGACTCTTTGCCACACCATGGACTGCAGCCTGCCAGGCTTCCCCATTGTTCACTATCTCCCAGAGTTTTCTCAAAGTCAAAAAAAGAGCTACTAAAATGTAAAAGACTACAATTCTTTGGGTTTGTAAAAGTATACTCCAAAACCTCTAAAAATAGCCCTAAATGGGCTTCATATATTGTGGGGAGCTAAAAAAGTGTTTCTATAAGTATCTAAAATGAATATATGTCATTCTGTACAACCATGATAACATCAGCTGACTTTAAAACCTACTAGCTATATAAGAAGCAATCATTTTTGTTTGCTCATTTTGAAAGTGAGAAGCCTTAGGGAGGTTGACTTGGGCTGGGCTGGCTAGGTCTCTTTTCTGTAGCAATATGGAATAAGGGCATATCCTTCCCAGGAAGCCTGAACTTTTGCTTTTGCTTAATTCCCCAGAGACAATAAAATCATTCTGATCATGGTCAATCTAACTCTCACACTCTGAGGATGGTTATTAACACTGAGACCTGGCAGGAGGACATTCGTGGCTACACAGCAAGAAATGTTTTAAACTTTTGTTCTCTTGTAACTATATTCCTAGCAATTTATCCTAAGAAAATAATATAGGATGGGGGTGGGGAGGGGAGGGGGCCACACAAAGATGTTCATCACAGGTTTATTTAGAATAACCGAAACAAAAGGAGATAAAGACCCAACAATATGGCATTGATTAAACTAAATAGGGATACAATCATAGTATGGGTTATTATGTGGTCATTAAAAATCCTTAAGAATTTTAATGACATGAAGATGTGCTTAAGCAATTTTCATTTTAAATAAATCCAAGGTTGAAAACACTGAGCACTACTATGAGCTCAAGAATGTTAAAAACAAATATTAATACACTCAGAAAAGTCTAGAAGGAAACATACCAAATATACCAAACAATTCGTAATGTAACATCAGACTGGCAAGATTAGGGGTTATTTTCCAGTGTCTACAACGAACATAAATTTTATGAATGAGGAAAGCTATACTTAACAATTATTGTCACTTATTTTAGAGGTAGGGTTTTTTTCAATCAAAAATGTGTCGTTTTCATACTTAAAACATTTTAAGATCAGTCACTGAAGATGTGAGTCACCATGGAGGACAATCTTGAGCAAACTTGGTGATGAGGGAAGGATGTTTCCGAGTTAGCATCTTAGTCTTAAGATGGATTAGTGGAAGAAGCTTGAGCGGAGCTGAACAGCAAAACACAAATCAAGTCTGAGCACTTCAAGGAGAGAGACTTCAGTGCAATACGGAGACAGACCTTTGAGTCCATTTTCTACCGAAGCAAACGGTCTACATCAGAAGATAGCCAGGTGCCCCATCTCTGTGTCTGAAAACACCAAGGCTGGCAGAGGGACTTCTGAGCGGTGATTAAACAACAGAAGGGACAGCACTGGGTGACATGCCTTGTGATCTGAAGGTTGTGAAACTCTGTAACTCTGTGATTCTAATCTGAAGAGGATAAAACTGAGCTTACACAATCCTTCTTGGTAGAATATTTCCATTGCCATAGTGGTCAGCTGCCACACCATGAACCCAAACCTCAAAACTTCAGAATTCCTCACCATAGAGTATTTTCTGGAAGGAGATAGGAAGCTTAGACTTCTAACCACAGACTGTTACGGACCATCTTGGGGTTTACTCCACTCCCTCCCTTTAAACCACACCTGATCCAATCTACCACTTCTTCCCCAAAACAAAGATAACTTGGTTGCCTGGTTCTCAATATTAGCTCCTCATAGTGTTCCTTATAAAAAAAAAATACTAATATTTGTACAGGGCTCACCGGCTTGCTTTATACGCTTAGACAAAACACATACCTTTAATCGTGGTTCTGTAAAATGGGAAAGTTCTGACTCAGCCGCTGCTAGGAAACACATCTTGAGTATTCTAGGAAGTCTGGTTGAGTCACAGAGAAATGGACTTATTTAAAAAAAAAAAAAAGAGGGAAGTGTATATGCAGTGGAGGAAGAGGAGACAGCACAGGGAAGGGCTTCCAGGAAGTGAGCACAGTTCACCCTCACATCTCCTGAAGTTCACCTGCCCCCGGAGCATCCGCCCTCCTTTCCCACAACGTGTCAGTGAGTCCTCTGCAGCAGCCACACCCAGAAACCAAATCCTTCGCCAAGCTCGTGGCCCACTCTCCAGTGAAGCTACTGGGTCTCCTTGAACAAGCCTGCCCTAGCCAGCTGGTGCTCCACCCGGCGCTTCCCTGGCAGCGCTCTGCACACGCACTGTGTCCCACTGACCTCTTTCTCAGCGCCTCTGGGGTCAGTGGAGTTAAGATGATGGCGTGCTCTGGAGCTAGTCCGCCTTATCTCACAGCCTGACTCCCACAGTTGGGCAAATACTTCACCTCCCTGTGCTGAGTTCTTTCTCTGTAAAGTGGGGATAATGCAATTTCTGAAAAGCACCTGGAACAACGTCTGGCACGAAGGAAACGTCCCAGACGTACTTTCTAGCATTGTTATCATCATTCATCACTGACTCCACTTTCTACATCTAGAATAGTTTTTCCCCCACACAGTGGGCAATCACGAAATATTTGCAGGATCCATGAATATAAGCCAGAAAGACCAATTAGAGCTACTTATCTAAATTCTGGAGAAGGAAAGCGAGACGTCTCCACCCTTCCATAAATACATTCTGAATAAATGGAAATCTAAATTTAATAGATAATCAACATTACTCTTGATGTCCATTTAATCCATTAAATTTGAATCGTAAATTAAGTTTGAAGTGCTCCCATTTCACATTGCCACACTGCTCTGTGGGGTCAGGAAACCTGGTATCTTAATCTCTCTAAAAAAGACAACTCAGGGAAATCCCCAGTGGTCCAGTGGCTAGAACTTGGAGCTTCCTCTACCATGGCCTAGGTTCAACCTCTGATCAGAGAACTGAGATCCTGCCAGATGTGCAGTGTGGCCAAAATAAAAAAGAATACAACTCACTCAAGTCTACTTCAATTTTAAAAGGAGAGATTTTTCCAAAGAAGGTATGTGAAATATACCAATAGGTACACAAAAAGATGCTCAACATCCCTAATCAGAGAGATATAAATCAAAACGACAAAGAATTACCTCCTTGTATCTGTTAGAACAGCTGTCAGCAAAAGACAAGAGAAAACAAGTTTTGGTTAGGATATGGGAAAAAAAAGAATGTTCTATATTGTTAGCAGGAATGTAAATTGGTGCAACCATTATGGAAAACAGCACAGACAGTCCTCAAAAAAATTAAAACTGGAACTACCTTATGATCCAGCAACCTACTTCTGGGCTTCCCTGCAGGCTCAGCTGGTAAAGAATCCACCTGCAATGCGGAAGACCTGGGTTTGATTCCTGGGCTGGGAAGATCCCCTGGAGAAGGGAATGGTTACCCACTCCAGTATTCCGGCCTGGAGAATTCCATGGACTGTATAGTCCATGAGGTCACAAAGAGTCAGACATGACTGAACAACTTTCACTTCACTTCAGTTCTGGGTATATATCCAAAAGAAACAAAAACAGGATCTCCAAGAGACATGTACACTCCCTCATTCACTGCAGTGTGACTCACAAGAGCCAAGATAAGGAAACAAGCTACGTGTCCATCAACAGACCAACAGATAAAACAAATGTATTACATACACCAAGTGGAATAGCATTCAGCCATAAGAAGGAAATTCTGCCATTTGTGACAACAATGGAGGGACCTTAAAGGCATTACACTAAGTCAGACAAAGACAAACACTGCATCAGTTCAGTTGCTCAGTCATGTCTGACTCTTTGTGACCCCATGGACTGCAGCATGCCAAACTTCCTTGTCCATCACCAACTCCTGGAGCTTGCTCATACTCATGTCCATCGAGTCAGTGATGCCAGCCATCCAACCATCTCATCCACTGTTGTCCCCTTCTCCTCCAGCCTTCAATCTTTCCCAGCATCAGGGTCTTTTCCAATGAGTCAGTTCTTCCCATTGGGTAGCCAAAGTATTGGAGTTTCAGCTTCAGCATCAGTCCTTACAAATGAATATTCAGGACTGATTTCTTTTAGGATTGACTGGCTGGATATCCTTGCAGTCCAAGGGACTCTCAAGAGTATCTCATGGTATCGCTTACAAGTGAAATCTTAAGAAAAAACCACACAGAGAGTCCATCAGGGACCCAGGGGTTAGGGAAAATGGCGAGATGCTGGTCAAAGAGTACAGACTTCTAGTTATAAAAGGAATAAGTTCTGGAAGCCTAATGTATAACATGATGATTATAATTTTTGACAATACTATATCATGTACTTGAAAGTTGCTAAAAGACAGTAGATCTTAAATATTCTTACCACAAAAGAGAAATGGTATTTATGTAATGGGATGCAGTTTTAGCAACAGAAATAGTCATTTTACAACATATAAGTGTATCAAATCAACACACTGTACACCTCAAATTTATACAACATTATATGTTGATGGTATCTCAATAAAGTTGTAATAAAAATTTTTTAATTAAAGACATCTCTTCTACCCCAAACCTTCTCCCCACCCAGTATTTCCCATTCAGCAAATGGCATCTCCACCCACCCACCTTTGACCCTCTTTTCTCCCCTCACTGACAGCATCTGATCCATCCCTCAGTTCTACTGACAGCCCCTCCCTCCAAATCTGTCCGCTTCACCTTCCCCATGGGCAGCAGCGTAACCCAAGCCAAAACCTTCAATGATTTCACAAGGGCAGTTGGGATGAAACATCAAATTGTCACCGTATCTCCCCCAAGTCACTGTCTCCATGCCCCATGGACCAGCAGCCATCGTAGCTGGCGTCCTGCTTCTCTCACAGCCAGGCTCTCTCTTCTTTAGGACCTTCAAACATGTTTTATCTTCTGCCTGGAATATTTTCTCACCTCCCATCCCTTCTCTCATACCTTCACCTGGTCAACTCCAACTGATCCTTCAAATCACGTGTTAAATGCCACTTTCTCAGGGGACAGTCCTGGCCTGTTAATCCTCACCAGCTTCTCAGTGGACATCCCAGCTCCTCGATCATATACCCTCACAGGCCTGGTAACCCCTCACAGCACCCAACACAGAGCCTCCCACCCAGGCAGGGGCCGCGACAGTTCCGCTGGACCTCAGCGTCCAGGACAGAGCCTCCTACCACACAGCAACTGCCGCCAGGCGTCCAAGAGCACAAGGAAGAGTACAACCCAAGTAACACAGCAAAACACCCGTGTATACTTAATAACGAAGAGGATGCTCTCCAAGTAATTGGTTGTTATTAACTGCTGCAACTCAGTACCCCCGCACCCCATGCCCAAATTCTTCAGAAACAACAATAAAAGACTCAGCATGCCCTCTGAGCTGAAAACTCTCAACTCAAACGGCAGACACCCTGTCTGAAGTCCTACCATCAGGCTATATATTTCATAACAGCCTTCCCGCTCTCTTTCAGGATTTAAGCAGTAACAACAACAAAATAAAACAAGTACACACTCCGGTCTGGCGGGCTCTGCTCTTCGGGATTCAGGCAGCTTTCTCATCCCACACCTCCATGCTCATTACACAACAAAACACATAAGACCCAGAACCGCAAGAAATACACCCCAAGGTAAAAACTCCACGTCTACTTCAAAAGGAAACCCCCAAGACACAATGGTAGGAGCTTCTGAAGCCTTTTGCCATTTTGTAAGATACATACTATACCAAAATACCACAATTTGGGGTAGAGAATCTTTTTTTGCTGGGTACAAAGGAAGTTAAAGTCTTTGTATAGCAGGGGTGGTATCCAGAGAGAGGCTCCTCACAGGGGCCCTGGGGGTGGGTTGGCCAAGACTCAAACACCACCACTTAGCACAGCCCAGCTGCCTGGCACTCATTTTGGAAGAAGGAATTTAAAAAAGAGCAACGAATTAAAAATATAAACGCCACAGAGAAAGAAACAGGAGCAAGTTCTACAAATCAGAATATTGGGAGGCTGAGGAAAGGAGAGGATCCTGGCTCTTGTGACTTTAGGAAGTTCATGAATTTCTGAGGGAGTAAGGAAGAAGAGAAATCCAAGGGAGAGGGAGAGAGAGACAGATCTGTTGTATAAATTCCTATTTTTTGGACAGTCAAAAAAAAAAATTTAAAAACCATCACCCTTGGGGGATCATTTCTACTCTATTTTGAGCATAGAGTAGGAGCCATCAGATTATAATAAACAAGATGCTGTATTGGGGGCTTGCTTCTTCATATAAACATTATTCAATCAATTGAACTCCACTTGTTAAGAACATGCATTCTACACATCCTTTTTTTTTTTTACAATGTGGTAACCCACATACCACATGAGAAAAAAATCCAATCAGATTAAAATATGCCAACAAAACGTTTTAAATTCCCATCTGAAAATTCTACCCCCCATGAGTACTACAGCAAGTTATTTTCCTAGCAACCTGTGATAGCTATAGTCCCTAATGATTACTAACAAACGCTGAATGAACACTTCTCTAGTTTCAAAATAAAAACATTAGAAATAATTATGAAACAGCCTGGCGCCAAAATTACAATAAATCCAAATTTCGGAGAAATTAGGAAGCAATCCTCAGACAATTATTTTGAAACAGGTCTGATGAAACACTGTGATGTGACAAACTTTTATTTCAAGAGAAAGAAAAACAAGAAAGTAAGGAAGAGCCCAGTATCTGGAGAAAAGCTAGCATTCATCAGAGAATCTGATGGAGAACCAGAGTCTCCTGGCCAATGCTGAGTTATACAAAGACCCAATGATACATCGGCCACAATCCAGAATGCTCCCTGTATAAATACAGACACACCGTACCTGCCAAGCTGGTTTGGGCTGACATGCTGCCCTGCGTTCAATGAAAAGGTGATCATAAGTTTATACACCCAAGGTACTCCTCAATCCCCCAAAACTATACGTGACCCAGAGGTCAACAACTTCCAGACTTTCTTCCCCCTACCTTTTCATTCTCCTTCTACTAACTTCCTCCCCATCCCCAATATCTCTTCCTCCTCAGTCCTGGTGTCACATGAAGACTGTAGAAATCCACAATGACAGAGCTGACTCATAAACTAAAGACACCATTCCAAGGCCATGAGCATTAAGTATTTCATTTGGTTTCCTTTTTGCCCGAGTTCATGGCTCTTCTCCTCGCTCCAGCTCCCAAAGCCCACTCTTCACCACCAACCCACTACATCACCTCTATGCAGGGTCACTCCTAGGCCCCCAGGAGCAGAGAACAGAAGATCGGATTACAGCTGCGGCTTCTATCGACAAGGGTCTCCCTCAGAAGGGTGGGGTGGGCTCCACAGTGATTGCTATGATCAACATGCCTCCTAAGCCACAGCAAAGGAAAAAGAAACCCAAGTCCCTTCCCTGTGCCCCTTGCCAAAATCCACATCGGCTCTGCAAAAATGTTTTACCAGCTCCTCGGATTGTTAACTCGTACACGTGAAAACAAAGTGCCTAGGGCCTAAGTTGTGGCAACTGCTCCTATGGGATCTGGGGAGTCAGAGGGACAGAGGGAAGGAGGGCAATCACTGAAATTCTCTCTCCCAAAGGACAGACCCCACTCCTGCACGTGGGTAACACATGGACCTCCAGGTCACACCTACCAGGGGGCTGCGGCCCCTCTGGACCATTTCTAAGAAATGAGTCTTCTCAACAGACTCAAAGAGAGAAACACCTCCAAGAGATTTTAAAGATAGCGTCCTCCTTTCCTACACTTCCGGCCCCACCCCCAAAAAGAAATGGGTAACTTCTGCCCAGTACTTCTAAAAGCAGAAAAATAAATTTCAAACCTAGACCCCCACTGGGAAATTCAGGGAGGCAGGAAGAGTGAAACAGACTGGCTTCCTCACTGTACCCTCAAGGACTTGTAAAACAATCTTTGTGTATTGTTAAAATATGGGTTTTTTTTTTTTCATGGCATTCATTTTTCTGGGAGAAACCTGCATGAGAACCCCAAGCCAACAACTTCTTTATGCCTATGACACTGTCTTTGACAGTGAGCCAATTTAGAGAGAGCAAAACAGAACAAGTCACAGAGAGTTACTTTTGACTCCCTTAGGAGGGAACAGTCCACTAGGCCCCAAAAAGAGAGCTGAGAACTGGGCCCAGTTCCCACTCTGGCCGCTAACACAGCGTGTGACGTTGGGCAATTCACTTAAGGCATCTCTGGACCCGTTTCCTTTTCTGAGAGTAGGTAGGACCTAGCTGATCTAAGGTTACTTCCAGCCCTGAAATCTCAGCATTGTACGAGCATGTGTGATTAGGAGCATCTGTTTTATCGAGGGACTGGAGGAAGGAGGAAGATTCTGGGAAATGTCAACCTTCTTTCTACATGCCTCATTTATAATATAAGAATTCGTAAGACCTTTTCACAAATGACTCAAAGAAGTGGTTTTACAGAAATCAATTATTTTGTGAGATATACACACATACCATATGTATATTTAATATTCATATAACAGAGGCTAAACTCCTTAAATAATATATGCTCAATTATAACAAGTTACAAAATAAGGAGGCAGTTAGCCTGAAATTTGACACAATGTATCTTAAGATTTTTCTACTTAAGAAAATTATTTTGCCATTTTTAGAAATTAAAAGTAACACAGAGGCAAAATATATTAATGGATAACATTTTGTGATACTTAAATAAAATATACATGAATTGTTTCATGCTCTGCATAATTCTACCTGTCATGAATTCATTTTAAAAATGTATCTTCCATTAATTATTTCAAAAGTATGAAGTCCAGCTCATGATAGGAATATATAGAAGAAAATACTCTAATAAGGCTGAGTTATCTTCTCAAGAGGTTAATTTATAAACTCCACTTTCAGAGTCTACAAAATCCTGAGAAAGTGCATTAAAAATATATGTAGACACATACTTTAGGTTGTAGTCTCTTAGTAGTACAAACAAATGTTTTCTGTGTTAAACCCACACACTTTCAAAGCCATGGATGTACACATTAAATTTAATTTAAGCCTTTCCAAGTTCATTTGTACTCCACGTTTCCAATCAATCAGCCCAGATGAAATCTTTCTGATATCAGTCTAGATTATTCCTTTCCAATTATTAGGATAAATTGGTGAGTGTGTTGGGGGTAGGGGATGAGGGGAATAAGATTGGAAAGTCTCAAATTCAGGATTTCCCTTTTGAGTTTCCTAATTCTCTGCAACTCACCTCCCCTAAATGACTTTTTCAGCAAAGATTTGGGTACATTTTTTAAGTTGCTTCAATCCCTTTTCCAATCTTCCCCACACCATGGTGATTGTGCCCTATTAACTGGAACTCACAAAGCTAGATTCTAACCCAATATTAGGTGAAAAGGGTAGTGGGAACATTTCCAGCTAGATACCAATCATTAAGGTCCAATAGCAAAAAAACAAGTGCCTTCTAGATACAAACCATATCCAAGAATATGCCCCCAAAGAACTATTTTTAACAAAAGAGAAAGTGATAAACAAGGTCTGTTATCAACAAAAGAACATTTCATCTCCCCACAATAAAAGAAGCAAACATCTCTGTAAGGTCACTTACAACGATGTGGGCTGGCGATGGAGAGCGAGCATCCTTGAGGGCTTGTCTGCTCTGGAGGGTCCCCGCCTGGACATCAAGCAGTGGCCATTTCATCTGAAGATACTGGAGATAGCAAACAAAATGAACATGGAAAATGATTTTAGAAAAGAAATGGGACACAGCTACCCCAAGAATCTTAGGGTACATGACACACAGATCAGAAACTGCAAAACTTAAAAATATGCAAATAAAGACACCAAAAAAAGCGAAAGCAAGCAAATCAGGGGAACAACGACAACAGAAAAGTCATGCAACACTGACAGGTTCTTCCTTGGAGCTCATGTTCAACAGGTACATGCAAGGAGCATCAATATTATTAGCAATTAGTTTTGTCTTTGTATTCAAACTATATGGCCTTGGATAAAATGATATCATTGATACTACTTCATTTGGAGAAAACCAATGGGGAGAGGGGAGAGGGAAGAAGAGAAAGGAGACCTCTCTTCTAAAGAAATAAAGCTAATGAAGTCTCAAGCCATGGATACCCTACTCAGTCGTTAAGTTGTGTGCAACTCTTTGCAACCCCATGGACTGTGTAGCCTTCCAGGCTCTTCTGCCCATGGAATGGAATTTTCCCGGCAAGAATACTGGTGTGGGGTGCCATTTCCTACTCCAACGAATCTTCCCGACCCAGGGATGGAACCCGAGTCTCTTATGTCTCCTACACTGGTAGGCAGGTTCTTTACTACTAGCGACACCTGCGAAGCAAACAGATGTGCCCGAGGAGACCATCAATTCCAAATCTGCTCTTTCAACAACTTTCCTTTCTAAAACGCCATCATCCTTCACCTTCAAGAAAGCTGAGTATATATGTGTAGCTGTTCTTTACTAGAAGTTACTCGAGTAAGGTGAGCATGGACTTCCTCATGCAATTCCAAAGCTTGTAAAACAAAAAGTATTTCTCCATTAAGAGATGCACAGACAGGGCACAATGCAATTTCTACATTCACAAAAGGTCAAAGAAATTCTTAAATAACACATGTCTTACTACATAGAGAAAAACAAAGGTATACCCAAATAGGCCCTTCTCTATCCTTCCCTGAGATAGAAAATGAACACATGACATTAGAGCAAGAGCGCTGCTTCTGTCCAAAGTGACACCTCACCTTTCAGAGAACAACCACTTGATCCCGCTCCCCATCGTGCACTTGGGGGAACCTGAAGGGAGGCAGCCTGTCTAGTCACAGAGATATTTAACACATATGTAAGCAACTTGCAGGCATCTGACTTTTGTTGATGATTTTACATCAGTTTCACTTCACAAACAAGCAAAACTTAAAGACACAAAGCTAAGGTTTTTTAGGACGTCCACACTAGCCTTTGTACCTCCAAAGGTCAATTGGTGAAGGCGCCATCTTGGTCTTTCCAGAGGCTAGTTTTATTACTAATTCTACAGAAACTTTTACTTGAGCAACACAGATTAAAGCTTGTCTCATGCACAGACTTCCTGCGAAGCATCATGTGTTTCCTCAGAGAGCCTAGGCTCACTTGAGGGGGCCAACTCACCACAGGTAAGTCAGGACAGAACGTGGCGAGGCTCTGACAGGGACTCGGGGAAGGTGGCCAGGGAATGCCAGGAGAGAAGGCGCATTTCTGAGGAAAGAGACTGAGGTGAGGAAGACTGAACAGAGGAGGTCTTGTCAACTCAGAAGGACTCGGACAGTAAGAAAAACGGACAGCAAAGGGAAGTCCAGAAAGAAAGAAGGGTTTGCTCCACTCCCACGTGGGATGTTAGAGCCAAAACTATCCACAAGCTTTTCCATGGGTTCCTCAAATACATGGCTGTTCCAGCAAATTAAAACCAAATTTGGTGATACCTAAAGCTGGGAGCTACCTGCCAAACTGAGTTGTCATTTACCCAGCCTAGATCTAGACGGAGTTGGAGCAACTTCTGCCACTTCAGGACTTTCACCTAGAAGCCGCCTGTGGTGAGGAAATTTGGTTACTGGTTCTGGTAACTCGCCACAAGACCTTCCGGTGTCTCATCTATAACTGAAGTTGTCAGCTGTGCAGGGAGTGGGTGAGGGGCTGTCGCAAGCACCAAGGAACTTCTAGGATTCTGGGCCCCTAGACAGGAAATGTCAGCAGGCACACCCCGCCCAGTGACCCTTTTAATTAAACCATTTCCAAACATTTGTCCGGAAGCAACATCATCCCAAATTAAGAGCCACTGAAGTAAATGTTTCCATGGTCTCCCTCAGCCCTATAACCTGAGCCAGCGGGCTATGGGAGTCTCTTCTGCCTGGTCTCACCCTTACTTCTTCCCATTCTCCCTTGCCACATAAATATATGGGCCTCATTGGTCAAAACCACTCAATAGAGTCATTTCCTTGAGGCCAACCAAAATGGACATCCGCCAACACTCACCTCTTCATCACATAAAAGCCGGTGAAGAAAAGTGCCAAGCCAAGTCGCCACACACCTCCACCTCCCTCTGCCCTCAGTTGAGAGGGTTGGATTCACAGATGAGTTTTTGGCCATCTGCAAAAACTGATCTGATTGTATCCAAATACCAGCTCCCCAGACTGAGGAAATTTAGGCTTTGTTGGAGGTGACAGGCCAGCCCTAAGGACCCCACCCAAGAATGATCATACCCATAATGCAATATTAATACAGAGACTTATAATTCTTACTTTACATAAAAGCTTCATTGTGTGCCACATCCAATCTCCGCAGGCTACCTGCACCACATATTTTTATGAGCCTACATTTCAGCGCTCCGAGCCTACAATACACATAATTTTCAATTATGTTAGGGCAGCCCAGGATCACTGCCTATATAACATTACTGGTTGGAGGAAATGAGACTCGGCCCTGCTGCCCAGAGAGAGCTAACCAGATCCAGATGGTGGGGAAGACAGCCCGGGTCCTGCAGAGGCTAGCCACTCTGCAGTGACAGCCCCAACCTCTCCATCCCGCTGTAACTCCATCCCACAGAATGGCTGGGTCCCCACGAGGCTGTGCCCATCCCCTGGGCCTTGACTGGCACTCAGGCTGACCAGGTTCCTTTTGGGGAAACTAAGTATTAAGCCAGGAGTTTTTAAAGGAAGTTATTAACCTCCTGCAAAAGTGATGGGTTTCCCAGGTTCCTTCATCTTCTACAATTGGTCCTTATTAATAGGGGAAATAAATAAATAAAGGGAAGAAAAAGGAAATTAGGTACTATTATAGCCTTGAGGAAAATCTTTTCCTTCCTGGAGACATGAAGCAGCAGGAAATTCTATTCTGTTGGGTCCTGAAGGAAGACCTGAAGGGGGAGTCATCTGGGACTGGCGGAAGGGCCTGGATCGCCACGCCATGTTTTCCCAACAGTTCAACTTCGGTTTTATATCCTTTTGGGGAAGGGAAAAAAAAGTTCCCACCATCCCACTATAAAAACAACACTGGGCTCCAGGCTCCCTTCCTTCTGGGCTGTTCAACGTGGAAATTATGAATTGCCTACAAAAACATTAAACTTTTCAACAAACTGCAATCAAACAGGGCTGTGGGAATTCCTGCATTGAAAACTGTTGAAATGGAGTCTACTTGACTTTCATTTTGTAAAAATAAATAAATAAGTAAATAGGGCCATCTTGGCTTAAGCATTTCATCCTTTGTTTAAAAATAATGTTCTGGTCATGGCCCATTAGGGTTTCCCGCCTGCCCCCCGCCATCACATTTTATGACATATGTCAGGGAGCAAGCTTTGGACCTATGGGCAAAGTCTTGAATATATATACACACCACCAATAGCCTGAAAGTAATCAAGGTGGTTTAAAGACTTGCTGAATTATCAGCAAAAAAGAAAAGAAAAAGGTACACAGCTCTAATTTCTCCTCCTCCACCCTCCCCAATAAAAAAGGAAAAGCAAAGGCAAATGGGGAAGGTCTCCAAAATCAAAAGCTACCTCCAGTATCTATGTTCCTGGTGATGAGTAGGTACTCAAGTGGGCCTGATAGGGTCTGCTTCCAAAAAGGCACCCCCATCCCCATGAGCCCAATTCCATGACAAGGATGGCAAGGACAGGCTACTTTCCTCACTCCCTTCCACTGATGGACGGGCACACGGAGATCACCCCTTATTTGTTCAAGGCAAGGTTGGCAAACTTCTTCTGTAAAGGAGTGTGTGTGTGTGTGTGTGTGTGTGTGTGTGCACGCACGCTCTCAGTCATGTCCAGCTCTTTGCGATCCCCTGGACTGTAGCCTGCTAGGCTCTTCTGTCCATGGAATTGCCAGGCAAGAATACTGGAGTGGGTGGCCATTTCCTTCTCCAGGGGATCTTCCTGACCCAGGGATTGAACCTGGGTCTCTTGTGTCTCTGGCATTAGCAGGCGGATTCTTTACCACTGTACCACCTGGGAAGCCCTCTCCTATAAAGAGCATGATGGTAAATATCTTAAACTTTGTAGCTAGACTCTGATGTTGTAACACAAAAGCCACTACAGGCAATAATACATGTATGTGTTGTGACATGGCTGTGTTCCAACAAAGCTTTGTTTACAGATGCCAACATGTGAACGTACTGTGATTTTCCTGGGTCAGGAAATATTATTCTCCTTTTGATCTTTTTCAACCATTTAAAAATAATGAAACTGTTCTCAGCTCACAGGCTGTACAAAAGCAGGTGGCAGACAGGACAGCTTTCTCCCATGGGCTGCAGTTTGCCATCCCTAGCTTAGGGGCTGAGTGTGCAGATACCTGAATCATGTCAGACGGAACACATTCCTTCACTGGGTCTTAAAGGCAGACAGGCACATGCCACCACATAGAGAAAAGCACGTTCAGTGGCTCAAAAGCAACATTGTGGATGAAGCGTCACTGGCAGACTCAAGTTGGAGGGGAAAAAGCTTGGAAAAGCATCTGAGCTCTCTGGCTGTGACTCCCAGTCACAAGGTCCAACCACTAGACCACAGTCTCAACGGGAAGAACCATCCCTCCTTCCAAAATGGAAGTCTGAAAAGGTCTGAGCAATTCTGACTGGAAAAGGTCCACGTGTCCAGATGTTCTCGCCCAGTTCCCAGGAGACCCTGGCGACGCATCACATGTCAGGAGTCACCACATAAGAGCATGGGGCAGAAATCCCACAGGTCGGGGTGCCGTGCCCTGGCAGCTTTGGGATCAACTCTCAAGGTTCAGATGCTCCTCTCCTGCAGATCTTCCATGCATCACAATGCTGGAATTGAGCCCCCACTGTGCCAACCCTGTCTGCCACCAAGAGACGGCATCAGTCCCTGGCTTGGGCAAAATGCAGGATTCAGCGTGGGAAAGGGGCACCGTGAACCTGGACAGATTGTTCAATGGAGATGAAGCCAGTCTCTTTTCGGAAAACAGTCCTTCCCAGAGAAGGACTATCATCCAGAAAAGGGCTTGATTTTTACATTTTGAAGTCCTTGCTCCCCTCTCCTGGACTGATATGCATTCTTTACCTAAATACAAAAACCAACCACAACAAAACAGCCTCTTCAATCCAAGCCTTTTCTCAGTAGGGGTGCTTTTTCCTAGGAAAATCCATTTTACAAGAATTCAAATTAATTGGAAACCATCCTCATGGCAAATTTGGACTGCAAGGTCTTCCTTACTCACTCGTGCCAGAAAGCTGTACATGTTGTGTTTCTTATAAAATGGAAAGTCAATACTCTGCCTAAACACCCCACGCTGAGAGCACTGCCAGCCACAGCCTGTGACATGCAACTTCACTCAACCCTCCTCCCCTGTAAGGCAACCTGCTCCCACCTACCCCCTGCAGGCTCATCAGGGACCAGGCCAACTCTACGACAAAACTTTGCTCTAGAAGGGAAAAAACAATGATTATGTTCTCATCAATGAGCTTTACAAAAGAAAGGCTGGTGGCTCAGATGGTAAAGAGTCTGCCTGCAATGCAGGAGACCAGGCTTCAGTCCCTGGGTCAGGAAGATCCCCCGGAGAAGGAAATGGCAACCCACTCCAGTATTCTTGCCTGGAGAATTCCATGGACAGAGGAGCCTGGCAGGCTACAGTCCATGGGGTCGCAAAGAGTTGGACACAATTGAACAACTAACACAACACACCAGAAGCCACACGTCGTAAGAGGGAAACAGGAAAACAGTGAGACCATAGAAAGTCAAATATTAATGCTGATGGCACAGACACACTTCTCCAGGAGCTCGTATTGTGAGGATCACCCCAACACACATCCACAAAATTAGGTCTGTTAAGGAACAGGCTCGGCTGTCACTCCCTAAACCTATTTCATTTCTCAAAACTGGAAGATGGAAAATCCAGCCATCTCTCAATAAGCAATTTTGCCCTGGGGATCATGAAAACCCAATTTATCCAGCATGGTTAACATATATGAATCTGTGATTAATTTCATACTCTAGCCTACCCTTATATTGGTACCAACAGGTTTCCAAAAGTCAACAGTGATCATATATACCTAACAGTGGGAACGATGTGAGACTATTTCAGAAGGCTTCAAATCCTGCAGGATCCTTGACAGCTACCATTATAAAATTGGTCTACTTAATAACGCAGATGCAGAGGGTATAGGAGATTAGGCTGTTCTGTCCTAGTTCGTTAAAACAATGTCTAAGAATTTCTTCGTTTGAAAATCCACAGAGAACCTAAGATAGAGGTTCTATTGGGGAACACATGTATACCTGTGGCAGATTCATTTTGATATTTGGCAAAACTAATACAATTATGTAAAGTTTAAAAATAAAATAAAATTAAAAAAAATAAAATAAAGAGGCATTATTTGCCTATGAAGCGTAAAAGCACAGAAGAAAATTCAGGAACACGTGATTTCTACTGGTTGGGAATTAACATAAGTGAGTATATACAATAGTTAGCTAGGAAAAGAAAACCAAAGATCTCAGAAGGCTGGGTATATTCTGAATTTGGAAAAGGAAAAAAGCTAAAAAAAAGTTCAATAAGAAGATTGACTTTCTTTTTTCTTTTTTTCTCCCCCTACCTTTCTCAATGACACGGACATAAAGGAACTTTGAAATGTTTCCCTTAAAGTCACAACCCCATTTCTCAACATAAAAACAATATGGGGGAAAGGGCCAGGGGGCAGGGAGGAAAAGAGTGATCAAGGCATTTGGGCAAAACAATTTAATAGCTCCAGCTCTATGGGCTGGTTGTTATATTTTCTTTATTTGAAGTATAGTTGATTCACAAAGTTGCATTAGTTTCTGGTATACAGCAAAGGGATTCAGTTATATATGTGTGTGTATGTGTGTGTGTGTGTGTGTGTGTGTGTGTATTCTTTTTCAGTTATATATGTGTGTGTGTGTGTATATATATACTTTCTCAGATTCTTTCCCATTATAGTTTTTTGTTAAGATATTGAATATAGTTCCCTGTGCTATATAGTAAATCCTTATTGCTTATCTATTTTATATATAGTGGTGTATATTTGCACATCCAAAACTCCTAATGTATCCCTTTCCCCCATTCCCTGTTGGTAACTATAAATTTGTTTTCTGTCTGTGAGTCTATTTCTGTTTCATAAATAGGTTCATTTGTATCATTTTTCTAGATTCCATAAAAAAGTGATATCATATGATATCTGTCTTTCTCTGACTCACTTCACTTAGTATGATAATCCCTAGGCAGATAAGATTCTTTAAATAAAATCCTTACTGTTAAACGCTTTGCTCCTAATCATAATAACTAAAGGGTCCATATTAATAGCATGGCTTCACATTCAGAGAGTATTCAGAGTTCATAACCATACTCGTAACAATCCTTCGAAATAAATGATCAGGAAGTTACAACCAACATTTGACAAGGAGGGCACAAGGGCCCGCAGAGCAGCCCCGGCCTGCCCAAGGTGCCTAGGTCAACTGGTAGCCTTGCAATGCACAGGGTTCCAGGTCACCAAGATGTTTCAACCACATCCCGACCTATCTTTCAACTCCCCTCTACCTTCCTTGGGTTTCTTATCACCTGTGAGGCATCCTCACCTAAACTCTAACCAGGGATCAGCGTCCCAAAGGGTACAGCTAAGGGAACATCTCAAGGTGTCCCCAAAGAGATAAATGAACCTCCGCCATTTACCATCTTTCTTCTCCCCCATAGGTCGCTGAGCAAACATTCAACTATATTCCTCCAAGGGCACCAAAAAATTATTTCTACAAGAGTTCCTGAGGCCACAGATAGTAATGGAGAAACAAAGCTAAACAAGCAAATAAATAAAAGAAACAAAATCCAGTAACCAAAACTTGGGATTGCCTGCTTTGAACCTCTCCAACTATTCAGCTTAGGACCCTAAGATATTTTTGCACTTAGCAACAGTGATTTTGCAGAGAGGTTATGGGCTAACGGCTCATGGAAGTACAAGTAGCTCATGGAAGCACAAGGCTGTCACCAGGACCTTCTTCTCAAACCCAGATGGGCCCCTGGGGCAGGGGCAAGGCCTCCCTTCCACTTTCCAGAAAAGTCAATCTGAAAATTATGACTGTGTGCTCCTAGGAGTCACACGTTGGGATAAAGAGTCTGGAAACCTACTTTCCTGACCCAGCTCTGCCGCTAGTTGGGCCATCATTCCAATTTCACTTCTTCACTTGGCAACCTGTTCCCCACTCTGGGCCTAAGTCTACAGCAGGAAATTGAGGAACATGACCCCCAAAATCCCTTCTGTGGATTCCTACAGCATTCACAAAGCACATGCTCAGTGTACAGTGTGGACTACATATTCTAAGGCCTACAAAAGCTGTCCAAGACCCAGCCAATGAAACAAGAAGCTAATGAGCAGCACAAGGATGAACACAAGAAAGGTAAGTAGGAACATCATGAAAAAAGATTTAGTTCTTGATGGTGACGTGATCCCTGGTTCATATACCATGCTGGTTTGTTTAGAAACTTTTCTCCTGACCCATTCCAGACCTGCTTAATCAAACCATCTGGGAGGGGACCCAGGAGTCTGTATTTTCATTTTCCCAGCTTGCCAAGTGACTCTGGTCATCAGTCATTAGCATAAATTACCAGTTCTGTACAGTGTCGATAAAGAGCTCGTAAGCATATGCAGATTCCACCTTCCCTTCCAAAGACTCTTGTAAACATCTAAAGTGATTGTCAGTACATCCTTTTGAAGCAGTCAAAGCAGATAATCTCCAAATCCGTTTTAAAAGAAAGTGAGGTAGAGAGAAATTAAGTGACTTCATCATGCACGTACTAGGGATTCTGAACCAGAATGTAATGTTTGGGTATTTTCAGGCCAGAACTCAAAATGAGACTTGAGTAGAATGGGCAATGGGTGACCCAGGGGAGGGCATAGTGGGGGAAAAGGGTACAGCTCCCACTTCTACACAGAGACCAGCGGGAAACCAGCCTCAGAGAGACAGGGCATCCCTCTGTTAGGACCAAAAGTCCCCACCAAAACCGTCTATGTTACAGTCTCCAACCAGCTTCAAGACTGAGTTCCCCACAAAAAAAGCTATGGGTTCCAAGAAATGTCAGCCCTGCTATAAGCACTCAAGTCTCTGAGCCGTGGGTCAGAGGACATGAAGCCACTGGAAAAACATGAGAGGAGAAGCCCTGGTCCTCAGACTCCAGGTCGCCCGGTCTTCAGCATCAAGACAGGCAGCTCATTCCCCACAGCCTCCAGATGGTGGCTGACGAACGACAAAGGCTCGCGTGTCCATGGAGGGACCTCACACCGAGAGAAAAACTAGAGACGACATACCTTTAGACAGAGAAATGTTTACAGTCTTCTCAATTGCAAGCCACCACATTTTTATTACTGTTTCTTATAAAAAGGCCAAGTAGTCCTGTTGACTGGAATGTCCTAGTTACCGCCTGCTCCCTTACAAGCACGAGGTGGATGCAGGCACAAGACCAGGAAAGTAAGTCGGAAGTCCCATACTTGGACCCAGAGCAGATAAGGATCCAAGCATGGGCATCAAGAGAACTCAGAATATGGAGCACGTTGAGCTAAAAGGCTGCCCCAAGCCTCAGCTGATGGATGGACAAGTAAAACGTGGTATATCCATACAGTGGAATACTACTTGGCAACAAACAGGAATAAATACTGACTCATGCTACAACATGGATGACCCTTGAAAACATGCTAACTTAAAGAAGGCAGACAAACAATGTCACATATGGTATGATTCCTTCTATATGAACTATCTACAACAGGCAAATTCATAGGGACAGAGAGTAAGTTAGTGACTGTCGGGCAGTACAGGTATACAGGACAAGGGGGTGACTGCTAGTGGGTATAGAGTTTCTTTTCGGGGCGATGAGAATATTCTGGAAATAGACAGTGATGACATTGGCACAGTCCTGTGAATATACTAAAACCCACTCAACTGTATACTTTAAATGGGTAAATTTTACGGTATATGAATTAGATCTCAATTTTTCTAATTACAAAAAAAAAAAAAAAAGTACCAAGTCACTTGACAGTTTCACATTCATTTCAGAGACCAGCAGGGCAGGAGAGAACAGACACATTTACACACACTCCACCCATAATGCCTAAGAATGAACCGAAAAACAGGTGAACCTATTCTTTAAAAAAACAAAAATCGTATCTTCCAAAGTTCTGTGGGACTCACAATTTCCAAATGTGATTTTGGTTGGTGTCAAACCCTGGAGGAGGGACTGTTACAACGGCAGGTGAACAAGGCTCCATGGGCGCTGCGTCACCCTGAGTTAGACACCCTGGATTAGAACAGTCTGGGAGAGAAGAACAGTACTGTGTGCTGTTTCAAGGCTTGTGCCTAAAATCAAACAGAGGAGAGCAGTTGAGTCAACAGAACCACAGGGAGTTCAGAGACCTGAATCCTGCCGTCCATCCTCCGCTAGCCCCGATGAGGCAGGTCACTGAGGCTCCACACCTCAGTTTCTTCATCTAAAAAAATGGGCATGGAATTGCTGGCCTAAAACCTCCTAACAGACCTCCTCACCGGCTTTCTTCCTCATCAGCTTTCAGAACTCAAAGGGTAAATGGTGTAAATCAAGTAAAAGAGTTAACATAAAATTCAAGAGAGTTAAGATTCGTTATTTTTCCCCCTACCTGCACCAAGGATTTAAAAGTCATTAGTTACAGGTCTACCATGGAAACTGTTAAGAGACAGAGCCATCAGATGACCCTTGAGAGGTAGGAAGCCAGAGAAAAACAGGGTCTTGGTGACCTGGAAGGGTTATTTTAAATGCATGCATGATCAGATCACAGCAGATATTAAAATGAAGAACGCTGAAAAATTCCTTCCTTTCTCCCTGGCCGAGAGCTCTCAAGACTTGGGTTTTTCTGATTAGGGCCTTCTCCCTATAATTCCACAATTCTTGACGACAAGAACATCGAAAGTCCTGGCAACCAATAAGCAACCAATTAAGGCGCTTTAGTCAAGTTCATGTAGGAACCAAATGCAAGACAGACCTCCGCTCCCATCTTCAAACTCCACCTGAAACCCTGAAGCAGCCTGCGTTTCCTTTTTATTTTTTCTCCCCCTCTTGTCACATTTGAAAGAGGTCGGTGGCTCCAGCAAGGTCTCCCTGTCCGAATTTTTATTGTCCGATTCTAGCTGTGACAAGCATGTGGAGATGCTTCGTAACGCGACACTCAGGAAGCCGAAAGGTCAAGCAACGGCGCTGGTTCCTTTTGCCGGGGGAGGAACGAACCCCCAAGCCAGGGGGGAAGATTTAGTGAGGCTGACCTTCTGGAGGCCCCCCGACCCCCCTGCACACAAGTCTTGCTGCCTCAGCCAGAAGCGGCCTGCCACTCAAGTATCATCTTGCTGTAACAAATTACTCCTAACCCAGGATTACGGCTCTTTCCAGATCCCTCCTAGAGAGCAAGGAAATAAACATTCTCTCCCAGGACTCAGCCCCAGTTGTTTCTCCTGTTGGTAATCCCCGTCTCTATTTGCTGCTCCTACAAGCCAGCGTCTGGGAGGTCTGCAAGACCATTCCGGCCCACTCTCCTTTCAGACACCGGCTGAATGTCTCAATTGTCCATTAGGCGCGGTGAAAGATGAAGGCAGGCTTTCTGTCCGGAGAAGCCTCACACAATAGTTCTCTTTGCCCACACACTTCTCGTCCGCCGGCAGACTCCACTGGCCGGAGCCCAGTCACTCAGGGAAGTCCACACCCCACATTCCTCACAGGGACGAGTGAGGACAGGTCGCCATCATGCCACTCGGCTCAGCTCTGCAGCATCGCGGAGAAAGACGCGGGGCTACTCCCGCCTGCGGGGACAGCATACCACTGGGGGGGTGGGTAGGTTCAATATGGGGGGTGGGGGAAGAAAGATCTAGAAGGAAGAGGCAGGAGAGTAGGCTTCAGGCAGGAGAAACTATCTCCGATCCCAGCCCGTGGCTTCCTCTAATAAGCCACCAGGAGGTATTTTGAGGGCAACCACCTCATTCGGGGAAGGAAATACAGTTGTCCGCTTCCAGAGGCTCCCGTGGGACACCAGGACAGTCCAGTCACTCGGGACACGGCGGGCTGTTGTGTGTTTTTAATTGTATACAAAGACCAGAACATGCCAAGAGGCAGAGCGAGCAGAACAATGGATGTTATAATCAAAGTGGGTGATTGGAAGAGACAGGATCTCGGGGTTGTTTGACAGGGACTTTCTCCCTGGAGAGACACAAGGATTGACACACTCTGAGCTGGGAGAGAAACTTTCCAGAATAACTCAAAGGCACTGAAGGGACAGACATACCTCTATCAAAACTTCAGAAAACAACAGAGAAAGATAAGCACCATATGATACCATTTCTATGTGGAATATTAAAAAAAAAATGACACAAATGTACTTATCCACCGAACAGAAACAGACTTTGAAAACTAACTTAATGGTTACCAAAGGAGAAAGGCAGGAGGAGAGATCAATTAGGAGTTTGGGATTAACATATACACACTGCTGTATATAAAAATAGAGCATCAAGGACCCACTGTATATAGCACAGGGAACTCTACTCAGTATTCCGTAATAATCTACATGGGAAAAGAATCTGAAAAAGAATGGATATGTACACCTGTAACCCAATCACTCTGCCATACACCTGAAATTAACACAACACTGTAAATCAATGATAAGATTAAAAACTAAATTTTAAAAAGAATCCAGACAACAAAACAAACTCTTGTTCCAAAAAAAAAAAAGGAACACAAGGCAAAGAAATGGAGTTGTGTTGCCACAAGGCACTCTGAGTTGAGCGCCACCTTCACCCTCCCATGTGTAAGCCCAAGCCGACCACCTCCCCTTGCTCAACAGGGCCACTGTGCGTCTCTAAACCAACTTGTTCTTTGCTTTTGTGGTTTTAGGCTTTAAAAGAACTTGGCTGGGGAAGGAGCAGTAACGATCTAAGCTAACCACTTAGCTCATTAGTATGTCATCTGGACAGGCAAAATCAATTCCAACAGCATCAAGTTTGGTTATTCCCTCCCCCAAAGGTCTGCACTATTAATAGCAAGCAAGTTTCCCAGGCTTCAGTTTATTTGTAATCCCAACCAGCCCTGACCACAGAACCTGGCCATCTCCACTTTGAGAGCTCCCAGAAATCTGGGAGAAGAAACTTCAGGTCTCAGTCTTTGACAGCAGCGCAAAGATGTGGGAGGCAGCTGAACTTAAGAAATTTCAGGTCCAAGAGGGCTTCATCTCTGAAAAAGGGCCGGGTAGTCAAGGCAAGGTACTAAGTACTGTCTCTCTACCCATCTGACAGCGTCTGTGTGCTCTCTTCTAGCCTGAGCTGACCCTAGGGACAGAGGTCACCCCTCCTTCTCCCCATTGTGGAGTCAGCTGACAGAAGCTTCTAGAAGAAGCAGTTTGGTTCAAAACAAACCTAAAACCTCACTAACTCAGATCAACAGAGAGCTGGAATGCCTGGTTTCAAATCCAGGATCTGGAGCTTAGTACTTTTAGGATCTTGGACAAATGGCTTCACCTCTCTCAGCTTCCCGACCCCCGCCTGCAAAGTGAGGACAATGACAGGGGAACAGCAAGATGCCTCCCTCTTAGGCTGGGTATGAGTGGTCATGCACCCCTGTAAACTACACCTTCCTGATGTGCGTGATAGGAGGCCAGTGGGGTTTGAGTTCATGGAGCGAGCAATCTCACTGCAGGGAGTAAAAGAGACGCATGAGTTTTGTGCAATAAACGCAGGGAGTCAACAGAGAGGCTGGTTGCGTTGGGAGCCTGACAAACGGACCAGCTGATAACGACACGCCATTACTGTCCACACGCAAACGGGAAAGTAAGAAACTGTTGATTCGAGTATTTAAAATATATCCCTCTTCCTGCCTTTATGTATCCTGGCAAAGGGCTTTGCCTTGAGAATTCCACTGCGCTGTCTCAATTACCCAACGCCCAAACGAGGGGAAGCCAAGTTCACGAGGCCCCGCTGAGTGCCTCCTCAGGTACAGGTGACTGTCCAGTCATCCACCTGAAAGGCCTACGGGAGTCCACCCAACTCGCTCTGCAGACACCAGGGTCACTAAGTGAATCACACGACTGAAGAGGAAAACACGACTCCAGCAAATTCTCTTGAGTGGCAATCCACACCATGGCTTTAATGTCAAAGGACCCCAGAAGCCTTGTTCTTGCCTCCACTAAGTCTCCTTGCTCCCTTTCCTCTGGACCATTGAGCCCTCACTGGGTTCATCGAATCTACTACTGTGAGGACTTAGAGCCGCAAAACAGGGTTCATGGGGGCTGTGTGCACTCAGAGCAAGTTTCTAGATCACATCCAGAAGCAGCTCAGACCTGGGTTCAAACCCCAGCGGTGTAACTCCGTTCAACTCACCAGAGTATGCATAGAGTGCCCAATATGGGCCAAGTGCTTACACTCAAAGAAAATTTGAGTTCTTTAAAAAAAGATATCAAAGCAAACCATCTAAGTAGGGTGAGCTTGGGCAAATCATTTCACTACTCTGAGCATTAGTTTTCTCATCTGTAAAATGGGAATATATACAAAAGCCATCTCCCAAGTTCCCAGGAGGATCAAATGCTTGGCACAGTGCCTGGCGTGCTTAGTAAATGCTATAATATCATTAGCAAGCAATAATATTGCTATTAACATGATCAGTATCAACAGAATAAAACCCCTGGAGCTATTGCACAATTTCAAACCATCCAAAAAAGTAAATCCTCAGATACTATCTTAAGCTTAAAGGGAAATGAACACTCAGCTCAAAGTAAAGCAAACTGACCGAAAACACCCCTAGTTAACCAGCCTCACCTCTCCAGATTATTCCCACACCCATCCTTCAATTCATTCACTCCCAGCCTTCTGGTCAAGTGGAATTTTCCTGTTACCGCGTTTGGTCTTCTGCATGTCTGGTCTCCAACCGGGTATACCAAAGCTCAGCTGCAGGCCTGATGTTCTAAGCCACTGCATCTCTTCCCTCTAACTGACCCTCAGACTTAAACAGAGTTCTTAAATGTCTGCAACCTCAGCAGAATTCTGATTCTTCCCTTTCATGCTCTGCAAACAGCAGACACATAAGGCACAAGCTGGCCCACAGAACAGGGGGCTGCCATGCACTAGGTCAGACCCAGCAGCTGCTGCTCCAGGGCTACCAAGAAACCACACGAAATCATCACCCAAAAGAGGTTTTACAATGTGGGTATGAAAGAAAAATGACTAAGGCAAAAAACAAATCTCGAAAAAAAACCAAAAACCTACTGCTTTTCTCCCAGGCCATGTCTTGATTTTTTTTTTCCTCCTCTATCTTTCTTTGGAGATGTCAATAAGATTTACAACCTTATCCGTTAAAAATATTGCCTAAAGAAGGGGTACACCGTGGGGAAAGGGAAATCTGAAGACCTCCCTGGTGCCTCTGGCTCACCACAGTTGGGCAGAAAAACAAGAACCAGCCACGGGCACCCTGGTTCAGTCCAAAGACCCGAGTGGATTTCCTCCTGAGCTGACCATGTACTTTGAGAATGGTCAGAGCAAAAGTCCAGGCTGTAAACGAGCCGAGTGAGATACGAAGATGTCCAGAACAAACACATGAGGAATTAAGTTTTAGGTGTGGTTTATAAACAGTGGGAAGTGGAACCAATTCTGGTGCAGGAATCCCAGTAGTAATAAGTGTTCAGTTGTGCTCAACTCTTTGCAGTCCCATGGACTGTAGCCTGCCAGGCTCCTTTGTCCATGGGATTATCCAGAAAGAATACGAGTGGGTTGCCATTTCCTACTTGAGGGGATCTTCCCACCCAGGGATTGAACCCACGTCTTTTGCATCTATTGCGTCTATTGCATTGGGAGGTGGATTCTTAACACTAGTGCCACCCGTGAAGCCCAAGGGAATCCCAGACCACCACTCAGACCCTCAGAGACTTTGGGCAGGACACCTAACCTCTCTGAGCTCCAGTTTTCTCGTCTATAAAATGGGAGGTACAACAGCTCTTTTGATCAGAGATGCTGTCAAATCAGGACTTCATGTGGTGGCACCCAGGAGATGATTAAGTGCCCGAGAAACAAATGCCAGCTCCATGACCATGACTGTTACTATGAAGTTGACGTTCGTCACATTTGGGGATTTTGGTGATACTTCAGGCATGCCTTTTTCACTCTTGTCACCCAACACTACAGTTCATCATCAGAAATTCACTCTCCAAGAGGTAGAAATAAACAGGGAAGATGTGTGATACGAAAAATGAAAAGAAAGCAGTAAGTCAGGAGAAATCATCTCCCGTTTGTGTTCTTACTACAGGAAATGCCCTCCGTCAAGTCCTTTACCCAGTTTTCCAGATAAGTTTTCAGGAAACCAAGCTGGGAGAGCCCAGGCAACCAGCCCAAGGTCACAGGATTTGGAAGTGAGGGTCAGGAGCGCAGGAAACACGTGTGTGTCTCTCTATGCCCCTGTGCCAAGCGCGCACGGTCTCTTTAAGCCTCATTTAACATTCGACAAATATTTATTGATGCCGGAGCTGGGCATTACGTTGGGTGCCAGAGACAGAAGAGAAAGATCCACAGGGCCTGAGAGTCAAGTGACATGGGTGTAAAATCCTAGGTCTTACCCAACCTGCTGTGTGAAGGTGAGTAGAGATTTCAGCTCTCCTGTTCCCCAGTTACCACGAAATAATTTCCCTCATCCACCTCCCTCATGGGGTGAATGTCAAGATTCCCCTAAATCAGGATCTAGCTGCCTGGCAGTTTCTAGCTGAGCTTCCGGATTCCATCAAGATTGGTTCCCTGGGATGAGTGCATGGATGCTCAATAGGGAGGGGATGTATGCATACTTATAGCTGATTCACTGTTGTACAGCAGAAACCAACCCAACCTTGTAAAGCAATTATCCTCTAATTAAAAATAAATTTTAAAATAAAATAAAAAGTTAGCTCCCTTCCTTCTTTCCCCACAGTCCCCTCCCGTCTCCCCAGACAAGCCCTGGTTAATATATACTATAAAATAAAGATAATAGTAAGGTATCTGAAAAGCACTTAGACTGTAAAATATCATATCAAATGTTATAAAAGCAATATTGGTATTAGAGGAGTGGACCAGCCCGACATCCATTGGCCTCACTGCCACTGGGAGCTTGCTATTTGCAGAGTTGCGGCAAAGCACCTTCCCAACAGGTGAAGCCAAGCCAGTCCTTCAGCCCTCCTCCAGGAGGGAGAGGGAGGAGGGAGAGGGAGGAGGGAGAGGGAGGGGGGAGGGAGGGGGGAGAGGGAGGAGAGGGAGGAGGGAGAGGGACAAGCAGAGGGCAAAAAGGAGCTGAGCTGTACAGGATGCTTGCATTTCCAGGCAGGAAAGAGAAGCACAAAGCACTAGTACCAGACTGGATCCACACGCAGCGAGGGGGAGGAAAAGTAGGGGGTGTCTGCATGCTTCTTTTCAGCTGGCTCGCCATCTGCCTGGCAGCCACTCCATCTATCTCCCCAGCCCTGTATCAATCAAAAGAGCGGTCCAGGCCCCTACAGTAGGCCAGGCACATTCTGGGTGACAGGGACCCTCAGGTGACTTGGTATGGTGGCATGGCTGCCCTCCAAACTCATTATCTTCAGACCCCAAAGAATCATTAGTTACAAGAACACAATACACATACTAACTTCTAAAAGGCTCAACCCGAGGGCCACAGCACTTCCCAGTATTTTAAGAGGCATCCATCCACTCACTACCTATTACTGCTGCTTTTAGAGAAGGGCAAAGGTGACATCTCCGCCTGTCGCTGGCTCAAAGGTCACAACAAAGACGCCAACAGAGTGCTTCTGGGTTGTCAAGTCTTTAACATAATGTCAACCTGCCTCGCCCAACGCCAGCCACAGTGAGACCATCAAATACGGCAGGGGTTTACTTTTCCTTAAGGGGCAGGTGTCAAGCCCGGCTGAAATCCACATTAAAAAAAAAAAAAAAATGTTGGCTGCCCATGTGATCACGTGCATCCCTGAAAAATCAATATAGCCAAAACACTCGTCTATTTACCACTTTGAAAAAGCAAAAACAACCACCTTTAGTAATGCTTTTGCTCTAAGTAGTGGGATTATGGACCATTCTTTCTGGTTGCTTTATATTTTCTAACACATCATTTTACTCCTAAAGAAAAATGTTAAAGAAAACCTGTTTTCCAGTAAACTAGCAGATAACTACAACTTACGCAGGACATAAAAGGTCAAAGGGGCCACCATGTCCAGTGACATTCGAACTGGTTATGTTTGCTGGGGTCGTCACTGTATCGCTTCCCCATAAGAAAGCAATAAAACGGGCCCCTAAAACCACCAGGGAGCCCGTCCGATAATCCGGAGACACAGTCTGGCATAGCTTCCCCTGGAGCCTCCTGAGGACTTCTTCACAGGGAGAACCCCATTTTGGGTTTCACGTGCTCTGTCCCACTGGCCCCAGAAACCCACTCTCACTCCCGTGTCACGTCTAGACGTGGCTCAGACTGCCACCAGCACACCCACAATAACTGTACTCTGCTTCCTGGTTCTCATGGCTGCCTCCCAAGGTCACGTCCTGCTCACCTCTCTCCAGCTCCTAGCACTGCAGCTGGCGGGTGTGAGGCGCTCAGCAAGTGAAAGAAACAAGACACTTGGCTGTCCACCCCAGCAAGGCTTTCACAAAGGACTCGGGGTAAAGCCTGCGGGGCTGGCTGAGTGCTTTGCACCCATTCTCAATACCGACTCATCGAGGACCTCATCCCAGCCTAAAGGACATTTGCAACACCTAAAGCACAGATAGAATGCAGCAGAGAACAGCAGGGCCACATACCCAGAGAGGGAATTTAATCTTCTCCCACATCTTCAGGGAGGCTAATCTTTAATTGAGCACCTGCCACATGCCAGACACTGGTCAAACCCTTGCCATAGGTCATGGAATCTTCACCATCATGATGTAAATGTACTTGTTTCCTCGGCAGTGATGGGAGATGAACTGGGAGACACGAATCCAATTTCTCAAGGCCTCTAAGAGACACCAGCAGTTCCTCCATCACCCAGCACTGGACCTGCTCCATAATTATGTGTTGATGGCCCCAATGCCATCTGACTCAGCTCCCTCCAGCCCTCTTCAATATGCCACGCAAAAGCCTGGTTTGCAAAGAAGATGTATTTTTAACCTGTAAAGGTTTCCACTGAACCTCTCTGAACCTCAGCTGTAAAATGAATATAACATACTGAGCTTGTAAAGCTGCTATGAGAAGTAAATGAGACACAATTAATAGACCCCAGCAAGGAATTTAATACAAATTTGTTTCCTCTGTCTTTTTTCTGAGAAATAAGGTGATCAGGAAAGCTATGTCTGGCTCCTCCAATAATCAAACTCTTCCTTAGGAAATCCTGTAGGGTGCATGCCCTCCAAGCAGGAGGGCATTGTGTGAAAGTGAGAAAAGTCCCCAGTGGCCACAAACGGTGGCCAGCCTTCCCCTTGACTCCAACGCAAAGGGCCACATCCCAGAGAGCCCTTCTCAGCCAGGCTGCGATCAAGAGGGGCCCATTTAAAGGTGTCTCTGCTACGACAGAACAGCCAGCGAAAGCAATGGTGTGGGCAGCTGCAAAGCACACCTGAGTAGGGACCAGGAAGAGAGATGTTTAGTTCTCCATCACTGGGCAATCCCTTTGTTTCCTCAGGGGTAGAAAGGGATAATGCCCACTTCTCCCCACTACCTCAGGCCCTTCATGCCTGGTTCACAGAGGAAATCACTCAGAAACCTCTCAGGCCTGCCCTACATGTTACTACTCCATGGGACTCGAATCCCTCACGGTTTAAGAAAGTCTTATGAACCACATCCATGGGGTCTACAAGAAACAGTTCAGGTATAGAAAACACAGGTCAAGTTTTGGCTTCACTGCAAACTAGGATTTGAGTATATTCCTGGCTGTCCCATGTTAACAGCAGACCAAGAGGAGAAGGTAATATGCCGGGGAGCTGCTGGTACAAGAATCCGCAGCTCTTCTCGCCGGGGGCTCTTTGCAAACTGGAGATAAGCCTCAAGAAGTGGTCAGTCCTCTGGGTTTCTGAGCCTCGGGGCAGAGACGCACCGTCGAGTTTACAGAACACCAGGCAGCAGAGGCTGCCGGGGGCTCACACCGTGCTCCCGTGTCAGAAGATGTCAGGATAACTTGCAAAGGTTTTTATTGGGGGCGGGCAGCAATCATTCTGCTGATAAGTAGAAGGAAAACCAAATCTTTCATTTCAAAAAGGACTGGCCCAAAGATCTTCCTTCCTCCTTCAGCAGTCCCATCTTCCCCACCAACCAGGCAGCTGATAAATTCAACTGAAGAAGGGAAAAGAGCCAGACCCTGCTCTGCCCCGAACTGCAGGGAACCAAACTCGGCATGCTAATATTTGATGAGGAAATGAAATGCTGATACACACATACTTGAGGCCAGCATGAATCAGTCTGAACAGCACCTTGGAAGGAAAGCTATGACAAACCTAGACAGCGTATTAAAAAGCAGAGACATCACTTTGCTGACAAAGGTCCATCTAGTCAAAGCTATGGTATTTGCAGTAGTCATGTATGGATGTGAGTGTTGGACCGTAAAGAAGGCTAAGCACCAAAGAATTGATGCTTTTGAACTGTGGTGTTGGAGAAGACTCTTGAGAGTCCCTTGGAGTGCAAGGAGATCCAACCAGTCCATCCTAAAGGAAATCAACCCTGAATGTTCATGGGAAGGACTGATGCTGAAGCTGAAGCTCCAGTATTTTGGCCATCTGATGCGAAGAGCCAACTCACTGGAAAAGACTCTGATGCTGGGAAAGATTGAGGGCAGGAGAAGAAGGGGATGACAGAGGATGAGATGGTTGGATGGCATCACCAACTCTGGAGTTTGAGTTTGAGTACACTCTGGGCAATAGGGAAGGACAGGGGAGCCTGGCATGCTGCAGTCCATGGGGTCGCAAACAGTCAGACACGACTGAGCAACTGAACAATCACCACCACAGCAAAAGATCATTCTCATTCCCAACTCTCTTGACTCAAGTACATCTGGGTGTCCAGGAAGCAGATTCCTTAGCATTCACATCACTGAATCAAGTGAAAGTAAAAATCACAGTAGGTGGAGCACAGCCAAGGAGGACTGAAGGCAAACCCCAGCTCAGCCCACACCTGCAGGCACGGCAGTCCAAGTGGTGCCGGGGTTGAGAGGTCCCTGCTGGACTCACCATGTGCCCATACTTCTCTCACCTCACCTGGCCACAATTTCAGGCAGACGGTACCTGACTGACTGCGATCCCTCACATTTCCTTCAGTTTTGTCGGGCAGAAAGAGACAGCAGAAGGAATGGGCTTGGCACCGGCAGAAGGGGCTGCCCATTCTGGCTCAGACTAATAATAAATAATAATACTTTGTGCTTCTCTGCTGCCTTTCATCTGAGCATTTCAAAGTATTCTGCAAACAGTAACTAATTATTCCTCCAGAATCCTGCAGAGACAGCCAAGGAAAGGAGCCGACGCAGCCTGGACTCAGAAAAATTTCAGGATTTCTAATGCACAAAAAATTCCCAACTCTTCCCAGGACGACAGTGCCCTGAAGATGGCAGAGGGGAGGCTGCAGCGAGGTCATGGGCCGAAGCCACCCCCACGATTTTCTCCCTAGCGCTAGTCTACGACTTCGTCAAGTGATGCAAAGGTCACCAGCTACAGCCATCTCAGATAGTAACAGCAGCAACCATACAGTACATTGGCCAGGCCAGGGCACTTGTAAGAAGAAGAGGGGGCACAACTCTGAGCCTTGTATGGAGTCTACTCATTTCAGGATCCAGGCTTCCTGCATTCACACACCAACATAATCAATGAACAGAGCTCCCAGGTGCCGAGTGTGTACTTCCATTCCAGAGACATCGTCAGGCCTTGAAACTACCCGATAGGATTAATCTGGTTCCAGATACAGTGATACACAAACTAGGCAGCTACAAGCACATGGCCCTTTCACAAGACCCACCACAGTCCTGAAGCCTCCTACCTATGCCTTTTACAGTTCCTGGATCACGAAGACTTGGGAGGGAAATGCAGAGCATGTGGTATTTCAGGATTCGGAGCGCCAGAGTTTCAGCTGCATGCTAACCTGAAACTAACACATTCTCTGTCCAACCACCCCCATTACTCAGAGGCCAGTCTCTTCTAGAGGCAACCCCCTAAGTTCATGCACCCCTGTTCTCACATGCTAACATGACTAGTTTCTGCATCTGAGTTAAGTTCCACCCACATATTCATGGGTTCTGAGACAGTGGAATATACAGAAAGCCTCAGTCAGCATTTCTTGGTTCTCTCCAATCAGCAGAAACTATTGAAAAAATGTGAATTGTAGATGAGCATTATTTGTAAGAAAAATGTTTTAGTCCCTCCAAACACTTAAAGTAACCCCCAAAGATGCAAAGCAAATATTCCTTAGAGAAGATCCTTAAGGAAGCTACAGAAAAGGCGATGGCACCCCCTCCAGTGCTCTTGCCTGGAAAATCCCAGGGACGGAGGAGCCTGATGGGCTGCAGTCCACGGCGTCTCGAAGAGTCAGACACGACAGAGCGATTTCACTTTCCCTTTTCACTTTCATGCATTGGAGAAGGAAATGGCAATCCACTCCAGTATTCTTGCCTGGAGAATCCCAGGGATGGTGGAGCCTGGTGGGCTGCTGTCTATCGGGTCGCACAGAGTCAGACACGACTGAAGCGACTTAGCAGCATCAGCAACAGCTAAGAAAGCTGGAGAAATGGTTATGGGCCGGGCAAGTGCTTATACATGAATGACAAGGCTTCTACAGGACCTGGGTGCAGCAGCAAGTTAATGGGTCCTCTACCAGCTCATTAGTCAATGCCCACCAAGCCCTTTCATCACAGCAAGAAAAAGAGATTTCAGTTTGGGGTCCCAACCACATTACCGAGTATCCTCCTTCCTAAAATGCTTCTTTCAGAACCAGTCTTCCAGCTAGTTTAGACCATCTTAGCAGCCCCCAGAATAGTACCTGGCCTACTGCAGGCACTCAGCAAATATGGCAGACTTCATGAATAAAGTCAGAAAACAACTGCAATCATTCTCAACTCCATCCAATCCATCCTCTCCACTCTACAGATGGAGCAGTCAGTCCCCCAGCTCGAGTTCAGCAAGGACCATCCACCCCCTAGAGCATCCTTTCTCAATTGTGCACCCGGGAGTCACCTGAATATCCTTTAAACATCTCGTGGTCTAGGCTCCCATTCCCCCTAGACATTCTAACCTAACTGGAATGGAGCATGGCCGGGACATGAGCATTTTAAGTTGCCTGGGTGACTCTGTCATGCAGCAAAGTTTGAGAACCACTGCAAAAAAAAAGTATAATAACAACAGCAGCAAGTGCTGGGACTTGGGAGAAATGCAGACTTCCAGGCCCTGTCCCAGGGCTTCTGTACCAGAATCTGCATTTTAACCAGTGCTCCCAAGGATTCAGTCGCCCATGAGAACGTAAGGTCTCTTTAGCACATAGCAGTCAAGGTCCTTCACAGTAGAATCCCAAACAACCATTCCAGCTTCTGAACCACCCACCGCCACCACTAGATCTAACTGCCCTTTGACACATTTCTGCAGCCACCCCGCCTCTCTGAAAACCCCATGACCCCGTGGCCTTTTTGCTCATGTGGTTTCCTCCAACCTGGAATCTTCTAATCTTTAGGTCAGAAAATGACTGCTCAAATGTCAAGGCTTAAGCATGCAGGTACCAAATGTTTTCCAGTTCACCAGAGCAATTCCTCCATCCCCACCCCCCAGGTCCTTAACCAGAGTGATGACGTGGACTCTGGAGACAGAAACACCTGGATTCAAAGCCTCCTTCCACTGAAGACCACACAGTGACCTTGGTCAGGGTGCTCAAACATCTCTGAACTCCAGCTGTCTTGCCCATAAAACAGGGACCACACCACCTACCTCCTTAACTGTTCAAGGACTCACTGAGATGACTCTTCTAAGTATGTAAATGTTATACATATTATATGTAAACATTACACATACTAGGCTCCCCTAGTAGCTCAGTTGGTAAAAGAATTTGCCTGCAAGGCAGGAGACCCAGGTTCAATCCCTGGGTCAGGAAGATCCCCTGGAGAAGGAAATGACAACCCACTCCAGTACACTTGCCTGGAAAATTCTATGGACAGAAGAGCCTGGCAGGCTACAGTCTACGGGACAGCAAAGGGTCAGACACGACTGTGTGACTTTCACTTTCATATATATACATATGCTGACCTGGAGAATGATCAGTATAGGTGACTCAGAATGCAAATGATTCCAGTCTTGTTCTCCTAAGGCAGTGGTCCCTAAACTCTGGACTAACTTAGGGATCTTTACAATTACTGATACCTCACTCTTCCCACAGAGCAGGCCCTGGGTAGTGACATTTTTATAAAAGATGTCTGGTTGATTCAAATGTGTAACACACTGGGGGAAGCACTGTCGTAATACCTGATGGGTAGGAGACATCCACGGGTAGGAGAAAATGACTCAGATGTACACTTTGGGCACCTCTCCGGGGACCCCTCACCTGGCTGCCCCACCCCAGACACTCGCACTAGAAGGCCTTGCCCAGCGAACACAGAGGCAAGCTTCTATAGACTCCATAGGAAAACTCAAAGTTGCCAAAGACCCCCCAAAACCCCATTCTTCAATCTCCAATGGTCTGTCTCAGCAGATGAGGTGGAGAACAATGAAAATGGAGCCCACGGGGGCCCACAGGTAACTCACAAGTATATAGTTAAAGGAGACCAAGCAAAGATTTAAGACCCCCAAGTAAAAGGTAAATGGACACGTGTGTTCATCTTTGATGGTCTCCCTTAATTACCTAAAAGAACAGTCCACGCTACCAAGCAGGTCTGGAGAAAGTCTTTCATCTCTCCCTTGCCTCAATCCCCCGGGAGACCCGACAGGTTTTCTTAAATGTATGAAAGGCTCTGTCCAGGAATGCTAGCTTCAATTCACCATCCACTAAGGAACATGAATTAAGAAGCTAAACAAATTTGACAATGGCCCTTTACAGCTTTAAGCTGGGCAAAAAACACCCATCTCAGGGAAGCCCAAAAGGTCACTGAACTTGAGGGATTACAAGCAGCAGCACCCTCCCAGAGCAGTCCTTCAGGATGTGGCCCTAAAGCTCTGGAGACCCCTCCCCAGAGACCGGCATCTTGTATTTTCTAAGGATATCCAGAAGCCCACACCCGTTACTGGCAGGAGATGCCTTTTCAGGAAGACGCCCAGTGGCCATGTATAATGAATGCAGCTGAGAGCCTCAAGGGCTGAAAACCTAGAACCACAGGGAAGTCATGCCAACAACTCCAATCAAGAGGTGGCAGGGATTTGCAGAGACCTTTCAGAAGGTGACTCAACCAAGAGCAATCTCGGGCTGCCCCAGCCAGCTTCACCATCCACCTCGAAAAATGGCAGCAATCTAAGGACCTGGAGAAAACGTCTACTGATTTAGACAGGCAGCACAGAAAGCGATGAATTCTAGTCACTATAAAACTGATCTCCAGAAGCCTAAAACCTGCACAGAATTTTGAATACAAGCAGGAGCTAAGCAGAGGTCAGCTGGCCTCAGGAGCAGGAAGAGAAAGATAAAACAGCTAAGTGTCAACAGATGCCCAAACCTGCAAGCCACCAAAACGGGAAGCAGGGGTGGGAGGTGGGGATTGCTCTTTTAAAGTACTGTTTCCCCAACTGTGGGGCTACTGAACACGGTTTCAGGTGGTACAAGATGTTACCTGAGTAGTAACAGGATTAGATTCATGTGTATTAGAAAAAATAATAACTAGCACATTGACCTCATAATTTCACAGATGTTAAGACTTACAGTGCAACTGAGTTTAAATAAGTGAATCAAACATGTAAATGCACCAGAAAAATATTAGTGCAGGTGGCATACAGTTATGCCAAAGATCATGAAGAGGGTAAAGGATGCGAGAACCTAAGAAACCACACCAAAGAAACCTAGTGGGAGTTATGGCTATGTCATGCTGAACTCATCGGGGTTGAAAGATCCTGAGGAAAGGGGATTGGCGGCGGGGGGAGGAAGCACTGGAGCACCCTGCAGGGAGAGACAGGTGAGGACAGAGGTGATGGGAGAGACAGGTGAATACCAGGAGGAAGGGAGAGCTGAGAGTGAGAGGGGTGCAGTGGCTCTGAAGGCTGGACAGTGACGGGAGCAAAAGCACCCAGGAAGCTTGAGATACACAAGAAAGAACCCAGGCAAGTCTGAGAAGATGACCAGCCTGAGGAAGCAAAATCACCCCCGCAAAGTAAATCATTTGCTGAAGGTGTTGAGGCCAGATGTGTTAGAAAACTACTCAAACACAGCTTTGGATGAAAATCTGAAAAAGAAGCATTCCAGAAAATGTCCAATGAAACAACCTCCACACAAGCGCCCACAAAGCTCGGCGGGGAAAGCCAACGGAGCAGACTGAAGGGTTGACTTCACCTTGGCTTCTGTTGTAAGTCCCTTCCTGGCTCCGGGGCCGGCTCGCCCTCTCACTGCCGCACTGTTCGGGCTGCACAAGACTGCCCTCAGCCCCAGCCCAGCTGCCTGCCTGCAGCCTTTTTTGGATTCCATCAGAACTCAGAAACACCCAGCTAACCTGGGAACACTAAGTGATACAGAGATGCCACGCACAAAGGCAGGCAGACAGCTCACACTGGAATCAGGGACGGGGGCACTTCCAGGGTGTGGTCCATACATGGGGTCACCCCTCTCTCACTGTCCCTTTGGTCTCCATTTCCCTCTCCTCCTCACACCCTCAATACACATCTTCTCCCCTAGAAAGGGGGTGAAGGAAAGAGGCTCTCCCTGCAGCCCAAAAATGCATTCCAATGCAAACGAAGGCTTTTTTTTTTTTTTTTTAACAACAGCGCTCCATCTCCAGGAAAATGTGCCGGAATCGCCATGTTTACTCCAGCCTCTGCGATGCTGCCAGGACGCAACACAACCTTCAGTCAAGCTATTAACTTGAACGTTGAACTTCACAGCCTGGCTGTCTTCCTCAGCCTTCCTTTTGATGTTACCTCCAAAGCAAAAGATCAAAGGCTTTGAGTGTGGTGAGGGGAAGTCCCCAGCTCTTAGCCTACCAGCCTGTGATATATGTTAAAATCTTGGCCAAGAGAGCGAGCAGGCGAGGCAGCCTGCTCCGGAGAGGCCTGGGGCGGGCCGGGGTGCAGGAATGAGGCTGGACTCGTGACACAGACATCAGGGACAATGACAGTCCTTGGGTTTGAAACATCTCCTACCTGGAATCCCCAAGAACAAAACCCGCCTGGGCAGGCGTTATACGCCCCCCACCACCAGCACACACACCCCCCGGAAGGGCCACAAGCTGCTCCATGAGCCTTTCCGATCAGGCAACTGACTTGAACTGGGCGTCCACTGCACACCAGACACTGCCCTGCTCTCGCTCTAAAGGGAAAGCGCATGTTAATCAAATAATCACACCAGGCAATGCCGATTACAAACAGAGATGCCAGCCCTGCAGGGAAAGGACTGTAGTTTTAAGAGGGTGCAAATTACAGCAGCCACACCAGGACCGCTCCCCCTCCTCCCCGCCAAGGTAGTAGCAAGTGGAGGGTGGGACGGAAAAGAGCAGGTCAGGCTGGGGGTACAGCAGGCACAGAGATGGGGCATGGTGCAGGAAGGAGCAAGAGGGTGGAAGAACTAAAAAGGCCCAGAGGATGGTCAGAGGCCAGTCTCCCTGGCTTCAGCAACCCGGGGACCTGAGTGCCCCAGGCAAACGTGTGCTCCAGGCTTTTGTACCTGTGATTCTATAATTCTGTGATACACAGATAAGACAAAAAGTGTTCTAATGAAATAGCTAGAGTTCCAATAGACTGGATTTGGGTAAGGAGGAGGGGTATGAAAGTAAAATTAAAACTCTAGGGATGATTCTGTGTATATGAAATTCAAGAAGAGAAAAGCTATAGTTATAGAAATAAGAAGCAGTTCTCTCTGGGAAGGGGCACGATGGGCCCTTTAGGATGCTGGACACTGTCCTTTATCTTGATCAGGGTCATGGTTACACAGGCATAAACATGTAAAAACCAGACAGCTGGATACTCAAGGTCTGTGCACTTTTAAGTTATCGTCTAAGTCAAAGGGGGAAAAGAGGAAAAAGTTCAATGGATTGCACCATGTGGCCAGTTCCTCCAGTGTGGGAAGGTCCAGGTGAGGGAACCTCTGGCCTTTCTTGTTCTGACCCAGGAGAATGGACTTGAAAACTATAAAATCTGAGGCTTCAACTAAGAAAATAAACAAGCCTATCTCTCCTTCTTCTCCTCTTTTAGAAACAGAAATTTGGCTAAAAGGATATAACAGAGAAATAAATTCTTGCAGGACAACCTTTCATTATGGACAGAATGTGCTGATGCCCATTTTGCTACATCTCCTGAGTTTCATTTTACTTTTTTGTAAGAAAAGTCTCTAAAAGGAATCAGAGGCCCCCAAATTTATCTTCACTCCAAATCTAACAAACTCTCTCTAGGATGCCAACAGAGCCATTTTTCTCCCTCATCCCCACATCTCTGGAATGTTCTATCCGCCCCCTCCTTTTCCTATCTCTGTGGATCCCCCAGATCAGTCTTGGTTTTTACTTCCCAGAACACATAACAGCTACATTCCACATTTAGACAATGACACCGTGGCCCAGACTCTGGTCAAAAGAAAACAATTTTGACAGAGGGGAACTCCCAGACCCATCAACTCAAATCCTTGCCCAAACCAAGCCTGGTTTTCCCTCTTTCGTTCCTGCGGGTTCCAGGCAAGAACCCCAGGATGACAATAAGGACTTGGGGAAAACTTCCTCCTGCTCAGTACCCCATCCCTTCTGCAGACAGGACCACCTCCAGGGGGCAATCCTCACTTCTCAGTGCCAGCAGGGGCCGTTCAATCCCAAACCCTCAGGCAAGACAGGGCGGGTTGATAACCAGAGAAGCAGCTAGGGGCCGAGCACTGGAACACTTTTGGAATCACTGCTCTTAGCTTCAGGGTCATCAGGGGGTGAGAGCATTTCCAATGCCAGAGTGAAGCCCAGCAGAGAACACCAACGATGAAGCTCAGGATACAGAAAGGACTTAGAATTTTGCCAGCTCAAACCCAATTTAAAGCCCGGTGAGATGCGCACCTCCTCTGCAGTGATCCTGCCATCTATGTTATTCACGGACCTCAGACTCCTCCTCCAAGAACCAGGCTTTCCCTCTGCACATCACCACAAACCAGCACCATGCTAACTGCCCACTGGACAGTGAAAGGGCCCTCTGCTCACAGTTACGCATGTACCACCCAAATGATCCGGCAGCACATCAGACCATCTGTAAGACCACCCTGAGCACCACGGGCCTCATAGAGTCATTCACTCCTTCACTCATTCATCTTTGCCCTAATGATGAATTCCAGGGGCCAGGAAACATGTCCAGGGTTTGAGCGCCACAATACAAAGCCCCCGCCCCCATTCCCCTGAACTGCAACAATTCCAGAGGCTTAGGCAGGAAGACACTCTGAGGAATCCAAAAGAGGGTTTACAAAAAGCGGAGTTGTGTGAACACCCACACCCCACAAGATACTCCGATTCCGGGTGGAAAATTTAATGTGAACTGTCTGAAAACATATGATGAGTCACAGCTGGGAGAAGAGAAGTGCCACCTCGATTCCAGACAGGGAAATCTTCCTGTAAAAAAGTACGATGCGGAAAGGAGTCTTGTTTCGCTGTGGCCAGCCACCATCTCTAATTTGTGGCAGAGCTGGACCCTATTAAGCTCTGGGCCTGAGTAATTACCAAAGGACCTTAAGGTACCACTGGCCACCGTGCTACCCCTTCCTCCAGCGGAAGGTCTCAGCTGCAGCTCCCTCACAGCTCCCTAAAACACTGATGGGTCCTGTCTGGAGTCCACACAGACCCAAAACATCCTCTGGCCGGGAACCCTCCCTGCTTGGCCCTTACGTGACTTTCCTACCCCAGCGGCTCTCGTTGCACTTCCTGCCCCAAGCAGTACCCCACCCCAGAGCTTTCTCCACGCCCTGGTGCTCCTCCTAAAGATCAAAAGTCCACCCGCTCTTCAAGGAACCGGGGGAGTCGCTTCTCATTCATCAAGTACACACTAACTGATTGATCTTGGGCAATCAACTTCCCCTTTTTCTGCCCGTTTCTTCCATCTGTAAAGTCCCAATGGTTTACCAATCCCAGGCTCGGCTCACCGCTTCCAGCCCCCAGGGGAATCCCAAAACGCCTCTGAATGTGTCCATTCTCCAGGTTCCCCACACAGAAAGCACGAGTCCACAGCCCCTCCTGCCTCTATCTAGGTGGGCATGGAGCCTCCAGCCTCAGAGCCCCACCAAGCTCCAAGCCATCTATGTTTTTTAAAACATATGGGTCTTCGTTGAGGATGCAAGATCTTCATTGCAGCATGCAAGATCTTCATTGCAGCATGCAGGATCTTTTTAGTTGAGGCCTGTGGGCTCTTAGTTGCTGCATGTGGTATCTAGTTCCCTAATCAGGGATCAAACCCAGGCCCCCTGCATTGGGAGCACCAAAGTCTTAACCGCTGGACCACTAGGGAAATCCCATGCGAGTCATCTGAACACAGTGGTGGTTGGTTGACCACCACCTCACCGACAGGGTCTGGGGATCTAAGTCAATCCGGTCATTGAGACCTGCTGCCTGTAGACCCTCAGGCAAGTTCCCCAAGAGAGTCAGGTTCCCACAGTCAGGTTCCCCACTTGTTTAATAAGAATCCCCCCTACTGGCATCAGAGGGTTGGAGAAGCGACAGTGACCAGACTCCGGGGCTGGCACAAGGTAGGTTATCTTAGACAAGCTCCTTTCTTCCCCAGCTCTTCTGTAACACATTTGGTAAGTTACTAGAAACAAAGATCAACATGACTGGGAAAGAGGGTCAGGGAGGAGAGGGGAGGGGGGAAGAGAGCACAGCCATTATTTCTAAGCCCAAAAGTGACTCCAGGAGGCAGCCAGGTCCAATCACGGAGACCATCCCCAGGCCACACTGGGACTCTGGGGACGGCTGGCCACAAAGCAGATGCTGCTGGCACCACATGGGTGGTTGGCAAACAAAGGTTCTGGCAGTCAGAGGGTCTCCAGGGGCACGTGGGTGAGATCCCACAAAGAAAGAACATCAAAAAGAACCCCAAATCAAGACCTGATCACATATCAGCCACAATAAATAATGTTTGCTCAAAGGTAGGAGGAGTAAAGAGAGGCCCTCATTGGAGAAGGCCAACTTGCATGCCCAATGCTGAAGAAAAGCTTGTTTTGTGTGCTACACAAAGGAGACATTGTTCACAAAACGCTTTGCCCATATACATAATCAGGGCTGCCTCTGGTCATTACATAAGTCTCTGATGACTCAAGATTCAAAAAATTAATTTCTTTCTATAATTATTCATATATATGTATGAGTAAAAATACATTCATATGTATATGATATATATATTCTCATACATAAGAATATATACATATATGTATGTAATATATACTCACACATAAAAATATATATATACAAACATATATATATACATATACACACACACATATATATATACATATACACACACACATATATATATATATATATACACACACACCTATATATATATACAAATCCCCTGCAATGGAATTCAGAGATGGGCAAAATTTATAGGCATATCACACTATTAAAGCAGTTACATCTGAAGAGGTGGAGAACTCTGACTCCTTCACTAGGCCATCTTCCAAGACAAAGTGGAGGGGTAATGTGGTTTTTCTCTTCTTGTGTGTTTTACTGTAATTTTGGAAGAGAAAGTCTCAAAATAGAGGTGAAGACAATTGAATAGAACCACAAAATGAATCAAATTAAATTCTTTCTCCCCTTGGATCTCAGGGCTCTTCACAGGCCAGCCTCCATCATGATGTTCCAATAACCAACACCAGGACTGGGGCTCAGATGAGCACCGCCCCCCCCCAGAGTGATCACTGGGGGCAGCACCTGTGGGTCTCCCTTTCCAAATGTACAACAGGAAACACCCACATGTGCTCACACCAGACACTCAACCAGGGATTCTCACCCTCTGCACCACTGACCCTTGGGCTGGATAGCTCTCTGTCTTGCAGAGACCCGTCCTGTGCACTGCAGAAGGTTCAGCAACACGCCTGCCCATTAGACACCAGCAGCACCTCCCAAGGAACGGCAATCCTCAATATCGCCAGACATCGCCAAATGCCCCCTGGGGTGCAAGATCATCTCCATTTGAAAATCACTCAGCTAAACAAGTTGGACCAGGCAGCCCCAAGGAACTTCAGAGAAGCTGAGTTCCCAGCCAGCTTCCTTGGCGGCCAGCTCATCCATCGCAGAACATGCACTCGAGGACCAGCTGCTAAACCCAAAACTTCTGGGTCTGAAGTTTTGTCAAGCCACCTTGATACTCTCCCAGGGGATTCATATAAGGTTGAACATGATCCACAGATTTCATAAGTCACAGCTTTATCTTCCTGAGAACAGGGGCTGAGGGCTGGAAGCTGCCAGCCCATTGAATTCTCACCTTCATCCACGGTGGTGGTGGTGTTCAGTCACTCAGTCGTGTCTAACTCTGTGACCCCATGGACTGCAGCACACCAGGCCTCTCTGTCCATCACCAACTCCTGGAGTTTGCTGAAACTTATGTCCATTGAGTTGGTGATGACAACTCATCTCATCCTCTCATCCTCTGTCACTCTCTTCTCATGCCCTCAACCTATCCAGGGTGGCAGAGATTATTGGGCCATTTTACAGATGGAGAAAAAGGTGAGGCCCAGAGAAAGCCAACTATCGATCCCCTAAGCAGCTGGACTTGGACCCCAAAGCATCTCCTTCTACGCTGATAAATATAAACAATGAGTGTTCAAAGGATTTTTAATTCTTTAGGACATTACTTTGGGGGAAAACAGACTATCTTAGTGATGCCTGGCTTAGACTCGTATCTCTTCTGTTTAGCTTTAAACTCAACACTCAGAAAAACAATAGAAATACCCTTCTTACTAACAACAAGTATCTTCAAATGTGATTTGGTTCTCTGGGAAGCAGGGAGAGGGCACTTCCATTCCCCTCCAAGCTTTCTTTTGTGGTGCAAACCAGAAATGCCAGAGGACCCTCTGGAGTTAACATGCCCAGAGAAAAGTTTAGAGGAATCCTCCCTTGGCACCACAAGAATGAAGAAAAAAAAAAAAAAAAAAACCATTTAATCATTGAAAACTAAGGCAATGGAGAAAAGAATCCATGGCTCACTACCCCGTCCAGCCAGCCGCTTCTCTGAGCACCAACCTACCAGCTAACAACACACAACTCGGAGCTGGCTGGCTGGGGTTCTACGTACCCTGCAGGCATTTTTCTCATTTCAAAGTTTCTATTAACTCCCCACTGATGTGCCCTAAAAGAATTTTTAAGGGCTTGGAAACACATAAATAAAATAGTCTTTGTTGGACCAGCACAGCCAAATGAAAGTCTTTCACCTGTAGTCGTGATGATAAAAGTTTCAGGCTCCGCTTTCCTAGGAGCCTTCTGAAGGCCTGGGAAAGCTTGGAGTTCTCCAACCCTCCCTGGCTCCCCCAGCCTCCCAGCAGGCACATCCCCACCCCAGGGCAGGGTGACGGAGGCCCGCCCACTGGATGCAGGGGTTGTAGGAAACATTCCTGACTCCAGGCCTGCCCTCTGGAGCCTTCCAAAAATACCCACTTCATCATCATGTTTGTCAAAACCCAGTTTGCACACAGTTAAAAGAGATGAGGAGGCTGTGGCTGGCTGGTGCAACGGACAGCTCGGGAGTGCAGGGTGGGGCACGAACAGGGAATTTGGAGGAGGAGAAATATGACCCAACCACATCAAATACCCTGAAACAGAAAAAGAAAAGTGTCTGTCCAACCAAAGGCAGAGAAGCAAATCTTGCGCCGTGGCTCGCGTGGGCACAGCCAGGGGACCACGTGGTGTGCTCGTGTACTCAGAGGCACGATCGCTGGCCCTCCCCGCCAGGCCCCAGAGATTGTTTGCCAGTACTGGGACAACAAGAGCACTGCCAAAGGCCATCCTAAGCAAACAGCGTTGCTTACACTGTCCAGGAAAGACATCACCCCAACACCATTTGGCAGATTAAACAGCTCTGATGTCTTGCTCTGAGTGATTCGTTAAACCTGAGCCATTGTCAGTGACCTGCAGCTCGTAGGCAGGTCACACAGCCTCTCTGGGCCTGAAGACTGCTCACTTTTGAAAAGAAGAGACTGGCCAGACCACAGCCAACTTTCTGACAGTTATTCACCTCAGTCAATGCTCAGTAGTGTCTGACTCTTTGAGATCCTCATGGACCATAACCTGCCCGGGTCCTCCATCCACGGGATTCTCCAGGCAAGAATACTGGAGTGGGTTGCCATTCCCTTCTCCAGGGGATCTTCCCGACCTAGAGATCAATCCTACGTCTCCCGCATTGGCAGGCAGGTTCTTTACCATTAGCGCCACCTGGGAAGCCTGCATACTTCTATTTGCCAAGGGTCTCCACCCCCAATCCCAGTGGGTTTTGATTTGTCCTCTTCCCTCCAGAGCTTGGTTTCCTGGGTGATGAGTTAAAGAAGCACTAGAAATGCTACGCTCCTTCTCTCACAGCCTGCTAGTCCAAGATGGAAACCATCCCTTGACCCAGCGGACATGCCTGTGACCCATGTCAGATGGATTAAAGAAAGGGAGTGAGATTCATCTTACCCCTGGGAGACTGCTCAAGCCTCACCTAATCCCACAGTTTCCAGGGGGCACTGCTCAGGCCAACAAAGAGCTATCTGGATTCTCTTTTATGCAGGACTTCTCGGACCTCTCAATGAGCATCTGAATTCTCCAAGAGGTGACCACTCATGCAGACTCCCCAAGAAGTACTCAGCCCCAGACCTTTTGGAGGAAACTCCTGGGGTCCCACACTGAAAGACATGTATGAAGACAGCCTACTCCCCATTTCATCTTACAAAACAGAAAACACGCCCTGGGGAGGTACATCGAGGCATCCAAGATTAGGTCCAGCTCTCCTCAATCCAGTCTGCACAACCTTTTCATTTCAACACAATATAGACAAAGGTATTTATAGACTAGAGTGGTCAAAACTACAAGCTCTTTGGCATTTCCAAGGATCTGCACGGTTCCTGAGATCTACAGCCAACACCCATTGAAAGTGAAAGCCACTGGACCACCAGGGAACTGTGGTGGTCCTGTCTGACTCTTTGCAAGCCCATGGACTGTAGCCTGGCAGGCCCCTGAGTTCATGGCATTTCCCAGGCAAAAATACTGGATTTGGTAGTCATTCCGTTCTCCAGGGGATCTTCCTGATCCAGGGATCAAACCTGGGTCTCTGGCATTCCAAGCAGATTCTTGACCATCTGAGCCACCAGGGAAGCCCAAAATTGAACAGTAGCACCAAGTTCTCTTCCTTTTTTTTTTTTTTTTTTTTTTTTTGGCCACACTGCACACCCTGTGGGATCTTAGTTCCCCGACCAGGGAGTGAACCTGAACCCTCGGCAATGAAAGCACAAAATCCTAACCATTGGACTACCAGAGAATTCCCAGCACTAAGTTCTACTAACAGGGAAGTCCTCACGCCAGGACTGTTTTCTAACTCAGGCCTTAGACCTATGGGACAAGTAACTGAAACGTCAGTGTTCAATTTTGTATCCAGACCAGGAGAGGATGACCCAGCACCCCACTGACCTGTATTCAAATCCCTCACAGAGGAACTCAAGTCTTGGGCAGCTTCCCCCTCTCCTCCCAGAAAACAAACCACGATGGCACCTGCAGATCACAGCTTCCCAGGAGGAAGGCAGCAAGCTAAGCCAAGGGCTCCTGACTCCGCCCCACGGAGACTCCCTCAGGTCCAGCACCTCCTAGGCTGAGGGGTGCTGTCCTCAGGTCAGGGACTGGCTGCCTATTCAGCCACACGGTACACAGACACGGCGACCCAGGGCCATTTCCATTAGCCCATTACGCAGGTCTGGATGGCAGCAGAGAACCCCATTAGAAAGCCCCACAGACAGGGAGAGCGTGCCGAGCCAGTGTCGCTTCCCAGGGCCCCGCATTCACCCCCCAGCTAGTCAGGTAGAGTGCACATGGAAAGAACCTCTCACTCTGTGGAACCTGCCTCTTCATTCCATGTTCATGTGGTGATGGCTAACAAATGTATGAGCCCATGTGAAGAATTAACCAAATAAGAATTAACCAAATTCTTAAGAGCCTGCGGTCACGGCATACGGTTCCCGTCAGCAAATACAGACATGAATATTAATGAGAAGAGACGCAGCAGCTAAGTGCTCGGGCTTCTAAACCCTTCCTTTCTGTGTGACTCTGAGCAAGTCACTTGCCTTTCCTGTGCCCGTGTTGGCTCAGTTGGAAAAGGCGTGTGCCTCACACAGTGATTGAACTGCAAAATGTCTATCAGGGGCTTAGCTCGGTAACCACTTGGTGACTGAGGGTTGTATTAAGGTCTGATGAAGGGAGGAGAGTCTGTGTAATTTTTACCACTTAAAAATGGGTCTTCTCGGGAGTTCCCTGGTGGTCCAGTGGCTAAGATTCTGCGCTCCCAATGCGGGGGGCCTGGGTTTAATCCCTGGTCAGGGAACTAGATCCCATACTGCAAAACTAAGACCTGGCACAGCCAAATAAATAAATGGAAACAAAAAAAAAGGGTCTTCTCATCCCCTGGGCTGGCAAACACTTTCTCCTATCGGCATTGCCCTCTGGCATCTCCCCTGCTCCATACAGCTTTACCCTCCTCCTTTTCCTTTCATGAATGCTACCCTCCAAGAAAATTTACACTTAAAAAAATAGGGGGGGTTTGGTCTTTGTATATGAAAAACTAAGGAATATTTTTAGTCCAACTCAATTTACAAATAAAAATAAATAAATCCAGAAGGCTGGTTTGTACAACCAGTAAGTAACTAAGCATAAACAGAACTTAGGCTCGGGTGGCCTGGGCCAGGGCCATTCCCACAACCAAGGACTCCTCCCCTCCCCTCAGCCCCCACCCCTCTCTCTGCAGCTTCTAGAATAAATCCAGAATATCCCTCCCTGCGCCTTTTTCTTTTAATTGTCAAGGCAGATAATTAACCATCTCCTCCATAAACGTAACACACCGGAAACTAGAATAAAGTCCATGTGGAAGCAGGCCAGGTATGATTAATTAGCTTACAATACTGGGTTGCTGATAAAACTGCTCAGAGAGGACAGTGTTCACCTCCAAGAGAATTCATGAGGTAAGGGACTGGGACTCAGTATAACACCCCAGCTCCACAGGAAAAGAAACCAACACAGAATCTCGTGGAGCTTGACTCCGGATCTGAGAAGGCAATCCCAACAGGCAGGACAGAGTGGATGAGACCAGGAGGCACTCTGAAGGTGCAATCACTCGGTGGGCTGGTCCTCTCTGGTCCCCAGCCTCCTCCCTGGAGGGGGAAGGGTGTCAATCCTCTCCCCGAAAGCAGGAGCTCAACAAGGCCCTTCCCAGAGAGGCCCACGGGCCTCTTTCTCCTTTGCAGCCTCTGGGGGATGGCCATGTGGCTATCAACCAACGGCATCATCACCACCTCACCAAGGCTCTCACAATGAACCCCTCAGGCCTAGTGTGTGCTTAGTCCTGACTCTTTGCGACCCCGTGGACTGCAGCCCGCTAGGCTCCTCTGTCCATGGGGATTCCCCAGGCAAGAATAATGGAGTGCGTAGCCATCTTCTTCTCCAGGGAGTCTCCCCAACCCAAGGATCGAACCCAGGTCTCCCACATTGCAGGCGGATTCTTTACCAGCTGATCCACCAGGGAAGCCATGGTGGGGTACCTCAGGCCTGGTACTGCTCAGCTTTCATCTGGTTGCCCTGCAGATGAACAAAACACCCCTCCCATGCCTCCCTTCATGTTAAAGTTTCAAAACAAAACATCACAACTCAAACCAAGACAAACCATAATTTCTCCACTGCTTATATACAGGGGCTTCCCTGGTGTCTCAGACAGTAAAGAATCTGCCTGCAATGCAAATGACCTGAGTTTGATCCCTGTGTCAGGAAGATCTCCTGAAGAAGTGTATGGCAACCCACTCCAGTATTCTTGCCTGGAGAATTCCATGGAGAGAGGAGCCTGGCGGGCTACAGTCCACAGGGTTGTAAAGAGTCAGATACAACTGAGCAAAACACTTTCACTTTTCGTGTGTGTGTGTGTGTGTGTGTGTGTGTGTAATTTTTATTATTTTTTGGTCACACTATGCAGCATGCAGGATCTTTGTTCCCCAACCAGGGATCAAACCTGTGCCCCTGCAGTGGAAGATCGGAGTCTTAACCACTGGACCACCAGGGAAGTCCCTCCATCTACTTTTTCAGATGCTGATGGACCTGTGGTCTGTATAAGCCAACCTACCCTGTTAGACTAAGGTCCTCTCCAAGTTGAGAAATGCTCTACCAGCTGCAGATGATTCTCACAGACGTCTAGCTGCCAAGGCTGAGTCACTTACCCAATAGCAGGCAGTAGGGAGGAAATTAATACCCAACTCACCATGTCCCAGGGAGGGGGGAGCCTGGTGGGCTGCCATCTATGGGGTCTCACAGAGTCGGACACAACTGAAGCGACTCAGCAACAGCAGCAGCTACAAAGCCCACAGCAAAACAGGCTTCAAGATCTCTTCAGAAACTTCATTGCTTTGTTATTTTCTGAAGAAAAGGATACCTGAGCAGGGGTCTCAGTAAACTCCTTAGAACCACTTGGATTTCAGCTCAGCTCCATACCACCACCCTCATCACCCCCCACAATCGGTGCAGAGCAGGAACCCCACCTCTTGTGTTTTATCCTTCCCCAAAATAAATTCTAACCTCTGAGGAACACAGGGTCTCAGAAGACAGAAGGCCCTTGCAAAGTACCCCAAACCTGCAGAAGTTTCCCCTCTAGAACCCTGGGCTCCAGCCACAGCTCTGCCACTGAGGAGCTATGACCTTCGTCTCCCTCTCAGTTCCTGATCTGAAAACAAGGAGGTAACTGAAACAGTCCGTCTGCCCCCTTTCTGGTAGAAGGCCCTAACCTGGCACACTGCACACCCCGCATCAGCCTGCTGGCTTCACACGTGCTGAGTGCTGGTGCCCAGAGAGCACCACGCCGTGCAGCAGCCAGCTGAGGAAAGAGGTGGGCAGCCGCGGCCTGGCCTTGCTGGATAAGCATCACCAGTGAGTACTTCAGCCCCTGCCAAGGGCCTCACTGAGGTTTGGACTAACTGCTTCCTGTGGCCGTCAACCCAACGCTCAGGAAGCCCAGGTCTTGGGTGATGGTTGACAATGAGGACAACCTTCTGGATCCTGGAGGGGGGAGGGGGGAGGGGGGAGGGGGGAAGGGGGCGGGGGGGCGGGGGGGCCAGGCTCATAACTCAGCTCTCTCCACTGACTGGCCAGGGTCAGTATCCTAGGCACGTGGACCAGCACATTACCGGTTTTCTGGCTTTTAGGCAAAAACCAATTTAGCATCACCTTGGGTATCACTGAAGGCAGAGTTTTTTCCTGGTGCCCTAACAAATACCTTCGACAAGAAGCACAAATCATTTTGGTTACCATCTTCCCCCTCCCCAAGTATCTTTTTTTTCCAATGCAGGGGATTCTTTTTGTTAATTTCCTCCCTGGAGGTAACAGAGATCTAAGAGCTCTAAAGTGGCATCAGGGCCCTAATCTAGGCTGTACTTCCTACTGACCTGCTCCTCACCCTATAAACCGGGAGGCTGTCCATGACCACCAAACTTGAGGGACTGTGATATAAGGTATAACAAAGATAATAAAGTCCTTAGCCACATGCAGGACACAGGTTTTTCAATAAATGTTAACCATTATTTATTGGGTCAGATTGTTCCATAACAGGAACGAATTTTTTGACCAGACTAATATTTATAAAGTATCAGAAAATGACATGGTAGTTAAATAAATGTTATTTTTTAAATCCCCTTAAACAACTGCCATCCCACTTCCAGTTTCCTAGTTCAATCTGATAATGCCTTTTACGTGGCACAAACTTTTTCTGTTCACGTATGCCCCAGAAGAGGTATACTACAAAAACTCCTGATTCTCATATTTTTTTAATAAACAATAAAGTGGGCTTATCTGTTGTTAAAAAAAAAAAATGTTGACCATTATTATTTCTCCTTGAATATAATTTATTAAATAAAAGAAAAGGGTCTCAGCTCCCAGAGGCTCAAAGCTACATCCCCAGTCATTGGATACTTGCGGTAAAGACTCAATAACTCAGTTACTCAGAGTATTTCTGGAGCCCCCAGACAATGAGGAGAAAGCAATGAACTGACGCTTCCTGTCCCCCTGGTGTGAACCTCCAGGTGGGGAAGGGACAACACAGGTAACAGAAGATGCCGGCCAGTGAGTGACCACTATACAGAGGGAAACCAAGGAGCAGTCCTAAGGGAGGCGAGGACCCCTGGGAGGAAGCTTCAGAGAGGCAAGTGCAGATCGAGTGACATTTATACCAATTTCACCGCAACACCCGGCAGCGGGAGGCTTAGGAGAAGATGACCTGATCCACAGAGCAGCCCAGGGGAAAGGTCCTCCTTGAGCGGTCCCTCCCTTTAGGCTCCTGGCATGTGGTGACATGCCCAAGGCCACCACGGTAAAAACCCAGCACTGCCAGCAGCTCCCCGTCCCTCCTCAGTCCCACCCCTGCAGGAGACAGGGGTGGTCGCCTGGTGCTCAGCCCCCAGGCTGAGACAGAAAGACCACCTAGCAACAACCAAGTCCAGCCACGGTCAAGGAAGCAAGGACTCTCTCAGCAGTCCTCTCTATGGGTAATTATGTGCTTCAACTCAAAAATAATTACAGCCAAACTGTACAGAGGTTAACAGATTCCCCTCCCCCATCCCAGCCACAGGTCACCTCTCACAAGTTCTTCCCATTTCCCTGCCCAAGTCCCAGGTTCCCATTTACACCCGAGGGCGTTGGGACCTTCCTAGACTCTTTCTACTCAGCACCAACAACTCCTTCTCTGCCTTTCCTTCTCACCCTTGGGAGAAAGGAGAGAAACACGCAATACTGACTTGTGAAAACTCAGGTCAAAACTCCAGTAGCTAGAGATTCTGATTTAACTGATCTGGAGATGAAGCTTTTATTTTCTAGAAGCTTCCAGGTGACTGGATCACGCAGCTGGGGTCAAAAGCCCCCTGGGTTACAGGAGGGTAACTGATGGTATCCATCCAATTAAACCAATGCCTGGGGTGGGCGAGAGGTGGGGGGCGGGGGGGGGGAGGTGGCACGGAATTTAAAGTGACCTGTTTTTTTAACAGGCAATCTTTATCTTGTCTCTGGCAAAGAGAAGTCACATATTGCCCAACACAACAGGGCACATCACAGAATCCAAAGTCTGAGAAATTTGGCTCTTCCTAAAAAAGTTAAACGTAGAGCTATTAATAGCATAAAATTCAGCAATTCCACTCATAGGTATATACCTAGGAGAAAGGAAAACATACATCCATACAAAAACCAATGAATGGATAAAGAAAATGTGCTGTATACCCATACAATGGAATATTACTTGGCCCCAAAAAGGGATGAAAAACTAATATATGCTAAAAGATGGAGGAACCCTGAAAATATGATGCTAAGCAAAAAGCAGGATACAAAAAGCTATATATCTTATGATTCTGTTTATATGTAATGTCAAATATTGGGTAAATCCACAGGGGTCACTAGGGGAGGGGGAATGAGGGCTGACTGTTAATGGGTATGGGGTTCCTTTCTGGGTGTGTGATAAAAACCTTCTGGGACAAGATAATGTACATGGTTACACCACTCTGTAAATATACCCCAAATCATCAAATTGTACACTTTCAGAGAATCATATGGACTGTAAATATACATATCTCAGGAGAGCTACTGGTCTAACGCAGGGCGGGGAGCAGGAGGCAGCCCACAGCAGAAAGCATCTTTACAAGCGTGTTACTCCTAAAGACACACTCCCAGGTCCTGCCTTCAGAGATTCTGATCAGTAAATGGGGTAGAAAGAGGACACACAAGAAATCTCAATTTTCAACGAGGTAAGAGTTCTCTGATCACAAAAGCCTGAAGCACAATGACCTAACACTTCATTCCAGAATCTCAGAGAAGGATCAATGCAGATTACTCCAGGAGAGGCCTGGGGGGCGGGGGAAGGGCAGAGCCTGGAGCCTTCCACAGGATGCTCTAACCACCTGCCATCCTGTGTCCCACGATTCCCTCTCCTCCCGGGCGTTCCAAGCCCTTGGTGAAGACAATGCAAGCGTAGCGCCCAGCAGTGTCTAGCTCAGAAGGCCTCCCTGGGCAGGCTGCACTTCTTTTTGATTCCAGAAATGTTAGCCCAGCTCCCAGGCGATTGGCAGTGAGCTGGAACTCAAACCCAGGAATCCCAACGCCCACGCATTCTCACCTCCAGTTCCCACAAAAGTCTCTTTGTTGGGGTTGGGTGTCTCCTGGAGGGCATGCCTCCTTCCCAGGGCTGGGAAGAGGAGGCGAGGGTGGTGTGTGGAATGGAATCTATGCCACCGACGTGCATTGTCTGCTCGCCAGGTTGCCCAATCCCACCACCCGAGGCGACGGATGGGAAGCGCTCTCCTGGGCTTGGCATGGGGCGTCCTGGAGGGAATCGGGGCCCGCCCCACCCCAGGCCTCGCTGCCCGCATCCCGCCAGTGCAGCAGGGCTTCAACGAACAACGGGGCTCTTGTTCAGACACGCATTTTAGCCAGTGAGGTTACCCTAGTCTAGAAATACTTCTAAATACATACATAGGCCAGTCCATCCTCAGGTCCACATGCTGCCCGGCTTTCGGCACAATGCTGGCCCCCATGGCATTTCATCTCCCCGGTGGCCCCGGCAACCACCTCTGTCCTCCTTCCTGACCCAGGTGAGGTCTCCTGGGGAACCAGAGGCAGAAGCCACAGGCTCACTAGCCTGAGGCCAGGTGATCACAGTAAGCCAGAGTTCTCCTCTCAAAGCCCCTGCCGCCTTCCCCAGGGAGATCTCTGCCCAAGGTGCCAGGCGGTCCAGGCTGGCGAAGAGGACCATCCCGGCCGAGGGGTCACACACTGAGCCCTCTGGGCAACAGGAGACACTCCCCTGTGGCTTTTCCTACCCTGGAGGAGGGGAGTCCGTTTTCTGAACCCCTCAGGAGCCTGAATGCAGGATGGGTACTCCACTAATAAGATCTCTGGCACACCCCCACTTCCCAGAGAGGGAAACTGAGGCCCCAAAGGTGCTGAGAGAAGCCACAGCTCTGGGCCCCTCTGCCTGGCCAGGAGAGATCCAGTACCTGAGGGTTCCTGAGGAAGGCCACAGAAATGCCCACCTTGATGGGGCTTCCAAGAAGGCAAGAGCCAGCTTTGAGCTATAAAAATACAGGATTCAGACTGTGACCAAAATACACAGAACGGTCTCACATTTAAATGCCTGCCTAACATCACTTCCGGAAAAGGCAACGGCAAGCCACTCCAGTACTCTTGCCTGGAAAATCCCATAGATGGAGGAGACTGGTGGGCTGCAGTCCATGGGGTCGCAAAGAGTTGGACACAACTGAGCGACTTCACTTTCACTTTTCACTTTCATGCACTGGAGAAGGAAATGGCAACCCACTCCAGTGTTCTTGCCTGGAGAATCCCTGGGACGGGGGAGCCTGGTGGGCTGCCGTCTATGGGTCGCACAGAGTCGGACACAACTGAAGCGACTTAGCAGCAGCAGCAGCAGCAGCACTTCTCCCCAGAGGGCTTCAACCACATGTTGTCCCTTTCGGTGCTTTAAACTTCCCACTGGATGAGTAAGGAAGCGCTACTCCTATTTTAAAGGTGAGAAACACATTCGAAAATGTGAAAGAAAGAACTAGAAGCACCTGTCAAGTTAATTGTTAACATCCTTTCGGATCGTGAGATTGTGTGCCTGCTCCCAAATTTAAGGAATTAGGAAGTATGGCTGGGGGAGGGGAAATAAATTTTACCAACCTGAAACTGCTCTGATATTTAATGGCTATAATTAAAAGGTGTCCTTCAAGCAACGGGGAAAAATAAAAAATAAATCCGTCTAATTTGAGTTGCCCTGGGGATCTGCAGGACAGACACTAATAAAACACTCCAGCCCCCATTGCTGTGTGTCCGACTCCGTGGAGAAATAACTATTTGTGGGCCACGTGCAGGAGTCCTGAGAGGCAGGCAATTGTCTTTATATTATTAACAGTAATGGAAACACACTACTCAGAATAATCATTCGTACATCATGCCAACCTGAACTTTCATTTCACTGTACGAGCTGCTGGGCATCAAAGCCAACAAATTTGCAGAAATGCTTGGGGAAGGAAGGAGGGGGAAAGAGAAGAAAGCCCAGCCCCCTACCTACCACCATCCCCTCACCCCATCCATTAGAAAACATATTTCTAAATAAATCACGAGAAAGCCCGATCTACAAAATATTCCATAGCGCTAGGTGAGCTGAAACCCCCAAAACATCATTTTCAAAAAAAAAATGTTCAGACCTCAATCTCACTGATTCATCTACCCCCACCTCGGTCCAAATTAGATAAAATGCTATCATGCTGCTGTTTTAAAACAGTGTCCGAGAAGGTAGAAAAGGTTACCCACAGCAAGCAAGGACTGCCATCCTCACCATAGCAACGCGCCTATTTATAATATGGTCTACCTGCTTCAAAGGCTTGTACAAGACACTCAAGGCAAGTCTAGTGCTACATCCAAGCCGAAGATGAGCCAGAAACTCTCATGAGCATGTCAATGAAACACTTCCAATTACATTACATGCCACAATTATTAGCATTGACTATCAAATTTTTTTTTCCTTTCCTCTGAAAGCAAAAGCAAAGGGGAAAATGAATTAAGACAGATTCTAGGACATAGGAGAAACTCAGCATGTGACTTTCCAAAGTGCTCTGGCTATTTTTTCTTAATGGTTAACCCCAGAGGCAGAGACAGGAAAGAGGGGTTTCGCAGGAGACCCACACCTGAGGGTGCTGATCATCTCCAGGGTCAGGCGCACACAGACTCGTAAGGTACCCACGGGCCCACAAGCAAGGCCTCGACCGTGCACACCAAACAGAGAAAGTCAGCCCAGACTCAGATCTACACTGGACCTTGAAAGGGAAAAGAGGTTTTTGTTTTAAAGGCAGAACTTGCAAAAGGATTCCAATTCACCCCCAAGGTACATGCTTCCAAAGAGGAACCCAGCCATATTCCCAGCAGCAGCCTTCCATTCCCATGTCAAAGTAACAACTACACAGCATCCAACCAGGCCCAGAGGCAAATCACAGTGTGGTCACTTACTAGCCATGTTTTTGGGGGAAAGTCCCCTAACTTTCTTCAGTTTTCTCATCTGTAAAATGGGGATGATGCACAAAGTTGCCCTGAGCATTCAGTTTAAAATTATACGGCACGTTCTAGAAACTGATACATAGCAAATGTTCAACAAACAACATCTATTCTCTTCTCTTTTTGCTACTTTGCTACTCGTATTAAAGTTCTTCCTGCAGTGATGACTGCCGAGCAAACAAAGCCTCAGTTCCCATACACGAGAGAACCACAAGAACACCTCAAACGTGAGGTATTTACCCTACCCTTATCACACAGCCATCTCATTTCATAGATAGAAAAACTGAGGCAGGACTCGCATATGTGCCAGTGATAAGGCAAACGTTCAAACCTGGGGGGTCAGAGGGAAGTTAAAAAAAATAGAAGGGTGAGTGACTTACAGGAACCGTGAGCAGAAGGCAGACAGAAAGAGATCCACACTGTTTCCATTCAGTCAAATGGAAGACAGACAAAAAGAAACCCTTGGACCAAAGTGAGTGGCACCGAAGGCAGGGAGTCACAGTTCCAGACACCCTACTCTGCTAAGCACTTTCTTCTCCCGAAAGACTGTGGAGCCCTACAGAGCAGGGGCTATGCCATTGCATCCAGGCATCCCTAGAGTAATGGACACACTGCAGACCCCAAATAAAGAGTCTATTTTTGCTGAATGCATTCAGGGCTGTGGACATAGGGGGAGCTTCAGCTTCATGATATTTCCCCCGAAGTGTTTCTTTACCAAAATAAAGGCAAAAGCCACAATGTTGTTTCATTCTGTTATCACCATAATCCTTGGAAGAATTTTTTTTTTCCTTTTTTATTTTTTATTTTAATTGGAGGGAAGAATATTTTTTACTGTATATTTTACAGGCAGGGAAACTGAGGTTTAGGAAAGTACCAGCTCAAGATCATACAAAGTCTCAAAACAGCAAAGCCAGAATTCAGAGGTGGGGCTGTCGGACTCTAGAGGCACGCCTTTAACCAACGTCAGACACTAGAGGCAAGCCTTTAACCACTTCGTTATTCTTGATCTTCCTCTTGATGTATCATGTAGAAGAGTTGTTAGTGACAAGCAGATGCCAATAAGTGTTTTCAAAATGGAAACAAAAGAAATGGGCAACTCAAGTTATAACTCCCAGGGCTCACAAAACCCTAGATCAACCACAGCTGAGAGCGCTTCACCTCAGCCTTGCATACCCACTGCAGACATCTTGGAAAAAATAGAATTCAAAGCATACCTTCAACCACCCATCTCTGCAAGAGAAAGCCCAGAAGCAATACCAGTGACATCAAATGGACTGGATTTGTTCAGGTTGAGAGTCCCTTGGACTGCAAGGAGATCAAACCAGTCAATCCTAAAGGAAATCAAACCTGAACATTCAATGGAAAGAATGATGCTGAAGCCCAAGCTCCGTAACTTTGGCCACCTGATGCGAAGAGCCAACTCACTGGAAAAAAACCCTGATGCTGGGAAAGATTGAAGACAGGAGGAAAAGGGAACGACAGAGGATGAGATGGTGGGATGACATCACCGACTCAATGGACATGAGTTTGAGCAAGCTCCAGGAGTTGGTGATGGACAGGGAAGCCTGGCATGCTGCAGTCCATGGGGTCGCAAAGAGTCAGACACAACTGAGCGACTGAACAACAAAGGAATTCAATTATTCCAAACCAGGAATCGAGCATCACCAAAGAAAAGGGAGCAGGAGGTCAGGGCAGCATCCATCTGGGTGGAGTTCTCGAACTTGACACCTTCTCAAAATCTTCGTGGTGGGGGAGTGGAGGCCACGTGGAAAAGGGAGGGACATGGAAAAGGCCCTAACACATCCTTTGAACCACAGCCTGAGTACTTCTCCACCAGAGAGAAACATAAGTGCAACAACAGTGACTTCTAAGTGTGCAGGCCGATTATAGCTTTACTTTCAAAAGAGCTTTGATTGATCTTTTTTGATAGACCTGAAATAAATTAAACCAGATTGACTCACTTGAGAATGGACTCTAATCCCTTAGTCAGATCCCGGAGAACTCAAACCAAACCAGCTGTTAATTTAGGCTTTATAAGATAAAGCATGAGAAATCCAAGCTGATGTACCCCAGAGCAAAGCTTACATCATCTCTGTAAGCAATCAACTCACTGCTTCTTTTAGGAACTAATCAGTTCCTGGGTAAGTGGGTGCCAAGCCTGTATTCTCACAGTGAAACTGGCTCAGAGAAAGGAAGAAAGGCGAGAGAGGAAGAAATATCCTGAGAAACACTGGGCTGACTCACTCCTCCACGAGTTCAGAACCAGCCCAAGACATTTCCCTTTGGCTTTTGCCTAGTCATCCATCTCCAGCTTCAGAAACTGCAACAGCTTGATCGGAGGAGCCTCAGCACCAAGTGAGAGGAAGCCACTGACACTCTTAATATTTCTTTAAAAAAGGGAGGGGGTGCAGAATTACCCAGAAAATATTTCCCACTACTTTTTTATCCCCTCATCTTTGAAGATCATACTGTCCCCTTTATCTTGGCTTCTGGGTGCCTTTGATTTGAATATAGGAATCCCACGGCTTTCAAGTGGCGGCTGCCCATGGCATTAATAGAGTTACCAAGCACATACATATACACACACACACACACACACACACACACACACACACACAACTACAGGCTTCTTCCCAAGCTACGCTCTACTCACTGACAGGCAGCCCTCCCAACTTTCACCAGCATTTTTTTTGGAAAGGGATTCATGCCTGCATCCCAAGTGAAGATGGAATTCACCTCTATGGGACCCCAACCACAGCATCACCCCAGAAGTCTCCAACACAGCCCCTTTCCTTCTGAAAAAAAAAAAAAAAAAAGCAAGGCTGCCAGCCTCTTGCTCCTAAACAATGACGTTTCATAGAACACTCTGTTTACCGAACATAAGGGGATCAAGAATTGAAATCCAATTTAAGGAATTATAGTGCCTTCGGACTGTTTTTCTTCAACGATGAAAAAAGACAGGCATGTTATTTCTGGAATTAAGCCAGAAGAAACTGATCCGTGTAGTAATACAAGAAAAAAAAAGAAAGAAATCAATGTATGTGTTTATGTATGTGGTTGGGGGGAGGGGAACAACGAAAACACGAGTTAAAACCTGAGCAGCAAAGTGAATTTGTCTCCTGCTATTGAATGATCCTAAAGCTGTAAGTCCTCTTTTTAATACCTATTTGACAAGGAGAATCCAGTTCATCTCTTGATACTTCTGAGAAGCAGAAACAATGTAACCAGAAAAGATGGCATGAAAATCAACCAAGAAGCCTGTCCACTCACCTTCATCAACAGCAAAATGAACTGGTACCTCAGCAAGAGTTAGAACCTGGTAGGCAGACAGACACCATCCCCTTTAAATAAAAGTAACCACTGCAGATCCATACTTAGCACTGGCCACTGTATGCATGTTTTCCTATTTAATCTTCTGAGATCCCTTTTGTTCCTGTTTTATAGATAAAAGTGCTGTGATTAGGGAGGTTCCAGAACTGGCCAAGACCCTACATGCACTAAATGGGTGTGATTTGAGATCCCAGCTGTGTCTAACTTGAGTGCCCGAGCCCTCATCCATCATCCTAGAATGTCTTCTTTTTACAGCAAAAATTGTTGAACTCCTGTTAAAAAGGCACTTTCACAGCTTCCCACCACCGTGCGCGTCCTGTGGAGGCATTACACAGATGAGCAAACTGAGACCCAGAGAAGAAGGCTCTGCACAGCCAGGCAATGCAGTGTCTTCAAACCTAGCTGTGTTCTGAGCTCCTGGACCCCTCACTCTAATTATGAAGCTGCATCCTCTGCCTTAATTAATTCTTCCCTACTGCCTTCCCAAAGACAAAGTCCTCCCTAGAGGAAAATGCCTTGCCTCACCAAGTGCTGCCTGGGGAAAGAGTTTTGCGATTGGTGTTAATTTGGGGGGAGGGGGGCAGAGAAAGGAGGCAAAACTATTAGATGAAGTAAATTAAGACATTTCTGAGAGGTATGGAATAAATCATCACTTAGGGGCACTGACCAATTAAAAAGGTCCAGCATTGCTCTGGATAAACGCTATAGCACCAGCCAGGATGCTACCAACGACAGAGGAAGGAGGCAGGAAAAATGCAAGCACCTCTGCAGCCCAAGGCCACTGACCAGCTACAAAGGTCTGGCCAGCACCAACAAAAATTCCATACCTTTCTAATGAACAAATCTGCTCAATACAAGTCTTTTTTTTTTTTTTCAAGGGAGATGGGAGGGCCGGAGAGTGTAAACACACTCATCCATTGTTTTACACCTCCCAAAGCCAAAAAAAAGTCCACTGACTGATTTCTGACTTCTCGTATTTCACTGTCTCTTTTCATTTTGGCCTCTGAAAAAGCTCAAGAGAGATAGCCATGAGAACAGACCAGTCTCCCAGCCCTGTGTGTCAGTTTGACCTCCTGCAAAACAGGGAGGTTTGAACTGGACCTTCCGGAACCAGGAGGTGTTAGAAACAATGGCTGCTGTCAAGTCAATTGGGAGAACCAATGTCATTTCTTAACCTCCACTGAGAATAAATCATTCCGGACAAGCTCCTGATTGTATCACTTTTGCCCAAGTGGAAGTGTGAACAGACCCGAGTTCCTCCACTAGCAGATTTTGTGCCCAGGAGAACCTCCCAGGAAAGTTCCAGCAAGGGGACCTGTGTTGTGGGCAGGGACTCAACTGCAGAGACGCTACCCGCTTCCCCCACGGGTGCTGGCACCCAGAGTCCCGGAGCAGCTGGCTTCCAATCACAGGCTTTTCAGGCCTCTTGCCCTCAGTAACCCACTAGGGCCGCTTGTCTCTGAGGCAAAGTGCAGGAGGAGGGGGCTGTTACACGCTTATTACAAATCCAGACAAACAACAGCCTGACCACAGCGGCCCTAGGCAACTCCCTTATAAAGAAAGAAAGAAGTAAGTGTTATTGGGTTCACAAGCCAGGAGCCAGCCCCTCTGCCTTTCAAGGCCCCAAAAAGATGCCTTTTAAAATCTATGTTCTTTAATGAAGTTCGAAGCAATAGAAATTTGCCCAAAGAAGAGAGCAGGCCCTAGGACTAAAAGGCCACAAATTCCTGTCTAGCTGTCACTAATTTCATGCCCATCAGAAGCTGAATAATTCGAAGTCCAGTCTCCCGATCGGTTTTTTGTCTGCCCTCCCCAGGGAGATAAATTATGTCACAAAACAGACTCTTCCACCCTAGGGCTCTTCAAAAGGTATTCTGGCCTCCTGACTCGACCCACTCTCTTACAGGAGAAGTCACTCAGAGCCAGATTCTTTTGTCGGCAAGGGGGGAAGAAAAAGCAGAAAAAGGTGTGTGATACAGTACATCACCACTTGTCACCTCGGCAAGAGTGTTAACAGCAGTGTGGCCAGGGTGATCCACTGTCCCCGTTTGCCTGGGGCCGATGGGTTTCCCAGGACACCCAATTGGTAACAGTAATGACACCACATAACCTTTCTCATGGACCAAGCGCTGGACTAAATCTCCTTGCAGCATCTCACAAAAACCCACACAGTAGGCAAGCCCGCTTATGAAACCCATTTTCCACAGATGCGAAAATTGAGGCATGGAGCCACGAAGCCATCTGCCCAATTTAAAACTTTTCGGCTTTACGTAAAATAACAAAATCAAGAAACAGAAAGGGGTGGAAATCAAATGCTGGGATAAAGAAAAGTTCATACATGACGGGAAATTCTGACCTGGAAACTCGTTAATGAGGAAAAAAATATTTCCTGCCAAAGGAGACGAGAAGAGAGAGCAAGGGAATCGGAGGAAATTCAGAGAACAGGAAGATCAATCACAAGTTGGTCTAGATGTTTCCAAAATAGTCCTTAGAGGCATTACATAACTAACACAGAAAGAGAGAGGAGAAGCCCCAGGTGGGGAGCCTGTGACCAGGACGGGAACAATGGCTCTGTAGCCACTTGCCAGGGCACCGGGGCTCCAGGCGAGATCTTCAATCTCAATATTCCTGCAGAAGGCCATCCCCAGGCTCCCTGTCCTCAGACTCCTACAACCCAGAAACCCTGGTACCTCTGGTTCCCAAGCAGCCAAGTTGACAAGCCGTGATGGCAACTAGAAACCACAAACCATGAAGGGAACCAGAAGTCGGTCGAAAGATAAAAATCCACTCTCACGGAAAAAGCAACGATAACAGAACCACGGAGGTCGAAATCAAAACCATATCTGCTTTGCATGGGGCATGTGGTTTTGTGTGTGTACTTTCTACATGTCAGCTCATCCGTTCCCGTCACGTGCAAGTCACTGTCGGGCTCCTTTAACTGCTATGCAAAACCAGGGACCCGGAGAGAAGCATTTGGGCCAAAAATTCCAATAAGAGCAGAAGAAGAAAACACTAGGTAACTCTCGCTATTATTATTATTTTTTTTAAAAAAGGAACCTCCCCGGTGCTCCAGTGGTTAGGACTCCACACTCCCAATGCAGGGGTCCTAGGTTCGATCCCTGGTCAGGGAACTAGACCCCACAGGCTGCAACGAAGACCCAGTGCAGCCAAATAATAAATAAATAATTTTTTTCAAAAACAGTTGTGGACGCAGGACACCCAACTAAGCCTACAATGAGGATTTTGGTGCTTTTCCTACACTCTCTTAAAATGACAAAATCATAGCAGGAGTAGCATGCTTCTGGGGAAATGATAAGTATATTCAGGTTTATTTTTTGATGAAGATAAACTGGCAAATGTAACCCAACTAAAAAGCCACCAGAGTGAAACACAGCTTTTTTTTTTTTTAGTTGCCTTTTTTGGTTGGGGGGCGGGGCAGGCATGGGACCCCCCTCCAAGGAAAAAGGGTCTACCATGTGACTGAAGCCTTTTCTTCTAGAAACCCTGAGTGCCAATCCTTCAGACACAAATGGCCTCACACGTCAGGTTTTCTGTGGGGAGACATTTGTCATCTGTGTTCACTCACCAGTGTGAAAATGTGACAAGTGACAAGTTTTTTAAAACAACACAAAACAAAATCGGGTGCACAAACCACATTGGTGGTTTGCTAAACACATCCTTTTGAGCTTGGGGGCATTTTAGAACATTCCTTTAAGTTCTCTTTCACACACACACACACACACACAAAAATTGCCTGCCTACGTTGGGTCAGTGAGGGTTTTTTTTGTTGTTTTTTTTTTTAATTAACAGGAAAATTCTTGGCTTCTGCAGCAATGATTAAGAAATAAATGCTGCTGGATTCCAAAATAAAAACTAAGTGACTGGAGACCAAGAGGAAAGAAGAAGGGAGGTTTGCTTTCGATTTTAAGGATAAAAACCAAACGAAGAACTCTCTAAATCCTGAAACATCTCCTGAATTGTCTTATAGATTACATACATCAATTAATCTCTTATCGAGAACTTGATACCATAATTTTTTAATTCTACAGAAAATAATTTTAAGCTAAAGAGTTGATATTATCTCACTATTTCATTTTTGTACCATATTTTAAATGTTCCTAGGTCTTTTACTATATCTTAGGATCTAATCAAAATCGCAAAAATGCCCCTTTGTGCACATGACTGCCAGATTTCAGCTCCATTCTGTTCAGAAAGGGACAAGTTAGTCAAGAAAGCAAGCCTCCAGAATCCTGAAAAGACTTACCCCTAACACGAACAGGCCATTCTACCCACTCGATAGACGCTTTTTTCTTTTCTTTAAGAGTCTATTTTCCAAAAAGCCCCTGATTCATTGCCTGCCCAGGGTACACTGTCTATACCCCACCCTCAGGAGTATAAATCTTGAAAGCGCTTTCGAGCCAAAGCAGACAGAGCCCCCATAAAACTCATGAATGCAAAGGATGCTCCCTCTTTCAGTGCGAAGAAACTTCGTTCAGATTCAGAAGCCCATCTTGATGTTTCTCCCAAATTCATTTAGCTGCATTACTTATTTTGAAATTATTGGGAGGTCTACCAACAGGCAGGTCAACCTGACGGCTTCACTGTGCTGGTGGGTTTTGGTGGAGATGACAGTTTAAATTATCTCAAAGTGTTCTGCCTAAATTGTACTGCTAAACTAGTTCAGAATATCCAGATTCAGTATTGGGCCGTACTGGTAAAGTCTTAATTTTTTATCATCATCCTGAGATTGGTTCTTCAATGGAGTTGAAGAAAGGAAGCAAAATCGTAATAAATTTGCCTCTGGGGAAAAAAGATTGCCCGGAATGGACACTCAATGTATATACCACAACCATATACAATGAACTGTACCCCAATTACAGAAAAAAAAGACTCCTAGGGCTTTAACCTCCATTTACACCAGCACTCCCAATGGTCAGATTTATGGGCTGGGGGCAGGAGTGCACAACCATGAATTTCTTGGTGGTTCACTGCCAAGCTCCTTACACACTCCAGTCTTTCAAATGCTCCTTTCAACAAGCCAAGAGTCCAAGTCCAGTCTACTCCACAAAAGAAAAGAAAGAAGAAAACCTAAAACCAAAAGAGAAAAACCAAACAATAACAGACTCAATGGAAGGCTTTACCAACTCCTCCCAAAACAAAAGGAAGCTAACTGGAGTCTTCTAAGAACACCCTGGAACAAACCAATACTGGGCCGGGGGAGGGGATTGGGGGGTGGGGCAGAGGTGGGGTGGGGGCGGGGGGGGGGGGGGTGGGTAACATCAGAAATCTTTAGTTATAAATCATAAAATTCCTAGGAATGCAAACTACTGGGTAAATCCAGAAGACAGAGTCCTTATAGATCCTAATGAGTCGGAGTTGTGGGAACACCAGTCTTTAGCTCTAAATTCTACTTTTCTAAAGTCCAATGTTCAATGAATACCTCACCAGTGGATACTGAGCACCCACGACACACAAAGCTGGGTTACCACTCAATACTATTTTAAAATAATAGAAAAGTTTAAATAGACAAGCCCTTCCAAACTCTCTTCCAGATATGCACCCTATATGCATTTCAGAATAATCATGCCCTCTTAACTGCTTTCCAGCAGAGAATCAAATGCCCCAAGATTATCAATTTAAACTTAGCTGTTCTTTTTCCTCTCTTTCTCTCTCGCTCTCTTTTCCTCTCTTAAATCATCATCCAAGAACTAGAAAGAGCATTTTCTAGGCTTCCTACTACAAGGCTTGGAAAAACCCACAAGGATATTGGGGAGCTGGGAACACAGAAGAGGAACCTCAAATTTCCTTTATATTTTGGACTGTCAGCAGCATTTAGGAAAAACACCTCCTCTCATTTCTGCTTCACATGTTTTCCTTATTGGTTCATTTACACAGCGCTGCTCTGCGGACGGCAGTTAGTACATCGTTTTGTCATTTCTGCCTTTCCTCGCCATTAGTGCAGGCTGCTGAGACGACACCCCAGCTGCCTCCCCAAGTGGCCAGCAGCATCCGCACATCCCTTCCCTCCACGCGGTCCCCCCGTTGACTAATGCTCACCAACACTCATACATCATTCCCAAATTGGTCCAAATGAATTAAACACAGCTCTGCTTAACATTACGAGATTTAAATGGATTTTCTCTCTACAGGTCTGCCCCATAATTGGGTTTATCCATCTTGTTGAAGTACAGTTTACACTTGCTAACATCACGCCAATTCAAGCTACATTTTCTGCTCCAGTGGCAGGAGCAAGGCAGATTTGTCATCGGATCATAACAGGTAATTCAAACAACAATTAGTTTGATGACGGCCCGTATGTCAATGTCTGCTCCCAGCAGCTCGACACACACTCTCAGCTCTCTGTTCCTCAAGACGAATTGTCTTCACAATTCTTCGATTTCAATCATCAGCAATGCTTACTGAATCAACTTAAAAACTATTGACACAAGACTATCTTCCCTACAGGGTAGCCTCACCAAAGCCCTAGTCACCTTCCTGCCCCAACAAGAACGGGCTACTACCACACACACATTCATTTTCAAGCCTTGAACAATTTCTGACTGTCAACCAAAGTTCTTTATTATTCTAGTGTCACATCGAAACCTCAAAATTCAGGGAGGCACAAGGTTTGGGAATAGAAAGGAACAAATTTGCTCGCACAAGCTCAGGTATCTACAAGAAGGAAAATGCTTGTTTAATGATTTTTTTTTTTTGGTAAGTCCCCAACAAGAATCCATGATAACTGTCAAAGTCTGAGAAAATGTTATAATCCAGTGGATAAGACTACTTGTCATTAAAAATAGTAATAGTAAGTTAACTAAACTCCAAGCATCTTGAAAATTAGAAGACAATCACATACATATAAACCAGCCCAACCATGCTTATCCATTGTTTCAGCAACGCCACAGTCATTAAGACAGGGTACAAATTCATGTGCTGAAGGAGAACTGAAATCAAAACATGAGATACCTGGGAAAGAAAATCAAGTTTACATAGGGATTGAAGGCCTATCTCAAATTATTTGGATGAGTACTAAAAAATATACATATTGGACTCTCATGCTGTGAAACAGGCTGTTTTGAAAAAAAATGCAAACTCATATACTCTGTTCCCTTTCTGCCCACAGTATGCAGTATGTAAACACACTCCCCTGCCGTGTACCTACTACGGCCCAGGCATTCCTGCACAGCGCTCTAAGGAGACAACGAGGAGTAAGACACAACCTCAGAAAAATGTTACAAGGACAAAGGCAGGATTTTCAAGTGACATAAGAGAAATGTATACAGCAACCAACAGGAGTCATAAATCTTTGTTACCCAGAAAAGATAGTCCACGTTATCAAATTTATCATGTGTGATATTCTTGACAGGAAATAAAAAATATACAACGCATGCCGGAATAAGGCAGATTCGAAATCTATAAACGAGCACTTCACATAGTTCTCAGTTAAAAACAGCTGCTTGTATGTATCAGTCCGCGTGCCACTGCCCTGCCCACCTCATCACAGACCTGATGGTACTTCATCTCCCCACCACCTTCTGAAAACAGGCATTATTATTAACAGCATCATTCCCATTTTGCAGATTAGGAAATGGAGGTCTGGCAGAAACTGGATCTGAACCCAGGTTATCTGACTCCAGAAGCATGAGCTGAACACACTTGTACCTGTCCCTTTAACATGCAAAGCTAATGCTCCCATAGCCTTAATGGAAGGGTGCTCACTCTACGCTGATAAACTGAGCTCCATGGTTCTCAACCAGGCGCAATCTGGGCCCCCGCAGGACATTTGGCAAGTTCTATAGACGTTTTTGGCCGTGGCGTTTTTGTTGGGTGCTAGTGGCATGCAGAGAGTAGAGGCCAGGGCCAGTGCTAAGCAAACATCCTGGCATGCACAGGACAGTCTTCTGTGCAACAAAGAATCATCCAGTCCAAAATGTCAATAGAGTGCTGTGGTGGAGAAGCCTGCACTAAGGCGTCATATCTCATCCAGCCCACAAAGACATGCCAATATCCGGCCTGGGCCTCAATCAGTGTAGAAGTTGGTGCAACCAAGTGTCTTTCCGGCTGGCACCTCAAAACACTGTTTTGTGAAGATGGTTCAGAGAGTCCACAAATATTCAGTTCTCATGTTTCATTTTGTAACATGCCAAAGACAAAGAAATATATAGTACCTTGGCCTACTTTGAGGCTTTACATATTTTTAAAGTCTCAATGTATTTACTCATTAAAATATTAACCTGCCAACCCCCCAAAGGTTTTGGCTCTTGAACCTTCAGGAAGAATGGCCTTCCATTTCTGTTTAATAGAAGAGTATCCTGAGATTCCAAGGGAAATGATTCCAAAAAAAAAAAAATTGCAGCCACTTATCAGTTTGACCAGGATGTGATACCACGCAACCAAACTCAACTCCAGAAACAAATTAAGTGCTAAGCTTGATAAGCCTGCAAATGTCAACCATAACCCACTTAGAAATGTCTGTGCTTAGCTAAACGGCCCCACGATTTTCAGGGACTTTATAAAGAGCAAATACTATTATAAAGTGCAGCTTATAAAATGAAGTTACTAGGAATTCCCTGGCAGTCCAATGGTTAGGACTCAGGGCTTTCACTACTGGAGCCCCGAGTTCAATCCCTGTTCAGGGAACTAAGATCACACAAACCGCTTGGGAGTTTGGGATTGACATGTACACACTGCTATATTCAAAAGAGATAACCAACAAAGTCCTACTGTATAGCACCAAGAACGCCACTCAAATATTCTACAATAAGCTGAATGGAAAAAGAACTTGAAAAAGCATAGATACATGGACTTTGCTATACACCTGAGACTAATACAACATTGCTCATCAACTATGCTCTAATATAAAATTGTAAATAAATAAAGGGCTGCAAAAAATTTTAAATAAAATGAAGTTACTAAGACAATGCAACCAGCTGACTGCCACAGACCAGACCTTTACACCTACTGGCTGTGGTCCTAAAGGGGGACACATATGGCTAATGGAAGTTGTGTCCATCCTTTCTGGCTGCTCTAGTCAAAAACAAACAGACCTTCTCTCTGTATCCTCATCAGCCCTCTTAGAGGCCATGAAGGCTGGGCCCCAAATGCCTTAATATGGTGGAGAATGAACAGATACAAATATCTCAACTCGTACAAATACAGTGATGCAATTAGAACAGATAGAAGTTAAAAACCAGAAAGTAAAAACTGGACTGTTTTCTTTTATCTGGCCAATGTAATGCAACTGCTCTTGGCTCAGACAAGAGGATAACTTCTCCTTGAAAGATGGACATTAAGCCACGTCGGACCCCTGGATTCCTGTTCTCAGCCCTGTTTCCACCAAGCGGTGGGACCTCGGACAAACCAACTCGCCCCTTTGTGCCTCAGTTTCCTTGTCTTTCAAAGCAGACTCTACCTTTGTTCCCCTCCCAAGAGTGCTCTAGGGTCCAAGACCGTTAGCCCCTCTTGAAGTGTCAGAAATGCAGAATCCCAGGCCCCACCCCAGAACGACTGATTCCACATCTGCCTTTTCACAGCAAGGGAAGTCTGAGCAGCACTTAAGACTGCCAGGTCCCTCAGCTTCAGGCTCCCATAGGCCCTCACACAGGAACAGCAGAGTCCCTCCTTCTCTCACTGGCACTGAACAACTCAAAGGACAATGACCATCACCAAGATTACCTGGTAAAGAAACTCTCAAAAGAGAAGACTCTCACCACTGAACGGACATCCTTTTAGAACTTTCAACCCAAACAGTCTCTTCTCCCCCAGGGAAAGAGTCAAGCTAAAATAAGCCAATGAACAAACAAGAGATTTTACAGCAGTTGTTCTCATGTAACAACATGCATCAGAATCACCCAAAGAGTGGGCTGGGATACAGATTTTGGCATCCCCCTCAGCGGGGACACTGTCTTTAACGCTCCCATGGGGACTGTGACGTGAAACCAGAGTTGGAAATGCTGCCCTTGCTCAGTGGGTCTCAAAGTGCTATCGTCACAGAAGGGACATCAATCTTACCTGAAAATCTGCTAAAGCTACAAATGTCAGGACCTACCTAGACCTATAGAACCTGAAACTCTGGCGGGGCCACAATCTGGGTCTCAACAAACCCACCTGGCACTTCTCAGGTGATGCTTGCTCCAACATGTGAAACAGAGACCATTCGTGATGATCGAGGACCTCAAAGGGGCTGAACCCCAGGATTCTGTATTTCGGAGCATCTCCCAGATGGTTCCTCTGTATACAGCCCAGAGAGCCAGTTCATCACCACCACTTTAGGAACCCCAGGGCCTACTGAGCATTACATTCTGAGCAGAGAGAAGGCAGCACGAGGTTGTGTGGTACAGGCTCTCTCCAGTCTGACTGCCCAGATTTGAATCATAATTCCCTGACTCAGTTCAGTTCAGTCGCTCAGTCGTGTCTGACTCTTTGCGACCCCATGAATCGCAGCACACCAGGCGTCCCTGTCCATCACCAACTCCCGGAGTTCACTCAAACTCACATCCATCGAGTCGGTGATGCCATCCAGCCATCTCATCCTGTCGTCCCCTTTTCCTCCTGCCCCCAATCCCTCCCAGCATCAGAGTCTTTTCCAATGAGTCAACTCTTCGCATGAGGTGGCCAAAGTACTGGAGTTTCAGCTTTAGCATCATTCCTTCCAAAGAACACCCAGGACTGATCTCCTTTAGAATAGACTGGTTGGATCTCCTTGCAGTCCAAGGGACTCTCAAGAGTCTTCTCCAACACCACAGTTCAAAAGCATCAATTCTTTGGCACTCAGCTTTCTTCACAGTCCAACTCTCACATCCATACATGACTACTGGAAAAACCATAGCCTTGACTAGACAGACCTTTGTTGGCAAAGTAATGTCTCTGCTTTTGAATATGCTATCTAGGTTGGTCATAACTTTCCTTCCAAGGAGTAAGCGTCTTTTAATTTCATGGCTGCAGTCACCATCTGACTATCTATGGGCAAAACATGTCTGGTGTCTGAGTCTACATTTCCTGATTCACAAAACAGGGATAATGGTGGTAAAGAGTAGCTACACCATTTGGGTTTCCTTCTGTGTCATTATGAAGAATCAATAAATAATTTGCATCCAGCACTTAACACCAGACCGAACGTGTCGGGAGAATTCAATAAGCAGAAGCTGCTATAACTATCAGCTGTTGCTACTGCCTCTCATCCCTAAGACCAAGCACATCACTGCCCAAGCTACTCTACCACAAACAAAGAAATGCCGCTTTGTGAGCCATGCAAAAGTTTCTGGTTCTCCTTGAATAATCAGGGGGGACAAAGGCCTCAAAAGCTCATCAGAACCCAAGGGCAGTCTAGTTTCTCACTCAAAACGAGAAAAAGTTACCCATCAAATACTTGGCCAGCCATCAATTTTTACTTGGCAAGTGAAAATGACTGAGCAGCAGATAAGTGATCAATTGACTGATTCAGAAGCCTCTGGGGCAGCAATTCTAAACCTTTGGTAGGCAAAACTCAGAACCCTGATTAAAAATGTAAATCTTCGGACCAAGAGGGGTGCTTATAAGTCAGTATCCAAATCATTACTAGAATTGAAGCTCCCTGATGAACTCCCTGGGGGCCTGGCACACACATAATTCACAATAAATATTTCTGAATGAATGAACAAGACTTCTGAGGTGTGGACTTCAATTAGACAATTAGGCTAAAATGCCCCACTACAGCAAACGAATGAATCTTTTGAATGAGTTAAACTGGTAGCCAGAGGCTTTGTCAAATTACTCTAGTGAAATGGCATCTAAGTCTGTCTGTCTGTCTCTCTCTTTCACATACATAAACACACACTAACTGCATTCCTTGTGGAAAGTGGACATGAAGCCTCACAGCCAGTCTGGTGATGGGACTAAAGAACTGGACCAAGAACTGAAGCTGCTTCTCCGAGTTCTTCCTCTTAGCCCAGATTTGCTCCTCAGTGAAGAAGCAAATCCTCAAGAAACCTGAAAGGCCAGGAAACTTGTGGAGCAAGGGAGGGCCTCGAACACAAGAGATGACCACTTGAAACATGAACTGGGGCAAGGCCAAGCCCTCTCAAACATCCCACCCAAACCCACTGGTACAATTCCCTGGCCATTTTCATTACAAACACCAAGGATCCAGTAGTGGAGGAAAAAGATGGACTCTGAGCCACAGCACTTCAGGAATCTTAACAATGTTAAGACTCAGACAAGACTCCGTGTCAAGTTCACATTCAAGACTAAAGGACCAAAAGCGAACAAGGACACTCTCCAACTTGTATGCTTTTTCTCGCTGGCTCCACAAAGCACCCAGGCTCCGAAGGAGAGTCCTTGGGCCATACTGAATCATGGCAGATGAGTTCTATGACCAAGCAGAAGGGAATGGGCTGGTGGAACTCGGATGGAAGCCTGCAAGCCTGAGGATGAAAGGGAAAGCAACACCCACTGCAGAATTTCCACCACTCAGCTGTGTAAACAAATAAAACGGTCCATTTCTTCTGGATCGTCTCCTAGTTGTCTTTGTGCACGCACACAGACACACACACACAGAAACCACTTCACATCTGAAAAGAAAAACAACCAAGAAAGGTCTACACAGTTTGTTTTTGCTGCGTGTGGAGTTTTTTTTTCCTAAATCACATCTGACTTGGTGTTAAAACATCAACCTTTGGCCAAAATACTCTTAAAACAAAGGCTTAATTGGTTCTGAAGTCGCCCTTTTGAAAAACAAGGGAAATGTCTTCTGTGGGTCCTGACCTTGATCTCAACACTGCTCGTGGAGTTGGAAGGAGTGTGGGAAGAGCTCTCTTTGGGGAGGCAGAGGAGATAGTGCCTAAACCGTTATCCATGTCAACTGCAGGGTACGCCTGGGAGGCACGGAAAGGGGGACCCCAGGGTCCACCTCTGCACTCAGCCTGCACCTTCTCTTCCGGGTTAACAGAGACAGTGGGAGGAGTTCCCAGGAGCTTGAGCCACTGGAGCTTGGGCAAACGGGCCTCTGACCCCACTTAGATCTTTTTACTGCTCCCCTTCCTATGTATCCCTCATACCCAACCACCACTATGCTGGCGCATTTCAAATAGCATCACGTGAAATCCAGAGTTCAAGCCCCTCTCTTAAAAAGGCAATGCAAGCGAAGCACATACTACTCTCCCAGTCTACTCCTGAGTCTGAACAACAGAACCCAACAAATACAGTCCTCCAAAAGATGCAGGTGAGAAAGTAACTAGGGCCTTACATTCGTAACAGCAGGACGCAGGAACAAATATCCATTAGGCACCCAAATATCCTAAAGCACAGAAAGGACACATGCATCATGGAATATTAAGTGACAATGAAAAAAAAAGCAAACTATTCTACAGGAAATAACAGGGATGAAATACACACATAATGCTGAGTAGAGCCAGACACGAGACTGTATTCTACACAATCCCATTTCTAAGACGCTAAAAAAGCAGGCAAAACTAATCCATGGTGATAGATGAAACTAATCCATAGCAAGAAGTTTTGTCAGCAGTGGGGGAAAACTCTGAATAAGCAAGACTGCAGGGGACTTAGTAATACTCTTTTGCAGGGCCCAACAAACTACAGCCTATGGGTCGAGTCCAGCCACTGTTTTTATAAATAAAGCTTTATTGAGACCCAGCTACACCTACACCTATTCCCTTAGGTATTGTTTTTGGCTGCTTTCACACACAATAGTAGAGTTGAGACACTGCCACAGAGATTGTTTGGCCTACAATGCCTAAAATATTTACTGTCTGGCCCTTTATGGAAAAAGCATTCCACCCCATTCTACCTATTGAGCTGGAGGATGGTTTCATGATGACAGAAGTAAGAAGAAGTTCATCCACCTCTCCACTAAAAATCTGTGCAGTGTGCTGTACTTATACATCATAAAACTCTCTACAAGTCCATAGAATTAAATATCTATGTCTTTTTTTTGAAGGCCTTTGAATTTGTATTTCAATTATATTTGTATTAACCATTTAGGATGAATACGGCTTCTGTGCTGCTCTTGTCTTTTCAAAACTGAGAGGAGCTAGGAGATTCTCAAGAGTGGGGAAGCTTCCAACACATCAATTGATACTGTGTCCAAATCTCTCTTAGAAGAATATGATGCCTTTATAGAATCACTCAGTTGTTGTTTGGTCACTAAGTCACGTCCGACTCTTTGCAACCCCACGGACTTTGGCGTGCCAGGCTCCTCTGTCCTCCACTATCTCCTGGAGTTTGCTCAAATTCATGTCCGTTGCACAGAATCACTCAGAAACCATTCATATAAACGCTGCACTTGGCCAAGTCCTGAGATTACAGGAGGGACGGGAAAGGAAAGGAGTGGGAATCTCATGTGATACATGGTGTCATACTACTCGAGGTTATTTTAGGGTATAGCTTAGGAGAGCAACCAGCTCAGCTCAGATTGAAATACAGCATGTATTAAGGCTAAACAGTCTTATATTTCCTGGGAAGAAAATTCTGCTCCGACAAGCACATCGCATGTAAGCCTTAGTGGAGAATGGGGGATAGGGAAGACATCCGCTCCGCTCTGCACCAAAGGAGGGCCGTCCTCTTGTTCCACTGCAACGTGGCTACTTGGCTGCCATGTGCCTGGGGGACAATTTTATTGTGTCTGAGGTTTCCTTTTTCTTTCCCTTTGCTTCTTTTGTTTTGGTTTGCCATTTATCCTTTGATGATCAAACTACAATCACAGCTAGATGCCTCTTGGCTTCCCCTTGTCCTGGTCTAGCAGAGATTGGGGGAGAATGAATACGCAAAGGCATGGTGGTGCTGGGTCTCTCATAAAATGTGTCTCTGTTTGCCCACATGGGCATCAGGCCCCGGCAAACAGAAGCAGGGAAGAACAATACTACCTGTTCATGGAGGAATAGTAATGGTTTCAGTCCTCCAAACAATGAGCTCTGTAATTTACTCCATTTTCCTCCTGAGAACGCGCTTCACATGGCCCGCACCGTGCCAGGTGGTTTGGAGAAAGATGAACTGCCCGGTCTAACAAGGGACGCTTCAGCAACGGGTGTAAAGACACAACAGCTGCTCTGGTCTCGGCTGGTCTCCCAGTGACATGGCCCCAGCCAGCCTTGCCACACCAAGATAAGGGCCATGATGCTATTCAACCTCGACAATTCCCACACCCCGGGCAGCAGGACTTCCCAGCACTCTACTGAGAAGTCGTAGGCCTCAGGACACTGTTCCTCATCCATTTACCATGGGTTAGGATTTGGGTTTGTTCTCCATCCAAGCCCTGAGCCTGTACCCTTTTCCAGGAGCAAAATTTACTGTGCTGTTCATCAAAAGGAAAAAGGGTCCCCCAGGGAGAGGACCAGCAAGAACAGCAGCCTTGGAAACCTCTAGGGGTGGAGGGACACTATCAAAGAGCTGCACTTTCCCCTAAAATCCACACATGGATCAGCAGCACAACTGCAGAAGGAATCAAAATATTTTTAAAATAAGTTACTGTCACCTTGAAATGAGTACAAAATATTAGGGCCCCAACCAAATAACCGTGTCTGCCGAGTCCTACTTTTCACTGACAGAATAATTCACAATTGACCTGGGGCAAAGGGCTACTGGAAAGTCTTCTCCAGGCTGTGGACCACATACGCACACACAAGTTATCTATCTGCACACGCAAGGGAAGAATGGAAATGCTATCACCAAGCGACACCAACTTCCAAGGAGAGAGGACCCCAAAGCCAGACTTGAACACTCCCATGAGTTTCAAACACCTCCCCTCGAAGGGTTAACCCAGAAGCAGAAGGACTCAAGAAGTTTCGGCACCATCAGTTACACCATGAGGTCCATCCATCCTGGCCAGGGCCAGGCAGACAGACGAAAATCGTATTAGTCTGGTCTCCCTCCACTACTGCACTCTATTGGCATCAGTTCAGCTCTGAGTCTATATTAGTCCGTGATTTGTTTAGCCTTTGGATTTAAGAGAATGGAAGTACTACGTGAGCAGGAAACAGGACACTCAGCAGAAGCTCCGTCGCCTTTCCCTCCCAGCACTTCCAGTGTCATATATCAACAAGTCCGAGAGAAATCAACATTTCAGAACAATCAGGTCAAAAGTGATATTCTTAGCGCCACTTAACATGATTTTGATCCACCGGAAACAACTCTCTGGCTGTCACACAGCCTCTTCTCCCATCTCATCCCCCTTAATTCTTCCCATTCACACTCTGTCACCTCATTTGACTCCCAATTTAAGACCCCTCCTGAAACAAAAAACAGTAGCCAAACTGGCGTCCGTGTGCCCATCATGCCTGATCAAGATGCTCTTGACAAAAAAACATAGGTTTCTCCTGCTTTCTCTATCTTTAATTCATTTTAGCAGCTTTTCTTCTGCCCTTGTTTCTTCTTTGCTTCCCACCTCCCCCAAAGAATCAACCACCACCACCACCACCATCATCATCCCCACCATCATCATCATCACCACCATCATTATCATCACCTCGGTTGGGGAAAGGGTGGAGGATAAAAGACACAAGAGACCTACATATTAACAAATCAAACTTCAGGATCTCTTGCATGTCCTACCTGAATTGCAATCTGGTGTTCAATCGTTTTGTACGCAGAGTAATGTGTGCTCCCGGACTGAAAATGGAGCTGTAGAAAAGAAACCAAATCAAAGCGTTCTGCTTATGTCACAAACTACAAGAAAACATCTTAAGCAGTTTATGAATAGCAGACAAACCTTCCTAGATTGAACTGCAGCCTTGGCATTCAATCAAGACCTGTGTATTTTTATTTGTTGCTATAAATAAGATGCTCATAATAATCTAAGGTTTTTAAAAAAAAAAAGCACCTATTCAATAAGCAAAAGGGAGGGAGGTGGAGGGGGCCAGGAGTGAGGATCAATGACATGAAAAGGAAAGACGGACGCCCATTAAGACATAAAGGAAGCCAGTGTGCTGAGCAAGATGCTGCAGAAAAATTAACTGTGTGCTGCAAAAATCATCAGAATTGCGACACGTAGGCGAGAGGGAAAGACTGGGAGAGAGAGGATGTGAGAAGCCACAAGACTGCAAAGGTACAAGCCCCCCCCAAGTGCTCCCCCCGCCAGAGTTCGAGTAACTGGGCTCTCACCCTCAAACACAATTCTATTTTGGGGAAAACAAATGTGGCAGGCAGAGAATTCAGGGGCCACCCGATGCCTTATACATTCTTTCACAATGACTAAGCTATCAGTCCCAGGACAGCTCAGGACAGCTCTTGCAACCCACACGCACTCTAGGAATCCACACTTCCCCAAAGAGGGAGCCAACCAGTGCCCAAGAGCCACTGAAAGTTCTGAAGACCACCTATTCAGGGGCCCAAGGGTGAAGGTATGCCCCGGGTTCACCCAGACCACCCCCCCACCACAGCAGAAGGCTAAAGTCTCTCCTGGGCCTTTCCCCTTGAAGACCTATAGACCCCCCAACAAAGAAGTGGGTAGCCCTAAATAAAAAGGAATACCAAGATGGCTCTCCAAATTTTTCTTTTCCCCAATAATACTTTTTAATCTTGGGCTCCTACCAATTGGGAAAACAAACACCATTTGCTGACTGATTTTATAAACAACACAACAATCACCAAAAGGTCTCAATAATATCTGAAGATGCATTTTAATTGACCATAAACGAACAAATGATGAAGAATCACACGGTCTTAGGAAATTGCTGTCCATCCCCCTCACAGCAATAATAGGCAGATCGGTTGCATTTCCAAACACAGAACTGTATTACTAGAGCAAACTACCGCTATTACCACCACTGTACTGTTACTATTACCAGAACCTTCCCGTAAAGCAAAGCATTACCTAGCCTAAGTGAGTTTTAGACCCCATTATTTCATATCTTGCTCCCTGTAAGAAAAAGTATTCATTTTATATAGGTTTTTATTTGGGGGGGGGGGGTTGGAAATTCACATAAGAACTTCTGAACCAAGTCAAACTAAACACAACCCAGCAGTAATGAAATTTTTAAAATAGCCTAAATCCATACTGCTCACGGGGTAAGGCAGCACTGTTCCCAGCTGGGGATACAATGGGTTCTGAGGCCATTATGTCTTTTCCAAATGCACAAATAAAAACACTGCTTGCATAGATATATTAGGAGTCTGCCTGGTCTCAAAAGTAATAGTAATCAAAGTTAAAAGGGAGCACAATAGAGGTGGGGGGGAATATATATATATACACACACACATATACATATTCCTTTACCTGTCAATGCAGAGTAATGAATCACACTCCCCAAAACAAAAGATATAGGCTGAGCCACTGAGATAAGCCCCTCCCATGCAGAGAGCTGCCCCGCCCCCCAACACACACACTCAGGAGTTGTTCATCCAAAGTGAGTCCCTGCAGAAGACAGATGAACTTGCCCCCTCAGCACCCCCCACCCCCCGCCCCCGGCCCCGTCCTTTCTGTGAAAACTGCCAGTCAGTAAGCGGAGATCAGACTAATTACTGTGGCAATTCTGCATCGTGTTAAAACAACTTTTGTGCGCAGGACAGGTTCCTCTGCGAGTTTGGAATTCTTGGCTGAGAGCAGCTCTGGTCGAGCAGAGCGGGGGACTCTCCCGCTCAGGAGAGAAGGCAACACTGAAAGCTTGTCCCCCTTTTCAGACGGTTTTATTCTTCCCTTTTCCAACTGCCTGATGCAGAGCTTAACGGAAACTTGTCCAGGCTTTTCTTCCCACAAACCCTGCAGAGCCCTAAGGCAATCTTGCACTCAGGGTAACCACAGAAATCTTCTATCATCAATTAAAACTGAATGGACACCTGATAACTAAGTAGACATCGTGGAAACAAAATTTCATACTATCACGGCCTTCTGAACAAATTAGTGAAACTGTGGCTAATCCAAATTCAATTTTCACTTGTCTGGTTCCATACTTAATCCTTGTGTTCAACACCAACCCAAACAACACCAACTCCAAAGAGAAAGCTACTAATACAATTAAGACAGTAAAAATGCAGCTGCAAGATCCTTAAGAATCTGATTGTTGTTGTTCAGTTGCTGAGTTGTATCCAACTCTTTGGGGACCCCATGGACTGTAGCCCGCCAGGCTCCTCTGTCCATGCAATTCTCCAGGCAAGAATATTGGAGCGGGTTGCCATTGCCTCCTCCAGGGGATCTTCCCAACCCAGGGATCGAACCCAGGTCTCCTGCACTTGCAGGCAGATTCCTTACCACTGAGTCACCAGGAAAGCCCTAAGAATCTGGCAGGACAAAGCTAATTTCACCTTCACACACACCAATCTAACATCCCCAAGCAACGTAACTTCACTCCTCAAGGTGTCCAGGCACCGAATAATGTTGACCAGCTCCTAAATCCATGCAGCACAAGCTCCAATCAGATCTTCACTCCTAACCAGAACCCACTGTGTTGGAGAGATCCTGAGCTAAACTTGCCCCAGCAACAGCGATGAAGACTTAAAATTTTCTCATTTCTCCGTTGCATCTCCACCCCCTCTTTTCCCAAATACTCTCTTCTAAAACACACTCTTTAAACAGCTTTTTCCCTCCCTGTAAAACACAGGGATGCCTTGTTCATTATAGTGTAGCTTTTTAAGACAAAGATAAAATACAAGGACCCAGTAAAAACTTGGCATTCTAAGAGGGAACAATAATTTATTTATATCTCCGTATAAAGCTAGAAGAAAGAACAAGAGAAGGTTGGCCCTCTGTGCTTTTGTTTGTTTGGGGAAGATATGGGGAGGCTGCGAGATCTTACATGGCGAATTAAGGCTTATCTAAGAACCAGGTTCCCCCATGCCTGGACTCTTGGGACTGCCCCTGCCCTGGTCACCTGCAATGCAGCACTGTCCATCACTTCTGCATCCAGCAACTGCGGCTCTTATGCCCTGAGCCTGCAACATGCCCTAAAGTGGTGCCTACCCACCACCCCCAGCCCCGATCCCAGCCACCTCCCTCAAGCAACACCAAAGGAGAACTCCAAGGTACTTCTCATGTTGTGCCTTCCTGCGAAACTCACAACAAAATACACCTTCCCTTCCTGTGTGTTTGTTCACAGTGGCCAAGCCCACCCACCATTCTAACACTCCCAGATGACCCAGCCATGTCTCCCCGAGAAAGAGCCATGGAGAAGCACTGGTGCTCTGCACAGTCTGGCACACAGTCTCCAGCAAAGCAAAACCCAATATTTCACAATCCACCACCTCACTTATCAAGAAATCCTATCTTGATTTCTCTTGTCTCATTTCTAAGTACTGCTGCTGCTAAGTCACTTCAGTTGTGTCCGACTCTGTGTGACTCCATAGATGGCAGCCCACCAGGCTCCCGCGTCCCTGGGATTCTCCAGGCAAGAACACTGAAGTGGGTTGCCAGTTTCTTCTCCAATGCATGAAAGTGAAAAGGGAAAGTGAAGTCACTCAGTCGTGCCCAACTCTTAGCGACCCCATGGACTGCAGCCCACCAGGCTCCTCCATCCATGGGATTTTCCAGGCAAGAGTACTGGAGTGGGGTGCCATTGCCTTCTCCGTACTACTGGCCCTAAATGCGATGTTTCCGATACAAGACATCAGAGATACCCAGAGATGGGAGAAAAGCAATGCAGCTTTTTCAGCCACAGAGATCTCATCCTCAAAGGCAACTCAAAAAACTTGAAACCCTCCATTGGGTTTTCCAACACTTAAGTGAACTTCCTGTAGGATGAAGATTAATTTCATATGCCTACTCACTCCACTAAACTGAGAAGAGTGGGAGCATTTGCTTTATTTCCATTTTTCTGAATCACCTAGCTTTCTATTAAAAAAAAAAGAAGAAATCCAGATTCATTTCCTAAAAAGTTCTGGTTTGAGGGAATTCTTGGTTCACCTTCCTCACCGCTGTAGCTACCACCAAGAGGCACTTTAAGTTTAATTTACATGTCATTAGCATAAAAGACAAAATAGGGGCCCAAGTATATCTAAGACCTTTTCTTAGGTCACCAGTCATTTTTCAGGACAGTGACAGCACCCCCAAGCCCTATGCTGGGAGCCTCTTACATTTACTGGGAAATAAACTTCTGACCAGGCCTCTGGGTGTCTGTCTCCCTACCCCTTTAAAAAGTGCCAAGGGGGCTTCTAACTTCTACAGGGAAGGCAAAACCAGCACAGACTGGTAGGGATGGAGGCTTAAGCATTCCTGCAAAGATCCAGACACAGAACATCTGTACCCTCCTAAAACAACAACTTAACAAAGGCAACCCCTTTTCCCTTCCTGGCTTTCTCCAGAAATTGTGCCACAACAAAACACACGCCTTTAGACACAGGAACAATCTCTCCTACTGTCTCGACGTTCCATCAAATGTCTATTTACCCTCATTAATTTTTTCTTTTCTTTTCCTCAACCTGAAACCATCAGCTATGAGTCAGAGAACGATCATTAACGTTTACAGCTTTCATACTCATCCACCTACTCACACTGAGGGAAAGAAGTATTGACTTGCAACACTGCCTGAGACCAAAATTCTCAAAGAAAAAAAAAAAGGATAGAGAAAATCACTTTGAGAAAGTTGTATCTATAGGTCTATGCCGGGGGTGGAGGGGAGCTACATTTTTTTTTTTTTTTTTTTTTTCCATTTTGTGGTACAGTCACTGCAAAAAGTTACAGTTGAACTTGGTTATGGTGATGGGCATTTCTGGATTTGTTTTTTGAGGGAAAATTAGATGATTTTCTTTAAACATCAAACCATAATTACAGTTCTTAAACTGTTTGGGAGAGAGAAGAATAAAGTGAAGCAAGTTTCCTGCTCTTGTCCAAAACACATTTCCAGCATATAAAAACACGTGGGCTAAAGTGCTGAGACATGTTCCTAACACAGCATTTTTCATTAAAAGTTGCTACACTAACACTCTTAAAATAATGCCCCATCATTACTCCACTTAGCAGTCACAGTGCTGCAACTCATAACGAATTAATTTGCATTAATGTGGGTTTCATGTGTCCTTCCCTGCGTATGCCATTGTGATTCAGGCTTAATAAAACTGACAGGACAATAACATAGTGCCTTTTATTTCACTTTCCCAAATAAACCAACCCACCCAAAGACCCATACAAATCCTCTCAATTTTTTTAAGCATTTTGCTAATATACTTAGTACATCATAATTGGCCCAGCACGCAAGAACCTAGTTATCTTCTCAGTAAATATTTATAGCATCACTCTTTCCCATTCATTCTGCATTTTCTTAGAGAATCTCACTGTAGCCTACATCTGCAATTCATTGACTTTACAATTTACCACATGTTGGGATGGGAGAGGTCTTAGCTCCATTTGAATCACTACACAAATATGCAAGTGATTTATCGGTTTCAAACTAAAGACTGCAAGAGAAGGACTCCACTTTTCCTGAACATTACTTCTTCTGGCAGACCATGAACAATTACAGTTCGTACTAATTAAGCTCTGTAAATGTGCTGTGCCTTACTAATGCCTACCAGGCCTCAAATTTATTTTCATGATGCCAAACTTTAGCAAGCAATTTTAACTCCTTCAGAACTGATCCCATTAACAGCCATCCCTTTTCCCTGCAGAAGGAGTTGTAGTGGGGCTACTTCATGACCAAAAAAAAAGAATAAAATATAAGAGACCAAATTACCAGCCCCAAATCAGATATGCCTAAGGAAGAAAACAGCCTATCCTAGGAAAACTGAAGAACACCAGGGCTGATAACCCGTTCAAAGATCCCACAGCCCCATCTTTGTAATGAGCTGTTAAGGGATTCATATCTGTCCCAGAGGGCTAGTAAGTTTCTGCATTCCATTGATTAGAAAATAAAACCGTTCAGCCTCGGTCTTTAAGTTTGGGTTGGACGGAGCGAAGGACCCGGCCAGAAATGACACAGCCATCAGCCCCGCCCCTCTTTGCCACAGTTTCCCACACACCTCGGAATCCCACTCCCCCTTTGCCATGTGGTCACACAAACACCAGGACAGCCCGCTCCTTTTTTAAGAATAAATTACAATCCGCAGGGTAACTGGCCATCTCTCTCACATCGGGGGTCTTCACCACAGATGCCCCTTCCCCAGACTCTTGCACGGTAACTCACATGAAGTTATTATCTGCTGCACAGAGCTCTTTGGGTGAAAAGTAGATTGGAACCAGTTTTTACTGAGCAAATCAATATGGTTGTTAATACCATCCCCCACCCCAGCCCCCAGTCATGGTATTTTCACCTATCAGAAACTTCTAACTCCTAATTTCAATGAAGCCATTTTTGTCGAGCCCAAATCTCTGCCGCATCTTTTTATGCCTTTCTAACCTTTCTTAGCCAAGCATTTATTCTGCCTTCTCTGTTACTTTTCTATGTCCTCCACCAAGACACCACTGCACATTTCCCAAATGAATGGCCTTCCCATTCCCAAAGCAAACTTGGATTTTTTTCCTCATCTATTAATTCTTTTAATCAATTCTCCTCACTCCATGTCACTTTTCTTTTAACCCTCACGTTAGCTAGCGCACTATGCAATGCGTACGTTTTCCCTTCCAGCTCAGTGAAACATCATGTAAATTGAAGGGCAGCCTCCCATATTAGGTTTCTTTAAGTATTCTGGGAAATAAGCACAATATAGACAACAGGGTCTCCAAAAAAAAAAGTCAAGAAAGAAAGGGAAAAGGGATAAACCAGAAGAAAAGGAAAAAAGATGCAAACACCTAAAGCAACTTTGCTTTTGAAAAACATTCGTGCAGAGCCCCCACTGAATTTCCATTCCTGAAAGTGCTCTTTATAAATGTGTATAACAATAGCCTGGAGGAAAAGTACAAGTCAGCTGCCAGAGGAGGAGGGGGTGTCTGTCTCGGTTGGCTCAGATTGTAAGGGTGGGGGTCAGAGGCGGGGGAGAGGGCAGCTTTGGCGATGGGCTGTCCCCACCCCCCCCCCCCAATCTCATTGCTTATAATTAGTGAGAGAAATTTGAGCTACTGCCAGTGTCTGCAGACCTTGAATATTATAAGGCCAACGTGGCGTCAAATATCTTAACATTCATAAGTGTTATGGGCTGTAAATAAAGCCTGTGGATTTATGACCCGGTGGTGCTTGCCAGCAAAGGACTAGGGCACATTTCTTTCAGCAGACCTGTCGAGGTGCGAGTTTGCCTTTGGTTGTAAAATTAACCATTTCCTTCACAAATGTGCTCAATTATAAGTCAGAGTTGAAGATTGACTTACACGGTTGCCAATATCCACTCCCTGAAGAAACTCAGACGCCCACATCACACACCCCTTTCAAAAAGAAAAGCCTCAAGAATTTGATTCACCCCCCTCCTTCTCCAAACTTCTGAAATGTGTCACCTCGAAACAGTTATAAATGCGGTTAAAGATATTATCTAATTCCACTCACCAAGACTAAAAAGCTTACACCTACTTCCTTGGAAAGTGCTTATTTATTTGGCAACGCCACGGTTTAAAAAAAAACAAAAAAGGAGTAAATCACTCCTTGCCTGAAGTCCCTTCCCCCAATATAATGTCATCTACTTCCTGTGTAGGAGAGTCTTTGCTAAATCCAGGTTGTCTCAGACTTAACTGCCAATAAACCAACTTCCACAGAACTTCCAGACAGCTGGGGAAAAGGTCCCCGGAGTTTTAGTCATGGTCCAGAAACACGCGTCCGCACAAAAATTTGCAGCTGTCCTGTCTCTGCAGTGCATTTTTAATGTGATTCGGGGGCCCCTGTTGTGAAACATCTGACAAAATGTAAAATCCTCTTAGATACCTTCCAGTTTACCCACTGAGCCTGTGTAAGAGAAGTTGCACCAACATTTCTCCACCAAGAAGTCTGGGTGCTTTTCGTATGCACACAGGCACTTCGTGGCATGTGAGGAAACATTCAAAACCTGGAAAGACTTCTACTGTAATCTTTAAAAGCACAGCCTCTGGTGCAACTATTAAAATGCTGGTTTTCTAAAGCAAATATTTTTTTAATGGCGTGCAGAACTGCAGTTATCCTGAACTGCTAACAGAACAGCATTCTTGATCTGCCAGCCCCCGGAAACCTTCCTGTAACTTTTTCACAGCTTGCTAAGAAACAGAAAGCTGACCAGTTTCCAGCAGGGACTCTAAATGAAATCCATATCAGTAAAATTAAAATCAAGGTGGAAAACTCCCAGCCAGAATGGGGGATTGTTTTTCTTCAAATCTTTTCTCAATCAGATAGGGGTGCATCAATGAAAGCTACTTTCCTTCAGCAGTCAAGTTTCCAAAAACACTTCTTCCAGATAAACACTCTAGGCTCCCGAATGCCTCATAGTTTTGTTTCTGGGGTTTTCAGAAGGTTTTCATTTCAACAAACTGTGGAAGCGCTGGCATATTAAATTTATAATCATTAAAATATGACTTATTGGGTGAATGTTGAGCCCATAATCCAAACTGCAGACATTAAACCCCAACCTAGAAAGATTAGCACGGAATTAATACTGCTGCCTTGAGATTGAAATCTAAACATGTTTGCCATAAATATTTCTCAAGGAGATGAAAAACAATTAGCATAAATACCAAAGAAGGGCAAGAACACCTGTTCTTTTTCAGGGTGATAAGCATTTTATTGTTCTCTATTTAAAATGTAATGACCTGTGTAATTACAGTAATATTACATTGTTATGTAGGGGCTTGGAATGTCACACTTTGAAAAGTGTTGTCAAAACAGTCAGGGGTGAAGCTGGGGAGTGGGAGGACAACGGGGAAGGACCACCATTAACCCTTCACACTCCAAGGTCTAAATCTTTTGTATTAGAAAGGATTATGTTGTTTGAGCGAGGAGAAAACATCCATTTTTCACCAGGCAGAAAGAGAAGTTGCTGCCCAGCTAAATAAAACCCCAATGAATAGGCCCCTCTTGGTGTCCTTTAAATGCTGGATTCCAAGTTCTAAAATGAATTCAAGATGCTGCTTATTTATTTGTTCAACCTAGTAGCAAACAGTTTCAGCTGAAAAGCAAATAACTTTGGATCAAAGAAGATGCAAAAGCTCTAATAACCAAGTCCTTAATAAGAATTTCAAACCTCACTGGAATTTCGGCCACCAAATCCCATATTCTCATTTGGCAAGAGGGAAAAAGAAATGAAAACTAGTTTTTCCTATCAACTTTAATACGGAAACAGTATTCTTATCTTTAGTATATACAAATGTTACCACAATTCTAATATTTGCAGTTCTATCACCTCCCATCTGCTTAACCAGACCTCTCGCCTTAATGCTTTTCTGTATTTGAATCTTTTTAAAAGCCGTTTCTATTACTGTATCAAAGGCTAAATTAACATGATGTAGAAATCTTTGTCATTTTAAAATAAAATTATTACTATCAAGCTTTATGGCGTCTCCAGCAATTAAAGCATTATTCTTGAGATAATGTATTATTCATCATAAGCCCATTTAATGATACTCCTTAATTCTTTACGTTCTTAAATACAAAAGCAGAAACCAGGAATCCAAAGAGCTTGCTTTTGAAAGGATGCAACTGCTTACAGGTACACTCATAAGTAACAGAAAATATAGCCAAAAAAAAAAAAAAAAAAAAACACCACCACCAAGGAGGGTCGGGAAAAGAATAGAGCCAATTTGTCTTTACACCTTGCCCTCAAAAAACACACTCTATGAAGCACTAAGAATTTCAGATGAGCATGAAAAGACCGCTATCTTGCCTATAGATTCCTTCGGCAGCTGTATCAAATCTGGAATTGCAAGCCGGCCTTCTGATTGAAGAGGTCAGGAGTGACACATAACAGCCTCTCAGCCTCATTTCCATGTCTCTGCTTACCGGCTTAAATAAATAACTTTAATTTTGGAGCACGTCAGCTAACTCAGGTAACAGATAGGAGGGAGGAAGGGCCTGTGCGCACAAAAGATGTCTGTTTGGTGTTTGACACGCAAATATTACAACTGCCTCCTGAGTTCAGAAATGTCTTCTCAATCTGATGTCACAGCACCAGGCCACCCGCTATGTCCGCAATTAAAATCACAAGACGCCGAGTATTCCTACAATGCCCACAAAGGGGACGGGGTGGTTGGGAGCTTTCCTTTTTGCACCGGGAAATCATTTATTTGTCTTTAACAATTTCCCTGTTTCCTAATTACAGCACAACACAACTGTTGGAGTTTCGGGAGACAGTGGGGCAAGTCTGCCAGCGGTCACAGACAGGAGTTTGCAAGGAGCCCAGAAGGGCCAGCAAGCCCGCCATCAAAGCTCAGTATTCAGATGGCCTTTCAGATGGCAAAGTGAATTTTAAAATAATATCAGAGGGACTTCCATCGTAGGGGGAGGGGAGGAGAGGAAGAAATTCTCAGGGTTACTTTGGAATGTCGCTTGGTCGGCTTGGTCATTACACAAACTCTCCGGTTCAAGATGCCCACGAGCTCCCAGGAAAAATACAACGTAGCTGGACTGTGTTTCGCCTCCAGCTGCAACCCCACAAATCGGCCCCTGCCTCCAGAAAGCGCTGGCCATGTAAGAAGAGGTAGAGCTGAAACGGTCTCCCAGCTTCCCAAGCCTGCAGAAGCCTGGGCGCAAGGGAGGGCGGGGGGAATAATTATTTCTTTCCTTGCCGTAAAAAATGACCGGTCTACCATGCCCTTGCCATTTTTTTTTTTTTGCCGGGGCCCCAAAAAACAAGTCAAACCTGATAGTTAATATTTTAATGCTTAAAAACACTTGTAGATCGGATCGACTCCTGTCCGGCAAGCCTTCGGCCATTAGCACCGAATCCACGGCTGCTGAACAGTGGGTGCACTATTTCAAATTGCTAGCTCGAGTTACCGAAAAAGAAAAAGACAAAAGTAGTGTGTGTGTAAATAAGAGGTAGGGGACTGAGCCAGAGAAGGTGCAAAATAACAATCGAGAAGCCGGGCACAAACGTTTAGAGATCGCGTCTACAGATTCGGGATCCACGCTTTTAAGAGCAGGGTGGGATGGGGGGAAGGGGTTCAGGGCGAGGGCGGGGGGCAGAGGTCGGTCGGGGAAGGGGGTGAGCCCTATTAACAAATGTCAGGGGTGGGCTCGGGGCGCACGCTGAGGGAAGCGCCCCCCAGAGCCTGGCACCCCGCTCCGCCCTGAGGCCCTCAAAGTTGGGTGGCCTGCGATCAGCAGCCCACTCCCTAGAAGGACAGGCGCCCTGGGCCTCCCTCAGCCTCTCTACACCCTTGGGCCCCCGCACACCCTGGTCTCTGCCCCACTAGGGCCCGCTGAGGGCCTAAAGCTGGCGAAGGCAGACCTCGCTATATAACCCCAAAGCACCAAATTCCCTAGTAATACATCAAGTCCATCCGGAGGACGCCATCCCGGCTGCACACAACCCAAGAACCGCGGCCACAGGGGCCTCTCCACCCCGCGCGGCCCAGGAGAGCCCGCAGCCAGCGCGCCACGCCGCCGAAGCAAGCCACGGCGCCCAGGGCGCTCGCGGCCCTGCGGGGTGGCCCCCAGAAAAGGAAGCCCGGAGCCTCCCAAAGGTTGCAGTGGAACCCGTCTAGGAAGCGTGACCTTCCAAGGGGAAAAGGGGAGGAGGGCTGAAAGCCAGCCATCGACACTAGAAAGCTAAACAAATCAGCGGCCGAGAGAGAAAGCCGAGGCGCTTCTCCAGGGCCCCGGGCTCCGCGCGCCCGCTAGTTCTCAAGTCCATACGCCCGGAGGGACAATCCGCTCTCTAACACCGCGCGTCGGGCGCAGCCCAGTCACTCCGGCCGCGGCAGCCAAGGGGTTAACCGGGGGAAGCCCAAGACGCCACAGAAGAGGGAAGGAAGAGAGAGGGAGAGGGAGAAAAGAAAGAGCCACACAGTCATCTTCCCAGGGTGAAGAAACAAACACCACCACCAAAGGGGGCGGGGGCAATCAGAGCGCAGGAGGAAAAAAAGAAAAAAGTTCTTCTGATTTTTTTTCCCCCTACCACCACCCTAGCAGAGCCCTGCTTGGAAAGCAAAGTCTCCCCAACATCACGAGGCAACAAACTGAAAGCAAGAACATGGCGAAGTGCAAACACATCCCAGTCCACAAAAGGCAGAAAAGTTTGGAGAGTTTCGGGCTGCTGGGCCACGAGCGGGGGAGGGGAGGCGGGGAGGGGAGGAGGCGGGGAGGGGGAGGGGGAGGGGGAGGAAGGGGAGGGGGAGGAGGGAGGGGGCAGGGCAGGGGCCGCATGCGGGGCCAGGCGGGCGGGCTGCGGGCGGGGGGCCGGGCGCGGAGGCACTTACAGTTCGGGCGGTGGGCGAGAGCGATCCGTTGGGGAGGTAGGGGCTCGTCAGGTCGGGGATCATGATGAAGGGGTAGCCGGGATACGGTGGCCCCTTAAAGAGCCCTCCATCTTGCCTCTTGGCCGCTAACATGGCGGGGCGGCGAGGGGACGGCGGCGGCGGCCGCGCGGAGCGAGAGAGAGCGAGGAGAAACTTTTTAGAAAAGTGCCCCAAGTGGCCGGGGGCGCCCGGGGCCGGACCGGCGCACGGCCGGGCCGAGCGGGGCTCGGGGCCCGGGCGCGCGGGGCGGCGGGCCCCGGAGGGGGGGGCCGGCGGGGTGGGGGGCAGCTCCGGGCGGCTGCGGGGCCGCGCGGGGCGTACTCACCTTCTTCCAAACTTTCCCGGGATTTATCTCGGAAACTTTCGGAGCGAGGCGGAGGCCGTCTTTCCGCCTTCCCGTAGGGGTGGAGGTGGGGAGGGCGAGGGGCAAACGCCACGCAGAGGTGGGGGGGAGAAAGGGGGGAGAAAAAGGATCAGCGAGGTGGGGGGTTTGGGGTGAGGGGGAAAGAGAAAAAAACAGGGTTACAAGTTTTTGCAATGGTGGCCCCACAAGCACACGCCGCTCGCCTGGCCCCGCGGCGCCCCGCCGCCGCCCCCAGCCCCGATTTCTCCCCTCTCAGCAACATTTGCCAAGCCCAGGAAATAGATTAAGAACCCCACCAGCCCGAGGGGCTTTTCCTACCTCGGAATCGGAGGAGCTGTTTTGATTCGTTTCTGATTCATTGACTAGAGACGATTTGACATCAGCTAAATCCCTCTCCGCCGAGGAGTTTTCGGAGCTCTTCTCCTCCTGCTCGCCCTCGTCTTTGAAGGAAATCAGTTCGTCGTTGGCGCCTAGGTCATCTCCTCCACCGCCGTTCAGCTGCGGCATTTTTTTTCACCCACCAGCAGCAATTTTGGAAGAAAAATGAAGTAGGAAGAAAAGCCAAAAAAAAAAAAAAAAAACCCAAAAAAGTTTTGCCCCCCCCAAAAAAAAATTGCAAGAAAAAGACGAGTCCAAGGTGAACTTTTTTTCTGCTTTGGGGTCTTTTTCTCCTGGGGAGGGGAAAGAGGGAGGAGGGGAGGGGAAGGGGGGGGAGATCTTCTGCACGCGTGAGTTTGGGTTTCTTTTTTCTCTCGTTCCCAAGGATCCGATCAATGTGCAAAAAAATAATAAATAAAAAAAGGGGGGGTAAAAAAAACACACCACCAACAACAAGAAGTCAGATATAAAGAGCAAAGGGGGGGGGAAGCCGAAGATACAGGAGGAGCTCGTGCCGCTCGGATTTGAGTGAGTTGAAGTTAGACTGAGAGCTTTTCAGTTCAAAGGCGGCGCTGATTGACAGATAGAAAAAGGGGGATCGAAATCCGGAGGAACGGAGTAGTCTGGGAGCGGAGATTATTGACAGGGCGAGAGGAACACACTCGCTTAATGAGATGCCGGGGGGCGGGCCCGGCCCGGTGACGTATGCATAAATAAACAGCCGGGGTGGGCGGGGCGGGGGCGGCTAACAATGATCCTTTCGGGCGCCGGGAGAGGGAGGAGGGAGGGAAGAAGGAGGAGGAGGAGAGGGGCGGGGGAGGAGGGGGGAGAGACGCAGGGAGGAGTGTGCAGGGGGAGAGGCCTGCGCTGAGTGTGTGCGAGCCCGGGAGTCTGGGCGAGGGAACGGGGACTCGCTCCGGGTGGGGGGCGGCTTCAGAAAACACAATGCGGAGTAGGGGAAGGAGGGGTGGGGGGGGGGCAGTGGCGATCGCGTCAGGAATCCCGAGTCGAGGAAGGCGGAAGGAAAGCCCACTTGGGGGGCGGGGATGGGGAGAGGCCCAGAAAAAGTGCACTTTAGAAATATTAGAAATAAGTCTTAAGGAAGGAGAAAAGGAGGAGAGTATTGGGGAAAGGGTGGGAGGTAGGGGTTTAGTGGTTAAGCCAGCAATGAAATCAACCACCCTTGGGCGGGATGTAACAGAAGTGGTCAAAAAGAGAGACCAACCCTCCACTCTCAGAGAGCTTGGGGAAGTGGAGGGCTGGGCAAAGTTCCTGGTCATCTGCAGTGAAAGAAACTATTAACCCACGAGGTCTTCCCTCCCCTTTTTTGTTTATTAATAGTGAATCATTTCGTTAAATAGTAAGTCTCTACTAGAATAAATATGCCAAGATGACTTTTTATCCAAAAAACAATCAAATACTGTAGTGTTTGTCAGGGGCATGACAAATATCCTTAAGGAAAAATACATGATTCTTGATTCTTTTCAATGTAGAACGTTGTTCTTTTTTTTTTTTTTTTTTTTTTAACTGACCTTGGAGGTGGTAGGAAATCAGCTAGGATTCAAAGTCCTTTCTGACTTTGGAGGTGAAAAGTTTGGGCGTTAACACCGCCAGGGAAAATAAAACTGAAAGTTCACCAGCCCCAGGGATCAGTGGTATTGGAGTCTTTCTGGAAGGAGATCTGAAATGAAATCCCCCAAAGACTGACCAAATAATCAAGATGTAGATGGGTCTGGCAGGAAATTGCTAACCCAGCTGATGCTAGAAGACCTCAGGGAGGAGATGGAAAACCTGAGGTTTGAGGCAGGTATTTGTTGATTTTTAGGCTGTATCCTGGGGAGCAAATTGATTTACTACAAAATGGGGAAGAAAATTATGTTAAAGGGGGAAAGGCCTGGGTCCCAAAACACAGTGTTTCTAGAAAATGGAGCAACAACACTCATTTTCTTGCAAATATCCAGTGAGACGTGAACTGGAATCTGCAATAGGAAAAGGGACAAAAAGAACCAGGAAAAAAAAAAAGAAACCAAGAGAGAATTAGCAAATTTTCTTTTAGGAACAGTGTTGGTCTAGAGTCCGAGATGTACTAAACTATTTCACCCATCCCTTAAAAACACATCTCACCTGCTTTTCAGCTGGCCCATCAGCACCTAAGCTTTCCAAAAGAAAGCAAATTTACCATGTAATATTTAGAGAGTTTCGGTTTTCAGCAAAACTGTTTTATAGGCTAAGGTCTCAGAAAGAAGACTACTAAAAATAATGATACCAAGATTGACAAGGCCAATGAATTCCCCTGCACTGGAAAAAATTCATAACCACATTTGCACACTAAAGAGCAAGATGTGGGCAAAATAAAAATGTGGTGGAGGGGGGAGGCTATGGAGGAGAATCACAGTAACTCCCAACTTTAATATTAATCAGAAAATCACAAGTAGAGTGAGAAGGAGCCTGAAAAGAAGTAAAACAAATGTGTACATTTAATCAGACAGGATTGCATAGGATACAAAGCACAGGGCTAATTAGTCTCAGCAGGTAGGACTAACCTTCAGACTTCATAAATAAATAAGGCGGGCACAGTTTCTAAGAGGGTGAGTGGAGACAGAAAGGGGATTATTTTAAGACACCAAGTAAAAACATGAAGAATGAAATGCTTCACTGTTAAATCCATGTACAAATGGATTTAACAGTTTCCTTTTTTTAGGTCTTTTCACTTGGTTGCCTTTAGATTTACACATTTATTGAATGGCCATAGCTTTTCACACTTGCTAATTGTCACCTGTATACTTAGTGTGCCTGAGTCTGTCTGTGTACAGTGTAGACTTTCCTAAGGCCTGTTTTAAGGCCTTATTTACTTAAATGAGAACACATTTACAGTAACTCAATTTTATGGCAATTTCTCCTGTGCAATGGTTCTTTTATTTTACTCTAACCCTGATCTGAATTAAAATGGATACTGAGGTCTTCTATGTCCTTTATAGGACTTACCTGGATAATAAAAGGTCATAAATATACTGAATTGAAATTTTAACGAAGGTACTTACTGTTTTTAATGTCCTGGCCTGCATTTTTATCATATGTAAATACTAAGGACTTTCTTTGGATGACTAGTAACCTCATCCATTTTGGCATATCCTTATGTTTCTCATTCAAAGGAAACTCTTAACATCTCTGATTTAGTTAATAAATTTAGAGTCATTCCATCATAGCACATTCACCACATTTAATCGTGTTGCTTTTTGCCATAGAAAGACTTGAGACCAGGAAGATCTCAGAGCATCAATTACCCCTGAATCTCTGAAAGGGCTTTAGGTAATCTGGGGGGATAGGGGAGAAATGGGGGAGGGTGTGAAATTAAAATCAGCAAAAAGCAAGGTAATACAATATTTAAAAGAAAGGTCTGGTTGGCCTACAATGTAGATTTGCTGTGAAATTTTAAACAACCGCAGGCTGTATCCAGGTGTTGAGGCTAGATACTGATGACTGACTTTTAGTTTAAAGGACAGAGAGTTCTGCCCAAATAGCAGGAGTTCTAAACATGGGGAGGAAACCAGACCAGTCTTGACTTTAGCCTGAGCCAAGGAGTTTTGCATGTAAGAAGCTGGGACTTCTTCCCTCAGAGCCCTTTCCCAGGGCCAGCCCAAGTCCTGAGCTGTAAGCAGACTGCCCCTCTGCCCTCATTTCTTTCTCTCCTCCTCCGCATCCAGTCTCTTTTGGCTTCTTCACTTCTCTGTTTTCTTCTCCCCTTCAACCATCCCTCTATTAAATCTCTGTGGACCTGTGTTGCTATTAGTCTGCATTTTAACCTCAGAAATTAAAATAGTTTACCTCTCCCCCAGGTACTTCCTTGTTCATCCCTATCGGAAAGTGTGAAAGGAAGTTTCAGTTGATATATATCACTTTCCAGGCATCAGTTTTCTACTGGGGGTTATTATGGCAGAGTGGTAAGTGTCCTCTGAAATATGGGACTGTGCTTGAAGGGATATGGCGGAAACAGGCTGGCCATTGGCCTTGTTACCTATGGCCCCTTTGTCCTGTCTCACCTGATCAGTGAAGTGGTTGGACTGGATATTTTCTTAGGTCCTTTCTAACATTCAGAAAGTCTATGATTTCATAGTTTCAGCCTATACCCCCATTATGCTGAGAGGCTCACCTATATAGGCTCACCTATATAGGCTGAGAGGCTCAGCCTATACCCTCATTATGCTGAGAGGCTCAAACTATATTGGAAGTTTGGCTTTAGAATTTAGGAAAAATAAGGATAGTCTGCTTAGATTCACCAGAAGTAGAGAATACATGTCACCAACCATACTCAGCTTCCCCAGTCAATTGGCAAGATTGTAGTAATTAAACCTTGATGGTGTTGCATACGTGTGTGTGTATGAGTGCTGTGTGATTTTTCTTTAAATATCAAGGTTCCAAGATGGATGATCTGTTACCCACTGTGTTGGACTTATCTATGCAGGGAGTGTGCTGACTGAGGGAAGCCAAAAAAAGAATCTGAAAACATAAGGAAGCTATAAAATGGGGAAATGTTTAGAAGCCAAAGTCCTGATTCCACTGTGATATTTTCTGTTTGCTTTTTGTTCTGTGCGGGTAATGGTTCCTTATTTGGATCTTGAGGAAAGCTACTCCTTTAGCCAACCTAGGAACACTAAAAATTGGACACCTGAGAGTTTGTAATTTTAGTGAGAGGAAGAGGTAGGCAAACAGGGCCCACTTCAGGCTTCCCTGGTGGCTCAGTGGTGAGGAGCCTGCCTGCCAGTGCAGGAGACACAAGTTCCATCCCTGGTCCGGGAAGATCCTGCATGCCATAGAGCAACTAAGCCCATGCACCACAACTGTTGAGCCTGTGCTCTCGGACTCCCAGGAACCACAGCTACTGAAACCCACACATCCTAGAGCACGGGCTTGGCAACAAGAGAAGACATCGCAGTAAGAAGCCCGAGCACCGCAACTAGAGGGTAATCCCCACTCGTCACAACTGGATAAAGGCCTGTGCAGCAGCAAAGACCCAGCACAGCCATAAATAAATGAATTAATTAATTTAAAATATTTTTTTAAAAGGGCCCACTTCACAGGCAACCTTTTATTTCCACCACCCCCCTCCCCAACCCTGCAAAGATTCTATCAAGGGACTCAGAGAGGCACACACCCTCTTCTTGAAACCCTGAGGAACACTGTTCTGTTTTTGGCACTATTCTGAAGCGTTTGCCTTGATCACCTTGCTTCAGCTAATGACAGGTCCAGGTAATAAAGTGACAATAATGCCTGATGATCCAAGGGTTAATGGGAAGATGTATGCATTTGTACAGGGTTTCATCACCTGCCTCCATAAGCTGATCACTACCATCTAGGCATTTGTGACAGGAGAAGCCTTCGGAAGGCATCAGTCCTCCATAAATACACGTTTCTTATTGACACCATGTCTTTTAACCCTAATAGTAATGGAAGAAGGCCAATAAATGAAACATTTACTGCATTAGTTGCCTTTTTTTGGGGTGGTGTACTTTTCCTTTCTAGCCGTCTCTAGAAGATGTTTTCAGCCTAATTTGCTCCCTAGAAATTTCGCTTGCTACAGTTATAGGTCTATGACGTTTTATTGCCTGGAGCCAAGTCTGCATAAGAACTTTCTTAAGATATACTTATCCTAATGCCAAGCTACAGGAACCTAGCTGCTTTATGCTGAATTATTTGTGCTACCCTGATATACAGGGCAGAGACTGCCTGATAGTCATTGCCATAGGGTAGGTCTAAATGTTTCTGAGAAGGGGAAAAAAGGCAAGAAAGAGGTGAAAAAAGTTTCATCTAGGTTGATGTGTAGAAGTCTTTAGAATTAATAATTGAGTGTGTATTTAACATATTAAAATGCCTGAGGTTTTCTTTTCTTTCCTTTCCTTTTTTTAAAAAAAAAAGCTTCAGTGACCCCATCCTTTTTCAGGGAACATCCTTGCCCACTCAAACCCGTTGTTCTGTTCAGAGATATCATGGATACTAAATCCCCTCCCCCAAAGATATAGGGACTCTAACTTGAGGCAAGGACTGTGTCCACCAGCATTGAACAATCTCGGTAAGGTGGTTTAGTCTATTCAAGGGACAGAGCAGGTGAAATTTCAGGAGAGGACCTTACCATTGTTCCCCTTGTAATGTATCTAGGTGTGGGCTAACACACCTGCTTCTGGCCAAAAGCATTGTGGGATGGAGGAGGATTCAAGGAGACACCCAGGACCAGGGTGTGAAGATTTCAGACCTGGGCCCCCAGGAATCTAGAACAGCTTTAAGCCCCAGCCTGTCCTTGAAAGAAAGTGAAAGTGTTAGTCGTTGTGTCCGACTCTGCAATCCCGTGGACTGTAGCCCGCCAGGCTCCTCTGTCCATGGAATTCTTCAGGCAAGAATACTGGAGTGGATTGCCATTTCCTTCTCCAGGGGACTTTCCTGACCCAGGGATCGAACCCAGGTCTCATGCATTGCAGGCAGATTCTTTACCTCTGAGCCACCAGGGAAGCACAGAGTAAAATCTAAATCTACTTTGATCATATCATTTGAGACTGGGTTAGAATCAGCTTTCCCCCTGCCTTGCAAAAATGCCAATTGCTTCTGCACATTCCAATGATATTTGTGGATTATATTTCCTAATGAAACACTCATTTTGATAGGGAAAGGGAAAAAGGATGAATGATGAGTTCCGGGTCCAGAGCGTGGCTTGCATACAGACAACAGCCTGCAGCACAGAGACAAGGCGCAAGGCTTCCAGCGAGTCATCGAGCAAACTCTGTTGGTTGCCTGAGGGCACACTGTAAGTACCCAACACAGGAGCGAAGGCATTAATCGTTATTTCTTAAAGGTTCCAAGATCCCGAGAGGGAGAGACTATAATGACCCCAAAACCCCATAAGAAGCACAGTACCCCTCCCAGAAATGCCTCTCATGAGCACGCGGTCTTTCTCTAGGCCTGTATTCTTAGATACATTGTCCCACACCGAGAGATGCTCCCGGTTCCCAACAGTCTGTATGCAGGACCAGCAAGCACATTCCTCCCTCCCACCCAGCAAAGGGCTCTGTTCATGTGAGTGCTGGTGTGTAAGGGCCTTTGAGACCCTCCTAATCCCACCAGGCTTTGCTGGCCACCCCCACCCCCCAGCAGCAAAAGTGATGACAATCTGGAAGCCAGATGAGGCATATCTGAGGGAAGGATCTGATACTGCTGTGTTATAGTCTTTTCTTCTTTGAAGGAAACTCACATACCCCTCTTCACAAGAAGCATCTTTCTAATGTGATCTGGCTATTCATGTTATTTTATTGCTGGCTACAAAACAGCATGTACTATAGAGTTCTTTTTTTTTAAAAAAAAAAAAAAAGTATAATTGTTCTTTAAAAATATTTGAAAGGATGTGCTCCAAAAGCTCCAAAATGTCAACAGCACTTTTTTTTCCCCCTAAATGTTAGAATTAGGGGTAATTTTTAGTTATACTTTAATACCTTTCTATACTCTCTGGTATTGTTTGGGTTTGTTTGGTTTTAACAACTGAGCACGGGTTGCAAATATTTCTAATTATTTGCATCTTTAGAAAGAGAGATAATGCTCTTCTTCCTATTTTAAGAAATAAATGCTTCAGACTTTCCTTCTCTTTTTCATTCCCATCCCTCCTTGCTCAAACTGGGAATATTTCAAGGTCGCTGTTGCTCACATTACATCTGATCCATCTTTGTTGTGCAGAGCAGGCCTGTGTGCTGCTGGGCACTGAGCAGTGTCCTTGATCTCTGCCCACGAGTTGGCAGTGGAAACCCACTACCACGTCGTGGTGGGAAAAAAAAAAAAAAAAAAACTCCGGAAATTGCCACATGTCCCCTTTTGCAGGTTGAAGGGGAAACAAAATCATCCCCACTGGGCAACCTCTGTTTTACTGTGAACCTCCTCTCTGAAAGGAATATGATAAACTCATTTTAGTAAGTCAGTTCTCAAACTGCTGACGGGGGATGCCATCCCCTCTTCCACTAGCTAATCAGGACCTGTATCAGAATGGCCTGGGGCGTTTCTTCAAACTGCACCACCTCCACTCCCTGGTGAGACCCTGTGCCTTGCACAAGGGGGCATCTTGGTCTCACCAGAAGTATTCAAATTTTGGCTCTGTCACATATGAATATGTGACCTAGGACAACTGCATAAACCATTCTTACATTATTTACTCATCTAGGAAATGGGGGCATAATATCTACATCTAAGTGGTGAGGATTCAGTGAAATAGCATGTACAGTTACCTTGATCACAGAAGGTTTCAATTGGGCAGATTTCCTTTCTTGCCCCCCTTCTTCAGATGGAGATGGATTGCCAGGATTTAGCCCATTCCTGGCACCATGAGAGTTGTTCAGTCATTAAATTGTACACCACTCTTTGTGACCCCATGGACTACAGCACACCAGGCCTTCCTGTCCTTCACTATCTCCCAGAGTTTGCCCAAACTCATATCCATTGAATTGGTGATGCCATCTAGGCATCTCATTCTCTATTGCCTCCTTCTCCTCCTGCCCTCAATCTTTCCTGGCATCAGGGTTATTTCCAATGAGTTGGCTCTTCAGGTGGCCAAAGTATCGGAGCTTCAGCATCAGTCCTTCCAATGAATATTCAGGGTTGATTTCCTTTAGGATTGACTGGTTTGATCTCCTTGATGTCCAAGGGACTCTCACGAGTCTTCTCCAGCACCATAATTCAAAAGCATCAATTCTTCAGTGCTCAACCTTCTTTCTGATCCAATTCTCACATCCGCACGTGACTACTGGAAAAACCATAGCTTTGACTAGATGGACCCTTGTCGGCAAAGTGATGTCTCTGCTTTTTAATATGCTATCTAGGTTGGTCATAGCTTTTCTTCCAAGGAGCAAGCATCTTTTAATTTCATGGCTGCAGTCACCATCCACAGTGATTTTGGAGCCCAAGAAAATAAAATCTGTCACTGTTTCACTTTTTACCCATCTATTTGCCATGAAGTGATGGGACCAGATGCCATAATCTTAGGTTTTTGAATGTTGAGATTTAAGCCAGCTTTTTCATTCTCCTCTCTCACCCTCCATAGGAGGGGTCGGTATATTTTAGCTCTTATCACTGTTTTTCTGCCTCTCCTAGTTACTCTTTTTGAGAGTTGCTGCATTATAAAATGGAAAGATTCCTAAACTCAAAACAAACACATCTGGAATGGTGGCTTTCAGGCACCAAAGACAAGCCAAGCAGTCACAGGCAACTCTTTAGGGTCTCTTTGTGGTGCTGCCCACCGAGAAGGGGGCAACTCCACCACAAGACAGTTCCCAACCAACCTCTTTTCCCTGTCCCTCCAGGCAAGTCCCTCCAAGTCTCCATTTCGGGAGAGCGGCAGGACAGATTTTGAAAGCCCTCAAGGCTTCCTCTCAATCATCTAGTAATTTAATAATACACAGCCCTTTGCAAGTACTAATTAAACAAGAGTGAGCTCCCTGGTGAGGGAGGCCAGCCACCCTTCCACCTTGGGCCCCAGAAGAAGTGGTTTACCTGGAGGTAAGAAAAAAGAAAGGAAGAAGCTAGGTCAAAAGGGAAGGGAAGAATTCCAGCTCTGAAGACTTCAGCGGTTCGGTCCAGTCAAGGTGACCACCAGCCACTCTGGGTCAGAGCATCTCCGGTAGACGAGGGGCCCTCCTATCTCTTTTACTTCTTAGGGGAGGGTGTCAGAGACCACTTTGCCCGTCCGAAGCTAGGTTTAGTCTCTCTCCAAAATGCACACACACTTATGTATTTTACAAATTCTCTCTAAACTTTCGATTTAAAATTCCCTGTCCAACAACCTAGAGGGGCAGGATGGAGTAGGAGGTGGGAGGGAGGTTCAGGAGGGAGGGAACAGCAGTATACCCATGGCTGATTCTTGTTGATGTATGGCAGAAACCAGCAGAATATTATAAAACAATTATCCTCTAATTACAAATAAATAAATTAAATTTTAAAAATTTCCTGTCCAAAATAATCATAAGTAGGGGAGAAGAATAAATCAGGAGTTTGGGATGAACACACACACTACTATGATGTAGAAGATAGATCACCAGCAAGGACCTGCTCTACAGCACAGGGAAATCTAGTCAATATTCTGTGACAAACCTATGTGAGAAAAGAATCTAAAAAGAATGAATATATGTATATGTATAACTGAATCACTTTGCTGTACACTGAAACTATCATGATATTGTAAATCAACTGTACTCCAATAAAATTAAACATAAACATTATTAAAATTTTAAAAATCATCATAATCACAGTCTTATATTGGTTGAGTTTTACATTTCAGAAGCTCTTTCCAATAGGCACGCTGTAGGGTGTAGTTCTAGAATGATGGCCTTGAACTCGTCAGTGTCACTCACCAGCTGGGTTGCCTCCAACACAGTATTTCACTTCCCTACGCTTTTGTTTCCTTTTGCATAAAATAAAATTAGTAGAAGTAGCTCTTGTCAAAATTATTTACATTTTACAGATGAAAAAAACTGAGACTGGGAAACACTAGAGTCAATGGCTCGGATTGGAACCCAGAACTCCTGACTCTTCATAATCGCTCTGCCTTTCTTTTAAAACCATTAAAACTTTTTGTTGAGGTATAATATTCATATAGCAAAGTATAAAAATCTTAAACATTCACCCTGATAAATGTTTAGATGTGGACACATCCTTGTAACTCCCATCTACATCAAGATAATAGATGCTTTTGAACTGTGGTGTTGGAGAAGACTCTTGAGAGTCCCTTGGACTGCAAGGAGATCCAACCAGTCCATCCTAAAGGAATCAGTCCTGAATATTCATTGGAAGGACTGATGCTGAAGCTGAAACTCCAATCCTTTGGCCACCTGATGCGAAAAACGGACTCACTGGAAAAGACCCTGATGCTGGGAAAGATCAAAGGCAGGAGGAGAAGGGGACGACAGAGGATGAGATGGTTAAATGGCATCACTGACTCCATGGACATGAGTTTGAGCAAGCTCCAGGAGTTGGTGATGGACAGGGAAGCCTGGTGTGCTGCAGTCCATTGGGTCACAAAGAGTCGGACACCACTGAGCAACTGAACTGAACTGATTACTGAAACAACAGAAGCAATCTTTGTGTGCCCTCCAAGTCAAGATCCTGACTCCCTAAAGCAGGACTACCAGATGTAGTAAATAAAAAATACTGCTTAGGACATACTTATAATAAAAAATTGGCTGCTAATCTGATATTCAAATTTAACTAAGTGGCCTGTATTTTATCTAGCAGTCCTACCCCAAAAGCAGCCATTGACCTGATTTCTATGACACTAGATAAGTTTTGCCTATTCTTGTCAAAGAAGTGGAACCATATCTTATTGTACTCTTTTGATTCAGGATTCTTTTGCTTAACATTACACCCAAGAGATTCAGTGATGTTTGCAGTGGCTCATTTTCATTACTGTATAGTATCCCACTGTATACAATGGAATATACATTTATAATATACAATGAGTACAAGTTGAGTCATCATATATTATAAATGTATACATATACAATGAATATGAATTTATTTATCCACTCTACTATAGATGAACCTTGCTTTTAGCCAAGACAAACAGAGCTACTATAAACTTTATTCTTGTATATGCCTTTCTGTTAGTATCTGCATGCATCCCCATTGGGTATGTTACTAGATGGAAATTTCCTATGACATCAGGGTATATATATGTTCAACATTAGTAGATAAAACCAAATCTCTCCAAAACTGTTGAACCAGTTTATTCCAGAATGTGCAAAGAATTTCTGTTGCTTCACCTGCTGTGTCAGTTTCCCCCCATTTTATGATGAATATATAGGGAAATTCACATTTTCCTGATGACTAATGCTGTTGAGCATCTTCACAGGCTTATTGATTGCTTAGATGTTCTCTTTAGGAAAGTGCCTGTTTAAGTCTTTTGCCCATTAAAAAAATGAGTTGTCTATCTTTTTCCAACTGATTTATAAGAATTCTTTACATGTTCTAGGTATAAATTCTTTGTCAGACATAGGTTTTGCAGATAGCTTCTCCCTCTCTGTGGCTTGCCTTTTCATGCTCATAATGGTACATTTTGATGAACAGAAGTTTTTAACCTTTATGGTTATTGCTTTTGTGTATGTTAAGAAATCTTGAATTACTCCAAGGTCACAGTAATATCCTCCTGTGTTGCCTTTTAGAAGGGTTTTCATTTATTTTTTAACATCTAGAGCTACTGGCCTTGTTTCTTTGTCTATGGTATGTATGACATATTTCTTTTCTCTCTCTTTCTTTTTTTTGGGTCACACCCCACAGCTTGCAAGATTTTAATTTCCCAAGCAGATTGAACCCATGCTCTTGGCAGTGAAAACATAGAGTCCTAACCAGTGGACCGCCAAAGAATTCCCTGTACATTCTATTAAATTTTAAATTATTTCTCAACTTCATAATCCTACAGAATCTACATTAATGATTGCTAATATCATCATGAGATAGCTTTATTCACTCCAGTCATTATAAGCATCTTTCTATGTGCTGAGGAACTGTGCATCCTAAGAATTTAAAACTTGAACTCAGCACGATGGTCATCTTCTCCTAGTTCACAGTGTAGCGTCTTGCTCCAAGTGGTTTGCCTCGGTCCACATATAGCCCACAGTGGAGACACCCACAGTAGAGACACATAAGTTCCTTTTAGGGGCAAAGTCCACTTAGATTTGCGTCTATGGCTGGGGTTTCCTGCCTGTCCTTCAGAGTCTGTGCAGGGAGCTGGCGAGCATGCTCACGAGAGTGCTCTTCCTTTGGGGCAGCTCTGATTGGAAGTTCAAAGACAGAGACTGAAACCTGGATCATTTGTCTGTTGCAGGTCCCTGCGCCAAGTAAGAGCCTACATTCCAGCCAAGTCAGTGGTAGGAAAGATGGATTGTCCAGTCACCTGGAGTGGCTCAAAAAAGCCTGGGGCAGCTGACATGTTAATAACAGGACAAGTAATAAATTATGAACGATGTTTGTGGTACCTGATTGTATCATAACTGTTTACTTTGCTGGACTCACTAGCTTTTCCCATCAGCCATCAGTTACATAGCTAACACCCAGCTAACACCAACTCCTGAGGCAGGAGAAGGTGGCGTGGATACATAAAGGAACAGCAGCCTCAACCTCAGTCCCAGTGTCCTTATGAGACTTAATGTTGGTCCAGAATGTAGACCTTAAAATAAGGCCTAGCCCACTACCCTTGTACCCTGGGCTCTTGAAGACTCTTCTACCTTATTCCCAGGAATCATCCAGAATGCCCTCCTGGTTCCTGGTCCCTCCTGTTGGCCCAGGCAAGCCCCCTTTCTTGGGAAGCCTCAAATAATTTTGATTTCCCACTGGGCCCATGACCCTCTTGGGACATTAGGGCTCATTATCTGGTTCTCATGCCTTTGACTAACTAGAACAGCCCACCTTCCCCAGGGAGCTTCAGCCTCCAATATTGACCTCCAACAACATGAACTATTATCCCACCCAGGCCCATCACAACTTCTGTGAGAGCTGGAGTCTAGACACTGTAGAAGAAGGGAATTTACTCCCTAATTTTCCTGATAGAGTCTCCCTCCAGTTTTCTGCACCAGTCACTCCCTCCAGGGGAGAACCTGAGGTACTCAAATGATGCCGTCCTACCTAGAACCCCTTCCTACCTAATACTTCCTTAGCCAAAGGAACTGTCCCTCGGCGGTAAACCATTCTTATCTAACTAGATGGGGGATTCCAAGTGTGTGTGTGGGGGGGTGGTCAGAGCCACAGAATTGAAATGCAAATGTGGGTTCTTAATGTATTTTATTTTTTTAATTAATTTTTATTGGAGTATAGTTGATTTACAATGTTGTGTTAGTTTCTGCTGTAGAGCAAAGTGAATACGTTATACATATACATACATCCACTCTTTTTTTTTTTTTTTTTTTTTTTAGGGACTTCCCTGTAGCTCAGATGGGAATCTGCCTGCAATGCAGAAGACCTGAATTTGATCCCTGGGTCGGGAAAGGAGAAGGGAATGGCAATCCACTCCAGTATTCTTGCCTGGAGAATCCCATGGACAGAGGAGCCTGGCAGACTACAGTCTATGGGGTCACAAAGAGTTGGACACAACTGAGAGACTAACACTACTACTCTTTTTTAGGTTCTATTCCCATAGAGGTCATTATAGAATATTGAGCAGAGTTCCCTTTGCTATACAGTAGGTTCTTATTAGTTATCTGTTTTACCTTAATGTATTTTAAAGGAGTGAGGAAAGGCTGAGAAATTTTCCTGAGAACACTTTAAACTTGAAAATTTATCAAGAATCTCTGACAACATTGCTATTTATTTCTGCCTTAATAATGAGGCAGAGCAGTAATCTTCCATGATAACCAAGTGAAAAGCAGAAAGGAACCTCTACTGGACCTTGTAAGGAGAGAAGCCAAGGGGTACTAGGCCAAAGGGTGTTCTTAGAGCAAGCAAAGCAGCCTGGATGAAGACCAGAGACAGGTGGGAGGCAGGCCTCCAGGACAGACTGACCACGACAGGTTCAATCCCTGTTGCAGGCCAAACACAAGAATTTAGAAGGAATTAGGGCTCCTGAGGGCAGTGCTGGGGGAAGAAGGCTGAGTTAATTGCATTCTATGCTCCAAAGCTAGCAGGTCCCACCGGGAAATCTACAGGGAAGACCTTCGGAGACAAGGGACTCAGGAGCACCAGCACCTATGATCACAACTAATTTTAATAGAAGGTGCTGGAACCAAAGCAGATTGTCAGATTCTCTTCACTTGAGCCCAAGGGCCTCTAGCAAGTCCAAGTTGTATTTAACTCTGTTCTACTTAATTTCCACAAGATAGAGGACCGCCCCCCACTGCAGACTCAAGTTTGCTTTCCCTGGAAGCAGCTGGAGGTGGCCTTTATGACGGAAATGCTTCCCTGGTGGCTCAGACAGTAAAGAAAACGCCTTCAATGCAGAAGACACCCGAGGTTCAATCCCTAGGTCGGGAAGATCCCCTAGAGAAGGGAACGGCAATCCACTCCAGTATGCTTGCCTGGAGAATTAACAGGGACAATGGCGGGCTATATATAGTCCATGGGGTTGCCAAGAGTCAGACACAACTGAGGGACTAACACTTTTTCACTTTCCTCTCAGACTTAGGGAGGACTCTGCAGAGGGAACCAAAGGCTTGAGATCTGTACTGGAGAGTAAGTAAGGGGGTAGAGTGCACACAGCCCCTTCCTCTCTCTGAGGAAGCATACTACTACTGTTGTTATTGTCCTTACTATTATAATAAGTCGATTCCATTGAGGAAAGGAAGGGAAAGCAGGTGAATGCTATTTCTAAGAAATAACTTTGCACACTGGACTGAGCGTGTTACCCCGGATTGATCCCAAAGGCTTTCTAGAGCAACTTGATATGAACATAATTCAGAGGATTATGAATTTTGAGAAAAAAACATTACATTTTTATCTTTACTGAACTCTCACTGAAATTTAGCATTTTCTTTTATTTTAAATGTGGGCAACAGACTGTAGACTATCAGCAGTCACTGAGACCCTTTTTAAAAAACAGTTAACTTTATATTTACACTTCCTTTTTAAAAAAAAAATAAAAAAGCTTTATCACTAAGCTTACCGGATCTTACTTCCCCAATCAGGGATTGAACCCAGGCCACAACAGTGAGAGCACCAAGTCCTAAAAACTAGACTGCTAGGGAAACCCTATTTAAATATCCTTAATTATTTCATGTGTTGCAACCAGCATATATTCCTTGTGTAGTAGAAATAATTTATAATAAAGTATAATTAAAAAACAAAATCTATAATTCTCCAGCTAACTACTAGGCCCAAATGAATTACCCATGTTAGGTAAATAGACTTTCAGAATAGAGGAAAAAGTTGAAGAGCCACCTAACCCAACTTTATGAGGCTAATCTTAATTCCCAAACCAAAACTAGACAATGACAAGGCATAGAAATAAAACTTCAGATCAACAGGGTCTGATGATATGACTAAAACTCACATTCTCTATTTCTTGGCTTTGCTATGTGGTGTTGGCAACTGTGGCTTTAATGCTACTAGAAATCATACATATTTTCATGTCCTGATATAATGGTTATGGACACTTTAAAATAGCATTTATACTCATCATTAATTACAAATCACACACTTTCCTTAATAAAATAGCATGTAGGCAGTTATACCACAAATTTGTTTTTAAAAAATAGTTTAAGAAATTTCCATTACTGTTCCCCGTAATGGCTGTACCAACTTACATTCTCACTAACAGTGTAGAGGGTTCCTTTCCTCTACACCCTCTCCAGAATTTTTTATTTGCAGACTTTTTCATGATGGCCATTCTGACTGGTGTGAGGTGATCCCTCAGTGTAGTTCTGATTTGCATTCTCTAACAATTAGTGATGTTGAGCATCTTTTCATGTGCTTATTGGCCATCTGTATTCATCTTTGGAGAAATGTCTATTTAGGTCTTCTGTCCACTTTTAAAAATCTGCTTTCTTTTAATCAGCATAATTACTTTGAAATTCATCTATACTGCTAAGTGTATCGATAGTTTGTTCTTGGTATTTTTATTTTTCCTGAGTGGTATTATATTGTGTGGAAAAACACCCAATTGTTTATTCATTCACTGGCTGATGGACTTGTGTTTCCAGTTCTTGGTTATTAGAAATAAAGCTCCGTTGAACATTAGTGTGTAAGTCTCTGTGTGAACACAGGCTTTCATATCTCTTGGGTAATTACCCTGAGAACGGAATGGTATGCATTTAGATGCTAAAGAAACTGCCAAACTTTTTTCCAAAGTCATTGTAGCACTGACGTTTCCACCAGGGGTGTAGGAAAGTTCCAGTTGCTCCACCTCCTCATCAGCAGTTGGTATGGTTAGTCTTCTTCGTTTTAGACATTCTAGATATGAGATCTCACTGTGGTTTTAGTTTGCATATCCCTCACTGAGTAGATAAAATTTCCTTGTTCCTGAAGGGCTTCCTTTAACTTTTCCTGTAACATGCTGGTGATGAATTCTTCCAAGGTTTGTATGTCTAAGAAAAGGTCTTTATTTCCCTTTTGTTTCTGAAATATATTTTTGCTGAGAATAGAATTCTAAGTTACCAGCTTAGAATTAACTAGTAACTAAGTTACCAGTGGAGAATAATTTTGTTATTTTTGTTTTCTAGTCTCGATACTTTTAAAGATTTGGTTCCACTGTCTTCTGCCTTGAATTGTTCTCGACAAGAATTCTATGGTCATCTTGGTCTTTGTTTCTATTGCATAGTGTGTCTTTTATCTCTGACTGCTTTAAAAGTTTTCTTTTTATCACTGATTTTAATCAATTTTATTAAGATATGCCTTGGTAGTGTAATATTGTTCATGTTTCTTGTGCTTGGGATTTGTTGCCCTTCTTGGATCTTTGGGTTTGTATTTTTTAATCAAATTTGAAATGTTTTTGATCATATTTCTTCAAATATGCTATCCTTTGGGGATCCCAATTACATATTTTTTGGCTGTTTGAAGTCCCATAACTCAATGATGCTTTGTCTATTTTTTTTTAAAGATATTTTTTCTCTTTGTGTTTTATTTTGGGTAGTTTCTATTACTATGTTGGCAAGTCCACTAATCATTCTTCTGCAGTGTGTAATCTGCTACTAATCCCATCCACTGTATTTTTCATCTTAGATATTATGGTTTTCATCTCCAGAATTTCTAATAGGGACTTTAAAAATATCTATCTTTGATGTCCCTACTTAATACATTCAATCTTTCCTATAGCTTTTTGAATATAACATTTTCTTGTTTTAATGTCCATGTCTATTAACTTTATCATTGATGTCATTTCTGAATCAGCTTGGATTAACTGGTTTGCATACTCATTATGTGCTGTCTTTTCCTGCTCCTTTGCATGCCTGGCAACTTCTTATCACATGCTAGACACTGAATCTTACTTTTTTGGATGCTGGATTTTTTAGGGAGAGGGGACCACACCACTTGTCTTGCAGGATCCTAGTTCCTTGACCAGGGATTGAACCTGGGCCCTTGGCAGTGAGAGCATGGAGTCCTAACCACTGGACCTCCATGGAATTCCTGAGGTGCTGAATATTTTTTAATTCTTTTCTATTCTTATAAATATTTTAAATAATCTTCAGCTTTCTTCTGGGACATGATTAAGTTAGTTGAAATCAGTCTGATTTTCTTCTATCTTGTTTTTAAGCCTTGTTGGGTAAGACCAGAACACTGTTTGTTTTAGAGCTAAATTTTCTCAGCTACTGAGACAAAGGTCTTCTGAGTAGCTTACTTGGTGCCATGTGGATTATGAGGTTTCCTACCCTGGTTGATGAGAAGAAGAACTACTCTTGATCCCGCGTGAACTCTAAGACTTGCCCCCACCAGCCCTTTCAGGCGGCTCTTTTCCGGGTCTTGTGTCGTTTCCTCTTCTGGGTCTTGTACAGTTTCCTCACAGGCACATGCTGATCAGTACTCAGCTGAAGGCTCAAGGAAGACTGCTCTAGGTCTCTAGTGTTCTCCCTTTGAGCAGCTTGCTCTTCTTTGACATTCTGCTTTGCAGATCCCAGTCACTTCGGCTTCCCTTTCTCCCAGCTTCTTGTCCTCAACCCAAGGAGACCACCAGCTATGTCCTTGCACATAGCTTGGAAGCTCTCCGGGAAGTCAGCAGGGCAAGACTGCAAAGCTCGCCTGGTTTGTTTCCTATTTCTCAAGGGTCACTGCCTTCTGTTGCCTGATAGTCAATGTTGTGAAAACTATTGTTTCGTATACTTTGACTTTTTAGTCATTTCAGGCAGGAGGGCAAATCTGATCCCTATTACACTCTTGGTCAGGAGTAGAAGTCTGCAATCAATCTGATATCTTTTAAGACATTAAAAAAAAATTAGGATTCTAAGAAGCTGTCACCCAATGGCCAGAGAGGATGAGCATGCAAAAGGAAGTTAAGAACTGCTACTCAGTGCCTCAGGCATTAGTTGACATGTTATGGATGGGATGAGGCCTAGACTCCCAGAACCTGGAGTCTAAACATGGATGAGAACCTGACATGGTGTTTGGAAGGCCTGGGTTTCCAGGTTTACCCCTGGAGTAGGTAGGATAAACCTGGTCGCCACTCTGCGCCACGCGTGTGCTGCACCCCGCGTGTGCTGCACCTCGCGTGTGATACACCTCGCAGGCATGTGTTGGTGGTGTCCCTCTCGTTTCTTGCAGAGATTTGTAAATCTTCTGCCTGCTGTGGACAAATGTGTCCTAGAGGTTTAATATCACAACAAAACTGGTTATTAAGGTTTTTTTCCCTTCATGTCCCTCCTGGAAACCTTTCCTATCTCCACAGCAGACTCTGTCCCATATTCCCTGCGTCCCCCTCCATAATTAGGGCTTAAGCTTCCTGAACCTGAATATCTTTGCCCGGTGAAGAATCTACATGCACCCTAGCAAACCATGTGTTGTTAATCCTGGTACAGAGTCAGAACAGGTTGGAAGTCTCTCCTGCCTCTGACTGACAAAGGAGCCGGAGGAGGGGCTGGCTCCCACCCGGAGACTATTCATTAGTCCTGTATTTTGCCCAGTATTCCAAGTCTCCCATGATCCCTTTGGAAGACAGGAATTACCCAGGCTGCTCTGTGGAGACAAATGAAATGAACTCATTAGCATTTGTAAGCAGGTCTGGGGGAGCGACACAGGAGGGACTCATTCTTTAGAGATTAACACCGGACTTGGCCCCCAAAGTTGAGCTAAGCTGCTACTTGAGCATCAAGCTCAGAAGCATCTTTTTCTGAATCTCTTCTCTTGCATGGTTGATGTTCCAAGGGTAACAAGGTCATCAGAAAATCACAGACCAGCACAAAGGACTCCAAAATCCAGCCGTGGTTTCATGCATTTTTTTCATTCAAATAAATTTATGAGCACCTATTGTATCCCAGTCCCTATACTAGGCACTGAACGTAGAGTGATGAGCAAAACCAAAAAAAACTTCTGCAGTTCCTCTTCATGTGAGGCTGAATGAGAGACAGACATTGGCATGTGTCTGTCTGCCCACACAGACATCTACGTACATATGAATGTACATGTCTCTCTCTCTATATATATATATATACACACACACACGTTTATAGGTACACAGATATACAATTGTATGCATGTATTTATACATACATATGGAAAATATGGCTTCCCTTGGGATTCAGATGGTGAAGAATCTGCCTGTAATGCGGAAGACACAGGTTTGATCCCTGGGTCAGGAGGATCCCCTGGAGAACAAAACAGCAACCCACTCCAGTATTCTTGCCTGGAGAATTCCATGGAGCCTGGCAGGCTATACAGTCCTTGGGGTCACAAAGAGTGAGACAAGACAGAGCGACTAACACTTCCACTTTCATGTAAAATATAACTGTGATAAGAATTACAAAGCGTTAGCCCTGTATTTTGCCTAGTATTCCAAGTCTCCTATGATTCCCTTAGGAAGGCAGGAACTACCTAGGCTGCTCTGTGGAGACAAATGGAATGAACTCATTAACATTTGTAAGCAAGTCTGGCGGAATATAACTGTGACAAGAATCAGAAATCCTAAACCAAGTGAGCTCAGGAAGATTTCCCTGAAGAAATGCTGACTCTGCTGAGATAGGAGGGATGAGCTGGCCTTAACCAGGGGAGGAAGGCAAGGATGTTGCAGGTGGGAGAAGCAGAATGTTCCCTGTGGGCTGAAGGGAGGCAGGTGTGTGTGTCAGGCGGTGTTTCCCCATGATGGCTGCATGCCTATGGGATGCCACACAGCTCTTACAATGTGATCCTGACACTCACCCATCATGAGGTGGGGTCTGTGTGTCTTCCTTTCAAATCTCAGTGGGCCTCTGACTACAGCAGGGTGATGCCATATGACTTCCAAGTCTAAATTTTCCACCTAGTCCTCTCGGGACCTATGCTCCATGATGTGAGGCGGCCATGCAGCCACATGAAAAGTTCGAACTGAAGACTCAGCTGGCAAAGGGCATCACGCACCAGATACAGGAATGAATGAATCTTTGGGTGGTTCCAGCTTTGGGCTTTGAGCTGCTGCAACTGATGCCAGAGATGAACGGTGGAGCAGAGATGAACTGCCCCCAAACACCCTGTCCAGATTGCATATTTGTGAGCAAAATAAATATTGTCATCATTTTAAACCACTAAGTATTGGGGAGCTGCTGTCTATAGATTCTGGATCCATGTCCAAGGAGGAAATGATGCTGGCAAAATCAGGCTTCCTGTTCTTCAATATTTCTCTCCTATGGAGGTGGAGATAATTTCTCCCACTTATGGGCTCAGCATACTAATTCCAGTCCTGGCCTAATCCAGGCTAGTTAAAGGATGGCTAAAAGTGAAGGTCACCCTAAAATCTCATCCCTTTGCCTTTTCAAGAGCTCCATTCTAGTGGCTTGATGTTGATCCAGTACCTCGATGACCCAATAGATTTAGATTTCTGCTCTTACCTTCACATCTTCCCTTCATTCTCTGTTCCCTATCACCTGAATGGCCTTCAATGCCCACCAAGAACATGGTCAAGCAGTGGGCCATGACCAGTGTGGTGAAGCTATGTACAGAGCAAAGGATATGATGGATAAATCATGGAGTGGACTGCGGAAGCCACTTTAGTCATGGTGCCACTCTCTCCATCTTTCTGGCTAAGAGTAGACTGACTTTGTTCACCTTACTCAGATATCACAGCCTTCCAGGAGGCTTGGACTCCTCCCCACTGCTGCCTCCCTCCACCCCCCAACTCCTATCCTTTCCTGGGCTGCTCTGTTATCTCCTAAGCTTGCTCCCTGGCGGAAGTGAGTGCTGTGCTCTTCATTTAAACCACCCACACTTAGTGGGTGTGTGCTCAGTTCCAGATACTTAAAATGCAAACACAGCATTCCACATCAAACAGGAAATCTTACATTTGGTTTGTTAACAGAGACAACCAGGTAGAAACATCTAGGTGGACACTGTGTCTCTTCAGAGGCTTTTGACTCCATAGTTGCGCCATACTACGACTGCTACTCCCTAAAAAACGCATCAAGTGACTTGGGATTCTTTTGTGGGTTGCAATATATATATATATAATAGAGAGAGAGAGAAAGGCAGAGGCATTTCTCACTTCTGTTCCCAGTGTGGTTCACCAGACTTAGCTCTGAAAGCAAAACTCAGTCCACACTGAAGAATCTCAAAAGATGCAGCGCTGATATTCAGGACAAGCTTTGCCTTCTTCTTGGTTTTCATAGGTTAACTCAGTGTTTCCTCTTTTGTCCTTGTCTTTTCTTTTGTCCACATCACTCACTGCCTGTGCTGACCCTACTGGGATCTTGAGTTTTGGGGTCTTCGGGGCTGAAAACTAGCTGGTCTTTGGGTGGCCTCAAGATGCTGGCCAAAGAATCCTCAAGCTCATATTTCATTTATGCCTCCTTTCACCAGTAAGTAACTGAAATTAGAGAGCCTCCAGGATAAAGAAAGTCTAATCAAACCAGAGGGACCGTTTACACCACACCAAAAACTCCCAGATAATCTGAGCTGTGTCAGATGCTTTAAGTAGAAAGGAGTATATTTAAAAGTCCCCAACCAGAGAAACAGGGAAAGAGGATAAACAGATACTGGCCCAGCTCTATCACCTACAAGCTATATGCCTTCGAACAAGATTCTTAACATTCTTTTTTTAAACACACTGAGCAGCATGTGGGATCTTAGTTGCCTGGTCAGGGATGGAACCTACGCCCCTAGCATTGGAAGCATGGAGTCTTAGCCACTGGACCACCAGGTGGGTCCTAGTTCTCAACTTTTTTGACTCTCAGTTTCCGTATCTACAAAATGCAGATAATAATTGTATCTACCTCAGATGTTGTGAGGATTCAGTGAGATCGTATATATAAAGCCTATAGCATAGTACCTGCCACATGGGAACAGCTCAAGGGAGTTACTTACCATCATTACTTCTTGGGTAAAGAATCTGCCTACAGTGTAGGAGACCAGGATTTGATCCCTGGGTCAGGGAGATCCCCTGGAAAAGGGAATGGCAACCCACTCCAGTATTCTTGTCTGGAGAATCCCATGGGCAGAGGACCCTGGTGGGCTACAGTCCATGGGGTCTCAAAGAGTCAGACACGACTGAGTGACTTTCACTTTCATCATCATTACCAACATCATTGTTTTCAAGTTCATGTAATATGTCATCTCAGCACCTTGAAGGTCTTACATCCTAAACTTGAGAACAAAAGGGTTAACTCCCTGGAAGGCACCCTTCTAGTTCCTGGTAGAATACAGTTCTGAGAGCTGGATCAAATGACCCCAGGGTTTTCCTTTCCAAGCCAGTGGTTAGGGGCTCTGACTGCCTGCCCCACCTGCCCCAAAAGGGGTGGGAATTCATTCAAGGAGGAGCCAGGTGGAACTGGATTTTCTCCCCCTGTTGCTTTAGCAGGTTTGTCTTATAGTCTTTGTTCTCCCAAACAAAGCAAGAGGAAACCTTCCCCAGTTTGTAAATACTATGGCTACAAACCCAGGTTGTGGCAGTGTGTAAGCAACCTTCATAGAGCATCCTCCCATGCCCCCTTGAACAAATGAATGAAATGGATGGCTGAGAGGATAAACGGAATGAATGTGAGGCTCTTTTTAGTCCAGGTAATCATTTCATCTCCAAAGAGTCTACTCCAAGGACCCCCTTGCCTCTTCGCACTCGCTTCCTTTTCCACCAGCCTTTCCTCATTCCCTCCCACAGTTGGGTAGGCACTTTCAAGAGTTCTGGCATCAGTGTTATTTCTCCTAGGTCTGGAAAACAGATCTATCCAAAGCGAAAAGTTGGACAGGCACCTGTAGGATTATGCCAGAGAAGTGGTGCTGCAGAGATCTTGGGTGACTGAAAATGAAGTAGAGAGGACTATTTCATGCATTACGCAGTCTCCAACAATCTCCTTGTAAACTTGCAAAAATGTCAAGGAATGCCAGCTGAGGAGACAGCCTCCTTTTCTTAGACTGAAGCCTGAGATGGAAAATTGAAGGCAGATAATAGAGGGCTCTCAATATATCAATTAAATTTTAGACAATCTTTCCTCCTCATTTGAAGACTCATGTCTGGGGCCTGAGAGATTAGAATATTAGGAAAGATCTTTCACAGAATGCATCAAGCTGGCTTGTTCTACTGTTAGATATTTATTTGCCAGAAACAGGAAAAAAAAAAAATGTCTCAGCAGGCAAGCAGTCAAAGATAGTGGACATTGCTTTGATCTGAGAAATCTCTGGCTTATACAGCTTCCTGGATGTAGATAATATAATAGGCTTTGGGGAACACACTCATTTGAGCCCCCCAACCCCACCCTCAGTTGCTCTAGACGTGAATTACACAATTCTGGATTGATATGTTAAAGTCTCTAGTGATCCCTGCCTGTTTTTGTTTTTTTTTTTTTCAATATCTGAAACATCATATTTAGGCTTAGGGTGAAATGAGAGTCCCTTGAGAGTCCCTTGGACTGCAAGAAGATTGATCAAACCAGTCAATCCTAAAGGAAATCAGTCCTGAATATTTATTGGAAGGACTCATGCTGAAGCTGAAGCCCCAATACTTGGGCCATCTGATGTGAAAAATTGACTCACTGGAAAAGACCCTGATACTGGGAAAGATTGAAGGCAGGATAAGGGGATGACAGAGGATGAGGTGGTTGGATGGCATCACCAACTCGACGGACATGAGTTTGAGCAAGCTCCGGGAGTTGGTGCTGGACAGGGAGGCCTGGTGTGCTGCAGTCCATGGGCTCGTGGAGAGTCAGACATGACTGAGCGACTGAACTGAACTGAGGATGTAAGGAAATATCCTCCTGCTTTTCAATAAAAGCTACAACAAAAAAATTTTTTAGTCTGATGAGCATTTAGCCAGGAAAGTCATTAGCTGGGTATCTTAAACTGCAGATCCTTCACATATAAAATAACCACACTAATAGAACTTTGTATTTTTAGTTTCCAAAGTATTTTCATGCCCATTTCCTTATTTGGTCTTTAAGGTAAGGAGGGTAGGAATTATCATTCATTTTTTAATTATGAAACTTATTAGTGTTACCTATGGAAAAGAAAGCAGAAGTCAAAAAAGCCAATGGGACTTCTCTATGGGAATTAGCAAAGGAGTAGGAGCAGAAATGGGTGACTTCAGGGACTTCCCTGGTGGTCCCATGGTTAAGACTCTGAGCTTCCACTGCAGGGGGCGCAGGTTCCATCCCTGGTCATAGAAGATCCCACGTGCTGCTCAGCCAAAAATAAATAAAAAATTAAGAGAAAGAAATGAGTGTCTTCAGGTCTCATGCTCTTAACCTGTACAGTTCTTTTCTGAGTGTGAAAGCAGAAATAGAATTCTATTTGTGGCAAAATAAAGGTGTACTAAAATGAACTTTTCACTTCTTACAAGGCAGTTGTAACTATAAACATTGTTAGCAAGCTTTGGCCCTCATCCCCAGAAATTCAGATTCCGTAAGGCTGGGATGATGCCCAGGAATCTGCATGTTTGCTCAGCTCCCCCAGGTGGTTCTGAGGCAGGTGTCTTGAATCACATTTGGAGCAGGTTAGATATTAGGCTTATTCTTTCTGGATTGGTTCAGGCCAGATCACGAATAGTTTTTCCTTCTAGCTCCAGAACATCATGGACACCTCTGAAGCTCTAAGCTTACTCATTCCTGAGACTTTTCCAGCAGTTTGTAGGTAGTGACTTCCCCCAAACTCTAGGCAAATCCAGACATTAGCCATGTTGTACTGTACTGTCGTCCAAGGAGGGAGGGAATGAGAGGCAAAGAGCCAGGCGGGAACATTTACAAACATACCCTTAAGAATTTCACCCTGAACAACTAAAATTTCAGGCTGGAGGTTGAAATATTGAGACTTTTCACAAGCAAATGCCTGCCCCGAATTCTTCTGTACTAGCTACACTGGAAATTCAACTGCCAGATGGCTATTTTCAGCAAGCAATCGTGAACTCGAGAAAGTTTAAGCTGCTGTATGGTATGAGTTACTAATTTACTAGATCAATTACCAAAGGGTTATGGTGGTCAGTCAAGAGAAATATGACAGCTAAATTCCACTCTGACTCAAGCCAGACATTTTTACAGACATCATTTCTAAGAGCCTGAGAAATTCTGCAGCTCCACTCTCACTGACCCCTAAGTTGCTTCACAATTACCCAGGAAGGATGGTTACTGACCATCAGCGTGCTGTTCCAACTCTGTTTAATAGTTACTTTAAATCATGGTTACTAAGTTCTCAGTTGTGGTTTTCATGTACTTAACCGTGGCAGCTACATGCATGAAAATAGGCAGCAATTCACAACGATGGCAAATATTAGAATCACCTATAGAGCTTTTAGAAAAAACCAGATGCTGGAGACCCACCCAGACATAGTGACTCAGAATCTCTGGGATGAAGCCTGGGTGTGTTTGTTTATTTGTCCTTACTTTTTTTTTTTAAAGCTTCCCAGGAAGTTTTCCCCCACCGTCACCTCCACCCTTAAGAACCTTGATATGTTTTTGTGCTTTTCATAGTAATAAAATCTATCATTTGTGAAGGCCTCTCGTGTGTTGGGAGTTTTGCCTAAAACACATCTAACCATCCCAACAATACTGTAGGCTAGGAATTATTATCTTGCTCTTATTAAAAATGAGGCAATCCAGGCCAAGCAGAGTTTAAGCAATTTGTCCCAAGACACTGATGTCTGTCTGTCTCCAAATCCGTGTTATTTCTACATGAAAATCCATCATGATTTAAGAGGCTCAGGATTTGGCAAGGCAAACTTCTTTGCCCACTAGAGTAACAGGTACCCATAGTTTTTGTTTTGGATTGTTTCATTTTCAGAGAAATATCCCACTTCCCTTCCTCCTTCTTCTTACCCTTTAGGTCTTAGCTTGCATACCATTTCCATAGTGGACTTTCTCTTAGTCCCTCTGGCCAGGATTCCCCATCCTGTGCTCTCAATAAGCTCTGCATTGGCCCTGACGCTGTATGCTGCTGCTGCTGCTAAGTCGCTTCAGTCGTGTCGGACTCTGTACGACCCCATAGACGGCAGCCCACCAGGCTCCCCCATCCCTGGGATTCTCCAGGCAAGAACACTGGAGTGGGTTGCCATTTCCTTCTCCAATGCATGAATGTTAAAAGTGGAAGTGAAGTCGCTCAGTCGTATCCGACTCCCAGCGACCCCATGGACTGCAGCCCACCAGGCTCCTCCATCCATGGGATTTTCCAGGCAAGAGTACTGGAGTGGGGTGCCATTGCCTTCTCCGCTGACGCTGTATAGTAATTGTTTATTTCTTTGTTTATATCACTCACAAGACTGTATCCTCCCAGAGGGCAGATGTCTACACTCACCACTGTATCCTTAGGTCATCACCTAGCTGAATACCTAGCTCATACTCAGTGCTCAATAAATAGTTGTTGAATAAATGAGTGAATGGACAGATGGATGGACAAAGGGGTAGATGGATAGACGGATGGATGAATAGATGGATGGATGAATGGTTGGATGACGGATGGATGGATGGATGGATGTGCAGATGAATGGATGGATAACTGACCATGGACAGAATTATTTGGCAATGGCAGCAAGGGAGCAAAAATGAGGACTGACTCATAGGTACAACTAACAAACCTTGGAATTCATTGAATAGGAGAATCACTTCTTTTAAAATCTCTGGAATCCTGTTAGTAAAATGGGTAAAGACTCCAAGCAAACAATTTTTGGTATAAAAATAAATAAGACTTCTCATGCTCCCAAGGGAATGTTTAGGTTACAAATGAATGAATGATTTAACTCAAATGCTGTTTTCAAATGCTGTTCCTGGTCGATAGTAACAACAATGCCACCTTGGTTTCTAGACGATCTTTCTTTTCCACCAAAGAGGTTAAATCACTCAGGAAAGGACAGAGTTTGTCACTTCCCATTTCAAAGAACTTCTTCAATGACCTAGTTATTCCAAGTGTCTGAAAAGAAAGGAGGAAGGGAGAATAAAGACCATCTGTATGGCAAAGTAGGAAGCTCCCTCACCCTATTGCTCCATAATGGATCACAGAAAGAAAAAAGGATTTGAAATAATGGCAGGTCTTCAAGAGTAACAAAGAGCATCTTAGAAAGCAAAGCAAAAACAATAACAGCATAATAGAGCCAGGAAGGCAGCATCAATGCAGAGGAAGGAACATAAAGAGCTCTGGATGTTGGAGAAGGAAGCTCCTTGCTCAAGGATTTGGGTAATCTGCATTAAAAAAAAAATCCTCATGATATTGCAGACAGGTCTTCAACCACAATAAGGTAAACTAAGAAGCAAAATTTGAAGCAGTGCGTGTACACACACACACACACACACACCTACCACAATACAATCTTCATTTCTCTTCCCCTCTTCTTTCTTAATATTGTATAGCAAGGAGTCCGATATAAGATTAAACCTATGTTGATGTATGGCAAAACCAATACAATATTGTAAAGTAAAAAAAAAAAAGAGAGATTAAACCTAATTTGAACAGTACAGTGAATGTCAGGACCCCTCAAGCCTCAAGCCAGAACCTTTTTTTCCTCATTATCACCTCATTAAGATGCCCCCAAGGCCCTCACTTTTTATATGACGATATCAGGCGAGGAACAGGTCCCGTATGCCTGCGATGAAGCATGACTGATATTTAAGACCAACAACTCAAGAGCATTTGATTGCTTTTGTGTTTATTCAGAATGGCACTTTTACGCGAGGCCATAAAGTGGTGAATTTCCTATCGAGCTGAGAGTGTGTGAGTTGGGGCAGGTGGTGTGTCGAAGGCTGGGGTAGCAAAGGGGCGCCCCGAGACTTCTCTCCCGGTGTGGCCACCGCAGCCAAACAAGAGACTCGGTACAACTTCCCTGTAAATTGCTGTGTTCAGGCTGCCAAACCCCAGAGCCACCTCTGAGAAATGGAGAGAAGGAAGTGATGTCAACCAGGAAAAGCAGATAGATAAAAGCAAATTTTCCTTGACAAATATGAATCATAGACCTTTTAACCAGCTAGTTCTGAGAAAGAGAAACCTTTGTTACTTGCATTTAACCTCTGAGATTCCAAACACCTAGGAGACAGGACTTTACATGGCAGTGGAAAGATTGTCACCCGACATAGATACAGCATTTACATGGTTTCCCCAATTTTGGCCATAACCTCATACTCAGCTGTCATTTTGGCCTTCGGAAGGGAGGGTGAACAGTCCTAGCTCCAAGTGAGTGTACAACCCAATCTCCATTGGGGGATGTGGGTTGTTGGTATGTAAATGCAGCGTCAACCTTCTATTCGACCCGGTTGTAGATCTTACCTTTTCTTTTTTAATTTTTACTGAAGAATAGTGGATTTATGATGTTGTGTTAATTTCTTCTGTACATCAAAGTGACTCATTTATGCCCATATATGTGCTTTTTCATATTCTTTTCTATTATGGCTTGTCACAGGATGCTGAATATAGTTCCCTGTGCTGTACCGTCGGAGTTTGTTGTTTATCCATCCTGTATAACGGTTTGCCTCTGCTAATCCCAGACTCTCATTTCTACCCGCTCTCCCCGCTTTGGCAACCGCAAGTGTATTCTCTATATCTGTGTGTCTGTTTTTGTTTCATATATATGTTGATTTGGATTATATTTTAGAGTCCATATGGCATGTGTGTCATGTGGCATTTGTCTTTCTTTTTCTGACTGACTTCACTTAGTAGGAGAATCTCTAGGCCCATCCATTTCCCTTTTCTTTTTTTTCCCCTTTTTAAAAAATAACTTTGCTGAAATATACAATTCCCTCATTTCAAGTGTACAACTCAATGGTTTGGGGTGCCTTACATTGTTAGTTTTTCAAATTGTTCCTTTAGTTTCTTATTAGAAATTTTCGTACTGCCACCGAGGAAGGAAAGAAAATGGAATATATAGAAGAAGATAGTAGAAACACTGGATGGAAAGAGAAAATGAGTCAGGGACGGAAAGAAAGGGTACAAGACGCTTCCAAAGAAGAGAGGCCAACTGCTGCTGGATTTCTCAATCTTTAACCAGGATTCAGAATTCAACCAGAGAAGGCAATGGCACCCCACTCCAGTACTCTTGCCTGAAAACTCCCATGGACAGAGGAGCCTGGTGGGCTGCAGTCCATGGGGTTGCTAAGAGTCGGAAACGATTGAGCGACTTCACTTTCACTTTTCACTTTCATGCATTGGAGAAGGAAATGGCAACCCACTCCAGTGTTCTTGCCTGGAGAATCCCAGGGATGGGGGAGCCTGGTGGGCTGCCATCTACGGGATCACACAGAGTCGGACACGACTGAAGCGACTTAGCAGCAGCAGCAGCAGCAGAATTCACCATGGTGGCACACCTGCCAAAGGTAGGGGAAGGAGGTAACAGTGTAGCTGTTGATGGAGGCTTATGCAGGAAGCTACCAGAGTGGGCATTGTGGGTTGGAACCCAGAGAGGCAAAGGTCTCTTAGTTGCCACAGGGAATCTTGAACCCTGCCCAGTTACTTCCCTGTCCCTCTCCTGAGCCCTCCCCTGCAGGAGAACCAGGCACACCAGACATCAAGTAACAGCTCAGTGGCTTGAACCAGCTGCCACTTTTCAACTCAGTCCTTTTCTTGATTCTCAAATTGCAGCATTTAATGAGGTAAAACATCAGATTACAGAGAACTTTTGTTTTTTAATGAGGATTCGGGGAAGTTTCTGGGTTAGTTGAGAAGTATGAAAGTATTTAACCTCCGTTCAGCGAACTGCCCTTTATTAACATTTTCCCTTCTACTATTGCTCGGAAAACTGCACTTTCTCAAACAAGTTCACCATTTGGTGTTTGGATCTGGCTAGAGCCAGACGATGCATATCAGCATTACAGCATGCAAATCAGCTCGGAGCTTGATTTAAGGACCAGAGGGCTCTTCCAGGTAAATGCTATAGGGAAGGAGATGAACAGAATACTGCTGAGTGAAAATGTGGCTTCTCAGATGGCAGTGGACGCTGACACCATGCACCCCTCCCGTTTATAATGATCGCAATGGCAGCTGCTGTCATGGAGACTCACTCTTTGCAAAGGATGACCCAGAATGTCTTCCATAGATCCCACTGCAGTGTGGCTTTTTGACTTTTCACAAAGTCAACTCTCTGTTTTCCTCTCCTCCCGAGGGGACACGTGACATAATAAAATGGGTGAAATAAGAAGCAGCTGCTGCTGCTGCTGCTAAGTCGCTTCAGTCATGTCCGACTCTGTGCGACCCCATAGACGGCAGCCCACCAGGCTCTGCCGTCCCTGGGATTCTCCAGGCAAGAACACTGGAGTGGGTTGCCGTTTCCTTCTCCAATGCGTGAAAGTGAAGTCTCTCAGTTGTGTCCGACTCCTAGCGACCCCATGGACTGCAGCCCACCAGGCGCCTCCATCCATGGGATTTTCCACGCAAGAGTACTGCAGTGGGTTGCCATTGCATTCTCCGGAAATAAGAAGCAAAAAGGAGCCCAAAGAGAACACTACCCTCTCCTTCATGTACCCTTCTTTGTGAGCTACTGAGGGACAGAAAGCAGAAAAGTTCATTTCCTAAAATCATAGACTTTTAGAACTGGAAGTTCCCTGAGAGTCATCTGGAGTATGGGCTTCCCAGGTGGCGCTAATGGTAAAGAACCCGCCTGACAATACAGAAGATGTAAGAGACACGGGTTTGATCCCTGGGTCTGGAAGATCTCCTGGAGGAGGAAATGGCAACCCACTCCAGTATTCTTGCCTGGAGAATCCCACGGACAGAGGAGCCTGGTGGGCATTAGAACTGAAAGTCACCTGAGAGCCATCTGGAGGGCACAGCTGCTATTCATGCCTCCCCAGAATCCCTACTCCCTTCGTTTGCTTACAGCACCCTGACTTCCCTTTGGGAAATAACACTCTGGCACCCTCAGACCTTTGGATCTACCCTTGGCTCCAAGGGCTGGACATATCATCCAGGTCTGGCCAATGGGCATATTCTAGAATCCCTCCAATTCTAATGATTCATTTAGGATGCACAAGTGACTCACACTAGTTCAATGAGATTTTTTTTTTTCACTATTGGGATAAATAAGTTCTATTTCTGATGGAATTATTGCCTTTAAGGATAATTTCAGACTGGAGCTCCTGGAGTTACCAGAGTGTGCATGACTGAATATGAAACTGAAAGGAAAAAACAAAATCACAGGATTTTTGTTTGAACCCCTGGATCCAGCTTTACCTGAAGCCAAATTAATCTCTGAACTTTTAAGTTATGTGAATCAATAAATCCAGATTTTGGCTTAAACCTGTTTGAGTTGGTTGTTTTCATTTGCAACCAAAAGAGCCATGGCTAATATACCACCCAGTTCTTTCATTCTACAAACCTAAAATCAAGGAATGGATTACCCAAGTTTTCAGAACCAGGGCAGAACTAGACTAGCATCTAAGCCCCCTGAGGTCCAGTCTAGGACTCTTTCTGAAAGCCTTTCACAGTTAATCTTCCTGTTTGAGGCAGCATCGCATAGTTATACTAGACTTGTTGAAATGACAATAACATGAACTAACGATGTTTTATGAGACTTTGGTGGCGAGGACCTCTTATGATTGGCAGGAACTGGCGCCTGTCTATCTGACTGTTCAGTTGCAGTAGTTATAATTCCCATACTATTCCAGAGTTTACAGGGGACTCAGCCAAACGTGGCTCAAACACACCATCTCCCAGTCCTTCTCTTTTTTTACTGGGTGGAGACAGATTGTTAGGTGAACACCCTGATAAATGGGTCTGAGGTTCACCAACACATATGGATATGACTGTGCTGATTGTTAAAATATTGAACTATATCTGTCCTATTTAGCATACTGCCCTCAGCTCCCCAAAGAGCCCCTGCTGCCCCTGCCCTTTACCCAGGACCCCACTCTCCTAGCCCTTCTGAATATCTTGTCATTTCAGGGTTAGTGCCTAGTCTATGGGAAGGGTGTCTTCAGAACCTTGATCCACCACTGGGTCAGGGCCATTCTGATGGATTGAACCCAATGGATTGCTTCCTATTTTGGGTTTTAGCTTCATAGACACAAGTACACACAGTCCGTTCCCAAGAGGGAAATGTGAGACAAAAGTATAAAAACCTGGTTCTCCTCACTAAGGGCTGGGGACTCCTACAATAGATTTTTAAATTTTTTGGATAACTTCTTCTCTGGCCCCATAAAGATATTGGCTTATGGATTTACAGGGAAATGAGTGCTAGACCAGGAAACAGCGCACTTGGGTTCGGATCCCAATCTCTGGGGACCTAAACCAACGACTTTTCTGTGCCTCAGGCATAAGGAATCTGAGGGCAAGGCCTGCCTAGTCTCACTCCCCGGGGTGCTGTGAGGACTCTGACAAAAGGACCAAGGGATGAGTCATCAATATTTTGATCTAAAGGGGCAGTTTCAATTAACACCCACAGAGCACTTACCATGGGCGCGCACTGATCGAAGTCCTTGACTTAGTGTAGGAAATTCTCCAATTCTCACCTCTCTGAGGCAGACACTGCTATGATGACCATGTTCAGATGGGGAAACTGAGGCAGAGAGAGGTTCGGTAACTGCAGGCTGGCCTCAGAGAGTTCAGACTTAGTCAGGACACAACTCTTCCTCCAGCACAGTCGCTGTAGTTTGGGCACTGGACTCAGACCTGGTGGCTTAGATGGTAAATAATCTGCCTGCAATGCAGGAGACCTGGATTTGATCCCTGGGTCCGGAAGACCCCTGGAGAAGGGAGTGGCTACCCTCTCCAGTATTCTTGCTGGACAGAGGAGCCTGGCAGGCTACAGTCCATGGGGTCGAAAAGAGTCAGACACAACTGAGCAACTAACACACAACACATACTCGCTCTTCCATGCCAACCCTGCGTTGATACCTTGACACTGTTGTTTGTGAGCTTTGTACTCAGCTTCTTCTTCTGTAAAGTGAGACTATTAATTATAACTGTTGGCTACGGTTATTGTGAGGATTAATAGAAATAAGATTAATCAACAAACTCTAGGATTGCTAGAGTTTGTACACACAAAAAAATCAGTATACCAGAGACTTCCCTGGTGGTCCAGTGGTTAAGACTCCCTGCTTCTAATGCAGGGGGCACAGGTTCGATTACTGGTTGGGGAACTAAGACCCCACATGGCACACAGCCAAAGAGAGAAAAAAAAGTCAGTATACCAGTTAAATTTGAATTTCAGATAAACAATGAATGGATTAAAAAAAAAAAAAAGTGTAACTATGTCCCAAGCAATATTTGGGACATACTTATACTGAAAAATGACTCATTATTTATGTTCTGGATTTTACCAGGCAGCTACACAGGCAGTGTTTGGCATGGGACCAGGCCCAAAAGGGATGTGGAGATATGAAAGGCATTCCTGTTGGGAACCGGGTTCTGCATGAAGATTTGGAGGGGCCAGGGAGGGGAGATGGAAGGAGGATTGGGTTAGATACGCCAAAGCGACCAGGACTGGCCATAGACCCCAATGGCCAAGGAGAAGTAGAGTGTAGACAGGCTGGGGGAGAAACAAGAGCCCTCAGCCTTCATCTTAGTTCTGTTGTATCCCTGGTGTCTTTTCTGTCCCCAGAGCCTCTGGACCTGCCCCAAGGGACTGGGCCCACCTGGCGTCCCCACAGCTCCCCTTAATCCTTCGGAGGCCAGTGCTGCCGCCTCGTCAGTGGACAAGACCCAGGCCTTGGAGCGCACTGGGGGCTCTCTGACTGCACGTTCCAGGAGCCTCCGACCGCAGTCAGATAGTACAGGAGAGAAACAGAAGAGACAAAACCTTAGGACTAGCCCGGACTCGTGAAGATGAACAAGAGGGAAGGAAGAAAAATCAGAAGCAGACGCCCACCGTGTCACACTGGGTGTAAGAGCCAGGCTAATGGAAAGGACAAAGAGGCCGGCGGAGCCGCACTAGTGGCCGGGGCACGCCTGAGTGCCCCGCGGCTGTGATGCCGTTCCTTCCAGGCCTCCCTTCCCGCTCCCTGCGGCTCGCCACGGGTCACACTGACACCCAGGACCTTCCTGGTGGGGACAGGCTGCCTGCCACTATGCGGGCAGGTCACCTTCACCACCTGCACCCTTGGTTTCTGGGAAAATGCCATAGGACCACTTACTCAGGAAACTTGCCGCTTCCCCTCCATCTTGCTAAATATTGTGATACTATGGGCTGGTGAGACAGACAAGTTTGAACTCTGGCTTTGCCGCTTAACTTGGTGCTTTGGGGCGAGTGTGTTACCCTCCCTATGCCTCCGTTGGAAAGACCTACCTCCACCTCCCCTCTCATGGGGTCCTGTAGGAACCGGCCAGCAACTTCAGGTCAGCTGCCTTCTGAGTCCCCTGGAGAGGGGCTGCCCCTCTAGAACTAAGTGTGGTCTCAGCCCTGGCGGGTCCGCACTTGGTGGAGGCTCTTAGGATGTACTGAGCACTCCCAGGGCACCACCAAGCTCCGGAGAAACAGATGCCATTGATGGTGTTCCATGCTCTGGAGGGCTTCACCATTTGGTGGGAAGGACAGACTATTAAATCATTAGAGAAAAAGACATGAGCACTCTCCTATCATTAAGCCGCAGACTGTGCGGTTCCAAAGGTAAAGGCCATGGCCCAGGACTCCCGTGGAAGGGAAAAGGGTGTATGGACCAACTCGGTGCTGGGGCTCTGGGGGGTGGGGCAAGCCATTGCTCAGCCAGTGGCCCAAGGAGAAATTCCCAGTCTATAAAGTAAGTCATTTCTGCTTTGCTCTTTAGACCAGTCTTTCTTTGGAGACTCCAAGCAAAGCCACGTGCTCCCCCTAATCATTCTCATCCATCAGAGACATTCCATGAAATCATCCAGAGAGCTGACAGATCTCCCAGCCTCCCCACAGCAGATCGGAAGTACAAAACTTTCTCTGCCCCAAGCCCTGGGCCCAGCTCTTGTGGGTGTCCCCACCCCAAGCCCAGTGCTTGCCTCATCTGTTTAGCTGTACTCTGAGGAGTGCTGAGAAGCAGCAGACGGGTGTGCTGCCAGGCTCCTTCTAGTCCAGCCAGGGGAGATAAAACCTGATTAGAGCTCATCTTGGTTTCCAGTTGATTATCAGGCTGGCCCTGTGTGGGGCTAAATTACCTCTTGTTGAGACTCAAGAGAACAGTCTCACAATCTCCAGATGTGTCTCTGATGATTTGAACAGCCCTGTATAGATGGCAACTTGGCTTCGTTTGTATGCATCATTTCCTGTGAGTCACTCAACAACCCAGTGAGAAAGGAAAGGAGATATTACTGGGATCCCCAGTTAGCAGACAGGAGACTGAGGCTGGAGGAGAAGAGTGACCTGGAAACCAAAATTTATCTCTGGAATATAAGTCATCATCAGGCCTGCTAGGTAGCGCCCTGAAGGCAGGGCCTGTTTCTAGACAAATCTATCCCCCTCATGTTACTTGCGTTTTATACAACGGTGCCCTGGTAAATATTTAACCACCAGCTCTCTAGGAAAAAGAAAATCCCGGATTTGCAGTATTTGCCAATTTCTGAAGTGTAAATACTCTTCACCACAGCTCATTTCGGGCTACCCATGGGATATCAACGACCTGCAAAATTCCTGAAAATTTAACCATTGTCTCTTACTAGACAGTACAATTGGCCTCAGCATACCACTGCTTTTACAGAGTACCTTCCATATAAAATGGAACTAAAAAATATTTGATGAATTCAGAGGTTGTAATGCTCCTTCATTCATTCAAATCCAAATACCCTCGGGGTGGATAAAGCCTGCCCCCAGCTGACACTGATGGGATCTATAAGGTTTAGGATCGCCTGGATTTGTAATTTCCTGGATGTGTGTGTTAGTTGCTCAGTCATGTCCGACTCTTTGCGACCCCATAGACTGTAGCCTGCCAGGCTCCTCTGTCTGTGGGATTCTCTAGGCAAAAATATTGGAGTGGGTCGCCATTTTCTTCTTCAGGGGATTTTCCTGACCCAGGGATCGAACCCAGGTTTCCAGCATTGCAGGCAAACTCTACCATCTGAGCCACAAGAAAAGCCCTAGTTTCCTAAAGGACAAGTGATATTACTGGTTAGAGGCCTCTGATTCCGGCAGGGAAGGCAGATTTAGAGATAAAGGAAAGAAGGAATGTGAGTGAGAAGAAGAGAAAAGGATGGCAAGGACAGAAGCAAGAAAGGAAGAAAGAGGGAAGGGAGGGAGCAAAGGAAGCAAGAGAGGAAGACAGCAGATTCATAAGACAAGTGGTAAAGGAGTGGGACTCTCTTTGGTTTGCTCTAGAGGCACGGTCTGGTGCCGTGTGCACAGCAGAAGCTCAGCAAACATTGCGTCCCAGGTTCTGGTCCCCCCAGCTCCTCCCCACTTCCTACCCCCCCGAACTCTGCTACTCCACTGTCCCATCTCACCTCCCAATGAAATTCCAAGATCTTTGACAGCAGACACTCTCTCATTCATTTCTGCATCCATGATAGACTGGACTCTGGTCTACGAATGTCCAGGTATTATTTATAATCCTCACTATAATTCCACTATGACACTCAGGGAGATCAAGTAAATTGTTCAACTTTTGCAGCCACCAAATGAAAGGCCAGGATTCAAACTCTCTCCGCTCTTTCATGCTGCTTCTGAAAGGATCGGAAATCTTTCTGACAAATGAATAGTGAATTCCTCTTCTCACCTGAGACTTCCATGTCCCTTCTTTTCTGCAGTAGCCAGTTTTCATTTGTCACAGGGCCCCAATGAGAGTTTCAGCACAAGTGTGTAACATGGATTCTCTAAACTCTAGAGTGTGTGCACTGGAAATGAACCCATGATGATAAGGAAACAGTGAAGCTTCATAAAATACTACCTCAGTTCTGCAGATCCTGCAGCAGACTTGGAGGGAGAAAGCTGAAGCTTGTGGATTTTGCCTTTGTAAGGATGAAAGTCACTCAGTTGTGTCTGACTCTTTGCGACCCCATGGACTATACAGTCCACAGAATTCTCCAGGCCAGAATACTGGAGTGGATAGCCGTTCCCTTCTCCAGGGGATTTTCCCACACCCAGGTCTCCTGCATTGCAGGCAGTTTCTTTACCAGCTGAGCCACTAGGGAAGCCCAAGAATACTGGAGTGGGTATGCTATCCCTTCTCCAACAGATCTTCCTGACCCAAGAATTGAATCAGGGTCTCCTGCCCAGATTCTTTACCAGTTGAGCTACAGGAACCCCCTTGGTAAGGATGATCACACATTATTGCTTATTGACAACCCTATAAGGGGACTGTTGCCACCCCATTTAACACTAGGGAAAACGGGCCTCCTGGGGCTTAAATAAGCTGCTGTAAAACTTTGGATCTCACTCTCCAAAGCAGATCCCAAGACGAAGACTTGAGGGCAGCTTGTTTATTTGGGATGTGATCCCAGGAAGCATTGGTGAGAAAGTGGGTAAGAGGTGTTACAGGTATTGCTATGGACAACTGGGGTTTAATCCTGCTGGGGATTTTGTACCCAGTATCAACCCATCCCCCACAAAGGCACAAGGGAACTGAGATGTTTATCTACGAGCCATGGTCCCTCTTTGGTGGGGGGGGGGGGTGCTTTCTCTGGAGGGGTTAAAGGCAGAGCACTCTGGTTGTCTGGCTCCAGGGCTGGACAAACTCCCTTGGTACCAGGGAAAGCCCTCCAGTCACCAAGCAGAGAGAGAGAGCCCTTGACTGGGGAGACAGTCTGCAGGGGATGTGGATGGTGAACCAGGGCAGCGTGGGGCATGCTTGCCCCAGGTCAGAAGGCAAACAGGGCTACGAGCTCAGGCCGTTCCCAAGTACCCAACTCATTTTCCTCTGCGCCACCAAACACGTAAGACCAGTAGAGGAGACAGGCTCCTCAGACCTCGGAGGTGGCCTGGCTGAGCTAGTGAGGAAAAGTGGGGCTCAAAGCTGAGTCCCAGGCGGGTCTGACTTGGTGGACGGGGCTCAGCCATTGGCTGAGAAAGAGGATGTGGTTCCCCAGGGCTACTGAAACTAGCTGCTTGCAGGTCTAAAGTAGCTCTTCAGAGCACCTTCGTTCTGGCCTCATTTGTTTCCTTTTACAAATTCAATCTCTTTATTTTACAGCCCAGATCTCTCGGTAAGAACAATAAAGCCAGCACAAGAAGCAGGTTCACAAAAGCCCAATGGGAGGGGAATGAGCCAAGAATACAGGCCTTCCCAGGGCCACCCAAGTCTCTTTTGAAGCATGCAAAATATCCAAATCCAAAACACAATATCCAAGGATAACACAATATCCAAAACAAAACAACATGAAACACACACACACACACAACTCAACAAAAGTCAGGGATTCTATTTCTCAGGGCTCCTTAGCCAGTGATGGTGCTGGTGTCCTCTCAAAGGGTGCTGTTTGTTTAGGGGTCAAGCAGGTGCTGTCCTCTGGCATTCACACCAGAAATAAGGCCCAGTCTTGGCCTAGGCCACCTGAGAGGACCCTTAGCAGCACGAGAGCGGAGGGAAAGGAAGGCTGGGCCAACCTTTCAATGTTGAAAGGTTTCGTTTTGTTTCCATTTTTTTTTTTTTTAAGTAATTTCTTGTTGGCATAGCCAGAGGATGAAATCTGACTAGACTTTTTCTTAAAAAAAAAAAAAAAAAAATAGGGAGAAGTGAAATCTGAGGGAAGGCCAAGGGGCAGCTGTGGTATATCCAGTGGCCTCCTTGGCCATCCCAGGAGGCCCGTCTCTCATCTGTCCTCCCAGGTTGGCACTTGGAGCTCTGGGCCTGGGGGGCCTATCTTAAAATCTAGAAATGATCTCAGAGATCACCCTACCCTGGGGATCACTCCCCTTGTCTTGTTCAAATAAGCACAAAATAGGCCCAAAGAGTCGGGCATTTCCTGAATTCTCCAAAGGAAGGGGACCAGTCAAGAAAACCACTTTGGGCCCCCAGATCCTGATCCCTACCGCCAAAGTGGTCTTTTTAGGAGAGCTGGATGAGGGCCTGTCTACATGGACCTGAAGATGTTATGACTGGCCCTAGACAGAGCCAGCCTGCCATACCTGCTCAGCTCTTTCCTAACTATGTGGCCCGGGGTGAATTGCTTTACCTCTGTGAGTCTATTTCCTCATCTGTAAACTAGAGATGCTAGTTCCTACCTCACAGGATTGTTGTGAGGGATTAAAAAAAAAGACAATACTAGTACAGTGGGTCTCAAACCTTGTGATCTCAGGACAGCTTTACACTCTTACAAATTATTTAGATACCCAAAAGGACCTATCTTAGAGCACAGGGAATAATACTCACTATTTTGTAATAACCTAAGGGAAAAGAATCTGAAAATATATATATATACACACACACACAGTATATAAGGACTTCCCTGGTGATCCTGTTGTTAAGAATCTGCCTGCCGATGCAAAGGACACAGGTTTGAGCCCAGGTTCAGGAAGATTCCATAGGCCTTGGAGCAACTGAGCCCCTGAGCCACAAGTACTCAGTCCATGCTCTAGAGTGAACATGCCGCAACAAGGGAAGCCATGGCAATGAGAAAAGACCAGGCACTACAATTAGAGAAAGCCTACACACAGCAACGAAGACCCAGTGCAGCCAAAAAATCAATAATAAATAATTAAAACTTAAAAAGGAAGACCTACAAAACCTAGAACTATGAAGACCCACAAGACCTTCTAAAACTAACACCTCAAAAAGTTGTCCTTTTCATTATAGGGGACTGGAATGCAAAAGTAGGAAGTCAAGAAACACCTGGAGTAACAGGTAAGTTTGGCCTTGGAGTACAAAATGAAGCAGGGCAAAGGCTAATAGAGTTTTGCCAAGAGAACGCTCTGGTCATAGCAAACACCCTCTTCCAATAACACTCTACACATGGATATCACTAGATGGTCAATACCGAAATCAGATTGATTATGTTCTTTGCAGCCAAAGATGGAGAAGCTCTATACAGTCAGCAAAAACAAGACCGGGAGCTGACTGTGGCTCAGATCATGAGCTCCTTATTGCCAAATTCAGACTGAAATTGAAGAAAGTGGAGAAAACCACTAGACCATTCAGGTATGACCTAAATCAAATCCTTTACGATCATACACTGAAAGTGACAAATAGATTCAAAGGATTAGATCTGATAGACAGAGTGCCTGAAGAATTATGGATGGAGGTTCGTGACATTGTACAGGAGGCAGGGATCAAGACCATACCCAAGAAAAAGAAATGCAAAAAGGCAAAATGGTTGTATGAGAAGGCCTTACAAATAGCTGTGAAAAGAAGAGAAGCAAAAAGCAACGGAGAAAAGGAAAGATACAGCCATTTGAACGCAGAGTTCCAAAGAATAGCAAGGAGACATAAGAAAGCCTTCCTCAGCGATCAATGCAAAGAAATAGAGGAAAACAATAGAATGGGAAAGACTAGAGATCTCTTCAAGAAAATTAAAGATACCAAGGGAACATTTCAGGCAAAGATGGGCTCAATAAAGGACAGAAATGGTATGGACCTAACAGAAGCAGAAGATATTAAAAAGAGGTGGCAAGAATACACAGAAGAACTGTACAAAAAAGATCTTCATGACCCAGATAATCATGATGGTGTGATCACTCACCTTATGCTAGACATCCTGGAATGTGAAGTCAAGTGGGTCTTAGGAAGCATCATTACGAACAAAGCTAATGGAGGTGATGGAATTCCAGTTGAACTATTTCAAATCCTGGAAGATGATGTTGTGAAAGTGCTGCACTCAATATGCCAGCAAATTTGGAAACTCAGGAGTGGCCACAGGACTGGAAAAGGTCAGTTTTCATTCCAATCCCTAAGAAAGGCAATGCCAAAGAATGCTCAAACTACTGCACAATTGCACTCATCTCACACACTAGTAAAGTAATGCTCAAAATTCTCCAAGCCAGGCTTCAACAGTACATGGACCATGAACTTCCAGGTGTTCAAGCTAGATTTAGAAAAGGCAGAGGAACCAGAGATCAAATTGCCAGCATCTGCTGGATCATGGAAAAAGCAAGAGAGTTCCAGACAAACATCTACTCCTGCTTTACTGACTACACCAAAGCCTTGCACTGTATGGATCACAAAAAACTATGGAAAATTCTTCCAGAGATGGGAATGCCAGACTACCTGACCTGCCTTTTGAAAATCTATACAGGTCAGGAAGCAACAGTTAGAACTGGACATGGAACAACAGACTGGTTCCAAACTGGGAAAGGAGGAGTATGTCAAGGCTGCATATTGTCCCCCTGCTTATTTAACTTATAAGCAAAGTACATCATGGGAAATGCCAGGCTAGATGAAGCACAAGCGGGAATCAAGATTGCCAGGAGAAATATCAATAACCTCAGATATGCAGATGATACCACCCTTATGGCAGAAAATGAAGAAGAACTAAAGAGCCTCTTGATGAAAGTGAAAGAGGAGAGTGAAAAAGTTGGCTTAAAACTCAACATTCAGAAAACTAAGATCATGGCATCCGGTCCCATCACTTCCTGGCAAACAGATGGGAAGCACTGGAAACAGTGGCTGACTTTATTTTTCTGGGCTCCAAAATCACTGCAGATGGTGATTGCAGCCATGAAATTAAAAGATGCTTACTCCTTGGCAGCACTGTTTATAATAGCCAGGACATGGAAGCAATGTCCATCAGCAGATGAATGGATAAGAAAGCTGTGGTACATATACACAATGGAGTATTATTCAGCCATTAAAAAGAATACATTTGAATCAGTTCTAATGAGGTGGATGAAACTGGAGCCTATTATACAGAGTGAAGTAAGCCAGAAAGAAAAACACCAATACAGTATACTAACGCATATATATGGAATTTAGAAAGATGGTAACAATAACCCTGTGTACGAGACAGTAAAAGAGACACTGATGTATAGAACAGTCTTATGGATTCTGTGAGAGAGGGAGAGGGTGGGAAGATTTGGGAGAATGGCATTGAAACATGTAAAATATCATGTATGAAACGAGTTGCCAGTCCAGGTTCGAAGCACGATACTGGATGCTTGGGGCTGGTGCACTGGGACGACCCAGAGGGATGGAATGGGGAGGGAGGAGGGAGGAGGGTTCAGGATGGGGAACACATGTATACCTGTGGCGGATTCATTTTGATATTTGGCAAAACTAACACAGTTATGTAAAGTTTAAAAATAAAATAAAATTAAAAAAAAATAAAATAAAAAAAATAAAATTAAATTTAAAAAAATAATAATAAAAAAATAAAAAGCCAGGGGTGCCTAAAGAAAAAATAAAAAAATAAAAGATGCTTACTCCTTGGAAGGAAAGTTATGACCAACCTAGATAGCATATTAAAAAGCAGAGACATTACTTTGCCAAGCATGGTCCATCTAGTGAAAGCTATGGTTTTTCCAGTTGTCATGTATGGATGTGAGAGTTGGACTATAAAGAAAGCTGAGTGCTGAAGAATTGATGTTTTTAAACTGTAGTATTGGAGAAGACTCTTGAGAGTCCTTTGGACTGCAAGGAGAGCCAACCAGTCCATCCTAAAGGAGATCAGTCCTGAATATTCTTTGGAAGGACTGATGCTGAAGTTGAAACTCCAATACTTTGGCCACCTGATGTGAAGAACTGACTCATTTGAAAAGACCCTGATGCTGGGAAAGATTGAGGGCAGGAGGAGAAGGGGACAACAGAGGATGAGATGGCTGGATGGCATCACTGACTCAATGGACCTGAGTTTGAGTAAACTCCGGGAGTTGGTATTGGACAGGAAAGCCTGGCATGCTGCAGTCCAGGAGGTTGCAAAGAGTTGAACACAACTGAGTGACTGAACTGAACTGAACTGATGAGAAAGGCACGGCAACCCACTCCTATACACTAGCCTGGAGAATCACATGGACTGAGGAGCCTGGTGGGCTACAGTCCATAGGGTCACACAGTGTCTGACACAATTGAAGGGACTAAGCAGCAGCAGCATATATATATGTATATATATAAATTTAAAATTACAATTAAAAAATTATTGACCACTCCAATGCCTCACTTTAGAAAATTCTAGAAAACACATCACATTGTCCAACAGATGATGACACCATCACACATCATGGAGCTTCTTGGAAATTTTTGTTGTATACTTAAGAGAGAATGGGAGTAAAAAACCAAATACCTTAGTAATTTTACAAAGATATTGTGAAATAGTTTTGACCTTGTAGACATCCTGCAAAGGTCTGGGGACTTTGAGAACTGCTGTATTTATGTGTATAAAGTCCTTAACTGAATGCTTGAAGCACAGTGGGTGCTTGACACTTGGTGCCAAGGCCAGTGTTTAGGGTCCATGGATTTGGCCCTTGCAGCTAGTATAATTTGGTGGGCACATGGACCATGAAATTAAAAGACTCTCGGTCCTTAGAAAGAGAGCTATACCTAGACAGCATATTAAAAAACAGAGAAATCACTTTGCTGACAAAGGTCCTTGTTGTGAGAGATATGGTTTTTCCAGTAGTCATGTATGGATGTGAGAATTGGTCCATAAAGAAGGTGGAGCACCGAAGGATTGATGCTTTTGAACTGTGATGCTGGAGAAGGCTCTTGAGAGTGCCTTGGACAGCAAGAAGATCAAACCAGTCAATCCTAAAGGAAATCAACACTGAATATTCATTGGAAGGACTGATGCTGAAGCTCCAATACTCTGGCCACCTGATGTGAAGAGCTGACCCACTGGAAAAGAACCTGATGCTGGAAAGATTGAAGGCAGTAGGAGAAGGGGGCAACAGAGGATGAAATGGTTGGATGGCATCATCATTGACTCAATGGACATGAGTTTGAGCAGACTCCGGGAGACGGTGAAGGACAGGGAAGCCTGGAGTGCCGCATGCAGTCCGTGGGGTCACAAAGAGTCAGACACGACTCAACGACTGAACAACAATGGTCCTTGTGAACTTGAAGCTGGTGCGTCAACCCCTGGTGCTCCTGGCAGGAGGCTGTCTCTGGGCTCTTTGCAGTTCTTCCAGGCAGGGCCTGTAGGGCAAGGCCAGCAGGAAGTCAAACAGCCCAGGAGCCGCTGGAGGTATTTGTGGGCAGGACTGGAGAGGCTCCTTTTCAAGTTGCTGCTCTGGGAGAGTGATTCATGCTACCCAGGCCAGCGCACAGACGTCACATAAAGTGAGCTGAAAGGAAGAAAGGCAGCGGACAGGCCTTTGAGCGCTTCCGCCAAGTCCTGTTGCTCAGTCCTGGAGGGCAGAGATTTCATCTCTGCTCACGAGCCTTAGTTTCCTTGGGTGTAAAATAGAGTCAATGCTGACCGGCAGAGGTGCCCGGAGAATTGAATGAGATGCACGTGGTGAGAAGGGCAAATTGTGCCCGGGGAAGGAGGTCTTGCCAGCCAAGCGATGCTTGCAGACAGGGGCTCTGGGTTGGCCAAATTCAACCCTTAGTTGACTGCGTGCATATCCGCTGAACTCCCGCCTTGGGTGCTCAGTTCCAGAGTGGGAGTGAAGTGAACAGCGCTGGCCCTGAAATTGTCCTGCTCCATCTGTGGGGAGGATCTTACTGTCCTGCAGTAAGCAGCTCAGCCTGCTGGGCTCCAGCTGTTGTCTAGAAGAGGGGCTCACTTCCTTCTGTTCCTCATCCCCAGACAGACACCGGAGCGTTCAGGATGGAGATCCTGCATCCACGGGTCTGCCTTCTGGACCTCTTCTTCTCCCACCTGCTTCTCTCCTCCCTTTGGAATTTCTTCTTCCTGGGCTCCAGGGTAGCCCTCAGTCAAATGACTTGATGGTCCCCTCCTGGTCCTCTCAGGGGTGAGGGGTGCTGTCCTTAGCACCTGCTGTGCATCCAGGAGCATCAGGAAAGCACCCCCCCCCCATCCCCAGGGTCATTACCAGCACATAGCTCGTGTGCAGATACGGGGCTTTGAGTGGGAAATGAGGTCCAGTCTTCCAAAAATGAAAGACAAAGCCCCAAATGGCTCAGGGTGTCATTAATGAAATTCACCACCGCCTCTGGCACTTGTTCAACTTCTATGAAGAACCAGGTATATCCTTTACCTATCCTAGAGGTTGACAACAGTTCTCTGTGAAAGGCTAGAGAGTAAATATTTAAGGCGTTCGGGGCCATACAGTCTCTGCTACAATTTCTCAGTTCTGCTGTTGTAGCACAAAAGCAGCCATTGACAATAAGGAATCATATGGATATGACAAAACTTTATTAAAAAAACCAAACAGGCAGCAGTTAGCTATAGGCTGTAGCTTGCCCACCTGACATAACCTGTGTCCAATCCTGGCATTCACTCTATAAAAGCAGTTTGTTGATTCCCTTCTGTAACACTGAGCTGGCTCAGAGAAGCTCAGTGACTCGTGCAAGGTTACACAGCAGGGAATGACCAACCCAGCATGAAAACCCAGTTTTGACTCCAAAATGGATGCTTCTGCTGTCTTGACTTGAGACCAACCTGCTAACACTCTTGGCGGTTTTGTGAAGTCCTGTGTAGGGTCAGCACCCAAGATGAGAGGCGTTGGAGTCCTGCCGTCCTGCATCCTGCCTGGGACTTCACCCGCCACCGCCACCAGCCACCACTGCCTTCCCAGGAGGGATATGCTGGGGTGACAGCTCATGCATGGCCAGCATGACTCGGCCAAAATCCAGTCTTGGCATCAGCGCCCTGGCGCCCAGTTAAACTTTTGACTTTCCAAATTAGAGAACTTGAAAGTTCTGCTGGGCAATTTTTTTTTTTTTTTTTTTTTTTGAGAATGAGACATTTTTGTTGTTGTTGTTAATAATTTACCAGAATGGGCTCTCTCTCTTTCTCTCTCGCTCTCTTCCTTCCTCCCTCCTTGAATGGTCTTCCCTTCAATCCTGGCCCCCTCCACTCCACTCCACGATTTAACACTGTGTTAACAGGATTCTGGGTCTCCTCTTCCCAGACAAAGGCAGGGTGAAGTGTGATGAGGGAGGGAACCAAGGACTCCTGAAAGCCTTTCTCGGGAGAAGTTGCTTCCTATTGGCGCAGGCTGGCCTCCCCCAACCCCTGCATCTGATGTATAATTTAGCAGTCCATTTCCTCCCACCCAGCCCCATCTGTTATCTACTTGTGTTTATCGTTTCTTTCACCCAAGAAACTGCCTGGGATATTGGCGGGGAAGGCTTGCAATCCTATTGTCTGAGAGGTTAAACATTAAAGTTGGGCTCGAAGTTTTCTCCCTATCCCCACCCCCCCTTAAATTCTGCCCTGAAATTCCCTTTTGGCCACACCTCCTCACCATGGCACGAGGTGCTAATGACCTGATTTACATCTGTGTAAATCCAAGCTGCGGACACTAATGAGGCCTGAAATGAATGGAAATGCCGAGGAGGCTGGCTGACCCGGCCAGGGTGTGGAGACACCGCGGAGCGGAAATCCAGCTGTTGCTTGCCCAACACACACCCTGGCAGACACGCAGGACAGAACTCCAGACCCAGACTCTCGTCGCCAGGGAGGAAGCAGCAGGGAAAGGGTTAAGCAAGAGGCAAGTGACCCCCCGGTGCTGCTGCTCCCACTCTCCCATCGCCTTTTCTCTCCTCAATTCCCAGGGTACTGGGCTTAGTGCAGCGCCATGCATAATTGATAACATCAGCCAGGCGCCTTCCCCCAAGCTGGTGACGACGGTGAATATTCACCCCGTCACAGCCAAGGGCAGAGCACCTTAGTCTGGGTCACCAAGCATCCAACTTGGTGCAGCATCTTGGGGACAAAGGTTAGCACCGCAGGAGCTGAGGGTGAAGGAGGTGAAATCATTCCCAGTGCAGAGATGCCCAAACTGGCTTCAAGGCAGACTGATGGGCACTTGAGTTCACTTGAGGAGTGACCTTGAGAAAGTCACTGTACCTTCCTGAGCTTGATCTGCAAGGTGAAGGTGAGACCATGTCTACCTCTGTCCTAGAGTGCTAGAAAGCTAAGACAGGCAGAGTGCATTATAGAACACAAGGTGCGTAAGAACTGTATTCATTTATTTCTACGTGGTTGGTTCTGAAGGCAAATAAGGATGGAGGGATGGCAGGGGAAGGACATGGATTTGGAAGAAAAGGGACCCTTCAGGCAAATGCCATGCAGAGCTGCCATCGTTTAGCTGTTTGATGTGGGGCACATCCTAGGTTTAACCTTGCTGAGGTCAGTTTTCTCATCTGTGAAATGGGAGCATTGGGGTTACTTGCTCTTATAGGTTCGAGGTAAGGTAAAGAGTGTGAAAGAGCTTTGGAACCCATAATCTCTTTACAAAAGCCAGGAAGTATTAAGGACATCGATCACCATGTGTTCCTCATAATAATAATGCTGCTGCTTCTGGTAACAGCACAAAGGACAAATTCTCCAAGGTCAAGGGTGACACCCCAACCTTTTCCCCAGGGCAAGTACGCGTGAGGAGCGCAGGATGGACACATACATTTGGATCAGTTCTGTGGGTGGATCAGCACCACCTATAGGGCTGTTTCATAAGCCACGCGAAGCAGGGGCTGACCTGCACTCCTCTCCCAGGGGGACTCTTCCTTCTTATGACCACCCAAGGGCCTGGAGGTTTGTGGGTGCTCAATACATGTTGGATGAATGAATGGACTAAGGTATATTTGCTGCTACCACTGAGTGCCCCCAGAAGAATCCTCTGTTACACATCTTCATAGAATTATGCTCCTTTCCTCTATAGAAGAATTATTCATTCATTTTTGTCATTGTGATGGTTTTTAAAATAACCACCAGTACTTAGGTACTCCTTCCATGGGGAGATGGCATTCTCTGTCCTTCCTTGTGGATCTGGGCTGAGTAATGACCACTTTGGCCAGAAGCCCAGGCCTTACACGGAGGCCACATGCAGTTTCCAGTCCACATAGTCCCAGCTTGCCAGAGCTGTGAGTAACCAAGCTCCAGATGCTTTCTTGCTCTGCCTGTTCTAGCCATTTCTAAATTGCAAATCTTCAGGCTGAGTCTCCAAATGCTGTGGAACAGAGACAAAGCATCTCCTCCGTGCCTGTCCGAACCCTTGACCAGAGACCGATAGTGTAATAAAACGGCATGGTTTAACGGTACGACTATGGGTGGGGTGGTTTGCAATAGTAACTGGGATATTGGTCACTTGTCTGTCTTCTCTAGGCTGTAAGCTCTCTGAGGACAGAATTCGTGTCTAGTTTTGCTCACTACTCTGTCAGCTCTGGGACTAGGATGAGGGAAAACATTTCCCTAAGACACCTAATTTAAGAAGGAATCACATGTCAGGGTCCTGGATGGCAGGATGAGCACTTTAGAGTAAGTGCTCCTTTATTTCTTTTTGGCTGTGCCCTGAGGCATGCAGGATCTTAGTTCCCCAACCAGGGATTGAACCCCCGACCCCCGCAGTGGAGCCACAAAATTTTAACCACTAGACTGCCAGGGAAATCCCATTTTTTTTTTTTAATTTAGAGCCTTAGGTGCCCTTCTGGGATCACCCAGACCTGGTCCTCCTCCTTAGAGACCAGCAGAGAGCCTGGTCCATAGGAAGCACCCAACAAATATGGACAGGATGGATGGATGAATGAATGGAGGAATGGATCAAAGAGACCATGAAATGGTGTCCCCTTAGGGAGGTGATCCCATGGAGGGAAGAGCCTGATAGGCTACAGTCCCTAGGGTCACAAAGAGTCGGACACGACTGAGTGACTTTCCTTTCCTTTCCTTAGGGAGGTGATGGACAGACAAGCACTAGACTAGGAATCCGGCAGCCTTGGGTTTGAACCCCAGTTTTGCCACCTGTTAGCAGTGGATTCTTGAGCAAGCAGCTTAGTTTCTCTGAGCCCCTGGATAACAATGCCTCCCCAGGGGGTTATTGTGAAGAGTAAATGAGATAACACTTATGCAAAGTGCCTGGCACGCCTGTCCTTGCCCTCTGATTTCCTTTTCCCTCAAGTGTGGTCTCTCAGTCCCGTCTGACTCTTGGCGACCCCATGGACTCTAGCCCACTGCGCTCCTCTGTCTGTGGAATTCTCCAGGCAAGAATACTGAAGTGAGTTGCCACTTCCTCCTCCAGGGATCTTTCTCACCCAGGAATTGAACCCAGGTCTCCTACATTGCAGTCAGGTTCTTTACTGTGTGAGCCACCAGGGAAGCCCAAATAGGAGAAAACTCCATCATTTCACAAAACTACTCCCTGGGTGGATCAGCTTCCCAGAGCCAAGAGAGGGGGCATGGTGTGGAAAACACTGATTTTACACCAGCTGGAGGTTTGTTTCCATTTGTTTGTATTTGTCTTACTTAGCCTAGAGACAATATAGCATATTAGTTAGAATCAAAGGACCTGGGGAGAGCCAGGTTTGAGTTAAAATCCTAGTCCCAATTTTTATGCAACTTGCCTAAAATCACTTAATCTGAACTTCAGTTTCCCTAGGTAATAGCTGCAAGTTAGGAACCCTAAAATCTCAATGGTTTAACAGAATAGACATTTATTTAATAATCTATACAATCTAGAGTAGGAGTGTCATTGGCCCTCTGTATTCCTGGGTTCCACATCTGCAGATTCAGCCAACTGTGGATCAAAAAGATTCCCCCCCTCCTAAAGTATTCCAGAAAGTACCCAAAGCAACACTTGAATTTGCCATGCACCAGCAACTAATGGCAACCCAGTAATCCTGCCTGGAAAATCCCATGGACGGAGGAGTCTGGTGGGCTGCAGTCCATGGGGTCGCTAAGGCGGACACGACTGAGCGACTTCACTTTCACTTTTCCTTTCATGCATTGAAGAAGGAAATGGCAACCCACTCCAGCGTTCTTGCCTTGAGAATCCCAGGAGTGGTGGAGCCTGGTGGGCTGCCGTCTATGGGGTCGCACAGAGTCGGACCCGACTGACGTGACTTAGCAGCAGCAGCAGCAACTATTTACACAGCATTTGCATTGGATTAGGTATGACAGGTAATCCAGGGACGATTTAAAGAGGCTAGGTTATATCCAAATACTGCTGTTGTTCAGTCACCAAATCGTGTCTGACTCTTTGCGCCTCCATTGACTGTATCACGCCAGGTTTTCTGGTCCTTCACTATCTCCTGGAGTTTGCTCAAATTCAAGTCCTTTGAGTCAGTGATGCCATTCAATCATCTAATTCTCTGCAGCCCCCTTCTCCTTTTGCCTTCAATCTTTCCCAACATCAGGGTCTTTTCCAAAGAGTCAGCCCTTTTTTATCAGATGGCCAAAGTATTGGAGCTTCAGCTTCAGCATCAGTCCTTCCAGTGAAGGACTTTCGACCCTCTAGGATTGATTGGTTTGATCTCCTTATAGTTCCAAGGGACTCTCAAGAGTCTTCTCCAGCACCACAATTCGAAAGCATCGATTCTTTGGCACTCAGCATTCTTTAGGGTTCAGCTCTCACGTCTGTACATGGCCATAGCTTTGACTATATGGACCTTTGTTGGCAAAGTGATGTCTCCGTTTTTTAACACTCTGTCTAGATTTGTCATAGCTTTCCTTCCAAGGAACAAGCGTCTTTTAATTTCATGGCTGCAGTCACTGTCCAGAGTGATTTTGGAGTTCAAGAAAATATGTTTTAATATACATATAGATATGTATATACAAATACTAGTTTATATACAAATACTACACCATTTTACAAAGGGATTTTGGTCTCCTTGGGAGACCAAACCAAGGGACAACTGTATTGAGCAGATAGGCTTTAACGTGGAGCAGGGTTTATACACTCAAGCTGTTTTTGCTTTGTGCCTCTAGCATCCTTTAGGCTTCAAAGTCATCAGCTGGATTCTCAGACAATTCTATCTATTGTCAGAAGAGAAGAGGGAGCTTTGCAGGGGAGGCTTTTATGGGCCTGGCCTGGAAGGACACACAGATTGCCAACTCTTGTATTTGCTGTTGTAGAACACAGATATTTGGTTGCACCTGACTGTCAGGGAATCTGGGAAATGCAGCCATACTGGGCACCCAGGAGGAAAGGGAGCATCACGTCTCATGGTTAAACGAGGCCAGTATTAGGGAGGCTGTTAGGAGAGTCCAAGAAGACAATGTGTGCAGGGTGCTTGGTGCAGATGCTGCCCTGGGATTAAGTGCTCCACACACAGCAGCTATTTGGGTCTTTATTTATGGCCATGTCACCACCACCCTTTACCAACAGTGGAGTAAAATTGCTCCAGCCTCCTGGAGCTGGGATAAGGTATCTCCTTTCCTTATCAATAAATAGAAAGCATATATGGGCTTCCCTGGTGGCTCAGATGGTAAAGAATCCGCTTGCCATGCAGGAGACCTGGGTTCAATCCCTGGCTTTGAATGATCCGCTGGAGGAGGAAATGGCAACCCGCTCTAGTATTTTTGCCTGGAGAATCCCCATGGACAGAGGACCCCAGGCCACAGTCCATGGGGTCGCAAAGAGTCCGACACAATTGAGCACGCATGCACGAGAGCAAGATAAGATAGGTATCGTATTCACATTTTACAGAAGAAAAGAAGTGGGACCAAAAACTGTCTAGTCCGATATCACAGTCAGTAATGATCTCATTTGTAAAACCAGAAATGGTATTAGTAAGGTTTTTACTCAGGAGTGCTGCATAACAAATAGCTCTTTTTTTTTTTTTTTTTTATTTTTAAACTTTACATAATTGTATTAGTTTTGCCAAATATCAAAAGGAATCCGCCACAGGTATACATGTGTTCCCCATCCTGAACCCTCCTCCCTCCTCCCTCCCTATACCATCCCTCTCGGCGACTTACAACAAATGCATGTATTTCTAGCTCATGGTGATATGAACTGGCCAAGGCAGCTCCGCTTTAGGCTGTAGGTTGACTGGGTTTGGCTCCAGGTAGTGAGTTAGATTTAGGTTTGCCCCATGTGACCTTTATCCTCCTTGGACCAGTGACTTCATAGGGCAAGTTCTTTTCATGGCATGTGGCAGGAACAAAAGATGGCAAGCCAAATGCACAAGCACATTTATATCTTATTCATGTTGTGTCTGCATTGGCCAAATCAATGACTCAGCCCAATGTTTAGGGGCGGAGAAATAGTGTGTTCCCTGTGAAGCTATAGGAAAATGAAAGTGAAGCCATTCAGTTGTGTCTGACTCTTTGCGACCCGTGGACTGTAGCCCACCAAGCTCCTCTGTCCATGGGATTCTCCAGGCAAGAATACTGGAGTGGGTTGCCATTTCCTTCAGGGGATTATAATTCTATAGATAGGAGGGAGGGAAGAATTGGGCATGATAATCTCATTGACCAACACTCCCATTGTTAATGATTCTAGGTGAGAGGGCCCATCATTCCACCACGCAACTCAGGAGTTGGTGGATATAACAAAGAACGGAACTGCTTTACATAAGTGGGTATGCAGGGGCTTCCAGTTTTATCAGTGTTCAAATGATAACGACTGAGCAACACAGAGTGAGAGAGAGAGCCACTTACATGGTGCCAAGGATTTCATTTCCCTGGGTGAGCCTGCGGTACCTTGGTCAGAGGCTGCCCGTAGCGTGAACATCTCACCACATACAGGGTGGGAGCCAGGATTCTGTGCAACACGGCCCTTATGTGCAAGCTCAGCTGAAGACACAGCAGCTGTCCCCTCTGGAAGAAGGGAGGAAAAATAGATTGCGCTGGATTTATTGAAGTCTAGCACTACTGCATCCTTTCAGGATGATTTTAAGGATTCTCAGGGTGGTGAAGACCCCTATGGAAGCCTTCCTGGGTGGTGAAGACCCCTGTGGAAGCCTTGCTGGGTGGTGGGATCTGGGCAGAAGTTGGCAGTTAATCACAAAAAAGGTCTGCTAAAATGGGGAATCTTTATACATGAGAGACTTAAAAAATTAAACCCGATAAATGTACATTTTCTTTGCCATTCTTTTGATGTAGAACCAAGGCTTTTCTTGGAGTTTGAGTCTATGCTTTACAGTCCCCGCTTCTCTTTCTTGGCTAAGCCCACTGCACATCATTGACAGTTTTCAGTTGTGGCTTTCTTAAAATGAAGTGAGGTCTGAAGGGCATTCACAGAACAATCAGAATGCAGACTCTGAGGATTTTTATGCTTTATGTCTCCCAATTTTTATTTTATTTCACCTGCATCTATTATTTTTCTGATCAATTTTATGGAGGGATAATTTGCATATAACAAATTGAATCTATTACAATATATAATTTAATAAGTTTTCACAGTTGCATACAGTTCAATACAGCTGTATAAAACCCTGCATTTCCATCACCTTTAAAAGGTTTCCTAATTAAAAAACATTTTTTTGGCTGTGCCGCAAGGTATGTGGGATCTTAGTTCTCCAACCCAGGATCAAAAGAGTGCCCTCTGCATTGGAAGCTTGGCGTCTTAACCGCTGGACTACAAGGGAAATCCAAGATTTCCTAATTTTAAGAACTTTTTCTTTTTTAGCAATTTGCCTTTATCTTTCCAAAACACTCATTAGCTTTCATAGAAACCACAATGCTTTACTTTTATTTCATCAGTTACCATACTTTTTAATTAAGTCAAATGGTTGCAATGTCATGGCATACATAAATTTGAGTGCAAACCTAGTGGACTTATAAGCATTAAACTCAGGGGAGCAGGAGCGGGTGGACACACTGGAGAGGTGCCTACTGACCCTGAGCGTTCAGAGGCCCATGGCACACATGCCCTGGGATGCTTGGCAGAGGCAGGAGGGCAGCCAGTGGATCAGAGTCAGTTAGAGGACGTTGACCGGGGAGTCTTTAGTGGGGATGCCACGTACTCTCTTCAGTTTGTGTGCTGCACAAGGTGTCAGTGATTGGGGCAACTAAGGGATAAAGTCCCACTTAAGCTTCGTGTTCCAAGCCTTGGGCTCTGCTGCAGATTCTTTTGTGCAGTGAAGGCATCCTTTTGTAATTTTTCTACCGAAAGTAGGTGCCTGTTTCTAACTTGTTTTAATTTCCCAGTTAAAAGTGATGCAATGGACACGAGGAGATTCTGTGAGATTTAGTAGCAAAGTTTCCTCATTGCAAAACCGTCGTCTTGATAAACCTGCTGCACCCTATTTTTTTTTTGTGGTTCATCCTTATTTCCAGCTCCCGAACCCAAATGTCATCTAACTTTCTCACCTGCATTGTGGAGATGAAAAAAATAAAAGCCAACCATTTTGCCTTAATCTCTCCTGTTGGCTACAATTTCTTCAGCTAAGTGATAAAAACCCAACCCATGTTGCCTTAAGCAGAAAAGAGAATTCATGACGGTCTCAGGTAATTGGGAGCCCAAGCATGGTACAGCTGGATCCAGGGGTTCAAGTGATGTCAGCAAGACCCTGTTCTCTGGCTTAATTGTACTGTCCTCTGGACTGCTTATTCTCAGACAGGCTGTTTCTACCTCATGAGAGACTGACCACCAGCAGTAACAGGCTTGTACCTTTCCTGCTCAAAACCCCAGGGGAAAATTGTGCTGTCTTTTCCAATGGCTCTGAAAAATAAATCGTAAGAAGGGCTCTGGTTGGTGAATTTGGGTCATGTGCCTGCCTCTGGGGCAAGGGTAGCATCAGCCCCATCTGAACCCCATGGACGGAATGGATTATAGTGTGGGGGAAGGGTTATCCCTAACAGGGATGCTGTGTGAGAGAAAAAATATAGCCACTGCCCTTAGAGTACATATGAGTACATTACACACACACATACACACACATACACTCATGGACTCTACTTGATCAAGAGATTTTAAGCTCCTAAACCTATCCCCATTGTATTTACTGCAACCAAATGTTTCAGCCTGTTCCAGACCAGCGCCCACAGGAAAGACCAGCTCCGTCATTTGAAACAGCCAACTGTTACCTTTTTTCAGAAATCAAACGGCGAATTACCTTCCTTTTATTAATCATCTCTTTTCTTACAAGATTTCACCTTTTGTTTTCCCGCACTTTACAAGGAGAAGGTGTGTTTTTATGCTGTGTGTGGATCTCAGTGGTTAATGGAACCCTTTGATTTTCAAGTAAGAGTGAGTCTTGCGTGTGCAGAGGAGGCTCCAATAGGCTGGGGACGGTACCTTTAGGTTCAGGCCTTCCCCCAGCGCTGGATCCGAAGGGTTGGACTGAAACTTTAAACATTTTGAGCAATACCTAGAATATGTATAATTTATAAGCCACACACCGTTGGCTGTCAAATAGGCGATTGATCTGACTCGGATCTTGTTAATTATCTTCCACATACATTACGCTTTAACAGATCTTCAGTATACTGTGTATCAATATTAATAAGATTATAAAACACTATTGATAATTAGGAACAGAAGAGCCCAGGCCTTTGATTCTAGCTGTTACAAATGCCCCAGCCTCTCTCTTGATTAGAAAGCGGCCACTTTCCATTTCATAATATCAGATCAGAACATTCATGTCCGAAAGTGGGTTATTAAGAGCTCAGAGTTTTGCACCAGGATGCAAGGGACTATCGGAAAATGAGTATGGGAGCATCACTAATGTGTGAGAAATTTATGTCTCTTGTCTACCTAATTGTGGGAGAAGTTTAAGGGGGAGCTGTGCCCACTTTGATCAGCCAGATTTTTCATTGTCTTTGTCCAGGCAAATCTGATTGATTTGGTTTTGCAGGATATTCTCCATAATGCCATTTTATCTTGATTTCTTCAATTGGATGAAAGGGGCCCAGTTAGGAAGACAGAGAAAGTGGCTGATAAGATTCAAGGTGGATTTCAAGCCCGTCCCATTTTGCATGGTGCTTGATTTTCTATTTTCTCTCCTTGGAAGAGCCTCATCTTTAATGTTTTGGTTGGGCTCACAAATTCATTAACATCAAATAGGCAGACTCGCCACGAACTAGGAGAACACATACAAATAGAAAGTGCTGAAGGTTGGGTGCTAGAGCCAGGGCCCCTTCCCTGGGGGTCTCTCACCTGGCAGAGGAGATGGAGGAGGGGAGGAAGCAAGAAAGACACACTGAGGTCTTCCTAATGGCCAGCCTTAGCAAGTACGAGCAGGGCTCCGTGATTCCCAGGCTTGGGTATGGAAGAATCACTTGGGTGTTTATTAAACACTCAGAACCCCTGGGCATCTGTGTGTTTAATAAACTCCACCAATAATTCTGGAGCTAAATCAGATGTTTAGTCCATCTGGTTTTACCATTTATGATTCTTTCACTTGCAAATGATAGAAAACTCTACCCAAACTGTTTTCATTGAAAAAGTGGCAGTTCCCTGGCTCTTGTAACAGTCAGGAAATAATCTGGCTTCTAATGGAGCCAGATAGTTCACAGCACATTTCTCTGCCTCAGCTCCAATTCTCTGATATAGTCCCCTTCTCAGCCACATGCTTCCCTGGTAGCGTCAGTGGTAAAGAACCCGCCTGCCAAGGCAGGAGATGCAAGAGATGCAAGTTCGATCCCTGGGTGGGGAAGATCCCCTGAAGAAGGGAATGGCAATCCACTCCAGTATTCTTGCCTGGAAAATCCTATAGACAGAGGAGCCTGGTGGGCTAAGGTCCACGGGGTCGCAAAGAGTCAGACACCAGATTGCAAGATGGCTGCTGTTTCCTGACCTCACACCCTCTCACTCCACCATAGGAGGAAGACAGAGCATCTCTGAAATAAAGTTCTATAGAGGAGACGGGCTTTTTTCTCTGAGAAGGCTCCAGGGACTGGGTGTCACATCTCCAGCTCTGAGTTTCTTACCTCATATCTGAACCTCTCAGTATGGCCAGTGGTGGGTTAGGTTCATCAGCTTAAACACCTGAGCTCGGAGTGAATTCAGCTCACCCTAATCACATGGCTGAGTGTGAAGGAGAGACGCATTTCCAAAGGAACTTAAGATATGCTTTCTGCTTTCCACAAGGAGAGAAAATGGATCCTGGCAAGCAAAGTGCAGAGGTCTGCCAACTGCATCCTCCAGTCCTGTAACCACCCTTGCATTTTGTCTTCTAGAAGCCTCTGCTTGAACACTTGCAGGGTCAGAGAGCTCACTGCGTTCCCCTCCAGCCTCTTTAATCTTCAAGCAATGTCCTAGAATCACCTTAAAGATGCTTGGGGTGTCGGGACTTGCCTGGTGGTCCAGTGGCTAAGACTCTGTGCTTCTAATGCAGGAAGCGCAGGTTCAATCCCTGGACAGGGAACTAGATCCCACGTGCCTCAACTAAGAGTTCACTTGCCACAACTAAGATCCAGAGTAACCAAAATAATAAATAAATATTTTTAAAAAAGATGCATGGGGCATCATTAAAAATGGCTCCTTCATAAGTTAAGTTTGGGGAATTAGTATTTGTATCTGACTATCATCATTTTGTCCTCTGATAACCCTATCTGGACACTCTCATTTGTTGTGAGAAGGTGTGTATTTTGCATATTTGGGGACTTTGTCTACTTGGACAAATCTCAAGGACACTCCATGGACACTATAGGAAACATTTTTTTCAACAATCAAACTGATTTACTTCAAACAATAATAAAAAAAAAACCTATCACGTTTAAGTCTCAGATATGTGTTTATTTATTACTAATTTTCTCCCAAAGGGGGATGTAAGGTGATTTACTTACCAAACTAAAGACCACTCAAAAAAGGTTATCAAAATAAAACACAGATAAAGACGTGGGAGTGAGACAGAAAGAGCATACTGTAAAAAGGAGATGTCGGGGCAAAGTTTGCACATTATAAGTGCTGGCAATATTACTAAAGATGGTTTTAAATTTGAATTTCTTCATAACCAAGGAAAAAGGTGATTATGCTAAGTTACAAAACTTACCTTGTCAGGAAGAAGAATGTATCAGTTAAGAATTCAGGGAGCCGAAGACTAAATCCTGGTTCATTTCCATCTTAGTTTTGTGGCTCTGGGTTCCTTATCTAACAGTTCTCAGTCCCACTTTTCTCACCTGAAAAAGAGAAAAAGAAAAACTTTTATGGTAGAATTCCAGTTCTCGGTGTAGGAAGAAATAGGGAAATAGAGAATCAGTATTTGGCAAACATCATAGTAGTAATTGTTTTTAAGCAAGCATTATTAAGACATACTAAAATTAGTGGGCCAAAGTATGGTGAAAAACAGGATATTTATAGAGTCTCAAAGCATTTCCCTACAGGATATTTAGTAATTACAAAGGAGAAAATAGTAACTGTAGTGTACCAAGTGACCAAAGTTGACATTCCCAATAATGAGGTATATTGACATCGGGTATCACCTATTCTGATGCACTGAAAAAGGCGTTGCATTGCTTTGGTGGTATTCTTGCCCCAAATGCTTAATCTGATTTTGAGGGAACAACAGATGAATCTAAATGGAGGGATATTCTACAAGCAACAAACTGGCCAACACTCTTCAAAAGGTTTTAGGGCCATAAAAGACAAAGAAAAAAACGAGGCCCTGTCTCAGATGAAAGGAAACTAGAAACATGACAACCAAATGCAACCTGAGATCCTGGATTTGGTACTAGAAAAGGTCCGGTAGTGGTATATCTGGTGAAATTTGAAGAAGGTCTGGTTAAGGGTATCGTCTCCGTGCTAACTTCCTGGTTTTGACTATTTTATTGTGGTTATGCAAGATGTTAACATCGGGGGGATTGTGTGAAGGATGTAGGAGGATTCTTAAAACTAATTTTGCAACTTTTCCTATAAATCTGAATTTATTTCCGAATGAAAAGTTAAAATAAAAAATAAGTAGGGGGGTTAGTAATCAAGGGTCCTGTGTAGTTTTGTAAGGGAGATGACCACAGACATTGCTTCACTCCATTCTCAGAGCAGGGAGAGCTGAGTCCACATTCACTCTTATTAATATTATCATCTGTCAGAACTCTGCAGGCACGAGGGTGAATTATTCATGGCTGCACCCTCAAGGAGTGAGTCAGGAAGACTGGCAGGCATGCAAACAACCAGGGCATAATTATAAGCGCTAACAGAGGTCAACACAAAACATTTTAGGCCCCTTTCTTTGGTGCAGGTGGAAAGTGCACACCATTAGGGCCAAAGCGTTTGCTTCAGGCCAGACGGCAAGAGCTGCCCTCAGATTAGACAACCCTCAGCCCTCACCAGTGAGTCCTTGAGACACCCGGAAGCCAGCACTTTGGGGCAAGTAAATTCTTTTATGCCGACAGGTCACCACGATAAGAAAAATTGAAGCAACCGGTAGGGAATATGTTAGTAGCAGGTCACATTTAGGACTCGGATGCCTTCACCATCATCTGATCACTGAGTGTGGTTTCCAAGGACCGTGTAGACCGATGGCTGAGAACTGGGACTCATTGTCCTCAGAATAAAGGCACGAATGAATAAGAATAACCACATACACCTCCCCAATCCTAACCTTTCATTGAAGCCATGACTGGAGATTGGAGTTTGGGGAAGGAGAGCTTGGGAGGGGAACCAGCGAGAAGCAAGGCTAGTGTGAGTGAGTATCCAAAGGGTGAGAAAGCTGTAAGCCCTTTCTTGATCAGTTCCTGAAGGTTGGAAGAGAAAGCTGGGGTTTCCAGAGCTATTGGCAGGAAGAGGGAACTAACTTGATGGGTTGGAACCCTCTACTTACTGGAACACGATCCCAGTTAAGGAAATACTGATTTCTTAGAGCTTGTAAATGATGGAGTGCTTAGGCAGTGTTCCACATAATCTGCCAAGCCAGTTTCATAGGAATCACAAAGCCCTACAAATGCATGCAGAGTTGGGGGCATTTTTTCCCTCCTATGTATCCATAGTTTTCAATATAATTTTTCAAGGGATGTATGACTCCCATCCCTAAAGAGTCAAGACGAGGTAAACCACCTTAGGGGTAGAAAGCCAAAACCTAAGCCAACTGGTCAGCTGTGATGGAAGCTTCTTACACAGTTTACTCTAAATTCTGTTCTTTCTATAGTTAAACCTACAGGATAGCATAGAACTCAAATAGTTAAAAAATTGAGGGTGTGGAATGTTTTGATGGATAGTATGGGCAACAGTAGGGGCCACAATACCTAAAATATTAGAAATGGGATCTCTCTGTGGTGACAGACAATAGCATTGCCTATGTTCTTCAATACACAGTCAAAGGTTCATGGCTTCAGGGGGTCCTCTGCCCACTCTGAAGTCCAGTAGAAGCGTGCATAGGGTTCTCCCTGCCCCCCTGCCCCCCACCACTGAAACTGAACTAGCTCAAAATGATCTCCATGATGCTAAACCTAACGGACACTTTTCATTCTTGTCTTGCTTAACATATTAATACCATCAGGTACTCTCATATTTGTTCCCAACTTTTCAAACTGCTCTTTTTCTTGTGTATCGGCTAGAATAATTCCACTGAAAATAACAGAAAGTTCAGCCCAAGCTGACTTTTAAACAACAAAGGGGATTTTCGGGGGCCTCATGTATCATTCAAAACGTCAGTGGTAAGTGGGCTTCAGGTACAGTTTGATCAGTCCTCTGGCTCTGCAATCCTCTTAGCTCAGCCCTCTCGGATGGATTGGCTGTCTCCTCAGTCTGATTTCCCTGATGGTTGTAAGATGGCTTCCAATAATAAATAAAGCTGTTTAGATCATCTCCAAGGAGGAGAAAGAATCTTATCTTCACTCTAATTGGACCACCTTTAACCAATTACTGTGGGCAGGGGAATGTCATGGGCTATTTGGCTTAAGTCTGGGACATGATAAGGGGCTGAAATTACCCCAGAAGCTAGGATGAAGGGGATCGCATCCAAAGCACAAGGCTGAGGAGCAGAATGGATGTTGGAGACATGGTCATAACACCCCACACTCCATGACCTTCCTTGTTTTCCTTTATTACACTGTCTACTCATTATTAGTCCAACCCTTCCTCTTCCTCTACTCATCTCCTAAATGCCTAGCCTATGTTGACCCTCCCATTATAAGTTCTTCAGCCCCTTGTACTTCCTCTATCAAATTACTCATCATGTTTTATTATAATTCATTGACTGATAACTCTCTTCCTCCTCAGTCTAAAGTCCGCGAGTGCATATGTGTACTGGTCACCCAGTCACATGTCGGAAAGTGTGCAGCATCGACCAGGCTCTAAGCATCTGTGCCAATGACCTGGGTGCCTGCTGTTCTAAGTGATTTCCTTACTGGAGTTGGTAACATAATCCCCATTTCATACATGAGGACATTGAGGCTCGAAGGGACCAGAGTGCTTGAGGACCAGAGCTGGAATTTGAGCTATCAACCTTGGTCCACAGCTCACATTCTTTCTGCCACTGCCCTGGCCATAAAGGAGAACAAAGGATCTGTAAAGACTGAGGGTGTGGTGTCCCTATTCCTGGTAGAGACTGGCTGCATTTATGGGAATATGAGGTTTTGATCTGCTTGAGATGTCACCTTGTCTTCTGACCAGCTCTCTCCCAGCTCTTACATTATTCCCGTGCCTGTTTGTCACAGCATGGCCTGGCCCCAAAGTCCCTGCTAGGGGAAAGCTAAAGGGCTCAGCTGGAAGGAGAATGCTAGTGTTTTAAGAATTATAATAATAGCATTGACTTAGCCCTTTTCATATCTGAGGCATAACTCATTTAATCAACATGATAATCCAAGCTGCTGCTGCTGCTGCTAAGTCACTTCAGTCATGTCCGACTCTGTGCGACCCCATAGACAGCAGCCCACCAGGCTCCCCCGTCCCTGGGATTCTCCAGGCAAGAACACTGGAGTGGGTTGCCATTTCCTTCTCCAATGCATGAAAATGAAAAGTGAAAGTGAAGTTGCTCAGTCATGTCCGACCCTCAGCGACCCCATGGACTGCAGCCTTCCAGGCTCCTCCATCCATGGGATTTTCCAGGCAAGAGTACTGGAGTGGGGTGCCATTGCCTCTCCTGATAATCCAAGAGACTTGGATAGGAATAATCCAATTATCTCTTGGATTATTATTTTTCCCATTTTACATTTGAAGAAACTGAGGATTAGAAAGACTAAATACCTTTGAATCCCTTGTCTAAGGAGGCAGAGTTTGAAGCAGCAAAATGTGGGTTTGAAGCCAGGCCACCTGAGCTCAGAGGACACGGTCTTAATTAAGAAGCCACACTGTCTTAATTCAGAGGAGAAGGAGTAGAGGGTGGGGAAATAAAATGCGGGCTTCCTCCTTGTCCTCTGTATTGCTGGGTGCGAGGGGAAAAGCTACTGTGACTTGCTTGGTTTTCATAAAATAAAAATGTCCTCCTTTGAGTTGACTTATTTAGCATATTTCCACCTGTATTAGCAGTATCCATTTATGACGCTCTTATTATATACACAAAACACTGCACCTGCCATAAGCGAATGTCAAAATGAATAAGACATTATTCCACTCCACAGAGAAATTTACATTGCACATAGCATGAACCAGAATGGCTAAAACAAGGAATAGATAGGCTTAAATACCAGAAAAGTCCAAAGAATAATTCTGACTTCAGGTACAGCCAAATCTACTGGCTCGAACATTGCTATTATCGCTGTTTTTGCTTTGTCTTTGATGATCACTCTTTCTTTCCTTTAGACTCCACTCTGAGGTAGACTGTTTCCATATGATGGCCTGACAGCTCCAGAATCAAACATCTGAGTAGGGGAACAGAATATGCTGGTTGGCCTGGGTCATGCATGCTCTTCTGGACTAGAGTGGCACAAGAGAGAACAGAGAGAGGTGTTTCCCTAAAGGAAAATCAGAACCTGTATCAGAAGGAGGAGAAGGAGTAGATGCTGGATTTGCAGGAACAATGTATGGCCATCATTGCACTCCAGTTAACAAGAGTGTCCATCGACAGATAAATGGATAAAGATGATGTAGTACACACACACACACTGGAATATTACTCAGCCATCAAAAGAGTAAAATAATGCTATTTGTAGCAATCTGGGTGGAACTAAAGATTATTCTGGGCTTCCCTGGTAGCTCGGGGAAAGAATCCTTCTGCCAATGCAGGAACGAGGGTTCAATCCCTGGTCCAGGAAGATCCTCTGGAGAAGGAAATGGCAACCCACTCCAGTGTTCTTTCCTGGAGAACCCCAAGACGGACAGAGGAGCCTGGCAGACTACAGTCCATTGGGTCATAAAGAGTTGGACATGACTTAGTGACTGAACAACAACAACGGCAAGATTATTTTACCAAAAAAAGTCCATCAGAAAAAGAACGACAAATACATATGATATCACTTATATGTGGGATCTAAAATAATATACAAATCAACATAGCTATGAAATACAAACAGACTCACAGATATAGAAAATGACTTGTGGTTGCCAAGGGGGAGAGGGGGTAGTGGAGGGAAGGAATGGGAGTTTGGGATTATACACAGGATGGATAAACAACAAGGTCATACCCTAGAGCACAGGGAATTGTATTCAATATCTTGCAATATCTTGTAATAACCTATAACAGAAAAGAATCTGGAAAAGAATATATATATATATATATATATATATATATATATAAAAACTGAATCATTTTGCTGTACACATGAAACTAACACATTGTAAATCAACTATACTCCAGTTTAAAAAATTTAATAAAAAACAAAAACAAACATGAAAAAGCAGGGTAAAAGAAATGTGTCAGATAAGAAGATGATGTGTCCTCTTCAAAGAGACAGTCCTAAAGTATTTGGGGCTAAGGCAGTTAGAAAGGGCCTCCTAAAGACCACATAGCTGAACTGTATCTTGAAAAGTACTGAATTAGATAAACAGAGAGGAAAGAGGGAGAGGCTTCTAGTTTGGGGGTGAGGTGTAATAAAGGTAAAGGACTAGAGGGATTTAGGAACAGAAAGTCAAAGCGTTAGTCACTAAGTCATGTCTGACTCTTTGCAACCCCATGGACTGTGTAGCCCACCAGGCTCCTCTGTCCATGGGATTCTCCAGGCAAGAATGTTGGACTGGGTTGCCATGTCCTTCTCCAGGGGATCTTCCCCACTCAGGGATTGAACCCAGGTCTCCTGCATTGAAGGCAAATTCTTTATCACCTGAGCCACCAGGAAAGCCCTTAGGAACAGAGAGTGGAGCAATGTTGGCTGTGATGAGCGAGAAGACTGGAACAGAGACGGTGGTTTTCTGGGCCTGAGCTTTTCCAAGAATGAGAGATATGCTGGATCACTTCCAGTTTTGAGGCTGTTTGTAGATAAAATGAAGAAATGCCAAACAGTGCTAAAAATTCTTTTCTAACTCTTTACATTTAACAGAGAAACAGTTTAACACTTTCCCCCCAACACAACCCAGGCAACTGTCCCATTCTCACGACAATTAGAGGATTTATAATGCGTGTTTTTTGCATATCACCTGGGCTATGTGGTCCAGCCAAGGCTATAAGGGAAAGATGTAGGATCAGCATCTTCTTTCATCTTGTCACAGAACCACAGTGATTGTATGTGGAGCTGAATTTGAAAAGGACAATGGAGTCTTAGCTGAAAGATATTCCTGCTCTATAGCAGCCCTGGTCTAGGCTCATCAAAGGACAGGCTGCAGGGGTGGAGGTGGCGGTGGGGGATGTGGGTTGGGGCTGAGTAAGGGGGGGCATGACTGGGTGAGCTCGTCAGCGCTCTGCACACGATGGGAGCTGGGGTTTCCATGCTGCTGAACTCCAAGGAGCACCCCCCACATCAGAGCCCATGTGAATGATACCCTTGAGTTGTAAAGACACGCTAAGTCATGTGATTTCTAAAGAACTGGAGGAAAACCTCCAGTCACAGTAGATATACTTAACCCCCCCAACACACACCAAGAAAAACATAGCTCACCAGCCACATCTTTGCTAAAATCACAAAACAATAACCCCCTTGGGGGTTTAGTTCTCCTTAGCACCAAGTGTCAGAAAGACAGTTTGGCCAGAATTCTTGGCCAGAGAAGAGTCTTCAAGGACATGAAATAATTACTCTAATGGCTAATTCTAGAGTAATTCATCCCCTTCAATGTAGAAAACACTCTGTCTGTTTAAAAGCATTTCCACAAAGATGGTGTGTACTTTGGAAGGAATTCCTAGAGCCCTTTGGTTTAAGCAAATCCAATAAGTGAGAAAATTATTTTATACAAAAAAGCTAGTTCAGGGGAATTATTCACTTTACAAAAAATAGTTCCCTGCAGCATTTTCCTCTACACTAAGCCCTTGTTAGCATGCGAATAACATGAGACCATTTTATAAAAATAGTGCTGGCCTCATCACTCGTAGGGGACACTCCTGTTGTGGGGATGATGGACATCAGGATTGGGAAATGTTTACAAACCAGGAACAAGACTTCAGCTGTTATAACAAGGACCTCTTTCCTCATCAGATCTATGCTCCAGCAACTCAAAGTGTTACCAGCCGAAACGTACCGAGGCCCCTGGGAAACAGCTGCGTGGCTGGGATGCCATCTTAGATTTCACAAGAGAGAGGGAAATCCCAGCTCTGAGAGACTGAGGGACTCACCCAAGGTCACCAGCAAGTCAGTGGGCAGGTCTGGGGCCCTCCCTACTTCTGGCAGCCCTGCCCTAGTGTGCTGTGTGTTTTTAAAGCTCAATGCTTCTCCCTCCAGAAACTCCATTCTCCTCTCCTTGAGTGCAGGCTCCACTCTAAGGAATAGACAATGGAAAGGGCCATTTAGTAACTTCACAGTGAAGAAACCGCACAAATACCTCATCAAAGTTAACGTCGCCAGTAACAAGACAATTGATGTCCTGTGTCCCGCACGATGACATATTTTCTCTGTAATAGTCTTCCCAAACCCTAGAATCTCAGTTTCATGATGAAAAAACACTAGTCAACCCCAAATTGAGGGATGCTTTACAAAAAAAAACCCCAAAACCTGACCACTGTTTTTAAAAGTGTCAAGGTCATGAAAATCAAGGAAACCAAGGAAAAACAGAAATTGTCATAGACGGGAAAGGACCAAGGGGACACAATGGCTAAATGAATGTGGGGTCCCAGATGGGCTCCTGGAACAGAAGAAAGTCATTAGTGGAAAACAGGGGCACTCGGAATGAGTCTGCTGTTTAGTTAATAATGTTTAGTGATGTTAGTGTCTTAGTTTTGTAAAGATACCATGCTTATGCAAGGAGCTGGTGTTGGGGGAAGCTGGTGAAATGTGTATGGGAACTCTCTGTATCGTCTTTGTAACTCTTCTGTAAATCTAAAATCATTTCCCCTGAAAATTTTTGTTTCTCAAGCCTGGGGTAATTTAAGTGCCCCTTCCTCTGTGTCTTTCCTCCTGGGGTGATGGGGCAGGACCAAGGCCGGGTGGCACATATGGCCAGTCTGGGCGGCTTTGGCTTCTTCTGGGGAAGGAGCTGCATCACATTCCCTAAATTCTGTTGGATGTCAGTCCGCCTGCCCCATCTTCTGAGATGAGCTCAGCTGCCCATCTGAGTGTGAACGTGCTCAGGACATGCCAGGGGGCTCAGCCAGACAGCTGTGCCCGCAGAGCTAGGGAGGGAAATGTACTCAGGGCTCAAGATGCTTTCCACAGTGATTTTCCTGACTTAGGAATCTCATGATTCAAGAGTATAAAAGTTCAATAACTGTCTACCAATCAAACCTAACAATATTATGCATACACAATCACCAAAAGGAGAGGAGGAGACCCCAAGGGTTTTGAGCATGTATAAGGGCAAAGATCAGCATGTCTTGTCCATTCTCATAGTTTTCTAAAATGGTCACCATCAATTTCCTCTCTCCAAGTACATACAGATAGCTTAACTCTTAGATGGAATCTCTTTCTCCTGTCTTTGAATCTTTTTTTTTTTTTAATATTTGTTTATTTATTTGGCTGTATCAGGTCTTATGTGTCATGCAGGATCCTTGGTTGCAGCTCAGGGGTTTCTCAGTTGCAGACTCAGTTGCTGAGGCACATGTGCTCAGTTGCCCCATGGCATGTGGGATCTTAGTTCCTCAACCAGGGATCAAACCTACGTCCCCTGCACTGCAAGGCAGATTCTTAACCGCTGAACCACTAGGGAAGTCCCTGGGTTGGGTTTTTTACTTGCTTCAACCAACAAAATGTGGCAGAAGTGATGCTATTCTAATTCTGGATCCAGCCTTTAAGAGACCTGCAACTTCTGCTTTCCCTCTCAGAGCCAGCTTCCAGAAAAGAAGTCCTGGAAACTCTGACACCCTGAGACCACTGTGCTATGAACGGCTCTGAATCTACCATACACCTGGCCCAGAGGGGAGGATGAATGGAGAATCAATGACGTTCTGGGTAGATGAGCTACACGGTAGAGCTTCCAGGCCAGTTCAGCCATATGAGTGACCTCAACTGAAGCCCACAGAAAGCAGAACAGGCCAGCTGATCCCACTCAACCCACAGAATTACGGGAAATAATCATCTCAGTAGAACCTCAGCTCCATGAAAACTGAGATTTTTGCTTGTGTTGCTAATACCTGCAATAAACCCAGAACTTAAAACTGTGTGTGGCATGAAGTGGTCATTCATTTAATCTTTGCTGAATCAGTTCAGTTCAGTTGCTCAGTCATGTCCAACTCTTTGCGACCCCATGAAGTGCAGCACGCCAGGCCTCCCTGTCCATCACCAACTCCCGGAGTCTACCCAAACTCATGTCCATTGAGTCGGTGATGCCATCTAGCCATCTCATCCTCTGTCGTCCCCTATCCTCCTGCCCTCAATCTTTCCCAGCATCAGGGTCTTTTCAAATGAGTCAGCTCCTCGCATCAGGTGGCCAAAGTATTAGAGTTTTAGCTTCAACATCAGTCCTTCCAATGAACTCCCAGGACTGATATTTAGGATGGACTGATTGGATCTCCTTGCTGTCCAAGGGACTCTCAAGACTCTTCTTCAACACCACAGTTCAAAAGTATCAATTCTTCGGAGCTCAGCTGTCCAACTCTCACATCCATATATGACTACTGGAAAAACCATAGCCTTGACTAGATGGACCTTTGTTGACAAAGTAATGTCTCTGCCTTTTAATATGCTCTCTAGGTTGGTCATAACTTTCCTTCCAAGGAGTAAGTGTCTTTGAATTTCATGGCTGCAATCACCATCTACAGTGATTTTAAAGACCCCAAAAATAAAGTCAGCCACTGTTTTCATTGTTTCCCCATCTATTTCCCATGAAGTGATGGGACCGGATGCCATGATCTTAGTTTTCTGAATGTTGAGCTTTAAGCCAACTTTTTCACTCTCTTCTTTCACTTACATCAAGAGGCTCTTTAGTGCCTCTTCAGTCTCTGCCATAAGGGTAGTGTCATCTCTATATCTGAGGTTATTGATATTTCTCCCGACAATCTGGATTCCAGCTTGTGCTTCTTCCAGCCCAGCGTTTCTCATGATGTCCTCTGCATATAAGTTAAATAAGCAAGGTGATAATATACAGCCTTGACGTATTCCTTTTCCTATCTGGGACCAGTCTGTTGTTCCATGTCCAGTTCTAACTGTGGCTTCCTGAACTGCATACAGGTTTCTCAAGAGGCAGGTCAGGTGGTCTGGTATTCCCATCTCTTTAAGAATTTTTCACAGTTTATTGTGATCCACACAATCAAAGGCTTTGGCATAGTCAATAAAGCAGAAATAGATGTTTTTTTGAAACTCTCTTGCTTTTTTGATGATCCAGCAGATGCTGGCAATTTGATCTCTGGTTTCTCTGACTTTTCTAAACCCAGCTTGAACATCTGGAAGTTCATGGTTCATGTACTGTTGAAGCCTGGCTTGGAGAATTTTGAGCATTACTTTACTAGTGTGTGAGATGAGTGCAATTGTGCGGTAGTTTGAGCATTCTTTGGCATTGCCTTTCTTAGGGATTGGAATGAAAACTGACCTTTTCCAGTCCTGTGACCACTCCTGAGTTTTCCAATTTTGCTGGCATATTGAGTGCAGCACTTTCACAGCATCATCTTTTAGGATTTGAAATAGCTCAACTGGAATTCCATTACCTTCATTAGCTTTGTTCGTAATGATGCTTCCGAAGGCCCACTTGACTTCACATTCCAGGATGTCTGGCTGTAGATGAGTGATCACACCATCATGATTATCTGGGTCATGAAGATCTTTTTTGTACAGTTCTTCTGTGTAGTCTTGCCACCTCTTCTTAATATCTTCTGCTTCTGTTAGGTCCATACCATTTCTGTCCTTTATTGAGCCCATCTTTGCCTGAAATGTTCCTTTGGTATCTCTAATTTTCTTGACGAGATCTCTAGTCTTTCCCATTCTATTGTTTTCCTCTATGTCTTTGCATTGATCACTGAGGAAGGCTTTCTTATGTCTCCTTGCTATTCTTTGGAACTCTGCGTTCAAATGGCTGTATCTTTCCTTTTCTCCTTTGCCTTTTGCTTCTCTTCTTTTCACAGCCATTTGTAAGGCCTCCTCAGACAGCCATTTTGCTTTTTTGCATTTCTTTTTCTTGGGTATGGTCTTGATCCCTGTCTCCTGTACAATGTCACGAACCTCTGTCCATAGTTCTTCAGGCACTCTGTCTATCAGATCTAGCCCCTTAAATCTATTTATAAGTTTATTTATCTAGCCCCTTAAATCTATATATTCCACTGTATAATCATAAGGGATTTCATTTAGGTCATACCTGAATGGTCTAGTGGTTTCCCCACTTTCTTGAATTTAAGTCTGAATTTGGCAATAAGGAGTTCATGATCTGAGCCACAGTCAGGTCCCAGTCTTGTTTTTGCTGACTGTATAGAGCTTCTCCATCTTTGGCTACAAAGAATATAATCAATCTGATTTCAGTATTGACCATCTGGTGATGTCCATGTGTAGAGGCTTCTCTTATATTGTTGAAAGAGGGTGTTCGCTATGACCAGTGTGTTCTCTTGGCAAAACTCTATTAGCCTTTGCCCTGTTTCATTCTCTCCTCCAAGGCCAAATTTGCCTGTTACTCCAGGTGTTTCTTGACTTCCTACTTTTGCATTCCAGTCCCCTATAATGAAAAGGACATTTTTGGGGGGTGTTAGTTCTAAAAGGTCTTGTAGGTCTTCATAGAACCGTTCAGCTTCTTCAGTGTTACTGGTTGGGGCATAGACTTGGATTACCATGATATTGAATGATTTTGCCTTGGAAACGAACAGAGATCATTCTGTCGTTTTTGAGATCGCATCCAAGTACTGCATTTTGGACTCTTTTGACTAGGATGGCTACTCCATTTCTTCTAAGGGATTCTTGCCTAGAGTAGTAGATATAATGGTCATCTGAGTTAAATTCACCCATTTCAGTCCATCTTGGTTTGCTGATTCCTAGAATGTCGATATTCACTCTTGCCATCTCCTGTTTGGCCACTTCCAATTTGCCTTGATTCATGGACCTAACATTCCAGGTTCCTATGCAATATTGCTCTTTACAGCATCAGACCTTGCTTCTATCACCAGTCAATACATTCTCTAAAACCCAAAACCTCCATCTGAACGGTTTCAGCCTGATGTGGCCTCTACTGGCAACGGATGTCATTGCAGTACAGCTCTATTAGACAAGAGTGAATTGTTAAGAGTTGATAGGGGAATCTCAAGCTTACAGACCAGAAATGAATGAACTTGTTCTCTAAAGGGCTGGATAGTAAATATTTTAAGCTGCCTGGGCCACATCATTTCTAATCCAACTACTCAACTCTGTCATTTTAGCATGAAATCACCTATAGGTACTATGTAAGACAACGGGTGAGGCTTATGTTCCAAGAGAACTATATTTACAGACTCTGAAATTTGAATTTCCTTTAATTGTGCATGCCACAAAATATTATTCTTTTTTGCTTTTTCCTCTAATTATTTAAAGATGTAAAAACCACTGTTGCCTTGCAGATCATATAAAATAAATGTAGTGGACCAGATTTGGCCTCTAGATTGAAGTTTGCTGCCCACTGCTGTTAACAATCTCCTAGTGACTCAAAGTATGAGAGAAGAATTCAATTTCCAGGGTGAATAGCTGGAAGACGATTCGTTTTTAAAGCAGTATTATTCATAATGACTTCATGAATATTCATAGCCATTTCTGCCTTCTAGGCACTTTTATAGCCAGTATGCCTGGAAGAGAAAGCAGCAGGCAGTAGCCAGGGGAGAAGAACCAATCCTCAGGCTGGGAATGCCAAATCCACTAACCACTTCCTTCTTCCTCCCTCTGAGAAAGAGCTGGCCCCAAGCAGTGGGGAGCAATGGGAGGTCCTCGCAGACAGGGTGACACAGGAATCAGAATGACAAGGAGTTAGGGAAGGAAAAGCTGTGAGTTTGTTCCTTGCATGGGCCAATTAGCTCCTGGCTGGCATCTGAACCCCTGGCCCCAGACAGCTAACCTTGTGTAGGCAGAAAAGTAGGCCTTCAGAGGAGGATCATTTCCAACCTAATGCCTTTGTGATTGGAGGATGGATGAGCCATTGTAGTAATCAAAATATCAGACAGTTGTTAATTTCTCTGGGTGTGATCCTGGCCCATTTTGGCCTCTGGAGGTATATTGTGGGAGGTATGTGCATGCTAAGTCACTGCAGTTGTGTCTGACTCTTTGCGACCCTATGGACTATAGCCCACCAGGTTCCTCTGTGCCTAGGGTTCTCTAGGCAAGAATACTGGAGTGAGTTGCCATCCAGGGGATCTTCCTGACCCAAGGATTGAACTCGCATCTCATGGGGCTCCTGCTTTGCAGGCAGATTCTTTACTGCTGAGCCACAGGGAATAGTGGGGAGGAGCAGGGACAAAAGATGATAAGATATTTTGAATGAGAAAGACTATTTAAAAAAACACAAAACATTTAGGATGAAAAGGTCCAAACACATACAGAAGTAGAGAACAAAATAGAAAGAACCCTTATGTACCCAGTTATCCAGCTTCAAGGGCTGTCAACTTACAGCCAAAGTTGTTTCATCCATATCCAATTCTAGATGACTTAAGAGTAAATTCCAGATATCACAGTATTTCATAAGGCAAAAGCTATTTTAACTGCATGCTGCTGCTGCTGCTGCTAAGTCGCTTCAGTCGTGTCCGACTCTGTGCGACCCCATAGACGGCAGCCCACCAGGCTCCCCAGTCCCTGGGATTTTCCAGGCAAGAACACTGGAGTGGGTTGCCATTTCCTTCTCCAACACATGAAAGTGAAAAGGGAAAGTGAAGTCGCTCAGTCATGTCCAACTCTTAGCGACCCCATAGACTGCAGCCCACCAAGCTCCTCCATCCATGGGATTTTCCAGGCAAGAGTACTTGAGTGGGGTGCCATTGTTGAGTAGTTTGGGAATTCTAAATAATTAATTCCTATGCAAACTGCATGCTATGCTATGCTAAGTCACTTCAGTCATGTCCGACTCTGTGTGACCCCATAGACAGCAGCCCACCAGGCTCCCCAGTCCCTGGGATTCTCCAGGCAAGAACACTGGAGTGGGTTGCCATTTCCTTCTCCAATGCATGAAAGTGAAAAGAGAAAGTGAAGTCACTCAGTCGTGTCCAACTCTTAGCGACCCCATGGACTGCAGCCTACCAGGCTCCTCTGTCCATGGGATTTTCCAAGCAAGAGTACTGGAGTGGGGAGCCATTGCATAGGAATTAATTATTTAGAATTCCAAAACTACTCAAAACTCTCTTGGAAACATGAAAAAATAAAGCAAAAGAAGAGCAATAGTGAGGACCTATATAACATCTACATATTTTACATGTGGTTGAAATGTCTCTTAAGTCTCTCTCTTTTAATTGAAGTGGGAATTCACATAACATACAATTAACCATTTTAAAGTGTATAATTCTACAGCATTTAGTGCATTCCCCATGTTGTACAACTGCCACTTCCCTCTAGTTTTAAAACTTGGTCATCACCTCAGAAGAATACCCTGTACTCTTTAAACAATTATTCCCCATTCTCCCCGAATGCATGGATGTGATGTGTTTTGATTCGATATAGTTATTATTACTTTTTTACTTAATCTCCTTTCCATACCTTTGGCTAGTTCTGGTTGGTCTTACGTCCGTTTGACACAATTATAGAAATCTTTGGTAGTTTTGCTTTCTGATATAACAAATGTACCACTCTCATTTTGCACCTTAAAAATATTGTTAGTGTTAATGTTGATATTTTTATTTTGAAACTAGTTCATATATAAGTAATTATGAGCAATCAACTAAGTAATTATGTTCGTGCTCTTAGGAAGGCAGATTTTCACCATGAGAACAATCGCTTCAGGGCTGCTTTCTTCCCATGAGGTCTGATTAAAACCCACCTGCTAATGCAGAGACATAAGAGAGGTGGGTTCCATCCCTGGGTTGGGAAGATCCCCTGGAGGAGGGCATGGCAACCCACTCCAGTATTCTTGCCTGGAGAATCCCCATGGGCAGAGGAGCTCAGTGGGCTACGGTCCATAGGATCGCAAAGAGTCGGACACTACTGAAGTGACTTAGCAAAAGGTCAGAGATGTGTGAAGCACATGGGAGATAGGTCGACTACTGCTCGGAGAGGACCTCAGAAAAACTCGAGAGTCCTGACTTCATGCAGTGTTCATACTCCAAGATCAGTGGGTCTCTTACTTAGGCTTCTAGACTGAGGCTTCTGGAATCCTAGAGGCAGTAGACACATCCTCTCAAGAGCCATTCAGTCACTATCTTGAATAATTCAGACTGGTTAGAAGGAGGGTGTTTAATCTGATGGTGGGCTATCTGAGGAATTACAGAATCTGAAGGGAGAGGAAAACCAGTGATTTCTGCCTTTCCTGGATACAGGTAAACCAGACCTGGGGGCTTACCCAAGTGCATACTGCGGAGCCAGGCCAAGGACCCACATCTCTTGCCTTTTGTTCCAGGCCTTCCCATCATCACTCACAGATTCATTAAGAGGTCTGATGGGAAGGTGGGCATTGGCTGGTGCTTAGCAACATGCTCAGCACGCCTTGAGGACAAGGGAAATGCAACAATGCCTTGGGTAGGAGATGAGTAACAAATCGGTGCATCTTCCAGACCATAAAAAAACATAAATAGAGAGGCAAGTCCACTCTGAAAGAATATCCCACATCCTCTCACTCCGCCTCAGCCTCGCGATCCTGTTCTTACATGGTCGCCTCCGTGGCTGAGTTAAGTGGCATGTGCATTCACCACTTGGAGACAAAACAGCATGGCAACGAAAGCTAAGGCTCCGAAATTATACACACAAGGTTCAAATTCCAGGGCTGCTGCATGTTATCTGGGTGATCCTGGACAAGTGCCCAGCTTCTTAATGTCCCAGGTGCCTCATCTGTAAAATAGGGCATTGTAACAGTCAGCGCGTGGCTGGGACTACCACACAGAAGGGCACATGCAAAGAACTGAGTGCAAGGCTTGGATAGTATATGGGCTCCATAAAGGATGGCTTTTGTTATCCATGAACTTCTGCTGAGGACCAGAAAGATGTTATCTACTGAGCAAGTCATGCTGTGGGACAAAGAGATGAATAACATACAGTCTTACTCTGTAGGAACTCACAGTCTGGTAGGGGAGGGATGGGTGATAAAGAAGCAACTCTACCTAGTTTGACAGAAGTCTCCTCCACCATACAGGAAAATAGGATTCCAACACAGCCATGCTATCCATTACTCTGCAAGCATCCTTAAGGATTAAAGAGACCAAAGTAACAGACAGTGACATTGACAACATGAGATCTGCAGAGTGCAGACTGACAGAGCCCTTTGAAGCCTCGATCTCTTGAAGGCCACTTGGGGTCAGGCAAGCTTCCCATGTCACATCCATGCGACTATATTGGCCACTTAGGACACTTCTGTTTGGGACCATTCTTGTTTTTTTTTGATTTTTGTTTTTTTAATGCAGTGGGATAGTGGGGAGAACCCGTCAATCTTTCATAAGGTTAACCCAAACCATCTTTTCCTCACTGAAAGAAAAGATACTCCACGTCATCCCCAAAGTAAGAGATCTACCCTCTTCATAAAACTCATTCCTCTTTTTTCTACTTTCAGTTTCAAGATTCTTCTATTCATGATGAGACTACCCTTTGCCTGTTGTGCCTTTATAGCACATTTAATTTCAGACTTGGGGAGACAGTGACTGGACCCGAGGGTGGTTTTGTGGCCTCCGGGAGATGCTCTCAGGTTCTCAAAGGGGAGACCACAGCCAGGTGTGCCCGGGTGGCCCCCCGTCCTCACAATGTCACAGGTGCCCCTTCAGCACACACAGCCTGGTCTGCCTGCTTTCCGCTTTCTCTGGAGGCAAGTTCTGGCAGGGACGTTTCCCATGGGTCACCCCTGTAGGGAAGGCCCAGTTATCTTGATCATGTCTGTGTCTTAGTCACTCAGTTGTGTCCGACTCTTTGCGATCCCATAGTCTGTAGCCTGCTAGGCTCCTCTGTCCGTGGCAAGAACACTGGAGTGGGTGGCCATTTCCTTCTCCAGGGGATCTCTCCAGCCCAGGGACCGAACCCAGATCTCCAGCATTGCAGGCAGACTCTTTAGCATCTGAACCTTCATAAATCCTTGATAACTTCCCCACTTACCTGCCTTGCTAAGGGTTATCATTACAGGAAACCGCATTTTTGAAACCCATGATCAAAACTTGAGAGCTGACACCTGGGAAAAGGGAATAATGTGAAAACATAGTCATACCTGGGGAAACAGGGACATGTCAGAGCGAACGCAGGAATAAGACAGAGAGCTTTGGGAAAATAGGGAAAGGAGCAATTCTTTCTGAGAAAAGCCAACAATAGTAAAACAAAAATATGTAATCCCCAGACAGACTCTCAGGCTCACTTCAAGATAAGTGGGGCAGTCAGGGTTGAAGTTGGGTCCTCAGACTGCCCTGAAGCTCCTGAGGAGCTGCCAAATGTGAGCACTGGTTTTCTAGTAAATTAGCCAGATTTTGCTCTCCTAACCATATTCACAGGCACAATTATCATGTACTGAGGATTTAGAATGTGTCACATGTTGTGCTAAGAGTTTTATCTTTCCCATATCATTGAGGTGTACATACTAAGGTGTCAAAATGTTTCATCTATCATCAGTCTACCCACCCATCCATCCACACCAGTCTATCCATCCACCCACCAATCGGTCTATCCATCCACTCACTCATCCATCCATCCATCCACCCACCCATCTATCCACTCAGCCATTATCCACCCATCCAGGAAATATTTACTAAGCAAGTACTAAGTCTCCGAGAAGCCACTGATCAGATGCCCACATTCCTGCTCCTCCTGCCCTGGTGGACGCCCTCACATAAAGAAATAGCCCAGCACAATGTGACAAACACAACATGAGCAGATTTTTCCAAGAAACTTCCGGAGGGCCTTCAGTTCCGGTTCCGGTTCCAGCCCCACCTCCCACCTTGTGAGTTAGAAATTAAAATGCATTCGTTAATCCCATCTTAAAGTCCCAAACAGCCCTCTGCTTCAAGTGGTAATAAATATTTCATGCCCAATTGTGCTGAGTTCCTCACTGTGTTTATTAAATGGTGTTTCTCATAATTCCAGTTATTCATTTTAATAGGTCAGGCCTTGGCTGTGATTTAAACAGACCGCTGAGGAAACAGCCGTGGTTAAACATTGTAACAATATGGATTATTAATTTAATTGGCCGGCTATTACTTGTTTGGACTCAGAGCTAACACATTTAGTTCAGTCTCTGGTGGCCCGTAAACCGCAAAGGTCGTGACTTTAACATTCAGAAGAATGGGAAAGAGGAAGGAGGTTGAGATTAGGAGGAAAACTTACAGAACAGTGTGGGGAGGACAGTGTGGGGAAGCGGCGGGCTTGCTAAAGGCAGAGCAGGGCAGCGGGGATTCATCTGTCAGCTTCTCATTAGAGCTTCTTCAGCAACCACTGTCTGGGCTGGTGACGGTCGGGAGCAACTTGCTCAGACTCTGAAAGAACCAGATGCTTAGCAATGGTGGAGGGAGCACCGCAAACCAAACAGGGCTTCACGTCTCTTGTGGATGCTTGAGCCACTGGGAAGGCTTGTGTGCCATGAAAAAAGCATTTGAGAAGGCGGGGGGTTGGGGGCTGGGTAACCAGGATGGTCCATTCCTCAACTTCCCCCAGCTTCCCAAATATCAGAGCTACGAGCTACTAACCTCCTCCTATGGGATAAATCCTGTGAGCTTTCCTGATACCACCTGTGTCTGCAGGGGCCCTGAGATTTAGATGAGATCCCCTTGGACCCGTACTCCAGGACCGATGGAGGGCCAAAGTCTTCCCTGAGGGTCTGCACATTTCCCAGGCGAGCCTTACCTCTGTGGCCCAGGTTCTCACTCCAGTTGAATCTGTTTCATTGGTCAATGGATTTGCAATCATCCTGGATTCACCCAAACAGAAGATGCTGCCCCTTGCCTGATTTCCATCACAAACCACTCAAGGCCTGTATGAGAGTCGGGGAGACTGGGATGAAGACTGTTGGCAGCAGCCAGGGTCCACATTTCCACAGGTCAAACAGGACAAGCACTTTCTTGTTCATGAAAGGTCTCCCATGCTTCCCGTGATGAGATGGTTCTGTGGGCTGCCCTATGTTTGGAATTTTCTGATTCTGTGCTGTCTGACTTTTGTCTCTAACTCTCATCTCCTCCCGCTAGAAGACCGGTTATTAATTGGGTGCCCATGAACTTCCAAGGCTTTCTGTGGGTCTGTGAACTGGGATGGGAGGAAATGGCATCTCTTTGATAGCCTCCAACTGAATTTTAGTATTTCCTTCTCTTGTGCATGCAGGAGACAAGCCTATAGATATTATAGTACCTGTCACTGAGAAGTCCAGATATTTGTCACTGAGAAGTCCAGATATTTGTATATTGTATTACAGTTATTGAAATATCATTTATGTTCTCCTTTGACATGAAGCCCGTTATTTGCTCCTAGACTACAGAACATCATGGTGTTTCTCTGTGTAGATACTTATATGACAAAACTTGTAAGGCTTAAGTAACACTGGGCTTGGTAGTTCAGCCACCAAATGGTGAAGTTGTGTGTTTCCACAACTGGAGTTTAACTCCGTAAACTATAGAGGCTTCATGTGGTCCTTGTAAAGTCAGCTGTGAGACTTTCAAATACACTTGCAACCCTTTATCTTTGTGAATCAGGATTTTTGACCCTTGGAACTATCAAACTGAAAAACAAAATCAAGTGTCCAACAGGACATGTGCATTCTCCTTATCAAACAAACATGTCACACTGGCCAGGATCAAACCAGGAAACAACAGTCTTCATGTGCCTATGTCTTTACAAAATAAAATTCAAGATGAAGTTGCCTGTTTTCAGTGCATTGCCTTGTTATTTAAATGTATTTACAAAGTACCTGCATTTATAAGTACTTAAATGTATTTATAAAAGTATTTGTAAAGTATAAAATCGACATGAACTTGAGCAAACTCCAGGAGACGGTGAAGGACAGGGGAGCCTGGCGTGCTGCAGTCCACGGGATCGCGAAGAGTTGGACATGACTCAGCGACTGAATAACAACAACAACATAAAGTAGCCCAAGAATTACTCTACCACAATTTAAAAAAAATTTGATAACATTTTAATATATTTGGATTCCTTTCATCCAATATATTTCATTTTATGCGTTGTAAATATTAATCTGAGAAGAGGTTTCTAGCTTTCCCTAAGTGGCCAATGGTACAGAAATTGCAAAAGTTTCTCTCACTGTCATGAAGAGCAATTCGGCTTCACTCAGCCCACCTTGACATCACCAAAGTCTGAACCTTTCTCTGGGTGGGAGCTGGTCTGTGGTTGTGTTGGCAACCTCCTCCTCATGCCCGCCCACCTTCACATGCCCATCTGCTCCCCGAATCCTCACCAGTCTCAGTCCCCACGTGCTGCTGAAGAAAGCAGAGAAATTGGGAAACTTGGCTTCTCATATTCAGAAGTATCAGGCACCAATCGTGTAGTAAAAGCAAGAAATCATCACGTTCACCAGAATGTGACCAAGATCTAGAAGAGCAGACCTCAGATTTGAAAGCAGTGGTTTGTGGACAAGTAGAATTGTGTCAGCTTCCTAGTTCCCCTCCTGCCTCAAGAGTCGATGGCTTTTATAGTTCCTACATTCATCGTGGGGAGTAAACCTCTGAAGTATATTGTCCCAAGAAAAGCCTAGACATTCCAGCTCAGGCTGCAATGTCAGCACAGGAGGGAGGGTTTATTTCCCATCTATGAGGTGTGTGGCCAGTGCCTGCCACACAGATGTACCCAACACAATGTTTGTTGAATTAATGAACCAACAAATGAATGAAGGGAGGCTTTATATAAATTACTAAGGGAAGTCAGGGGTAAATCTCTAAGTAGCACTATTCCTAAGAATCCAGGGAGCCAGAACATTCCTCAATTTATGTGTGTGTGCACACGTGTGTACATGTGTTACAATAAACACAAATATCCTGGAGAGGAAACATCATCAGAGATGTGATGTTCATCATTTCTTTTAATCCCAACTGAAACTCTCCAAAGTTCCATGATGCGCTGGCATTTACGCCATCTATCTGCCTGCCCAACAGGAGGCTGCTGGGTGCCCTTGCCACCCAGCAGGGGCAGGGGCCCCCTCCCTACTGTCCACACACCCAGCTCAGCTGAAGGGGAGGAAGGGGACATTTGGGTTCAGGACAGAGGCCACCCACCAATGTACTGACTCTCCCTGGGTGGAGGTGGGAGGTGGGGGGGAGAGAGAGACCTCCCGGCGCAGCAGAGATTGAAGCTGTGGGAAGGGCAGGCAAAATGAAAAAGGGGCGTCCGTGTGTTGGACTTTCTAGGTGGCTCAGTGGTAAAGAATCCGCCTGCCGATGCAGGAGACGGGGGTTTGATCCCTGGGTCAGGAAGATCCCCTGGAGGAGGAAATGGCTACCCACACAAGTATTCTTGCCTGGAGGATCCCATGGACAGAGGAGCCTGGAGCGCATCACTCGCATCTTACACAGACAAGCAAGGCGCAGAATGGCTTGTCCATGGGCATAGACTCCAAAGCACGTTGTATAAAGCTGTGTGAAACAGACTCCCCTGAAAAAGATGAAGGCCTGCTTTCTTCTCTCTGAGACCCCTACCCCCACCTGGATTAAGGCTCAATGAGACTGGCAGTCTGTGGGAATGCTAAGCTTGGTAGCTGTTTTTCTGGGACTAAAGGCGAGCACATTTGCCCTAAGAATCCTTCTAGAGTGAAGCTGGAGACACTGTTTATAGAGGACAAACCAGTCCCAAATTCATACAGATGGTTCTTCACAATTTTGTTCCAAATTTCTGCAACAGTGTGCACGGGTCTATGTTCACAGAGTCACAGTGGGGATGCCTACAGGCTGAGCCAAGTGTTGCCTAGATCCTCCGACACGCCAGGCGGAAAGAGGGACCCCAACATGCACAAGCGATGCCTCTGCCCTGCACAGGGAGCTCTCAGAACGCAGGACCCGGCAGTCCGGCCCCAGCTCTGTCTACAGGTCCTTGAATCGATGTGCAGCCATCTTGTGTGGCCTTGTCACCTGGTGTCTCCAGGAGAGAGACCCCCGTTTCCTGTGGCCAAGACTATCGGCCCGGCCATGCCAGTCCCCCAGTCGCAGGCTTCAGAAAGACTGGGTTTGGACATCTCCAGGTGTTTATTTGGTTTTTCCTATTTCTTGGTTTTTAATTGGTTTCAGATGTGAGTACCCAATAGAGGCCCTGAATAAATAAAACAGATCATAAAATATGGCCAAGCAAAATGGGCGTGAGTAATCCCAGAGTGCATGGAAATGCACTTCCAGAAAGGCTCATAAATAATGAGGTGGAAACAGTAGTCTATTTTCCCTTTAATGGAAAGCCAATTAGGAACCCTCTCTGGACTGGAGGGAAGGAGCCAGCTTCCTTTGTTCTGTAATGAGGAGATGGCGGTGGGTGGGTGAGGGGAAGCCGGTCAGCTAGCCAGAACAGGACAGAGAAAATCCTGTGGTCACTGGGTCTGTGGGCAGGGACAGTGGAGGAAGTTCAAGGCCTGGTCTTCTCATCCCACCTCAAGCTTCTCCAACTCACTTCCGGAGGCTGCAAGATCTCGAAGCCCAAGCAGACTTGAAGAACTGGCAGAACCGTTTGGAGGCCCACCGCATGAAGGCTCTCTGTGATCTCACAGAGTCCTGTTGTTTCTGATGCATTCTTGGCCCCTGCTCCTCCCCCAAGGAAGCCTGGAGGAAGCATCCTGCCTGGTGTGGTTGCTGAACATGCCAGCGTGGAGGGGCAGGAGGCAGGAGGGCATGCTGTCTCAGGATCCCAGCAGAGCCTCAAAGAATCATTTCCTTCCCATCTCTTCCTCATCACTTGTTCTCCCTTTCCTGCTGCTGTCTCCTCGCTCCGTACGCTTGTCTTCTCCCAGCTGCTATGCCCATCATGAAGATGCTGTGCAGAATGTTGTAGATAATACCATCCCATGCAGACAGAGGTGGTATGGTGTCCTCCACCCTACAAAGCAGGGGATTGAGAATCTGAGAGGAACTGTGACTTTCCCAAACCACTGAGTCGCTGAGCAGTAGCAGCAGGAAATCAGGTCTATTCATCCTCTGTGGTCTGCAGGTACTGCTGCTCACCCGGGGACTGTGAATGGGGGTCCCAGTGGGCCTCCTCCCAGAAGCATGAGAGATACTGTATAACACAGCGGTGAAGAGCACAGGCTTTGCGGTCAGGTAGACCTGGGTGAGGGGCTTCCCCAGTGGCTCAGTGGCAAAGGATGCACCTGCCATGCTGGAGATGCGGGTTCTATTCCTGGGTTGGGAAGATCCCCTCGAGGAGGGCATGGCAACCCACTCCAGTATTCTTTCCTGGAGAATCCCATGGACAGAGGAGCATGGGGGGCTACAGTCCTTAGGGTCGCAAAAAGTCAGACACAACTGAGCTACTGAGCAGACATGCATGCAGACCAGGGTGAGATATTTTTTGGCCATGCAGTGTGGTATATGGGATCTGAATTCCTTGACCAGGGATCAAACCCATGCCGCCTGCATTGGGAGTGTAGAGAGGTAACCAATGGGCCTCCAGGGAAGTCCCTGGGTGAGATTCTTGAGAATCCCTCCATCCCTTAATAGCTCTGTCATCTTGATCAAGTTTCTCAATTGCTTAAGCCTGATAACTGCATTTGTAAAATAAAACTAATGAACTTAATTTATACTGATGTGAAGACATAAGCAGCAGTGATCCTGCTAGTAGTTATTATTTAAAAAGACTTTGTGGCCAGCCTGTTGGGATAGCCAGTGAGGACTCCCCATGGAGCCCATTGTGAGCTTAGGAACATCACTATTTAGCACCCACTCTCAGTGAGAATAGGGTTTCCCTGGTGGCTCAGACAGTAAAGAATCTGCCTGCAATGCAGGAGACCCAGGTTCGATCTCTGGGTTGGGAAGATTCCCTGGAGAAGGGAATGGCAACCCACTCCAGTATTTTTGCCTGGAGAATTCCAAGGACAGAGGAGCCTGGCGGGCTACAGTCCATGGGGTCGCAAAGAGTCAGACATGACTGAGCGACTAACACTTCCACTTCTACTCGGTGAGAATGGTACAGTCTGGAGACCAGCTCCGTGGACTCCAGGTACCCAGGGAGCCAGCCAGGCATGTCCAGCCACATTCAGCCATAGGTTCACACGGCCCAGGGCATTGGAGGGTGCTTGCCAAGTCTTCTTGGAGGTTTGGAAGATTGTCAGTGCTCAGGACACAGGAAGCCTCTCAAGGCCAAGCCTGCTCATGCACATGCTTCTAAAACAGACTTGGTTGCAGTTTTATGGAGAGAGGAGTCCACCGAACACAGCAGCTCCTCCGTGGAGGAGCCCAGGCCAGGGCTTTCAGCAAATGGCCAGAGCTGGAGAATCTGATGCCTTCATTCCTTAGGATGAGGTCTCTAGAAATTTTCCTTCTCCCCCATTGAAATGGGTAAACCACTGCTCACCCTTTGGTGAGATCCCAAGGGGTTCTTTGAAGCACTGAGAGGTCCTGAAGAGAAACATGAGTTCTCAGGAGACCTGACCACTGATGCTTGCCACTGGCCAGCTGTGGAATGGGGGCAGGGTCCATCACCTTTTGCAGTTCACTTGTTGAGCAGAGCAGGGAAGGAGGGATGAAATACTTGTGAAACACTCAGAAAGGGCTAAGTGCATCACCCCTTGCCCCGAGACATGTGTGTTGGCATCTGCATGGAAGAGATGTAGCATCTGGGACTCCAAGAGGTTAGGTAACTTGCCCAGGATTAGGCTCCACATCACTTGGGGGTGATGGTTGCAGTAACAGAAACTCATTTTTAAAAATCTGAGTCTGTGGGCCTTGTAAAGACAAGCATGCAGTCTGCTTTGGAACTGAAGAGATGAGCTCACTGGGGATTGTGGGCAAGATGAATGAGCTCCAACTTGTCACCCCACTCGAAATGGGCCCACTTGAAAGAGAGAATTGTGGGTTTGGCTGGATCACTTGACTACACCTTGGGCGGGGAGGATGTGGCATTTGAAAGTCAGTCCCATCCAAACTGGATGCACTGGGAGAGGGGTAATCCCCAGAGAAAAGCTGGAGTGACCTCACCAGCAGCATGGGGAGGGACACTGTGCGGGGGAGCCGGGGGGCACACGCGATGTCCATTGGTCACAGCAGGTGAGTGGCAGAGCCGGATTCAAACCAGGGCAGCGACTCAAAGCCCCGAGGGCCGCCATTCATGAGCTCTGACTGGCCCTCCACCTCCGGCAGCCATCACTTCTCTGTCCAGACTTTCGGCTTCCTCTTTAGTGGCCCCGTGATGCTGGCACTGCTTGGGAAGGGTTCATGCCCTGCTGGAGAGGAAATCTCTGAAGAGGGCAGTGGAAGAGGAAGTGAAAGAGATACAGAGATAATTTAGGAGTAAGAGAGTGCCATGGAGAAGTGGGAAGGGCCTGTGGCTTTCTTAACGTGGGAAAATGACAAGTCACTAGGAAGTTTTGTGGGGGAAGGGGAACAGACCGGGAGCAAATGGGAGGAAGAATCCGAGTGGTAGGAACTGTTGGAAGCATCTTAAATGAAAAGGAAGCCAAGGTATACTTGATCTGCTATTTCAAAGAATTTGTATTGTCTTATAAAACATTTAATCAGTGAGAGGGTTAAACTAGAAATTGTGGATTTAAAGAAATGTAGGAGGGGAGAGTATATAATTAAAAACTTGTATCTGGGAAGTTTGAATTTAGTTCAGAGCTTCCTGGCAGCTAAGGCCAAAAGAGAAACATGATGGGTTATATAATTTTCATCGTCTCATAAAAGGAAGTGAATCTGCAAGTCAGAAAACACAACATCTCTCCTAAATTATAAAGATACCAACCTGGTGAGGCATTACATAGCCAAGGGAAAGACTTTTCTCTGTTGTTTCACTGAGCATGGGAAACATTATTTTTAAGGCCATTATCATGTGAATTGTTATGGAAAAGAAAGAATATTCCTATCAAGTGTCTCTCTTGGGGCTGGAACGTTCCCCAAATATGATCAAGTTCAACTGCCTCTCTCTGCCTGCGATGGAGCATCACTCCTACAACAGCCCTGCATGCAGTCCTGGCCTTGCTGGCCCCCAGATCCTACCCACATACTGCTCCATCGCAGAGGGGGCTGGCCCTGGCATCTCTCAGGCTTCCTTCTGGGTGAGGCCATTGGGAGGAACTGGGGGAGAAGGAATGACGGAAGGAGGGACTGTAGAGGATTCCTGCCTGTCCCATTCTGCTATGGACAGACCCTCTAGCATCTCGTTTCCTCCACAGTTCTACCTCTTCTGGACCGATTCTTGTGACAACTTTGCTGGGATCTCTGGCTCACTCTGCTACATCACACATCCAACCTCCTGTCTTTCTGGCCAAGGATAGCGGTGGCCTCCTACACTTTTCATCACTAGGTTGACTCAACGCCCCCTGTTTGACTTCTCAGCGTTTCCATCTCTGATAAAGGCAATTCCTCCATTTAGGCCCCTCTATTTCATTACTTAGGTGGTTTCTATTTCCTGAGTAGACTCTGCCTGGTACGCCCACTAATCAGTTTTCCAGTCTCAACCCAAACATCCCTGGTGGCCTATGTCATAGGCCTCATGACATAGGCCTCAAAGTGGCCTACGTCACCTTGAGGGCAGGGAACACGTGAGCAGGTGTTTAGCATGTTGATAGGACCTGGATTCAAGAAGGGAAAAGAAGAGCTTTCTGGGTAGGGGGATAATGACAAAGATCCGTCATTTGTAGCGCAAATGGCAAAGTCAGAGAACCACGACTTTGGTTGGAACATGGGCTGCATGTATTCAATAGACGTGTTGTCAGACATACCCCAGCCTTGGATCACAGGGAACCTAGAAAAGAAGCATTTGAAGCCCAGGCCCTCAAGGAGAACCCAGATCACTCTGCCCAATCCTCTGAGGGCTTGGGGATTGATCCATAGCTTCCCGCAAGTGCCACTCCAGTCCCAGGCCTTGAACACGGAGTGGATTCTTCGTTCTGTTGCAGTTTGTTCGCAAATGGAGTCATTCACCTTAAGGCCATCCTTCCGTATGAAAGTGAGAGTGCAATATGCATGCACTCTGTTGGAAGCTTTGAAATCTCCTGGGGCTGTGAGGTGGACCAGCTTGACTTGCTAGAATGGAAGAAACTTCTCAGGAAACATGGAGATTCCTTTGATCCTATTGGTATTTCCCTGGAAAGGTGGAGAAAGGGGCAGATCCAGGTTCTATGGGCCCTGTAGAAACCAAGACTGCCTTTTGGGTATGCCAGTTGTGCATTCTCAAAGGGCCCCAGGCTTAGAAATGTCCTGGGCTCAGTTTAATGCTCTGTTGCTGCCATCTTGAAATTCTTTATCATTTTGAACAAAGGGCCCAAGTTTTTATTTTGTACTTGGCTGCGCAAATTATGCAGTTGGTTCTACATGAAATGTATCTTTGGGGGTCCCTTGTTATCAAAATAGCACAAAATGAAAGAAATAAAATTAGGTACCAAGACTTGGAAGGTATATTGAAGAAACTTAACATCCACTAACGTCATAGAATATTTACCTCTGCTTGGGGGATGGGGACACTGTGATTTCCAGAATAGCCTTCCAACCATGAGCAGGAGTGTCAGGTGGACCCATCTTTGTTCCCCTTCACATCGTAGCTTTGGTTTAACCAGAATAGATTCACTTTGTTCTGAATTACTAATTGAGCTTCAGGCTGTTTTCTTTTTTTTTTCAAGGGTCCCATGACTCACACAGTTTGAAAACCACTCGTTATACAAACCACATCACACCAGGCTTTTTGTTGCAGGGAATTGTCTTATTTCAGAGGGCCCCAGGTGACCCGCTGACCTGGGGTGTCTCCAAAACCAGGTAATAATAGGCTGGGCTCTAATCTAAGGAGACTCTGCTGTATTTGCAGAGAGCTTTGAAATGTTCTGGGAAAAAAAGCTGATCAGATGTGCAAGGTATTATATTCATGGACAGAAAAACCCTCCCAACTCTTTATAAAATGGATTAAGCCAGTTTCTAAGGGCTGCAGGTTTGTGTGATCTTAATCCGGCTCCTTACTCCTGATCCTCCACCTTCCTCCTTTGTCTCCAGGATGAGCACCTTCCTGGGCGAGAGCCCGGACACCTTCCGGAAGCCCTCCTCCCTCCCCAGCTCCCCCCAGGGAAGAGCTGAGGGATGCCCTTGCACCCACCCTATCAGATTTTCCTTTTTCTGTGGGCACATTTCACATTCACAGGCTCTGATCCTACGGAGGGAAATCTGAACAAAATATGGTAATTACGCCATTGTGCATTCAGCTACTCAGACAGCAGCAGCAGATGGGAGAATTTGTGGATCACAACCCCATGCAATATTTGACAGAATATCAGTCAAATATAGTTCACCCAGCATCGTGTTTCTGTCGGTCTTTCTCAGCTAAAGTTAATTTAAAGTGACAAGAATGACACCTGCTCTTTTCAAAGGGGGTAATACCTACTTCAGGGCTGCCCCCTCCAACGGATACCCTGGCAGAGTGCTCTAGAGTCAAAGGAGGGTTTTCCAAGGCTGGACCAGCTATAGACCAGAAGACTTGAGTCACCATTCAAGACTCCTGCTGGTCAGTGCGCCGGAGGATCAGTCTGTTTCATTCTTTTGAGTAAGGAAAGGGGTGACCATGGGTACCAGCTTTCTACAGAGGACATTTCCACAAATGGGTCTCAGACCTGATAGCCCTGCCCGAGAGCTCAGGCAGAAAGAGCCAAGGGGTGGGATGAACGCCCACGTTGAGGACAATGTAGAAACGTCTCCAGCAGGTGGAGGGGCCCTGAGCCAGCGCTCTCGCCACCTGGAGTTTATCAGTCACTGATGAGCAGTTTCAGCCTTCTGTTTTCTACTTGTTCTTCCTTGGTTTCTTCTATGTACAAAAACTTGATGAAAACTACACACTTGTGACCGGTTGGTGGCACGCATTTGTAACACCTAAGGTTTTTTCATGCCAGGGCCCCAGTGGGTGCTATCTCCAAAGGGGATGATGAACCAGTAGCTTCCTTCCACCCACCATCAAATCTACGTATCTGTTGGAAATAGAATGTGGAACTGGCTTGGTTTTTCTGTCTTTAAGCTAGGTAGACTTGCCGACAAATCACAGGCTGCCAACCATTAAAGATGAATCCCTACCCTTTGCTGTGACAAATAAACTCTTGTTGATCCTTCAAAATCCATATCTCATTGGTCCACCTCCTCCTGGGAGCCCTCCTACACACCCTTAGAAATCATCATTCTCTGGGCTCTGTATATACTTCTCTTTTTGCACTAATCACATAGCATCATAATGACATTTTGGTTCTCTGATTTCCCTTCGTAGCTCTGATCACCAAGCCTTAATAAATGCTGACTAAATTGAATAATTAAATTGCTTATTGAATAAAGGAATAGTCTGGATGACCTTATTCACAATAAATGTGATTTCCTATAACTGCCATGAATTACTTCTCCAACTTGTGGTACCAAACATGGTCACATCTCTTTTGTTTCTCAGTTAGTTCTCATGACACTCCCCACATGCTGAAAGTCTCCCTTGAGGTCTTCTCTTTCTCCAGGGTCTGATCATGATCATTTGCACAAACTCCCTCTACCTTCACTTTGACTTTTCCAGGGTCCTGGTGACTTTTCCTCTCCTTCCTGCCCATGAGCTTACCTGGGACCCTCCAGCCACATAAGAGGGATCCAAGAAACTGTGGTTTTCAAGAGGGAAGAGGTCAGGGTCTAGTTTTTTTCTTTTCAAGAGGATCTTTGGTTCTTCTGCAAATTTGCCTACTTCCCCCACCCCCAGAAATCAGCCCTGCATACCAAGGGGTGTGGTATGGGGAGTAGCAGCTCTTGGGGGGCCATGCAATATCTGTTTTCCTCCCTGTGGGGCAGTGCTGCCTGCTTAACTTACATACGTGTCTCAAGAGATTCATCCATGAATAGTCACGCCTCAAGATGGCTGATTGTGTCCATCTGTAGTCATGCTAGTGGCTGGTGATATTCTTAACTTCCTCCACATCATTCATCCAAAACAAGTGAGTTTGATTTCTGCCCTTAAATAGTTGCCACTTTCATGTGGGAGAGATGGGATAAAATGGAAGCATCAGTCCTTCATGCTTTCCCATGCCTCACCCACACTTTGCAAAGTTGAGGTCTTCTGTTCAGGGTATGAAAAGATCCTTCGGCCCATACAGTTCAGAGATGAGTGGCCCTGTCATCATGGCAGCCGTGTCATCAGAGCATCTCCTGTAACTGACAGCATGAGGTGGAACTCTGTGTCTGGGATTGCCCTAGAGTCATCCTTGCCCAACCCTTAGTGGTTCCACCACCAAAGTCTCCCCATCAAAGGCACTCCTTGTCTGGGGCTCACAGATGGCTAATTAATTAATTATACCTGGCCACATAAAGAGCTGGCTGGGCGGGTGTTCCCAGGACCATTGCCTGTTACAGCGCTATTGGCAGCTAGAGGTGAAGGATCAGGAGAGCTAGGCCAAAAAGTCAGAAACAGCCAGTTGAAGGAGAAAGACAAGTCCTCCATCTTGTAACGGGGGCTGGGTTTGGAGATATTTAAATGATCTATTGCTATGTAAAAAACTATTCTAAAACTTAGTTGCCTAAAGCAATAACAGTTTATATTTTTCTTCTGACTCAGCAATTTGGACTGGGCTCATCTGGGTGGTTCTTCTGCTCTACTTTGTATCTGCTGTAACATCCATAATGGTTTCTTTATTCATTGGACCTCAGCTGGGAGATACCTCTCTTCAGCAACTAAGCACTGAATTTGGCACCCAGGAAATTCCAGGGAAATACTCAAAGGTAGAATGAATCAGTTCAGTTCAGTTGCTCAGTCATGTCCGACTCTTTGAGACCCCATGAATTGCAGCACTCCAGGCCTCCCTGTCCATCACCGTCTCCCGGAGTTCACTCAAACTCACGTCCTTCGAGTCAGTGATGCCATCCAGCCATCTCATCCTCTGTCGTCCCCTTTTCCTCCTGCCTCCGATCCCTCCCAGCCTCAGAGTCTTTTCCAATGAGTCAACTCTTCGCATGAGGTGGCCAAAGTACTGGAGTTCAGTTAGTACACATAAAAGCCTGGGGTTTATAAGAGAGAATATCTAAGTTATCCTATTTGGAGTTGTGGGTCCCTGGCCAGGTGAGTGGTGGGTATTGGACTTGGTGAGCAAGATTCCAGGAGAATTAGGAGAGAGAGGACACTGAAAACACTGAGAGAGGACCTGGGACCTGGACCTCTTTCCTGGCAGCGGTGAGGAGCTGCCTGCAGGATGCAGCCTCTGGGGTTTGCTCAGACTATTAGGACAGAAACAGGTGGGGTGTCCAGTGGCTCTTGTCATCACAGACACCCGAGGGAGAACCTCCTGGCTCCTGCTTCCTGATTGGAAACAGGAATTTGATTCCCATTCTTGCTTGAATTTATGGCTTTCTTATTGAATTGTTGAAGGAGTGGAAGAAACAGAATGAGAAATTTAGAGATTAAAGGGGTTTTAAGACAAAACCTGGGAAATCTGATCTGTTGAGCAGCCCAAGGCCTCTTGGAAGAAAACAAACTTTTTTCCAAGGGAAGAAAGGGAACTCTAGAGTTCCAAGGGAGATAGACAGTGCTCCAGCTACTGAAGGGGGATCCACACAATAGTCAATAACCTACTCCAAGGGAGTAGAGACCCCTCAGCCACAGGAAACAGTAAATCAGAAGAAGCAAAGAAGGAAATAAGTTGCTGCCATCCATTTTTTTTTCAATTCTGTACATCCTGGTGACAGCAGCCACCATCCTCTGCAATGGGAAAGGCCTAAGTTTCTGACTTTTGTTATTACAAATTACTACAAACGTAATGGCTTTGTGCAACATAGCTTTATTCTCTTATAGTTCTGGAGGTCAGAAGTCTGGAATTAAGGCATCGGCTGTGTTCCCTCTGGAGGTTTCAGGGGAGACTCTGTTTCCTTGCATTGTTTAGCTTCTAGAGCCTGCTAGCATTTCTTGTCAAACGGTCCCTTCCGTGCATCACTCCAACCTCTTGCTTCAATCATCACATCTCCTACTACTGACCCTGATCCTCCTGCCTCCCTCTTATAAGGACCCTTGGGATGACAATGAGTCCTCCCAGGTCAACCAATAAAATTTTTCCATCTCAAGATCCTTAACTTATTCATACCTGCAGAATCTCTTTAATCATAAAAGGTTATGTATTCACAGGTTTGGGGGATTTGGATGTAGATATTATTGGAAGGCCATAATTCTGCCCACTCCAGTAACATAAAAATAGGGTGACTGCTCCAGTCTAGAAAAAGGCAAGAAAGCCACTAGAGAAGATTGTGAGACACCCAGGACCTGTAAAGACTGGGGGTGGGGCTCTAAGATGTAGGGTTAACACTGGTTGGGGACTTAGAACAAGTAAGTACCTTTATCATCATCATCTACACATTTCCATGTTCCACTGTGACATGAGGAAACCAGTACTATGTTCAGGACCCTGTTATCTAATAGCCTCCACTCTTCCTGGTCTGCTAGAATAAGAGTGGGCCATCCCAGAGAAATCACTGTCACCACGGGGTCTTGGACACTCACTGCCTCTTTCTAGGGGCTCAGCCTGTCATATGAAAGTGTAGGACTATGCTGCAAAGTTTTGTTACCTCTTGCTAAACACGAAACTCTAACTTTCCTGAAGGTTTGTATTATGCAAAACCAGGGATTTGTTTTTCAAATAGAAAATGATAAGGCAGATGGTTTTGCAAATTATACCTCTCAGACAGCTCAGTAAGATATGTCAGCTGGTAAGGATATCTAGGGTCTCATTTCAAATTAGATTTTCTGGAACTGCACTGTTCAAAACGGTCGCCACCAGCCAACGTGGCTATTTAAATTTAAGTGAAATATTTGGTTCTCAGTCACACTAGCCACATTCCAAGCTCAATTGCCATACAGTATTACACAGCATGGATTCATTCTACTTAACATCATCTTGGACTGTGAAGAAAGCTGAGCGCTGAAGAATTGATGCTTTTGAACTGTGGTGTTGGAGAAGACTCTTGAGAGTCCCTTGGACTGCAAGGAGATCCAACCAGTCCATTCTGAAGAAGATCAACCCTCGGATTTCTTTGGAAGGAATGATGCTAAAGCTGAAACTCCAGTACTTTGGCCACCTCATGCGAAGAGTTGAGTCATTGGAAAAGACTCTGATGCTGGGAAGGATTGGGGGCAGGAGGAGAAGGGGACCACAGAGGATGAGATGGCTGGATGGCATCACTGACTCGATGGACGTGAGTCTGAGTGAACTCCGGGAGTTGGTGATGGACAGGGAGGCCTGGCGTGCTGCAATTCATGGGGTCGCAAAGAGTCGGACACAACTGAGAGACTGAACTGAACTGAACATCATCATGGGAAGTTCTTTTGGAGGGTTTTGTTCCAGTATCAATGCTATGTGCTTGTGCCCACCTTCCTTTCCTTCCTGCTTGTGTATATACAGTACTTACCCACTCCCCAGACTAATAAGGTATCTGTTTAAAAGTTACTATAACTCTTCCAAGGAATTGAATTTTAACAGGAGACTCAATTGAACAGGAAAGCTCTAGGATTCAGTCCTCAGTACTTGGGGAAAGACACCCCCCCTCCCCGCCCCAAAGGAAATGGAAAACAAGATGAAAGATTATTTGCTTATGTGAGGGGTAAGTAAGCTCTCCTGCCTTTGAGGTAAATTCCCATCACACTAGGCTCTGCCTGGGGCCCTCTTCTCTTGTCCAGAGAAAGGACACCAGGATCCCCTCTCCTATCCTCTGGGGAACAGCTCCACCCTGGGTGAACCTGAGGGAAATAGGTCTGACTTCCCTCCCCCTTGAAAACTGAGGCACCCCCTCATGGTCCCTCCCCCCAGCATGCCCTCAGTGTCCTGAGGACAGCTCTGTCTCCAAGTGAGGTGATTCCGTGTCCTGTGTGGCGGTCATTGTGCCTTCTAGGTTGAGGGGTGCCGAAGCACATCTTAATTCTGACAGCCATTCCCTAGAGCCAGGCATCGGTGATGTTCAGGCAAGCTCTCTTCTTCAGTGAGGGAATTTGGGACCCAGAGAACAGGTGAGGCAGGTGGCTTTTGCCGACTGGAAGCGCTGCAATCTCATGCTACCTTTGCCGACGATGACCAGCCAATGGGGGAAAGCCCCACCTCTCAGGCTCCAACCAATCAGCAGGCAGGGTGTGCACATGCTCCATCCTGGCTTGGTTGGGCTCTGTGTGTAGAGCCAAGACAAGAGGGACTCAATGGAGGGTCTAACGTTAGGCTGGTCTTGATCTCACTAGTGCATGGACTTCCACGTGGCAGGGACCTCTGCTCGGGTGGGTGTGATTCCAGCCACTTCCTCCTCAAGCCGCACCCCATGGCCCAAGAGGAGCCCCGGAGCAAGGGCAGAATGGTGGGCTCTCTGCTCCGCATTCCTCAAAAACACCTTTGCCAGCGCTCCCTTAGAATCTGCCCTTTCCCTCCTGCAGGGAATAATGAAAATATTTCCTGAATGGACATATTTTATGGCTGACTCAGACTCTTCTAGAGCTAGTATTAATGGGAACTAAGTGAAACTGCAGCCGGAAGAGGAACAAAAGTGTTCTTATTCCCCAAAATGGAACTCCAAAGTACATTTTGAGCAGAAAAACCTATTTGAATGGTTCCTCCTGCTTTAAAAAAAACACGATGATAAAAACCATCCAGTCATTGCGGTATCATTAAAAACAACAACAACTCAAAGCAGCATGTTCTCATGTTTTGTAATTTTGCAGTTCTCAGTGAGGTGGGGAAAAGTGAGAAAACCTTTTGACTCCAGGATGTCAAGTTTTAAGTTTTCTGTGGTTCAGTGTGTTTTTTAATGATAAAAAGAATTACACCAGATTTTTGGGAAATGGGGGAAATGACATGTTGATTTTATTTGCCTCTTTTCCTTTACCTGACCTCACAACATCTCATAATGACAAGACCCAGCCTTCAAGTTTGGTTCTCAAGTTCACCTCATGTTTGGAAGATAAGATGGAGACTTGGCGATACACATCTTTGGAGGAGAGGGGATGGAGAAAGAGAGGAGGCAGGGAGGAGGAGAGAAAAGAGGCTGGTGTTTGCAGAGGTGGACAAGCCAACCAGCACTAGGGAATGTCACATCTGGAAGTGTGTGGCTTGTCCAGATGGTCTCAAGCCTTTAATTTATTTATTTTAAGCAGTAGAATAAGCCCCTCACTTTTTTCCCCAAGTGACATCTTAGTCCAAAGCACAGTATCTAAAATAGATAAAAGTGCTACCTCCCAGAGACACATGCCTTGGCATTTCTCCAACCCTCCTCTTCCTCTTAAATACCCTACACCCCTCAATCCACCATTAGCAAACCACATATCTAACCCAACTCCTGAATTTACCCATGAGGGAACCGAGATACAGAGAGAGGAAGTAATTCACTGGAGAAGAGTTGGAAGGCTTCTTCAAGATCATGTGATAAAGGCCTAGCAGAGACAGACCTAGAAACTGGAAAATGAAGGGGGTAGTGAAGGCGGTGATGAAAGACCTGACCATGAGATGACCTTGAGGAGTGTGATGGTGTGGATTGTGCAGAGCTTGATTCCAGGAGGCTGGAGACCCCACAGGTTCTCCGTGTACCTTTCCTGCTCCTTATCAATTCCAATATCCCTCTTGAGTTCAAGGCTTACAGGGGATGAATTCACATGTGGATAGTTACAAGTTACATATTTGATTTAAGGAAAAAGGTCAGTCACCTTAGGAAGGCTTCCAATCATTAGAGCAAATTTTTTGCATCCAATCCCCCACTCGCATTCTATGCCCATCTCAGGCATTGCTAATCCAATGTAGCACCTTTTCCTGGTGACCCTACGTACAAGCTCAAAGTTGTTTTCAACTCATTACTCCAGACAGTCATCACCAATCAATGGCCCTTAGGATGAATTCTCTTTGCTTTTCCTGGTTTGTGGCTGTGAAACCAAACTCAATTTCTTTTGTCGCCTGACACTGTGGCCACGTTCTTTGACACCCTAGACCTCAGAGGAGAAGCCTGGAACTACATTTCCCAGAATCCCTTTCTTTGTAAAGCACTGGTTGCTGCTGCTGCTGCTGCAAAGTTGCTTCAGTGGTGCACTGGTTAGAGTCTTCCAATGAGAGACACTCCTGCAAGAACTGGGAGGCAGGGGAGAAGGAAGATGCCATTCTCTGGCAGAAGCTGCAGCTAGATGCCTGAGCAAAATTCAGACTCTTGAGAATTGTATGCTCTGTGTGATTCAGGCTGCTGGGGGTGGAGGTGGTGGCCACTGCCGAGATTCCTGGGTTCTTTGCAGCTTCTAGGTGAGCTACTTTTAGGTAGATCATCTGCCTCTGTCAGCTGCTGGCCTGACCTTTCCTCTCTCAGCCCTTCCAGCAAGTCTCCCGTTCCCTGAATTAGAACCCTTCCAACTTATGACACTTAGGGTGGCTTCTGTTTTCCTATCCAACTGCTTCCCTCCCCCGCCCCCGCCCTCCACCCTCACCCAACCCCCCACCCCCCAGCTACAATAACATTAACACCTTGAAGGCAGGGAACAAAAACTTGGCATCCTGGACCCGCCCTACCTTGCTAAACATGAAAAATGTGATTCTTGTTGAGTTTAGCCTTCCTGTTTTCTATGCTATTTCTGTGGGCCACCTACACAGAATGCGGGAGGCAATGGAATGGTGAGTCCCAAAGAATCAGAAGAATGGCATCACAGAATTTGGAGCCAGAAGACCTTTGTACAGGAACAAATGGATTTTTTTTTTTTTCATGATAGTGATGGGAAAAACTGAGGCCCAGAGAGAGGTTACATCCAGTTCATCCTAGAGCTGGGGCTGGAAGCCAAACCTGCTCACCTGGACGGGTTTTCTTCCCTGGCCCCCGGGGTCTCAAACAAAGGGATGCATATGAACTTGGAAGTAAGGCACAGCCAAGCTGAAACGTCTCCCATAACAGGCTGGCTGCTTTGATGTAGGGTAGTAAACGCCTGGCCACAGAGGGAAGCCGAGGTGAGTGCAGTGATGAGATGTGAGTTCCCTCCTCTGTTTAGGGGAGGGGAAAGCAGCGAGGGCAGGTCTCATGACAACACAAGAATACGAAAACCACATTGCCCTAAAACTCACCCTACCATGGAATCCTTACAGGTTTCTGCCCATTCACAGGCAACTCACCTTAAAGAAATCCTTGTTTCTGTATGTAATTGTTAGAAAACATTAGGGAATTAAAATTAATTGTGTGAATTGTAATCACCCTTTTGCTTCCACTGGCCTTAGGGTTGTGGGCTGCAGCGGATCAGATTCCTGGTCACCAACCACTGATTTAGGAGAAAAAGAATTTTTTGGAGAGCTGTTGGGAAGTGACTGGAATACCAGGAAAGCAGGAGACCTAAGTTTAGAAACTATGCCCTAGACAGTGGCTTGGGCTTTGCAGGTGGCGCAGGTGGTAAAGAACCTGCCTGCCAATACTGGAGATGTAAGAGACACAGGTTCGATCCCTGGGTCGGAAAGATCCCCTGGTGAAGGAAATGGCAACCCTCTCCAGTATTCTTGCAGGGAGAATCTCATGGACAGAGGAGCCTCGTGGGCTACAGTCCATGGGGTCGCAAAGAGTCAGACATGACTGAAGTGACTTAGCACACACAGACAGTGGATGCCCCCAGGGATGCTGCCAAGCCCTGGGTGTGTGAGCGCCTTCCACTGCCAGGCCCATGGATGCTCCAGCCCCTTTTGGTGACGATGCCTCTGAAAGTGGCTGTGGTCGCCAGCATGCTCTCAGGATGAATTCTTCCCCTGGTTGGAGCTGCCAGTTCCAGGATCATTTCTGCTTGGGGTGTCTGGAGAGGCCAGATGCCCACTCCTCTCTGACCCTTGGCAGAGACAGGGGTCCTCTGATGGGCTCTGATGCTGAGCAGTGATGTGACCAGTGACTGCTGCAGGTTCTTTCTTGGTGGTGGTGGTAGGGGACTTCAGAGGCCCCTTTTCTCTCAATCTAGCACCCACTTCCTTTAACCCAAATGCCTGAAAGCCCACATTAGTGGGGTTTCTCTGGACTTAGGGCTTTGGGCTCAGTTACTCAGTTGTGTCTGACTCTTCGTGACCCCAGGGACTGTAGCCCACCCGGTTCCTCTGTCCATGGGATTCTTCAGGCAAGAATATTGGAGTGGGTTGCCATTTCCTTCTCCGACTTAGGGCTTTGCCTCCTGTTAAAATATAAAGCGCAAATCTTTCCATCACTTTCTCCTCACTGTGAACGAACAGCGGTTGGGTTATTTCCCAGGACACCCCAGCTCCATTACACAGGATGCTCCACTAACAATTTTGTGAGCCACGCCTTACGGTGGAATGTCCCACACCCTTGGGAAAACCACCCTTGCTTCCCTGAGGTGGGGAGAGCCTCATAGCAGTGGGTCCCTGGAGGGCACAGGCTGCCTTTGCATTCCCCAAGAAAGTCCTGGGTGAAGACTGCCCCACGGAGGAGCCACTGAGCTGAGGAGGACATGCCTACACGTGTCCTCCCGCACACAGTTCTCTGAACCTTTGGTGGCTCAGTTTGGCGGCCGCACAGCCTCGTTGTCGCCACTCCTGCTGGCTGCCAGTTTCTGTTTACACACATTTCCTAGGTGCCAGGCGTTGCGCTAAGCATCTAACCCAAATTAGCTCATTTAATCTTCTCCACTTAACAAAGAAGACAACTGGGGCCTGAGCCACACAGCCAGCATGGAACTGCAATTCGAATCCAGGCAAAACCCAGTCTTAGGCTCTTTCCCTAAAATATAGCTCTGCGCTCAACTCCTCCCCGCATCGTACACAAGAAAATATAAAATCATCTCCTGCTGGCTTTCCTCCGGAGGCAGACGTACTGAGAAGCAGCTAGTTCTTAGGGCACCTGGCCTGCCTGACCACTCGGGGTTCTGACACTCCTGGTGGACAGGCCCTGGGTCAGCTGCTGTGGGGTCTCTCAGAAGATAGGGAGGGACAGAACCTCACCGGGTACCCATCGCATGCTACGGAGGCACCCGGTGCTTGTCTTATGCTGGCATCCTGGAAATAAATGAACCAACCGAGAAAAGAAAGGTGATTTATCCAGAGCTTGCTATAGCAAGGGAGTCAGCCACCATCACCTGCGTCTTGGCAGAGCCTCAAAGGTGGGCAAGGTTTAGAGTGGAAAGAAAGAAGCTTTGTGTGTGCCCTGATGGAAAACTGTTGGCCTGGGGAGGCTGGAGGCAGCTAAATAGAAGGTTGGGGGGCAGCCTATCCTATGTGGTGGGTGAGGGGTGCATATTTGACTTTTTCCGGTTAATCCTAAATTGGAAGCAGGGACAAAAATTAGGGAAGCCGTCAGTTACAAATTGACTTGTGGTCGTCTGGGGTCCATTGTTTCAGAGTTATTGTTTAGCTTTCTCGATTGTCACTGAAGATGGCAGGCTGGTTTCTGCCAGGCTGACTTACTGCAGGCTGGCTACCAGGTTGGTCAATATACACAAGGGGTTGCTGTGGGTTGTAAGTCAAAGTTCCGCTTGTATGTGTGGTCCGGCTACTGGCCATTTGTTCTGACAGTCTCTCAGCACTTAATCTCTGCAGCAGCCTATCTTATAGATGAGGAAACTGAGGCCCAAAGAAGTGGAGTAACATGGCCGAACCCCCTCAACAGGGATGTGCGTGTGAGGCCAGGCCTGCTTGATCCCTGATTCCATGTTTGTTGCTGCTGTTCAGTCGCTCAGTTGTGTCTGACTCTTTGCGACCCCATGGACTACAGCACATCAGGCTTCCCTGTCCTTCACCATCTCCTGGAGTTTGCTCAAACTTATGTTCATGGAGTCAATGATGCCATCCAACCATCTCACCGTCTGTTGTCCCCTTCTCCTTCTGCCCTCAATCTTCCCCAGCATCAGGGAAATTTTCTAATGGGTCGGGTCTTCACATCAGGGGGCCGATGTATTGGAGCTTCAGTTTCGGCATCAGTCCTTGCAATGAATGTTCAGGGTTGATTTCCTTTAGGATGGACTGGTTTGATCTCCATGTTTCCATGTTTGTCCCCCTTTATAATCCATCCCACACCAGCCAGGGTCCTTAAAGGCCTAGCTTAAGCCCTCCTCCCCAGTGTTGCTTCCCCTTTCTTTAGAATAAGATCCAGCCTCCATCTGAGACCCACAGACCTGGAGACTCAGCCCCGCCCACATTTGGGGCCTCATTTGGGGGCCCCTGGGCTCCTCCAGTTTGTTCCAGGCCCCAGGGCACCTCCCTGCCAAGCCTCGTGAGACTTTGTTTCCTCTCAACAGGGCCTTTCCTCTTGCCCTCCGCTGCCCCAAATGCCTTTCCTGGTCCTCAGCATCCTCTGGGCACGCTCGGGTATTACCTCCTCTTGCCTAAGTGGCTGCTCCCACAGGCCAGGACCACCACCCGCTCCTTCCCTCCATGGCCTTGCTCACAGCTGCACGCGTCTGGCTTTCTGTGGTTTATCAATGGTCTGTCTGCCTTCGCTACCAGACCGAGAGCCCCGAGAGGGCAGGGCTCTGGCCTCCCTGGTTCTGCTGTGTTCTCAGTGTCCGGCCCACAGCAGGTGCTTGGTAAATATCTCATGAGGGAACAAGTGAGTGGGTCTTCAACTCCTTTCTCCATGGCTGCTCTTCATGTTCCTGAGACAACATGCCAACTTCCTCCCTGGCCCGTGACTGAGGGAGAGGGTGACCCATAGAGCCAGCCTCAGGCTGTGACCCCAGGGGCTGTCTGTGGCCCCTCTCTTTGGGGTGAGCTGGGCAGTGACTCAGCAAGCAACCCTCAGGGGAGAAAGCGGGGTGCTCCCAACAGCAGGTGCCCAGAGGAAGCGAGGGCCACAGGCAGCATGGACGGGCTTGGTGATTTACTGCATCGTGTCAAATACTGGTGACGAGCCTCCAAGTCACCTTCACCATCACCCCCACGTCACAGTCAGGAAGTGAGGCTCAGGGAGGCCAAGGAGGTCGTCCGAAGCCCCCAGCTAGTGAGGGCCAAGTCAGGGTTTAACAGATCCAATGGCCTTTGGAGCAACGTGCTTCTGTTGGCCAGAGAGCTTCTGGCCTCTGACCCACTGCCCACACCCCATCTCCTCATCCTCATCCTTGAAGCTCACCTGGTGGGGGTAACGGCAGTTGCTGAGTTCCTCCCCCTCCCGTCCACCCTCTTTCCTATGTGATTATGAGGCGGGGGTCTCTATGTGGTTTCAGTAAAACAGTGGACACGCTAAATACAGATTAGTTGAGGGGGAAAAAAAAATCTATGTTATGAGATCATTCCCAGCCCTGATCTCCATAACACACATGGCCTGACCTCCTACCATTTAGAAGCACTTTTTTATTTTTCAGTCACTAAGATGTGCTTCCCTGCAGGTCCCAATGTCCTGGTGTCTGTTGAGCCTGTCTGGGCAGAAGGCTCACCTCTCTGAGGCCCCCGGCTCTGGCTCTGACCCCAGGAAGATTTGAGGCCTGTCCCGGGGCCTCCTTGGGGATTGACTCCCCTCCCGGGGCCTCACTTGGGAGCCCCTAGATGAGGGGGCAGAATGAGCGGGTAAAGGGCGATTCTGGCCTTGGAGGCCTGGTTCCCGCCCTCTGGGGTCTGTCCTTGTGCAGGGCAGGGCTGGACCAGGCCCCACGAGCACACCTGAAGGGTTGTGGGCAGGTGGAGAAACACCCAGTGCCCACGGCAGAGTTGATTAAGTGCAGGGCTGAGAGTGAGTGACAGGAACTCAGCCTCTAGTCGTTGGCCCAGGCCCTGGACCAGGCCAAGCACTCCCACAGCTGCCATCCCCCGGCCTCTCCCTGTCCTTCCCCGCCAGCCACTCCTAGATGGTCTCCTTTCGTAATGACCCCGAGGCAAGCCAAATTCAGACGGTGGATCTGACCCCACTGCTTCAAAGACAAAACCCAAGTCCCCATGAAGTCCCCAAATACATGACTTGAGGAATATCTATGCTGGGAATTATCTACACGTCTCCAGGGATATGGCTACAACAGAGTTGGGTGTCCCGTGACCCCAGGACAGTAATTGCTCCTGAGGGGCCGTTCTCCTTACGGCCTTCCAGGCCAAGCCCTCCCATTTTGCAGATCAGTAAACTGAGACCCAGGAGGGAAAGTGACTTGCTCAAGGGCACATGGCAGGGGCAGAGCTGGGAGCTGAGCGCAGGGTTCCTGAGGCCCGGGGTGTGCTCGCTCCATGATGACCAGTGGCTCTGGGTTCCAAAGGGAAGCAGGGTCCTACCCCCACCCAGTACCTGGAAACCAGGGAGACTATGGGGGTTGTGACCTTCGGGACCCACCTCAGTAAGATGGGAAATGAGACATCCTTGTGACATCCTTGTCACATCTTGTGACATCCTTGACCATTCCTGTCTGAAACCTTCCACCTTCTCCCACCAGTTCTTGATCTCCTTCCATCCCATCTCCTGCAGCCAACTTCTTCTGAGACTGGTCAGTGGGAGGTAGGAATGGCCAATAGCCACAGCTCAGAGGATGGTGTCTACTGTAACTCGGGGTTAAAGGAGGATGGTGGCATCCCTGGATCAGTCTGAAATCACTGATCTCCCACCCTCACTTTGATGTCCCACACATCCAAAGTACATTCTACCTCGTAACTGAAAATTGACTCCCATGTTAGGTCAGCCATGGGGAGAGACATTCAAGTCGTGCTACACATGGCCTGATTCCAAACTTGAACTCTTGTTGGTTTGCGCTGAGGTCACCCGACCAAGCTTTGACATGAAACTACAGAAAGCTGGGGGTGGGGGTGGGAGGAACTTGCCATGAGGGCGGAGGACAGGAAAGCTACAGTTCTGTATTGTGATATCTGAGAGGCGAGCACTCGGGGCACGGGACCGGAAATCAGGACATTGTTCTATTCTTGGCTCCCCATTAGTTTGCTGTGTGCCTTTGGGCAGGTCACTTCCTCTCTCTGAGCCTCAGTTTCCTCATTTTATAAAACCAGGTGGAGGATCTATGAGCGTCCTCCTTTCACTTCTAAAGAGCTCATGGTTCTAGCTCGGTCCCTGGGCACGGGTTGAAGGAATCAGAAGACTGGGTTTCATTTCATAACTTGGGCCCCTGAACACTTCCTAGTTGGGTCTGGGAACAGAAACAGGCGCTCAGTGACCAAGCTAATCTGAGTTTCAGGGAGGTGGCCAGCAGCCTTGGCTGCTGGAAACTTCACCCAAGAAGAAGGCAGGGGCGGATGTGGGCTGGACGGGAGCTTAGTCCTGCTGCCCAAGGGTTATGACTGCCATAGAGGCATCAATGTGTATTCAGACTGGAGCTCAGTTTTTAGAGGCTCAAATGTCATTAGCTGGTGTTTTTGATCAATGGGAAACAGTGATAGCAACAAACAATAACATCCATTTGCTGGCAATTTCCATCATTTGTGGCATTTAATTAGCATAATTGACCTGGATTGAAACTTTTCCTCCACCTGAATTTCAAAATACATGACTGCTCTCCCACCCTAGTACATCTGAGGAATTTTCTTTTTTTTTTTTTAAATGAGGTTTTAACTAAAGCCCAATATCAAAACACTATATAATACTTTTATCTCATTGAAGACATTTGATGCTTATTAAAATATTATTGCTTTAAGGCTTATTTTGATTTTTTGCCCAAGAGTGTATGCAGAGCCTTGCTACTCCGATAATAGCAAAGAAACCTTAAACATGAAAAAAACACATGAAAGGTAATATGTTCCCCATTAGTCCCAGTATCATTTCCCCAGGATTACTGCTTTCCAAATATAGCATTAGTTTAAAAATAAAAGGCCGTTGACAGTAACGGGACACTTGCTACTACTTTGGAGCATATGGGCCCTCCAAGGGGCTAGCAGAACAGCTTCATGGGATGGGAACTGCAGAGGAAAAAATCTGGTTTAAACCGCCCCGTACACTTCCTCCAGGGCCCCCAAATAGGTCACCTGCTCTGGCCCAGGAGCTGTGTCTAATGGGCCTCTTTCAGAACTGCTTTTTTTGTGCATTGTTTCTTCTAGAGATGAGAACATTTTGGAAGCTGACAAGAAGTCAGTTGGGCACCACGCAGGAAGACAGGTGACGTCCTAGATCTCTGCCTTCTGACTTCATGAGCGGGAGAGATCCACGTGGCTGTCATCCACGGGGAAGGGGTGCTTTTAGATTTGGGGTTGTGGGAGATTCAGGGGTGGCAAACTCTAACGGGGAAGGTTGAAATCATTCAGGAAGCCCATGGGTGATATGCAGAAGCTTGGTTTATTTGACTCAAATATGAATTTTATTTATTTATTTTTGCCAAAGGTCCACTTTCAGTTGGATGAACTAACCTGGCTAAGGGCAGAACAGGGGCGCACATAGCAGGGCGCTCTCCAGTGGCAGCCAGGGCCACCGCAGTTTGCGTCCAGGGGCTGGCCTGTGCCGAGCACCCACCAGAAGCCACCAGCCTGCTGAGGGCCCCTCAAGGGACTCATGTTGCACGTTTGCTATTTTGGTCCAACAATGCAGGCCCCTTCCGGTTTCAGGAGCCGGTCTCCTGGCACTCATCAAGCACCCAGCTTCGAGAGGCTTCCGAGAGCCAGGGAGCAAGCTTCCAGCCTGAAGGGAGGGCGATGCGCTCCTGGTTTTAAATCCCCAACTGAATGCCAACCATAACTGGTTGTCAGCAGAGAGGGGAAGATCAAGAGGCAGTGATGGGAGAGAATGGAGAGGTGGTAACAAGAGCTAAAATTTATTGCCCCGAAGCTTGTGTTCTCCTGGGAGGAGAGGGCACTGCCCACTGGGCCGAGGGCTCTTCTGTACCCGGCACTGCCTCTGCCATGGGGTGGCGGGGGCGGTGGGGGGTGGTGGTGTTCCTTGAGTGGAGCCAATTACAAGATGGTCTGCGGGTGGGGTGATGTCTTGACTTCCGTTTTGGGATGTATTCCATCTGACGTCAGAATTTGGACCTCACCGTCTGGCCTCCTCTCCTTACTGCTCTTGAAGCTCTAAATTCCTCCTTTAGGCCAAGAATTGCTCATTCCCATTTGCACTCCCAGTCAGTTCACTTGAACTGAGATAACAAGCCCAGATGGGTAACAGTCTCAGCTGCCTGGTGGGTGGGGCAGAGCCAATCCTAAAGTCCCAGTGATTGCTTCCCTTCACTGAGCACTTACTACAGCCTGGGGCCAGAGCCTAGTGCACCCCAGGGTTCTCTCATTCAATCCGAAGGTCATCTGGCCATGCCTGACTTGCAGGGTGTGGGAGGTTGATTCACTTGCTTTTCACACAGCTAGTGGATGAGCAACAGCCTGACTCCCGTGTCTGAGCCTTGACCGCTGTACTGAATGGAATCACCTCTGTCTCCCTCACCTCTCACCAGCTCATTGTCCAGAGCTCCCAACAGTGTCTCCAAGACTCCTGGGAGGGTAGAAGATGGAGCCAATTCCCTTGGAACAAGGTTTGACTTGGTGTCACTGCAACTTTCTAGGGACTCTCCTTCCATGAGAGATGATCAGCATCACAGGAACTGAACATGCAGCAAGAGGCACTGAGTATTTTCCTGCCAGCACTTTGATTCTCCAAGGAGAAATACAGGTCAGGGTTGGGGGTTGTTGTTCAGTTGCTAAGTTGTGTCTGACTCTCTTCGACCCCATGGACTGCAGCACGCTGGGCTTCCCTATCCTTCACCATCTCCCAGAGCTTGCTCAAACTCGTGTCCATTGAGTCAATGATGCCATCCAACCATCTTGTCCTGTCGTCCCCTTCTCCTGCCTTCAATCTTTTCCAACATCAGGGTCTTTTCCAATGAGTCAGCTCTTCACATCAGGAGGCCAAGTACTGGAGCTTCAGCTTCAGCATCAGTCCTTCCAATGAATATTCAGGGTTGATTTCCTTTAGGATTGACTAGATTGATCTCCTTGCTGTCGAAGGTGTGGGGCCAGGGGCAGGGTGGGGGGTTGTAATTCCTGCTCTCCAGGAACTCACATGGGTGGAGAAAGAAAGTAACAAAGTGCTGTACAAAATGGTTCAAAGAGTAAGGTGATTGCCAAGGAATTCTGCATCACAGGATGGAGGAGCTGTGAGCCACCTTCAGATCCTAGGGTCTTAATAATTCATCTACAGATGGGGAAATAGAGGGATAAAGAAGGAAACTGATTTGTCCAGAGTCATTCAGTTATTTTAGAACAAAGCCGGGGCCAGAACTCAGAGGTCTCCACACACCCAGCCTCTTACTCACTTCTCTGCCTGAGTGTCTAGTGGCTGGCCAGACAGGCAGGATGATGGTGGTTGGCAAAACTCTTGGAGGAAAAAGGGACTTGAGTGGGTCCCTGCAGGGGTAGACACAGGTGGCCAGGGGAAAGGGATCCCCCAGGTAGAGGGGTGGCATGCACATGATGTGGGCATGGGAATGTTGTGGGCTGGAGGCAAATAGATTGCTTTCCCCAGTTCACCATCACTGATGAGTAGAGGCTGCAGGGAGTGCCGGGTTCAAGAAGATTCTGAGGATGAAAGACAGCCAGGATCAATTAGCAGTGTGGGCTGGGAACTTAGGGATGGGGAGGTGGGGTGGGGGACCAGAGATGATCCTGCCACATGCTTGTCATCCCTGGCATATGCTGTGTTGAAAGACACTAACCTGTGTTAGCCCTTTTGACCCCCGACAGATCCTGATTGAGGGTTGGAGGGAGGGGACTTGCTGCTATTTATTCATTTCTCTTTTGTGGACAGTTTCCTGTTCACTCTGACTCACCTGGTGCTGATGTCAGCAAATTCCCCACACCTGTTCCATGGGACCAGTCACCTGCCAAAGACGGGCTGCCAGCCCTGCAGGGGAGGCAGTGGGTCCAGCTGTCGTAGGAGGGCCTGGGCAGGGGCAGAGACAGCTACAGCGCTCTACAGGCCCTCGAAAGAGCCAGTTGTGTTCTGCATTTCAAACGGGCTCCAGCGACCACTGCCGGGAAATGCCATATTTCTGCTGAGTCAGACTCCATTCCCCTGTAATGAGTGAGGTTCTCAGGGAAACATTACCATACTGGATGTGGGGGCTGCCCAGATAAGGCAAGAGGACAATCTGAAAGCCAGAGGTTATGACTTTTGATTTAAGTGTTGGCTTTGAAATATTCACAGTTCCCGTGGAACCCACTTGGGTAGGTGCTGTCCTTCATTTTTTTGAGAAAAAGGAAAAGTAAGTTGGAAAAGTAAGTTGGGCTGTGTGGGGGCCGGGAGAGTCATGGGGCCCTTTGGCTAAAGGGGACGCAGCATGGTGAGAGCCAGAAGACATAGAAGCTAAGGGGTTTCAGGTTGGGTGCAAGCCCCCTTGGTCTAAATTCCCCATGGCCCCTCTTCAGTCAAAGCAAGAGTTCAGGCTGGCCCGTGGCGGAACAAGAGTTCCTGGGTTGGTGGTCCTTTTCACATTTCACATGTTGTATTTCCCCACCTTGCGAGTGAAATCTGACCTACCAGCGTGGAAGGCTTTGGGGGTTTTGAACTTGCCCTACATCAAATACACCCCCTTCTCCACTTGGGGGGAAACCCAGCCACTCTGCAGCAGACTCTAAGGGCATTTGATTGTCTAGAACACATCAAACAGCCCAAGTCTCCCTTGTAAAAGTTTTACAAGAAAATCATTGAAGACTAGCCGAGCTTCGCTTTCCCCCTCCTCCTCCTTAAATTCCAAGCCTGAGCCGATGTGCTCGATTCCCACACTTTGGTGTCAGCCGGGCCGGCAGAGCTTGGGGCTCGGGGCTGGCGGGCACGCGGCGCTGAGAACCTCAACCCCCGGATCATTACAATTGCAGGCCACGGCTTGTGGGATCTAGTGATTTGGACATATTTTATTTAACCAGCTTAGTAAAAGGTAATATTCAGCAGCTGTGATCTATAGCAGAATTACAATTTTCAGGGTCAAGGAGGGATTTTGATATTAGGAGGTTGGGCAGAATTGCTATGAAATCTCATGAGCTGTCTTTAAAAATAAATGAGAAAATAGGTTATCCAAGAGTCATTGTAAGGGAAAAATCAATAGGCAGTGTCTATTCACTTGGGCTATCAAAATCCTTGAAATTTGAACAAAAGTTTCACGTTTAGTGTACTGTAGGTTTTGAAATATCAGCGCTGGAGGCTCGGTGGGTACAAATTCATTGTGCTGTGCATCCAAACGAGGCGAGTCTTGTGAAGTTGCTCGGCTTCCTCGGAAGACGGAGGAGTGTCTTGGTGACCAGATTAGATGGGGGGGAAGGAGACAGGCGGTCCATGCAACCAACTCTGAGAATCACCTGCTGCTCTGGGAGGGGCGTGGCCAGTGGCTCGGTGCCCCTTGTTGGCACTGCCTCCTGTCCCGGGGGGAGGGTGGATCCATGTGTCTTCCTGCCCATACAATTCACAGCGCCCCTGCTCTCGGATAGGAAAAAAGATGGTCATTTAATGGGGAACTTCCTGTCGGTGAAATTTTGGCTGAGCAGGTCACCTGGAATGATAGAAGCTGTCTTTCACTCAGTTCATATCAACAAACATTTTTTCTCTCAGTGTTTCAAACATGTCTTCAGATTTCCTTCTGAATGCTAAACCGTTGGCATTTGAATAGGCTCAAATCAGCCCAACCAAGACTGCCGTGCCTCTCCAAGGTTTCTTTGTGACTCAATTCCTACGGCAGGTAATTCCCAGGAAACTGTCTGGTGGGTCTCCCTCACCAGCTATGGGCTCTGGGCAAGGCAGAAACTCTCTTCTGTGGGTAGATGCTGTTTTCCAGTCCCTGGTGCCATGCCTGACATTTAGCATTAAAATATATTTTAAAATGTTTTTTAAAATTAGTATCTTTTTAATGAATTTTAAAAATGAATCTCTCTTTTTTTGAATCTAAGGCATGTCTGAAGTATTTTAAGGCCATAATCATGAAGGATCTTTATAAGAAATAAAGCAAGACATCCAAAAGTCCCCCAACCCCAATCATATGTCTCTACCATGATGTCACAGATCAGCTTATTTGATCAAGATGAATGGGGTGATGACGATTTAGCATATGCCTGGTGGGGTTTTCCATGGGTTACCTAGTTGAATCTTCATGTAGGTCCTTGGGGTGGCCGGTCTTTTCCCTACTTTACAGTCAAGGAAACAGGCTCAATAGATCATCCCAATGCACCAATGAGGGAACTAGAACTCAGATTGGGTTTGTGATGCCATCTCTTCAAAACCATGTCTTAGGGCAATTAAAGAAGAAGAAAACCTGTGTTCAAAAGCAACCTTGAACTTGGTCCAAGTTTCATCATTTAAAAAAAAATAAAAATGACAGTGTCTATATTCACAGCCCAGAAATTGTAACAAGAAACTGACTGAAGATTTATAACATACCTTCACTTAGAAAGGGCATGGGAGGCAAGATAAATAACCTAAATGCAAAAGATGGGAATAACAGACTTTGGAATTAAGTGTTTTATTTAACTCATCAGATAGTACAAGTTACTTCAGGAAACAACAATCAAAATGTATTACTTGTACTAACGATATGCAGAAGCACATTTCCAAGAAATCTAATGAAAATAAATGCTAGAAATAAATTATTTTGTGGAATACAGCAAATAAATAGATTAAAAAAAATAACCCTGTGAACATTAGTAACAATGTGAGGTTCGGTGGAACTGGAGGATATCGGAACTTGAAACTAACGTCTGCATGAGATGTAAGAAACAGCGACACATTAATGAAAATTAGCAATAGACGTTTGAACTCCTTTTCCTCATCTCCTTGGTCTTAGGAGTGATTTCTCCCCAGCCTTGAGACGGGCTTCGAGCATCGCTCCTGACACCCACCGTCTAAGTGATCCAGATAATGTAATCGCAGCATCATTAGGAACCATGAAATTGCAGTTCCTTAGGGAAGGAGAGCTATCGCTCAGTTACACAGAGAAGAGTGATTAATTAGCAGATCTCAGTTTAAAGCGACCATGTACTACACGGGTTCTAATCCCACTCTCGAGCAGCTCACAGGCCTAATGAATTATCTGGAGGAAGCTGAGCTGGAGTCAGAAGACATCACTCAAAATGTGATAATGAGTAAGATAAGACAAAAATCCAAAACTTTAAAATGATAGAGACATTCCCCTATAGAAGTAAAGCTATAAAAGAAGTCAAAGGAGGGGTCATCTAATTTTTGCTTTCTCCTAAAATGATATTGTTGAGTATGCAATTTAGCCTTTGGACTCCACTGAGGCAAGTAGATCTAAATGGATTCATTCCTTCACTCCATACATATTATTTTAAAGGGACCGGACTTTGTAGGATATGCCAGGCTGCTCCTTTGGACCCATTCAACCCTTGGATAGTGAGTCCTCAAGGTCAACTGGACTCTACCTTGTCCACAGGCAAGGCAGATTGAACTCTGGACTTGAACCACCCTCCCATACCCCACAATGGTAGACTTGGAAACGATTCTGAAATGGAGATCTCTTCCCACCCCCCCCTCCCCCCGGCAGTGTAACTGTAATCGAGATTGTTACCATTCTCAAGAAGATGATCCTGAAACCCAAACCTGGTTGGTACCCAGCCTCCCTGGTGCTGATGCTGAGTCTCATACTAGGCTCGGAAATCCTGGTTCTTGCCAGAAAATAGAATGGATGACTGCAGAGATCAATAGTGGTCTTTGCACACTTTAGGCTCAGCTGTGGGGCCGACTGCCATCTTTCCACTTCACAACTTGCTTGGATTCCAGGTTCAAGCTCTCTGGGCACTTACACCTCCACCCTGTATGTACGGGAGGTGGTGGGTGGTCAGACTGGGCCTTCAGGTCTAGGACACAACACCTGGACAGAGCCTGACTTATCAATGGTGGTGAAACCCACATGAGTGGGGCTGAACTCCTGTTCTAGAATGAAGGGCTGGCTGTGGCTCCCAGGCTGGGGATTGACACCACATAATGGGTTTCTAAATCTCTTCCAGGGACTTGATCCAAGTGCACATTCACAATGTGCCCGTGAGCTAGGGCGGGGAAATACACTGCTAACGGTCTGGTTTCCTGATAGGAAAATGGGTGCCTGAGAGGGAAAGTGACTCATCCAGGCGGGACTAGCTCTGTGATTGGTGAGATCCAGAGCAAGGCAGAAATGTGGAGGCCCTAGTTCAAAAAGCAAGAAAAAATGCTGTTTCCTTTCTTCCCTGGTCTCTTTCTCTTTTTCGATTTCTCATGGTGTTTAAAAATTTCTAATCTTCTACATTAAATCAAAATTTTAAATTACTAGCACAAATGGTACCATTCCCTTTTATACTGTACAGCGCCAGTTTTACATGCAAATGTTCGCACATTTAACACGTGTACATTTGCCCATTGTACACTGTATTTTGTGGGTCTTAAGAGGGTGCCTCAAACTGGCCAGAAGAGACAAATCAGATTCAGGGAAGCAGGAAGAAGGAGGAGAGGGTTCCCCCAGGCACGGAGCGGGACAATGGAGATTCTCCTCGGGGAGTGCAGGCCCTCATGGGCCTGAGCCCTGCCTGGTGACTTGGGACCCATACTTGCCCTGGAGCCTGAAGGTCAGGTTCCTTTCCTCCTCCCCAGTGGCTGGCCAGACATGCGTTGCCCCAAGCCTGCGGCAAGAAGTGGGGTCAGGCCTCTCCTTGCACAGGCTCCCTGCCCCAACCTTCAGCAGACGGGCAACCCCTAGGACGCACTGGATACACCAGATCCTGGGAACAGGGGGACCAGAGGCTTGTCCCTGCAGAATACTCTGTGAATGCACCCCGATTCTGCCAGAGTAGGGCAGGGGCTGCAGCCACCATGTCCCACCCCAAGGCACTGTGGGGTGGGCATGCTGACCCCACCCCCTCCGTGCCTGGCCCCAGGTTGGGGGCAGGCGGGCAGTGGTTGCTGAGTGAAGGTGGGGAGGGGATGGCTGAGTGCAGCTAGGGCTGTAGGGGACAGAAGGCAGAGCAGTTGAGAACCAGACCCCAGGAACAGGCAGGCGGTGGGACGCAAGACATGAGCCAAGGCGCAAACCCCCCACTTCCTGGTCCATTGTCCCTTTACAAACCACAGCTTTTACCAAGATAAAACTCTTAAGAATCTCAAGACAGTGATACAGAGCTTGAAACCCTAAGCCTGGGGACCCTCTGAGTGCAGATCCCATGACACCAACCCTGCATTCAAGACCTCTCAGAAGCTCAGTAAGCCACATCTCCTAGCCTTCTAGAAGGTTCTACACGCCAAGGCTGCCATCTTAACCCTGGGCCCTTTACCCTTGTTTTGTCAGGAGCATTCCCTTTTCATTGCCATAGATGACAGGAGTCGGCAGAGACCGGCTTTCCTGAGACTTTCCAGCCGGGCTTTCCCGTTTGCTGGGTGAGGAGCCAAAGCCAGGAACAGGGTATGACTTGCAAAAGGCACAGCAGGGCCCAGTGCTCGGGACACCTGCAGCCCAGCTCACAGGAAGATGCCAGACTTGGAGAGAACGCGGGAGCCCTGGGCGGTCGCGCTGCCAGGCTGTTCCCGGGTGTGAATGTGCTGCAGCCACACTGCAGGAGCAGGAGCCTCTCTGGGCTCCCCCAGACCCAGCAGCATCCTCTCAGCATCCGGACCTCTCCTGTGGGCTCAGCATCAGGGTGGGGCTCTAATCATTACTTGTTTCTCACAAAATTCTTTTGTGGAGGGGATTGGCTAGTGATGGTGGAAGGGGGAGGAGAGATTGCAGGAATCTCAACGCTTTCCCCAGGTAATGTTTGTGGTTCGGTTGAGGAGCGAACCAGCGGTGTTCGTTGCTGTCCAGTCACTAAGTCATGTCTGATTCTTTGTGAGCCCATGGGCTGTAGCACGCCAGGCTCCCCTGTCCAGGAAAGAGAGCCAGGGTGTTCCCTGCCGATTCCTCAGAAGATATGACATTCAGGGGGAGAAAGTGACCATAGCCAACATGGATGGAATTGAGTTTTTCTGTGCATGATGGTTTTAAAAGTTCAGCTGAGGAATGTCGGCTCCTGTGGTTCAAAGGTCAACACTATCAGGGAGGCCAGTGTCCCCGTGGCCGGGCTGTGGCCTCTAGAATGTGGTGCTTGTTGAAGTTGAAGTTCCTTGTGCAGAAGAGAGAAGCCTGGCTGGAGGCCGAAGACTTGGCCTCCACCCCAGCTGTGCCACGGACTTGCTGGGTGATCTTGAACAAGTCTCGCTCCCTCTCTGAGCCCCATTTCCCCATCTGAAAACAAGCAGGTAGGGCTAAATGGTCCCAACAGCTCAGACAGCTTGAGGGCTCTGTGAATCCAAGCTCATTCATCTGCTTGGCTTTTGCTGCCCAAACTGTTTCAAGGTGGCCAGCCCGAGTTCAAGGGACAGTGATCCACATTTGCTCATTTCAATACCCTGCTCTTGGACTCTGTGTGTTTCATCTGCCCTCACAAAGGAGCTCAGGGAGGCCAGTCCAGAGGCTGGAATGCCCGGGCGTCTCCCAGCTCCGAGTGCCATGTACCCAGACATCAAAGTGTCTCCAGAGTCTGGGGGTGCTTGCGAGGGAGGGTGAACAGCTCACCCCCGTGCCCAAATCTGGATTCTGCTTCTATTTTCCCCTTTCCATGTGGGGGACAGAGAGGGGAGAAGAAGGGGAAAGAAGCCTTTGAAAAAACGTCTCCTGCTCCATCTGTTCAGCCCGACCCCACTCCCGTGGCGCACCTCTTAGGCGCTCGGCAACTTTTTTCCTTTTATGATATTTTGGGTTTCCGATTGCCTGCTAAGTCAAACCTTTGTCATTTAATAAGCAGGAAAAAAAAAAAAATCCTCCAAGTCAATCCTAGTCTAAATGGTCCCTATTCCTGTTCCTGGCCTCTCCTGGGCAGCTCTTGATGTACAAGGGGCCAGTGCTCATGCGGACCCGGCCACTGGCAGGCAAGCGTCAGTCTTAGTCCCGTTCAGATAGGGCAACTGCGCAAACGTAGGCGGGGAAATTGCAAGGAGGAATGGATACACAGTGCTGCTGTCTGGAAAGGACTTTGCCAAGTGATTCATGGATGTGCGCCTTATCTCAGGGTCAGCAGCGGGAGGCGGCAGGGGCGAGGGCATCGCCAGGTGATGTCCAGCCCTGAGAGTCACTTGTCTGGGATCAGAGAGCAAGTCAGTTCACTGGGCTGAAAACAGCTTTCTGACCTCCAGCCCCAGGGCTGGGGAACTATTTTACCTGTTTACTTATCCATCTTCTTGACCTTCTGTCTTTGGGGCTTGGCACATAGTAGATGCTCAATGAATATTTATTGACTAGATAAACAAATCTGATTATACCTCTCATGTTTCATATGGAGAGACTGATTATTTAGAAGTCTCGCTGGGGACAATAAAGAGCTCACTGAAGCCATCCAACTCTGCTGTCTCCATGACTTCTTGGGAGGGGTGGGCATGGATGAAGAGGAGATGGAAATGAGGAAGAATGAGGCTCTGAGGGTCACCATGCCCCTCTGTGTCAAGACCCCAGGGAGGGGCAGTGTGGGGAGGGTCTTCTCAAGGTGTATGTGAACCGTTTGGGTGCTTCCCCCAAATGTCAAATTGTATACCACAACAGCCTCGGCCTCCCATCACCCTCAGCAGGACTCGGCTGGGAGGCTGGAGCAGCTCTTGGTGGAACGCAGTCTGCTGGACCCCAAGGTCAGCTGTGCTGATGGCACCACCTGCTTCCCTGTTCTGTCCCCCTTCCCCACCAGGCAGTGCTGTGGGAGGTGCTTGGGGGACCTTGACCAGTTCCCTCTGCCCGGCAGAGCCCATGTGTTCTCAGAACCCCCGTGTCTGTCTGAGCAGCTGTGGGCCCCGGCCAGGTATGTGTGGACTTTAGGGGCAAGGCTGTGCCCCCAGTAATGCATCTGTTACCAGAAGGGCAGCTGATGCCAAGAGAAACCTTCAGGGAGCTGGTCCCAGGGAACCCAGACCCCCATCCCTTCTCCTCTTTCTTTCAGAGGCTGCAAACTGCTCCCTCCAGTGGTGGGTTGCTTCTCCCCCATACCCTGTCTCCCTCAGGTCCAACCTTTCACCAGGGGGATCAGTGGCTGAAGACGCTGCCTACGGGATCATAAATCATAAATCGTCCTAGGGTCCAAGGTCAGAACCCAAAGGATTAGAGTTTTCAAAGGTGGGGTTTCAGGTGTCTCCCAGCCCATAGGCTGTCACCACAAGGGGCCCTGGCTGATCTTACAACTGTACACCCTTCAGAGGGCCCAGGCCTTGCCTTGGCCACTTCCTTTGTCCAGAAGAGAAGCGAACAAGGGGATGGGGCAGTGTGGTTGGGGCCTCGGGGAGCGGGGCTAGCAGGCTTCGGTCCCACCTCTACCAGCCTCCAGCTGACGTTTCTCCACTGAATTTGGCAACAGCTCCTGTCCTCCAAGGAGGCGATGGATTATGGTCACAGTCTTAGCTCCCCTCCCTTGTGATGGAAGATGGGGAAAATTAAGAGGAGAATGCAATACAGCCGTGCCGAGCCCTGTGGTGGGCATACAGGAGGCCTGCGTGTCAGCAGAGGGCTCCTCTGAGGAGCAGAACTTTCTGTAGAGAAATTGAAGCCCAAGGTTGTATTCATTCTCAACTCCGTGGGGCCTCGTCATGTGAAAAAAAAACAAAACAAAACACTTCTCTCTAACTCAGGTACTTTCCCTGGCAACATAAGTTAAAAACTAAAAAGTTGAGGCAACAATGCACCGCTGAGCTGGAGCAGGGTCTTGGCTCCCCCCGGTCCTGTCCCCTCCTGAGCACACCTGGGGGAGGCCGGGGGAGGCTGGGGTGGGCTGCACTCAGCGGTGCCGTCCTGCCCCTAGGAAAAGTCCAGGCAGCTCTCAGCGGAGCAGCGAGCGCAGCCGATCAATACAGGCTTCGGGGCCGCTGAGCTATTATTCACGCCAAAGGGCCTTGTTTGGATGAAGGGGAGGAGGGATGCACGGGTTCACAGACTCACAGGCCGGGCTCTGCTTCTTGGCGCTTCCCCTCTCCCTGTGATGCCTTCGTTATTTATGGAGTGTGAGGAGCAGGTGATTTGGGCTGAGGAAGTGCTTTTTCCACAGCTTGGTGGGAGTCCCATGAGGAATGGCAATGGGGGTGGTATGGGATTTGGGTCAGGGTTCTGGGCGATAGGCGCCCTGCCTTTCCTCTCCTTTGGTTGTTTGTGAAGGAGGGCGATGATGGGCCCAGGGTGGCAGGAGGTGGGGCCTACTAGCCTGTGCCCCTCCTTCTTGGCTGTTTCCTGGGATGAGCCCCTCTAACCGTCTTCATCCTCAACTTGCACACTGTTTCTTATGTCCTCATACACTCCCAACCTAATATGCTCCCATTCCTGTCCTGCCATCTTGGTTGCTCCACCATCTTGGTTTGCCCCGCCATCTTGGTTTTGTCTTACTTGCCTCTGGTAAGCTGGCTCAGGGACATTTACCTTGTTACTGACCTGAAAGCCTAATGGACATGGGCAGTCTCTCTCAGCACTCAATATGTCTTCTCTCCTCCACAAGAGGAGGGGACACTGACCTTGGTTCCATCACCCATTTCAGGACCCTGTATCCACCCTTGGCTCCAATCACACACACCATTCTCCTGGGCTATCCTGCCTGTGCCTGGCTGCTCTTGGTTCTCCTTCAAGGTCTCCCTTCTTGGGTGCAGTGCCTGTGGCTTGAAGAACTTTCTTCTGTGTACACAGTCACCTGCCCCATTTTAAAAAGGGGTGTCTAAGAGCTACCTGACTATTCACATAATGTGGGCAGCCTCTCGCAGGTACCATCGGTTTAAGTCTGATGTGCCGCAGGCAGAGAAAAGCCATATAAACAAGAGAGCTTCCTGAGTTTCTGTTTCAGGTTTGTGAGGCAGAGCATAGGATGCCTCTCAGGCAGTAACCTTGACCAGTGTCTTGGGGAGGCGGACTGGGGATGGCTCACCACAGAGCCTTCCTTCCTTCTTTCTGGAAAAACAACTCTGAGCAAGCCTTTTGCTGTGGTACATGGAATCCATTCCAAACAAAGATGGCAAGTTGACGTGTGACAAATTTAGAGTGGACTGAAATGGAGGCTTAAAATCCCCCAAACCCTGGGGTGTCTGCCGTTTCTAAGCCCACAGTGATCCATGAGGCTTGAGGCCAGGTCTCACCTGGCTCACACCTGCTGGCCCCTCTTGTGCCATGGCTCCTGGAGGGCCATCTGTCCTTGCATGGGTGATGTTGAGAGGTGCTGGGCAAGGAACATGTACCATCTCTCCCCTTCACATCCATGGAGAAGTTGCCCAAGGGGTCTGGGCTCTCTGGGGGTGGGTAGGTGGGAGTAGAAAGAGCCTGGGAGAAAAGTACTCCCCATTCCCTGACATGGACCAGAACATCCCCGCTCTGCCAGTGAACCAGGCCTCTGAGAGCAGCCGCATGGTTACGTGAACTCATTGAATCAAACAGGGTGACCAGACACAGCCAGCAGTTACAACCTGGAAGATGCCACTGACTTCTGACTTAGGAAAATGATAATGATATTGGAACATTTTCCCTCAATCTCATAACTCGTGGAAAAGCTGAATACGTCACCAACGCCAAGTCACAGAAAGGAAAAAGAGGCGAAAGGTCAGTCCCAGGAAAGCACTGCTTCTGTTGTCTATGAGGGAAGCACTGTTTGCAGTGAGCTCACTGACCACAGAGAGATGGCCCAGACACGCCCCATCACACCCTCCCAGCACCAGCCGGCTGGACGCACAAGTCTTCCTTTGAGAGGTCCCTACTCACTTTCACTCCAGACCACAGTCCTCCAACCACACACTCAGGTAAAGGCGGGAGGCAAGTGGACCAGAGACAGGGGACTCACAGGTTCCTTGGAAACCAGCCCCAGCCACAACCAATCAACAGTCCTTGGCTCTGGATACACGGTTCTCCCAGGAAAGCCATCTCCACTCCCGAGCACTGGGTGCCCCACCAGGCTAGCAGTTCAGACCAAAGAGATGAGGAAATCATGGCTGGTAGTTAATTCTCATCTACGTAGACAAATGGCTATACATATTTATGATGGGAAATTTCATTATTTAAAAATGCTGCTCTAAATTTCCAGCTAACTTCATGAAGAGTGCCTGCCAAACAGGTTGCAAATTAAGAACAATTATTTTTCTCTTCTGCATTTGAATAGAACTTACAGCTAAAGTCATTTAAAGGGGTTAACATCCACCTTAATTAAATATTAAAGTGTGCCTGTACCTGCTGCTATTGTTGCCCCTTCGAATAAGATATAACCTATTTTTGACAAGTTTTCATCTTTCTCTGTGGAAGACGCTACATGAAACCAAATCAGTGGCAAAGAGGAGAGTAATGAATAATCTATTTCATATTCCAACAGTACCCGGAGCTCGGAGTGGAAAAATATTCAGTTGGATGATGGCAAGAGGCTGCTGGGGTACCACATGACACAGCTAATGTTTAAATAATAATAATAAAAAAAAGCGATAAACAAATCATTAGCCCTTAACAGTTGTTTAATGCAATTTGTTAATGAACGTAATGGTGGGGACTAATAATGAAAGAAAATAAAAACGTCTAAACAGGCGCCAAGTTGCTGGCGATGCGCAATTATTTCCTTGTCAAGTTTTTATGATTTAATGAGCCCCTCTGGGACTGACGGCTGTCAGTCAGTCGTGACTTTTTGACACCATTACAACTTCAAATACAGCAGCAGGCAGGCTGTTTTCCTCGGATTTGAAATACTGAAATGATCTGACAGTTTTAAAGAAAAGATGTGCAAAAAAAAAAAAAGAGAGAGAGAGAGGAAGAGAAAGACAGTTGCTTTCCTTTCTTTCTTTTTTTTCCCTCCCCACCTCCCTTCTTCTATGGAGTAGATAATCTCTGGATGCTGTTTGGTAATGAAAATCCAATCACTGAGGTCATTATCTGATGAGGTTTTTGGAACAGGCAGGCTTTTTTCCCCCTCTTTATTTCTTTACTTAATGATAACCCTCAATGGGCTTGCCCCGCATGGGACGGCCAGAGCCGCACAATTTTGTTCACCATTAATTTCAGCCTTTGAAGCTCAGGGCTCAGAAGCAGTAGCAAAGCAAACCCCCCACCAAGCTGGTTCCAAAATAAGACAATCCAGCCTGCCTTAAACAGAATAGCAAATGGCCTCCCAGTCCAGGCCTGGCAGCTGACGTCAGGCCCGCTGCATTTGCCGGCGTTCGTCTTCAACATGGAGCATTTAAAACTCTTTACAACTTAAGAGACTTTAATTAAATTGCTTTTGATTCTGCAGCAGGACAGCATCCGCTTTATTTATTCTGTCAGGGAAACTGTTTAGTCTGCATGAATTTTATATGGCAAGGGCTTCCTCCTTCCTCTTCCTCCTCCCCAGCAACCCCCCAACCCTTCCGCTGAACACAATTTTTTAACAAAGGCTCCTGACTTTAGAGATATTCATCAATCAAGGTCTACGTACTAAGTTCCTAGGACCTTTCACAGTTCTATGAATGGCTTTGAATTGGTGGGCTTTCCTCCTTCCCCAGGGAAGCAGGGTGAACAGTGTTCCTCCCCCTAAAAGGGGGCTCCTTTGAGTCTGTCTGCAGCATCTGAGAGGGCCAGCCGGGGATACAGAGGCCTTCGGACCAGCTTCCTACAAAGTGCTCACTATCCTGGTCTAGGAGGTTGTTCTCGAGGTGGACGTGATGGGGCTGTTAGGCCAAGGGTTATCTGTTCACCTTCTTCCCACTCTTGAGGCTGAATTGGGGCAAAGTCTCAGGCAAGGGCTGATAAAGAGATCGACCCCAAAGAAGCTGCCATTGAGCTTGAAAGAAAGCCACGCCCTTTTTCTGCACGACCTCTACTTTCAACATGAACATCAGGTGAAATATTTAGAAGCCATCAAGTTTAGATGATCAGATCGACCTGGCTTGCTAGGTGGCCTCAGGAAGTCTAGAGGAGTGAGGTGTGGCTGGGCAACCGATTATATACTTCAGCTAAGACCAACTGTTTTGAGGGAAGCCACCAGAAAGGTTGGTAGAATACTTCCCCACAATTAGAGTTTCCAAACGAGAAGGAGATGACTTGTTGCCTTGCTTTTTCATCATTTCTTTGATGTGTTTCACACATACTCATTCTGTTATCAGAATAAAAGATTTTCTTACCAGGATAGAGCCCTGAAGCTGATAGGAAAATTAGTACAGGCTTCCCATTCTTTTGCTGGGCTACTGCGCTCTGCCAAAATCCCACACCATCCTCGAGAAGTAAAGGCTGCGGCTTTATTTACACAATACTAAATGATTTATCTGAACACATGCAGGCCCTAGCCTGTTTCAATAAGTGCAATTTCTCGGGTGGATTTTGCCATTGTGTGTTTCCTCTCTAAACCATAATGGTTCTCTTCTGAGTTGGGGGAAGAAAAAAAAATCAAGTGCTGCATCCAGATGATCTCAGCCCATGGGCACAGGTGGTTAGCATTTTTTATGAAGGGAACAGGTTTGCTTTTCAAGGATTCAAAGTTCCCAATTATATCCAAAAGATAGAAAGGACCCTGGAAGTGCCTGCGAAGTCTTAAGAAAAACACATTTCGCGTTATGACTAGGGGGAGAATGACCTCAGCTCAGGCAACTTGGAGCCTGATCATAAAGGAACTAATTTTGAATGCAATCCCTGGTTCCCTTGGACAGGAAGAAACCAAAGAAAATCACAAAGCACGTTAGAGGTTTGAGTACCTTGTGGATTCAGGAAGGCTGTGCTCACATTTGTTAGTGAAAAACCCAAGCCGTCCTATCGTAACGCACTGCGACCCCTGATTCTTTGAAAGGAGGTTAGCGGACATTTTCCCATCAAGTTTATTTCCAGTGATCAGCCTATAGGACTATACCATATTGACAATCACATCTGAAATTTCGCACTGATGGAATAGGTTCCTGCTCTTCCTGAAATATTCATGTTCTCTTTACATACTGGAATGGATGTGGAGAGAACCTTGACAGACCCTCTGCATGTATGAGGGCTCCTTTTGACAGTACAAATATTAAGATGGAAAGGATACACAGATGCCTACACAGGTCAGGGGAGAGGAGGCCACCAGAAAGTACCGAGCTGGGGCACTCTCTGCCACCAGATTCTGGGGAGGATGGGATTTTTGGAGGGCAAGGAAATCTTTCCTGAAGCCAGTAATCAAAGTTGTGAAAAGTGGATATTGGGCAGACTCAGCAAAAAATATTCTTGGGTTTAAAGAAAAAAAAACCAAACCAAAAACAACGCATAGAAAAATGGGGAAAGTGCTAAGTCAATTTCCCGCACAACTGCTTTTAAATACCCACCTTTACAATGAAAACACTCAGGCAGGTGGACTATATTCATTACATCTGGGGAGGAACAGGACTGGTTTGCAGGGCCAGTCAGTGGCTCTGGCCCTGCTGGTCTCTGCATTTTTTATCCTCAGACATCACAGAAGGGCTGATGGGTGACAAGAGGTGTGTGACAAACAGCACAGCCCATCAGAAGCCGCCGTGACTGACTCATCTGTGCCCTCTCCCCATCCCGGACCCCTGCCACGCCCACAGGGCAAGCAAGGAGGTCACCCAGGCTGCTCCGGTCAGGAGATGAAATTACCAAAAGGCAAATAAACACTCGCCTTCCCCTATAAAGAACAAATCTGGGTGAAGACAAACCTAGAAAAGGAAACCAACCCACATGCAAACAGGAATACAAAATATTTTTACAGTCTTTGCACTTCCGCTGAACAGTGGCGAGAGAGAGGGGGAGGGTCATTCAGAGCCTGTCAGCGCAAGAAAATGATTCATGTGACCATTTTGTCTTAATTACTCAGAACGAGCCGTGGTCGATGTTTATCAAGGAAGAGCAGATACATCAGTGTCCTCTGACAGAAAAAGTGATCGCCGTCAGGATGGTGATAACCAGGACGATGCCCAGGATGACGATCAGGATCCGGTTCTGGATGATTCTAGGGGAGAGCAATGGAGGAAAAACAATTCACACAGATAAACAGAGGACAAAGATCACATAAGACCAAGTCGGCTAATCAAAGGGAGGCTTCATGGGTGGGGGTTGGGAGCCCGGTATGAGGTGTGTAAGAATGTGTGTGTGTGTGTGACCACGCAGCTCTGTGCTTCCAAACAATCAATCTACCAGCAAATGAACGACTCTACCTCGACTGTCACGCAGCACTGGGAGAAATGCTTACGGCAAAGCTACAGTGATTCAGAGGGCTTTCTGGGTTCTGAGTCCCATGTAGTAATCTATCAGGGATCAAGGGCCCCATGCAAGCTTCTCTTTTTAATTTAACATGTGAGACAAGCTTCGCTTTTTTTCCTCAGTGTTTCCCATGAAAGCAAAAGACTAAGGAAACATGTCACAGTAAGGTACTTACCTGTACAGAAATACCCAGGGAAAAGTAAAAGAGAGACTTAGGAAGAAAAGGACAAGATTAAGAAGCAAGTGTCAAGCTTGCAGCTCAGGCTACGAAACCGTCGTCTGTCACTGGGGCTCACGCTCTGTGACGCCAGGAGGAAACATTACATGTGCTCCGTGGCAAAAAAAAAAAAAAAAAAAGATGGAAATGTGGGTTCATACAAAACATGGCCCAGGTGCCTGGTGTACTTTGGTTAGGGGGTGGCTTCACCTCTCGGGACTCCCGCCCCCTCAGCCCTGGCTCTGCCAAACACAGATGGGGAACTGGGAGCTGGAAGAAGAACTAGAGTGAAGATGCATGCTCCAAGAATGCCTGCAGAGGGCTTCTGATGAAGTTGTTTCATAATCCGATACCTCATTCTGAGAAAAGAGGTCAAACATCACAATCCCTGGCTGAGGTTTTCCAAGAGAAGCTGGGTCAAACAGCCTCGCCCACACTCACTCCCACCAAACCAAGCAGGCAGAAATAGAGGTGGACTGGTGGGTCCTCCAGGTGGCTGTCCATCCCATCAAGACCTCATAGCAAACCCCATCTGTCCATCCTCCAAATATCAAGAAGAAAAAGGTCTGCTGGGGAGTTCCCTGGTGGTCCAGTGGCTAAGACTCCATGCTCTCAATACAGGGGACCTGGGCTTTGATCCCTCGTCAGGGAGCTAGACCCCACATGCCCCAACTTAAGAGTTCTCATGTTGCAACTACAGGTCTCCCATGCCACAATTAAAATGGAAGATCCTGCATGTCACAACAAAGACACGGCGTAGCCAGATAAATAAATATTAAAAAGAAGAAGAAGAAGAAAAAATTCAGCTGCCTGTCTAGACACAGAACTCTGGATGGGGACTCCCATTGGAGGAGATAGGTGGGACCATGCAGACCCCAGTTTAACAGAGACCCCACCCTCCTAACCTCACATCTTCGAGTAGAAATCTTTACAAGGTGTTCACAGTCTTTTCTAGCTTCTGGATGAGTTTCTTTCTCAGAAGGATGATAGCATCCTTGTGGTTTCAGCTGGATTCTCCCTCGCCCACCCTCTTCCTCCCCAAGCCTAAATGGATGGACAGAGACAGTCACATCAGACAAACCCACTCCCTTGTGGCCCCCCCTTGAAGGACCAGCTCTCTCCTCCTGACAGGTTACAAAATGATCACATTTGCTGACACGTCTTCCGCGAAACTGCTTTAGTGCCTGTGTCCACTTTCCTTGAAGGAGATGAATGATTCGCCCGGTCCTCATTTATCACGTAAGGCTCAGCTAAGATCTGTCTCGTTTGCTTCTTCCCTTCTCCACTAGAAAGGCTGCACCCTGACATTAATTCTTCTGTGATGACAGCGAATTCAGACTTAACAGGCCATATTTACTCAGGAGCCAGGAAGATCCTCTGTCCCCAAAATAGAGAAATAAAAACGGGACTTCACGGCTTGTTAAAAGTGAGGCTAATTACGAACACTAATCAGTGCGATGTGGTGGCTTGATTTAAAACCTAAATGGATTTTGCCCCCCTTCTTTCGGGAAGGGGCAGAAGTCTTCAGAACCGTCCCTACCCATCCCGTTTGCCCGAGTCACTGTCAAAATCTCTTATTTACCACAGTCACCCGCATCAGACTTGCAAAGGAAATCAGCAAAATTGAAACTCAGCAGTGAAACAGATTAAAAGCATGAAAACTCTTTAAAATTCTGCCTTAAGTAATATACAGTAGTGTGTCTCTTGGTTGACAACCATTTTATTTGTGGGTTGAGGGCCCCAAGGCATCCATGATGCTAATTTATAAAGGATTAACTGTGAGTGTTACTTGTTTAATCTGAGGCATGGTTAGAAAAATGAAGACACAGGGATCCCTAAATCCTCAGCTCTTTCCTGGTCTTCCTAATTGGGTTTCCCTCATCTCTAGGCAAGGAGGAGTGGGTTTCACTCATGATCTTTCCTAAGGGGTCGTATCTTTAATTCACTCAGCGCACACACACCTGATCCCAAGAAGGGTGCCACGGGCTCACAGAGGTTCCGAAAGACATTGGTGCGTCCTCGGTTGCTGGCACCGTCACCTCTGCAGCCCCGGCACAAGTCATGGCAACGGGCAAGTAGGTGCCCAGGAGATCCATCCAAAGGAGGCCAAGGAAAGAACCGCAATTGTTGTCATTTCATTCAAAGGAATGGAGAAGAAATCGGCGCAAATTTACTTCGCAGGAAAATCTCAGGGCGTCTACACAGAAAAACCTGAGGTTAAAAGCTGAGGTAAATCCCCCAAAGGGCTTCTCTGGTGGCTCAGTGGTAAAGAACCCCCCTGCCGATGCCAAGAGATGTAGGTTTGATCCCGGGTCGGGAAGACCCCCTGGAGAAGGAAATGGCAACCCTCTCCAGTATTCTTGCCTGGGAAATCCCGTGGACAGAGGAGCCTGGCAGGCTACCGTCCATGGGGTCACAAAGAGTTGGACACGACTGAGCAACTAAGAGAATAAACAAAAAAGTCCCCAAAGATGGAACACTGTACTGCTGGGCCCTTTGCCTGAAGCGGGGAGAAGGGATGGTCCTCATGGAACCGGGTGCTGGCAGTGGAAGAGGCCAGCAGGAGAGAAGGTTTGCTTTCAACCAAAGGCTGGCAAATATTTGGGATGAATGGTGCAGAGGGGCAAATAAATAAGTAAATAAAGAGAACTGGTGTTCACAGAGTTGGAAGTGAGACTGACCCTGGCCCAGCCACCAACCCAGCTTTGGGCCTCAAAGGTGTTGGATACAGCACCTTTAAGGACCAGAAAAGTGAGCCACTGGGGCCCTTGGGTGAATAAGACCGAGCCAGCCTGGACAGGGAAACATGGGCTGGCATCGGAGGGCCCCATCTGTGAGGAGGCCTGGAGTACAGTCCTGGCCGGGGGCTGCTGGCAGGTATGGCTGCAGGCGAAGCAGAAAGGAATGCAGAGTCCAGAGAGAGTCAGAACCACAAGCCAGGAAGTGGGGTTCCCAGCTTGAGAGGCAGAGAAGGAACTTTGGGGGAAGCCCAAACTAACTACTTTCTAACTTTGGACAGGGTTGGGGATGGGGAGGTGGGGGCTTTATGTTCCACTAGGTCTGCAGCAAGCAGTCTTAATCTCCCTTTTGAAAATGCAAAGTGTGTTTACCCAGTAAATAATTTAAGAAAGAATATACACTTGAAAGAAGACATCCATTGAAACAGCCAGGCTAAATTGCCTCCAGGCAAAAACTTGTGCATTTGCATGCTGCATTCTATTAAGTGAGCACGCTGTGGCTTTAAAAGAATGCAGAGCCAAATTAAAAGGAATGTGGGCCCGAAACATCAAGGATTCTCCAAGTTTACATTATGAATCACAGTGCTGTTGATACAAGATGAATTAACCATTTACTTTGAGGCTGAACTCACAAAGTACTATTGAAAATACTGATCCCTGTGTGGAACCCAGGGAGCGGCTAATCTTTCCATTGCCAGTCTCCTCCCCCTCTGGAAACAAGCTCCAGCGTGTGGCAGCTGGAATCACAGAAGACTGGTTGAAGGGAAGTAGGCAGGCAGGCACCTGGCACAGCTCTCCGCTCTCTCACTGGGGGAACCAGGAATTCCACCGTCTCAGGCATCTCCACATTCACCACCATGCACGTCTCTGTTTCTGGGTACAGACACTCAACTGCCCCTTGATGTTAGATGTGACCATGTGACCTATCTTAGTCAGTGGAGTGTGAGAAAAAGAGTTGGGCGTCACTTGTGGGTGGAGGCATTTAACTTTCAGGGTTTGACTCTCCAGCTGGCTTTTCCCTTGTTCTGTTCTAGGAGGGTGTACATTCTGGGAGGGGCTTCTCTACTGGCTCAGATGGTCAAGAATCTGCCTGCAGTGCAGGAGACCTGGGTTTGATCCCTGCTTTGGGAAGATTCCCTGGAAAAGGGAATGGCTACCTACTCCAGTATTCTTGCCTGGAGAATTTCAGAGATTACAGAGATTACAGTCCATGTGGTTGCAAAGGGACAAACACGACTGAGTGACTATGATGCTGGAGAAGACGCTTGAGAGTCCCTTGGACAGCAAGGAGATCAAACCAGTGGATCCTAAAGGAAATTAGTCCTGAATATTCATTGGAAGGACTGATGCTGAAGCTCTAATACAATGACCACCTGATATGAACAGCCGGACGACTCATTGGAAAAGACCCAGATGCTGGGAAAGATAGAAGGCAGGAGGAAAAGGGGACGACAGAGGACTAGATGGTTGGATGGCATCATTGACTCAATGGATGTGAGTCTGAGCAAGCTCTGGGAGATTGTGAAGGACAGGGAAGCCCAGCGTGCTGCAGTCCATGGGGTCGCAGAGTCAGACATGACTGAGCGACTGAACAACAGCAGCATTCCAGGAGTGGAGGTTCAGGATGATGGAGACTCACTCCTTCTGCCTGGATCCCTAAGTCACCCCATGGAAGACCATTGCCCTGGGGGCTCAGCATGACCCATGGTGGACTAGTATGAAGCCAGTGAGATCTGAGGGGGTCACTGAAACTGCAGCATCAGTTATACTGGGTGATGCACTCCTGCCCCAGTTCTCCAAGATAGGGTGACTGGCCAAGCCAGATGAGGCTTTGGTTTAAAGCATCACAGATGCCAGGGTATGATGAAGGCTCATATGGGCTTCCCAGGTGGCACTAGTGGTAAACAACCTGCCTGCCAGTGCAGGAGATGTAAGAGGTGCGGGTTCGATCCCTGGGTCAGGAGGACCCCTGGAAGAGGAAATGGCAACAACTCACCCCAGTATTCTTGCCTGGAAAATCCCGTGGACAGAGGAGGCTGGCAGGCTACAGTCCATGGGAGTCACAAAGAGTCAGACACGACTGACGTGACTTAGCATGATACAACTTTCTTTGAAGAACAGGTTTTTTGTCACTTGGTTTTCAGAAGCTGAGAGCCCCTTTGCTCCCTTCTTGGTTATAAGACTTCAGCTATAACCAATGCCAGTGTGTGCTGATGAAAGTTTTAGCAAGCTCAGGTGGGCATTCTGCTTCCCATGAAGAGCAGATGCATGTTGGCTGCATTCATTTCTCCATTCCAAACATCTGACACTACCCCTAGCTCCAGGGGCAGAGCTGTGACCTACGATAAGAGGTCACCGTGTTCCACGCTCCTGACCACAGTTACTGCACCAGGAGCAGGCACGTGAATGAGGCCTGAGCAACTGAGTGAATGGCAGAAGGTTTGCTTAGAATATGAAGTCACCTGCACTGTGTGCTGTGTGGATGCCAGGTCTGGATCTGCTGCAGCCCCTTTATTTTCATGAGTGAAGCCAGCCTCTAAGAAAGAAGCTGACCCATGGAGGATAGCAGAGTTGAAGGAAAGGCAGAGAAATGGAACCCCAGTCCTGAAGACATGGTGAACCTATCAAACATCTTTCTTTTGGACTTTTAGTTACAAGAGAAAATAAAAACTCTATTCCTGAATTCAGTTTAAGCTGCATTTTCTGCTATTTGAAACCAAAAAGTAGTTTTAGGTTGATTCACCCTGATTCCAAAACCAAGTCCTTGATCTATAGGAGGCATATTTTTCTCACCTCTTCCAGGAGAATTTCCCAACCACACCCCTTGTTCACTCTTGGATTTCCCTGGGCCCCTCTCTCACCACTAACCACACAGTTTTATGAATTTTCTGTTTCTGTGCATGTTTCTCCAGTAAAAAAAAAAACCAAAAACTGACCCTTTGACGATCTGAATCTCCTTTGTCTTTTGTATTCCCAGTGGCCAAAACAGAGCTCGACACAGACATTCTCAAAAAAAAAAAAAAAAAAAATGCTTGCTGAATGTATGAATGAAGCTCCCCTGCAGGTTGACGTGGTTGTCTTTCTGGTTTGTAAGGGCTGCTTGTAGACACGCACAGCTTTAGGAGTTAGTTCTTAACCACCGCCTCCCCCTCCCCCGCAACCATGAAGCAGGCCAGTCACATCTAAGCCTCTGTACAAGCCTGCATTCACTGGCTGGAGACGGCAAGACACGCCACAGGTTTGGGGTCCTGTCCAGCACACGCTTTCCTGCCTGGTCCACCAGGCCTGAGTAATGACACCCCACCTTTGGGTTCTGACAGAACAGTAACAATTGGCAGGATGTTTAGCAACCAGGAGAGCAGTGGGGGAAGGAACTTTTCAAAAACAAGGGCCAAGGCAAAGTCTGCACCCAATTCCACATTAGTCTTCACCAAAAAGAGATGAAAATAGGAGCAGCAGAAATGGTTCGTTGGGTATCAGCCTCTAACACTAACTTTAACTTTACCTGGCTGCCTCTGAACTACAGCTATGTGTTTGTTATGGCCTCTGATAACGTCCACCCAGGGTCTTCCAGGTCCTGTGTCTTCAGGAGGAATCTCCAGCTTTACCCCAGGGGTTCAGGTGGGGCACTCCTCCCATTCTCTGACTCCACAAGTGGACACGTGATCCAGGCAGGCCCAGCTAATTAGTTCTCTGGCCCCTGCAGAGCACTTGTTTAGGAATTGGCATACCAACCAATCCAGATGGAGTCCCATGAGGACTTTTCCTAAAAACTCAAGAAAAAGGTACTGTCTTTACTGGGAGTGGCTGGACAGACAATGGAAGCCTAGCACAGAGAGGTTGGAGGAAGATATGGAGGGTGGAGACGTGGTGCTAGCGGTAAAGACCCACCTGCCAATGCAGGAGACATAAGAGATGCAGGTTCAATCCCAGGGTTGGGAAGATCCTCTGGAGGAGGAAATGGCAACCCACGGCAGTATTCTTGCCCAGAGAATCTCATGGACAGGACTGTCGGGCTATAGTCCGTAGGGTTGCAAAGGATCGGACATGACTGGACTGAGCATGCATGAGCATGCATGCACCACAGGGAGGGTGGGAGGCATTCTTATCACCATGCAGGAGAGGAACCTGCCTGAACGATGCCAACACAGAGGAACACGGAGCCAGGAGATGAGAAAAAGATGGATTGTAAGGGCATTATTTGAACCCCTGCTGTGTGCCTGAAGAGTCACATTTAAACCTCCTAGTTATGGGAGCCAAACGATTCTCTTTTGATTACAGCAAGTTTGACTGGAGCTTCTCTCACTTTCAACCATACTGTACTGAACTGAAGAGCCACCCCTGCACCCATCTCACCCACCCCAAATCCAAGTGCACCTCAGAACCTGATCTCATCTGGAAACAGGGTCTTCTCAGATGTAATTTGTGGAAGATCTTGGGTTCAAGTCATCTTGGGTGTAGGGTAGGCCCTAAGCCAATGACGGGTGTCCTTGTGAGAAGAGCGGACACAGACACAGGGCAGAAGGCCTTGCAAAGTCAGATGCAGACTGGAGAGAGGCTGCCACAAGCCAAGGAGTGTGTGTGGCCACCGGCAGCTGGAAGAGGCAGAGAAGAGCTCTCCCCAAGAGCCTTCGGAGGGAGCATGGCCCACATTTCTGTTTCAAGCCACCCAGTTTTTTTTTTTTTTTTTTTTTTTGGTGCTGTGTTATAGCAGCCCTGGGACATGAATATTCAGAGTTCTCACATCCACACCAGGATGTGAACCTGACTGTCTGGTCTCAGCCTGCACAATGACCAATCGTTCTCCATTGCTCCACACCCTTGTTGTCCTCTAAGGTCAGGACAGCTCGGGTCTGGTTCGCTGGAAGCTCTGCATACAGCTGTGGGGCTCACCAGCTTCAGGAGCAGTTGATTCTTTCATCTCAGAATGAGCTTTCCATTCATGAACAGAGTGGGCAGTGGCTCAAAGCCTTGTGAGATGAGGGACGGGAGGGGGCTCCTCCCACAGAGACTCCTGCCTCTGGGATAAGACATTTAAAACAAGAAGAAGGCCAGATGCTATCTCTGGGCCAACGTACTAAGCCATCACCTGCCATTCTGAGTCCATATTTACTGACCTGCTTTCAGAAGTGGTCAGTTATACATGAGTCCTGAGGGAAGAGGACACAGGAGGGATAGGTTTTTTTTTTTTTAATAATTATTTATTTAGGCTGCGATGGGTCTTACTTGCAGCACGTTGGATCTAGTTCCCTGACCAGGGATCAAACCCATGCCCACTGCACTGGGAGTTGGAGTCTTAGTCACTGGACCACCAGGGAAGTCCCAGGAGTGACAGGAACCCATATGTGGCACACAGAGGCTAGGTCCTGAGTGAGGATGAGTAGCACTCTGTTTTCAAGTTTCTACTTAATTTAACAGGGATCCACAAACCTTTCCTGGAAAGGGTCAGATAATAAACATACTAGTTTGCTGGAGCTGCAGTAACAAAGTACCCCAGATTGGGTGGCTGAAATGTACTGTCTCACTTCCCAGAGGCTGGGCATCCTAGATCAAGGTGTTGGCAGGTTGAAGCCTCCTGCGAGCTGGGAGACTGAATCTGCTCCATGCCGCTCCCCCAGCTCCTGGTGGTTTGCTGGCAGTATCTGCAGTTCCTTGGCTTGGAGAAGCATCACTGAGATCTCTGCCTTCATCTTCCAATGGTGTTTTTTCCTGTGTGTATATCTGCATCCAAATTTCCTCTTTCCTAAGGACACCAGTCATATCAGACCAGGGGACTACCTTGCTCCAGGAATGTCTCATCTTAAGCAACTGCTTTTGCAAAGATCTTATTTCCAAACAGGGTCACGTTCTGAGGTACTTCAATATATGGACTTGGGGGAAGGGCATGGGAGGAAGCGGTGAACACACAATACAACCCACGATGGTAAACGTTTTAGGCTTTGTGGGCCATACTGCTTCTGTTGCAACTACTCGACTCTGCCTGTGAGGTGCAAAAGGAGACCTAGGCCATGTGTGGACCAGGGAGTATGCTTGTGTTCTAATAAAACTTTCGTTACACACCCTGGGATTTGAATTTCATGTCATTTTCCCATATCGAATAATATTCTCCTTTTGATGGGTTTCCAGCCATTTAAAAGTGCCAAAACCATTTTTATCTCACGGGCCATCCGAAAGCAGACAGGGGGCTAGGTTTTGCATGCTATCAGTGGTTTGCGTACTCCTGGACTCAAAGCTAAAAGCTATCGAGGGCACGTTCTCCTCCGCTGGAGACTGTGGTCCTTGCATGCTGTGCAGATGGGGACAGCAGGTCTGGCCAAGTCCCTCAGCAGAAAAAAAGAAACCCGGAGCCCCTGCCCCGTGGGAGCTGACAGTGTCACCAAGAGCAATCAATTACAGAAGCCTCACAACAAAGGCCGTCATTAGGGGCTGGGGACAATTGGTTGTGCACTCACAATCCTGGGTTGGCCTGAAGCGACCTGGAGCAAGTCCCTCCAGTTTCTTCCCCGAGCAAAAGGAGCCCGTTCACCACCCACCCCAGGGAGAAGAGGATTAGCTCATTAAAGATTATACAGCACTTTGAAAAGGTAAAGCCTTTATATGCGTGCAGTTGGCAAGTCATTCTCTGAAAGGAAATGCACTTTCAGGAGGGGGGACAGGCAGGAGAAAAGTGGTCAGAAGCTGGAGGAGCTGCCTGTGGAGCCTCCAGGGGCTGGGTGGGGTGGAGGAGGTGGTGCTCCCCCCACCCCCACCCCAAGCCCACCAGACTTCTCGATCCCACAGGCTGGTACATCTGGGTCTCACGGTAACACTGTCCCTGGCAGGGCGAGCCTTCCCTCTGAGGTGGCCTCATGAACATCAAAGGCAAAGGGAGGGCATCCCTTTGGCTGGCTTGAGACCTTCCCAGCCCGGGAAGGCAGCCAGCAAGTACCTGTCAGAGCCCATTGATAAGTCCGCCAGGGTCTGATCAGTGGTGTGTGGTTACACCGCACTCTGTGGGGCCAAACACACATCACATTTCAGCCCGGGCATGCGGCCTGCTGCCATTCTTAAATATGGACTTGATGACGGCAGGGGGCCTGGAGAGCTTTGCTGGCTACCAGGCTTTCAGAGAGGATCAGGGCAGCTTGCTTCAATCAAAGGGCTTGGAAAACAGTTGAAGAAAATGAAAGAAGGTTGCTGTAGATAGGTAAGTTACATGTAATCTCTCCCAGGTTTGCAGACTCCCGGAGCTGGAGAGGTCTCCACACTCTAGTTTTAGAGTCATGGACCCGGAGGCCTTGAGAGGTGGAGGGACATGCCCAAGGTCAACCCTGTGCGGCACAGCCACGTCTTCAGACCCCCAGGCCCGTTCCTGGTTCACCGTGATCCTCATTCTCACGAGAGTGGCTGGGGCACTACGGCAACCACACATCACAGTGACTCGAAATACGTCTTCTGCCAACAGGGAACGTTCAGCAAAATCCAGGAACACAGCTCGGAACCTATCAGTCTCTTACTGAGCCCAGCCCAGTGCCATGTCTATATATTGGGTTGGCTAAAATGTTTGTTCAGGTTTTCAGTAACATCTTACGGAAAAACTTGGAGGAACTTTATGTACAACCCAGTGAAGAGGGGCATGGAAGGATGGATAACAGTGATTCCCAAGCGCCAGGGAGAAGCTGAAGATGAAGAAAGAACGACCAAGGAGCCTCCTTTTTTTTTTTTTTTTTTTAAAAAAAAGGACAGATTAAGTATTAGTCCCTTAGTTGTGTCCAACTCTTTGAGACCCCCACAGACTGTAGCCCACCAGGCTCCTTTGTCCATGGAATTCTCCAGACAAGAATACTAGAATAAGTTGCCATTTCCTTCTCCAGGGGATCTTTCTGACCCAGGTCTCCCGCATTGCAGGCAGATTCTTTACCATCTGAGCCACCAGCGAAGTCCTAAAACCAGATTACTTGATTTCAAGGACTGCCCTTTTCCCTGAGATTGTGTCCTTCCTACTGTTTCTGTGTGCAAATGTCCTTTACTTTATGGAGTGACGGTGATAGCAGATGGTACGTTTTTTCCCTCCAATGTCCTTGTTTGGACATTGGAAATGTGCTCTCTCCTTGGAAACTACTCTCTCTTACTTGGCAAAGTCAAAAGTGGACAATCCTCCTTGTTTAAAAAGTCCCAAATCCAAGAAATGTCAAAGTTCGTGAACCCCAGAGCTGGAAAATCCCACCCAGCTCTACCCTCCGGAGATTCCTCCTCACACTGTCACAGGGTGGTTGCCATGGTGATGCCAACAGCAACATGAGTGACAGCGACGAGAGCTGCAGCCATACCATACCCACAAGCTCATCTGGGATGTGGACTCCCAGCCAGGTGCTGTTCCGGCATTTTCTACACTTTGTTGAACCCTTACCACAATCCCATGAGGTGGAGATTATATCATGCCTCTTTGGACAAAGGAGTTCCCTGAAGCCCCAGCCCACCTCTCCAGTCTTATCTTCCACCCCTGCTGGACACACACATAATAAAGTGGTTATTTATGTAACTGGTGTGTCTCACGTTCTCTGTCAGACTTGCCTTGGTCGTCTGAAGGCCAGTCTTGGACATCTTCATCTTTACACTCTTCTCCACACACACAGAAATTGGGCACGCAAGTTAACTTTTGCTGCTAGCTTAGAACACTAATTAACTGAAGTCAACTCTTTACTCAGTGCCTGGCGTAAACACACTGTGAACTACTAAGATAATATTCATTTCTATTCAGGAGCATAGCTCATCAGCTTTTTTTGGTCACTGGCAGACTGACTGTGCCCTTTCAGCCCCTCTCTGCTAGGTAAATGCCTGAAGACCCAATCCCTCAACAGCATCAGGGAAAGAGGAAGGCTTCCCTGGTTCCCGTCTGCAGCTCCTGCTGGGTGTCCTGCGGGAGTTTCCTCACTCTGCCGGGGCCTGCCCTATACTGTGAAGCAAGCTCACTGCCCTCCTGAACGAGCCACTCCCCAACCCCTCCCTGGCCGAGAGTCCCCCACCTCCCTTACTTTCCAGAGAAGCCACGAGCTACGTGTGGGCAGAAGTTAATCAGTTGCCTTCATTTCTGGAGCCAACTGCCTGGATTCGAATCTGCCACACACAAGAAGGGCAAATTACTTCACTACTTCTCCTAGATTATATCCTTCGCTCTTTTAGTGTGAAATATTCTTTATTTTGTGGAGTGATGGTGATAGTAGATGTCACTGTTTTCTTCCAGGGTCCCGACTTGGACATTGGAAATATACATCCTCTTCGGAAAACTAGTCCTACTTGGCAAAATAAAAAGTGGAAAATCCTCCATCAGTCCTCTGTTTAAAAAAAAAAAAGATGAAAGTACCAATACAAGGAATCTGAAAGGTCCAAAGAACCAATGCTTCAGCCTCCTCATCAGAAAAATAGGGTTAATAATAGCAGTACCTTAGTCAATTAATTACATGAATAAATGAGTTAAAGTCAACATCAAGTGCTTGGACCAGTGCTTAGAACTGGACTATAATAGCTATTATTTTATTGGGGCTTCCCTGGTGGCTTAGACGGTAAAGAATCTGCCCACATTCCCAGGTTCCATCCCTGGATGGGGAAGATACTCTGGAGAAGGGTATGGCTACCCACTCCAGTATTCTTGCCTGGAGAATCCCATGGACAGAGGAGCCTGGTGAGCAAGTCCATTCACTCCTATTATCTATTGCTCACTCATCTCCCAGAGGTGAGTCTTGAAATTCCTCCTTGTTTGGCTGCTCCCTCCCCTCCAGTAGACATGCCCCATCAGGTGCCTTAGCCTGGAAGGCCTTCACATTCCTCTACTGATTCCTGGAGGGCACATCCCATTGCTGGCCTTGATTAGGTTGCCTCGTGGGGTCAAGGCTCAGCCCATCTCCTGGAAGCACCACCTTCAGCAGCTACTCAGTTACCCTGGAAGTTGGAGGCTGCCCTCTCCAGCTGTCACAGTTTCCCTGGAGAGGCCCCTTGACAGCCAAGATGCCTCTTCTGGATCAGGACTGGTTGAGGTCACATGGGTGGAGACATGGCTGCCTTGGCTTTTGTGATGGGCTTTCACAATATTTCCTGCAAGATCTGACATTAGATACGTGTCTTCTAAGAGTCACGGATTTACACCTTTTGTCTTTCCTGATGTTGGGGGAATAAAAACATTTTGGCAAAGGTTTATCAGCCATCTGCATCTCTGTCAACTCTTGAGGGGTGTGGTTATGTTTTCTAGATCATAATATAAGAACTTCTGTCTTTCATCCAGATTTGATTCCGTGACTGAGTGGATATGTCTTAACTCATATCCCCACAGTGCCAATCCCGGGGCCATGTGTCTGCAGATCCTTTTCTTATCCCTTCACTGCTTTGCTCTTTATCATAAAGAGACTGCCTCCACCACCACCCCAACCCCTGTGGGCCGGCTGCCCACTGAGTTCAGCCAATGGGAGGCGTTGGCAGGACAGTGGGGTAGGAGGGAGCGAGAGGTCAGGGTATTTCTCCCTTTCTTTCTCTGCCTTCCCACCAGTTCCATCTCCACAGCGGTTCCTCACAGGCACTCTCTGCTGCCAGCTCCCATCAGGTGACCTTCACCCTGGGCTCCGGGCACACCGCTCCTGACCGGGGGGTGGGGTTGGGGGCGGATTTTCTGCTGACATGAATCCTGGGCTGCTCTGCTGGAGACACCCAGCAGGGTGTGTACTGTCTGTTCAAACTTGTATCTCCTTCACCATCTTTCACTCTAAACTGATCTTTTTTTTTAAAAATTAATTTATTTATTTTAATTGGAGGCTAATTACAATATTGTAGTGGTTTTTGCCGTACACTGATATGAATCAGCCACAGGTGTATGTGTCCCCCATCCCAAGCCCCCTCCCACCTCCCTCCCCATCCCTCTGGGTTCCCCACAGCAGCATTAATCATTTCTGAGCAGGTGAGCCCCAGGTTAAGAAGACCTCCTCTGAAGGCTTATTTAAGATAAGCACAATGGCTGACTCATACTCCGTTGGGAGGGAGGAGGCTGGGACAGGGTGACAATCAGATAGCAGGAGCCCCAGGTTTGCGCAGGTGAAGCCACGTCACCTGCTGGCGGCCACCTGCTGGCCTGGGAACACGTGCAATTCTCTTCTCTAACCAAGGAAGGAAGTCTGGCCGCGAGGAGTGGGTATCTCCAGTCTGAGGGCTGCAGGCATCAGGAGAGGGGACCGGAGAACTGGGCGTGCCTGCCCTCTTTCTAAATCGGGGTGCTGCTCCTAGTCGCTCTGGGAATGGAAAGTTGGCTCAGTACAGCTGGATCTTCTTTTTTGCCAAGAGAAGCCAGAAATTGTGCTCTTTCTGCAAAATCTCTCAAGTTTTAAATATTGGCAACTAAGAAAAAGTTTTCCAAAACACTGGGCAGCCAAACAAAGCACATGGGTCTATGGGTCAGAGCGGTCCTGATCTGTAGTCTGTGACCTCGGGCTAGTTATTAAGGGGTGAGTTAAAAGGAAGGGGGTGGGTCACGGAGCGTCTCCTTGCCCTACATTGCTGGAGATTCTCACAGAGGCAGGAAGAGCCCAGCCCTCCTGACCCTGCGGAAGTCTGAAGTTCAGCCTTGGTGTGAGCATCAATAACCAGGGTCTACACTGAGTGCATCCAACTTAGCCCATAACTGATTCCTAACTGCAGGGTCGAGGCCTGGAGAGAGAGGTCAACAGAAGCCAGAAACCAGCTTGTGTGCCTTTTGGACCTCTCACGAGACGATGAAAAGCACAGGCAGAGGTCAGGGCTGGACCACACATCTGCAGCCCCTTTGATCCTCACAGCCTGGAGAAGGCGCTGGAGAGCCTGGCTGGTGACTCAAGGAGGAGGGTGTACATCTGATGCGCAACATCTTATAAGCCAGTGCCCTTGACATGGGAAACCAAGTGGCCTCTTTTTGGAGGATGAGTGGCAGAGAGGTTTGCAGGATGGCCCCTACACTCAATCTGTTGAGTCATCTTGTGAAAAATAATGTAACTCCATTTTCCCTTTCCTAAAATGGTAGTAAATATATGTGACCCAAGCATCCCTGAGGATGTTTGCTGACAGCCACGTCTGTGGAGTTGGTAAAAATAAAGGAATTAAACTGCCAAGGAGTAGAGTGGCCTTTGCACTCTTTCTCAGGCTCATTATTTGGCTGTAATAAATAGAAAAACCAACCAGAAGTCAAGAGTGATCTTTAAAGAAACTGAGCCACGGAGAAGCCTGAATCTTAGAAAGAAGCCATTCTTTCCTCTGTCATTCTTTGGAGGTACTGCCTTCAAGTTCCCTGGCCTTAATCTTCACACATGGATGGTGAAATCCAGCCCTCTAACTGGCTACTAGACAACAAGAGTGCCCTAATTATCAATATAAGGTTGCACCATAGGAGGTTCCTAACTGAATTGGGTACAGCTTCAAACTAGGGACTTCCCCGGTGGTGCAGACGGTAAAGCATCTGCCTACAATGTGGGAGACCCAGGTTCAATTCCTGGGTCGGGAAGATCTCTTGGAGAAGGAAATGGCAACCCACTCCAGTACTGTTGCCTGGAAAATCCCATGGATGGAGGAGCCTGGTAGGCTGCAGTCCGTGGAGTTGCAGAGTCAGACATGACTGAGCAACTTCACTTTCACTTTTTTCCAAACTTCCCTGCTGAACACTTGTCAGAAGTCCAGCTGAGGGAAACAGTGTTGATCGAGGGGCCTAATGAATGGGGTCCACCTCTCCTGGAGGCACAGGAGTCTCCCCTGGAGCAGCGGAGCCCCCGGGAGTCTCTACCACCTGCTAGGCTTAGGTTTGAGTATGCGGCTTGGCTGTGCTTAGTTCCACACCTCCTGCTTCTGCTGAGGGACAGTACAAGACAGCCTTGGGATGGAACTTGCATTTCCTGTAAGGATGCTCTTGAACATGGTTACTACTCTGTACGGCGTGTGCACCTGCAATGAGGTTCCAAGGGAAGGTGTTCTTTCTGGGGCTGTGTTTTCATCTCATGGATGTTGACTCATCTAATTGAAACCTTAGGACTTCCCTGGTGGGTCAGTGGTAAAGAATCTGCCTGCAGTGAAGGAGAGATGGGTGCGATCCCTGGGTTGGGAAGATCCTGTGGAGGAGGAAATGGCAGCCCACTCCAGTATTCTTGCCTGGGAAATCACATGGACAGAGAAGTCTGGCAGGCCACAGTCCATGGGGTCATAAAAGAGTCAGACACAACTTAGTGACTAAATAACAACAGAAACCATCTTCCTCTTCAAGTGGCCTGCCAATGCCTAGAGATAAATCTGTAGCCCGCTTCTCACAAACTCACGAGCTGCTCCTCTGTTGGTGTACTGACCTCCCCCTGGACGTCATTTACTATATAGTAAATCTATTGTATTGTATACATTTTTGCAAATTGCTATAAATCCTTTTGGGACCAAGACAGGTTTATACGCAGGCACTAAAGAACTAAGAAAACAAAAAGAATTCACATTTTTGTGGGTTGGCTACTTTAATGATTCTGGCTTTATTTTCTCTCTTATCCCCCAAACAATTCTGTACTATTGTGATACTTGGAAGGCGAGTTTGCACGTTTACTGAAACGATACGATAATTTCATTTTTTCCCCCTTGAATCTCCTTTCATGGCTAGCATGGGGCGGTTTCCAGAACAAACCCAAACTTGGGACTTGGGGGCCCCTGGGATCCCCTGTAGCCAAATACAGTGGATCGCGGGTTCTCTTTGTTTCGGGGGATTTACTTCAATTGTCTTAATAACACGGACCTCTTTTGTGGAAGCAGAAGGCGTTCCCAGCAAATGTTGGCTGCAGATATGTGAGCCAAAATGTTGCCACGGTCACGGCCCTTCCTTGAACAATCTAAAGCATCTTTCTCTCTGTATATATTTGGTTTTTCAGAAGCTTTAAAGCCTAGAAAACAATCATAGCTGAGGCCATGTCTGAGATGGCACTAAAAGAACCTACTCAGAGACAGATAAAAATAATGAGAATCTTTCTGTCAGGAAAGATTTAGAAAATATCAGTGGCATTATTAAAATTTAATTTTTTACTCGGCTTTTTGGTTCTCCTTTCCAGTGATAATGAGCAGGACTGCACACCTCTGCCTCGCTAGTACTTGTTTTGTGCAATAAATTCAGCCTTCCAGTCTGAAGACATTTCAGACAACAGTTTTGACTGCTATAGGCTTATTTTTCACCCTGTGCTGTGCTTTGAGTCTCCCTATAAAAACCAGTTCATGAGATAATTTTCCACAAGGCCAGTGGAACTAATAAAAATCAATTTTGCCCAACTGGTTCAGAGAAATCTTGGGAATAGCCAAGGCAGAACTGCAAAAAAGGAAAAAAGAAAAAAAAGAAGAGGAATCAATGTATTCACTAATGGTTGACTGATAGAGAACTATCAAATTAGCTGACAGGAGATGCTTGGCTGTAGGAATTTTCCTTTCGGCTTGAACAGAACACCTTTGAAGGGCTGGGAGAGGCTTTTCTTCCCAGTGGCTGAAGGTATCTGGGTGTAGTAACTCTGAGTTGCCCATGCCCTGGATGATAATGAGGTTGAATTTGGGCCTGACAATGGTGGTGACCTCTGCTGAAGTTCAGTCCCTCTTTCTGCATCAGAGAAGCTGGTTTTGTGAAGGGATGCCCTGGGTTTTACAGCGGGGTCCCCAACCCCTGGGTCCGGGACCAGTACTGGTCTGTGGCCTGAGAACCAGGTTGAAAGGGAGGTGAGTGGCTGGTGAGCCAGTGAGGCTTCATCCGTATTTACAGCCGCTCCCCACTGCTTGCATTACCATCTGAGCTGCTTCTCCGGTCAGATCAGCTGCGGCATTAGATCCTCAGAGGAGCTCAAACCCTACTGCACTTGAATCATCCCCAAACCATCCCCTCTGCTCCTGGTTTGTGGAAAAACTGTCTTCCACAAAACCTGCTGCCTGATGCCAAAAAGGTTGGGGACCAATATTTTATACAATTTACTCCAAGGCCACAGAACCACTGGGTGAGGGGCTCATCAATGCATTCAGAGACCTCATGTTCTGGAAACATCTTCATTGCACTCCTGCTATGACCACCCATCCCACTCCCTATTTTGGCTTCCTGCCAATGGAAGTAGGATTCCAAAGAGACACTTCTTTGTTTTCTCTCTCTTTTGGCTGCCTGAGCTGCATGGCATGTGGGATCTTAGTTTCCTGACTAGGGATGGAACCCATGCCCCCTGCAGTAGAAGAACAGAGTCTTAACCACTGGACCACCAAGGAAGTCCCAGGGATCTCTTTTAAGATCTGGAAGCAAGAGCAAGACATGGTAGCTACAGACCACAGTCCATAAAGCACACACCTTAACTACCACTGATATTCCTCAGTGCGAGACACTAGTTGCCATGTCTAAAAATGGCAGGCCTTTGCACAGAAAAAATAAAAAAAGGACCGAAAGGAAATGTAGCCAAGTGGTAACGGTGTTTGTATTTGGGTGGTGAGTGCTTTTTGCTTTCTATTTTTATGTATTTCTGCATTTTCTTAAATTGTATATTATTACATAAGTATTAATAATTATTATTTAAAATAATGCTAAACTAAGAACTGAGTGATTTGGAAAAGGAAGCATAATACTTTATTCACAATGTTATAAGAAAGAGAATATGGGAGAAAAAAAAAATAATAGTAAGATTTATTTATCTTTTTCAGTCCCTTATACTATCCTAAGTCTTCCCAGGTGGCGTAGTGGTAAAGAATCTGCCTGCCAATGTAGGAGATGTGGGTTTGATCCCTGGGTAGGGAAGATCCCCTGGAGAAGGAAATGGCGACCCTTTCCAGTATAGCTTGGAAAATTCCATGGACAGAGGAGCCTGGTGGGCTACAGTCCATGGCGTCACAAAGAGTCAGACATGACTGAGCGACTGAGCATGCACCATCATGTACTTCACACCAATTCTTTTATTTAATCCTTATTAACAAATCTATGACAAAAATATCAATGTTAGCATTTTCCAGAGAAGAAAACTGAGGCTTGAGGGGACGGGTGAATTTGCCCAAGATCGCACAGCTAGTCAGTGTGATCCAGGCAAATGAGGTCCAGGGACTTTCCTGGTGGTCCAGTGGCTAAGACTCTACCCTCCCAATGCACAGGACCTGGGTTCAGTCCCTGGTCAGGGAACTAGATCCCACATGCCACAACTAAAGATTTCACACGCTGCAATAAAGACCTAGCACAGCCAAATAAAGTTTTAAAAATTAAAAAAATAAAATGAGTTCCAGTTTCAAAGACCACGTGCAGTGCATTGTGGGAAGAATAAGGACTGGCATCATGGTGCATCTTACATTGTAGCTCATTTTGCATTTATGAATCAAATCAGGGATAACAACATCTGTTCTTTTTTCCACCTACGTTAAAGGTTTTTGTAATGTTCAGATTAGATCATGCATGTAAAAACAGAGAAAATGCAAAGTTCCCCAAAACACATAATGATATGATAGTATTTCCTATACCATTGGTGAGTTGAGAGTTGCTATAACCACGATAATTTTCAAACAAAAAAATACTGAAATAGGATTAATACTAAAACAACACTGAATAAATTTGTTCTCAATCATTCAGAAGGTTTGAGAGGGTCTTGTTTTATCCTACTTGTCATTAAGATGGCAAATTTTCTTGTCTATAATATACTAGGTAAAAAGCAAAGATTACACATACTGTGCATATTGTGACCCTAATTCTGCAAAAGGGTAAACTTGAGCAAAAGTTTGCCTGTATAAACTTGAAGAAAAATTGGAAAGACATACATTGAAATGAAAGTAATTGTGCTTAGGTGTTGAGATCATGGTGATTAAAGAAAAAAAAATCTATGACTCACCACATTTTCCAAAAATTTCTGTAACGAAATCGCTATGTTTAGAGTCAGAAGAATATGCACTATTTATCAGCTTCCATACACCTATACAGGGCTTCCCTGATGGCTCAGCTGGTAAAGAATCTACCTGCAATGCAGGAGACACAGGAGACGCAGATTTGATTCCTGGGTTGGGGAGATCCTCTGGAGGAGGAAAATGGTAACCCACACCAGTATTCTGGCCTGAAAAATCCCATGGACAGAGGAGGCTGGCGGGCTATAGTCCAAAGTGTCAGTAGGGGTCGGACATGACTGAGCGACTAAGCACACACTTATACAAAAATGTTACCTTCTTCCTTGGATAAGATTCCAAAATAAATTCTGGGCTTTGCAGTTGTTTGAATTCTGGTGAAAAAAAAGTTTATTTGAAATGCATGTCCAATCTTCAAACAAGGGATATAGCTACCCCACTTTCTTTCCATAAGTCAGCCTCAGTCTGCGGAGGCCTTCTACCACGTACAACGTGACGGTAAAACATCAGAGGCCGAGATGCTGGAGACCATACGGGGCACTTGGAGGATGAAAACAGAGGCACACCTGAGACCGCCGTGATGTTGCCAGGATGACAGGTGCCTGGTCTGACTTCTAGAATGACCTGAGCATTCGCCCAGTGGCCTCAGAAGGGGGACCTGTGCTTCCTGTCAGAGCACACATTCAGTAGCTTAGCAGAAAAGTGCCACCTTACTTGAAAAAACAGGGCCCAGTTCAGATTTCAAGCAGTGCCACCAAGGAAGCTATTTTTAAGTATTTAATTGCATTTGCAGCATCTGGCATTTTGCACACTCCATGTTTATGACTTCAGCACAATACATGTGCCACAGGACAAACAAACAAAAGGGAGATTAAGAGCGGGATACTGGAGTCATGTCAAATAGTCCCAGTATCGAAATATTATAATATGCCCTAGAGATTATTCCAGGGCCAAAGAAAACATTACCCAATGTATAGAACATCAGAACGGGGAAGACTTGGCAGCTGGGGAGAACAGGGGTTTATTTCATTTATTAGGCCAGTACACAGCCTCAGATGCTAACATGCCCTGATAGGAAATGCCAACATTTCAACTTAAATCAAGACTCGAGCCCATAATGTCGACACTTTGCCTTTCAGCAGAAGATCACAAACAGCACAAATCTGGGTTTCTCGTACTAATTGGGGAGGTTTTCTAATTTGCTTGTGATATCTGCCTCGTGCGGCGCTAATCTTCCTCCGGTTACCTCCTAACGCTGTCTGAAATAATCCGCTTACTCCTGCTCTGTCCACAGCAGTTTATATCAAATAACACTCACTTCCTAAACTCAGCCACAGCAAAAGGCAGCCGCAGCCCCAGCCCTGTGCTTCAGCATCGCTGGGCGGGCACGCAGCAGCTACAGCAGAAGCCAGGCAAGGCACATGGGTGCACCAGGCTTCCGAATGTGTAAGAATGATGAAATGGGTGCTAAACAGCACTAATCAACAACTAAGAGCATCATCTGATAACTGTTTTGAAAAGACTGAGATAATTTTGCTTTCTTAGACAGGCAGGCAAAATATTTCAGGGTGATCGCCAGCCTACATAATTATCACTATTAATATCCAAAATCGCTTCATAACTTTTTTCTAAAACATCTCCCCCACCAACCTCCCTACCCCCTACCCTTTTGAAAAGGTTTAATTTAATGACACAGCCTGGAGGTTAACTGATATGGGTGGGCAGTGCCATTTCAGTAGCATGACTGCCGCATCTTGACTCACTTTTAGTGCGTTTGATTTTTTAAAAAGAGATTTTGGGAAGGAAATGTTTTAATTTTCATAAAGTAGAAAAGCCTAGAATTCTAATGCTCATAAAACCCATGGCAAGTGCATAGGCCTTGGGGGGTTCCCAACAAGCAAAAGTGATGTGAGCTCTGCTGTGATGTGGAGGGGAGAGTGTGGTGGTCAGGTGGGAGTCAGGCTCTCCTCCCAGGTGGGCTCGTTTGTGTGACCTCAGGCAGGACACTATCTTCTTCTGGGCCCCCATTTCTTTGTCTGCAAAATGCTGGGTGTGTGTGTTGGGGGTGGGGTGAAAAGACTGGAGGATGTCTAAGATTCCTTCTGACACTAAGAGTCTACAGTCAGTTGTTCACTGAAAGGTTCTTTTTAATTTTTTTTTTTGTTTTTCTTATACATGTGCCTATTCTAAGCAAGCAAACCCAGCATCTCTCTTTCTCCTTCTATGCAACACATCGTATTTGAAAACATTTTCCTCACATTTTCTGAGGTTACTGAAGGGGGAAAAAGTTATATTGTTTAATCCTACTTTATAGGAGTTTGCTCTTTTATTAAAGAACAGACCCAGAACAGTGATCTGTAAGGTATACGTACCCAAAGTGTGGGGGAGGTAGGAGGGGAAGAGAAAGAGGTTGCCTTCAAGCGCCTTGTGGAGATGTATAAAACAAGCAGTGAGATAGTCCTTTGCCAAACACTGTCATAAATTTTTTATTTGGCAGCTAACATTCTCACTAGTTTTCTTGGCAGCAATTGGGACCTTTAGCAAGAAAGGTGCAGGAGAAAAATACCTTGTTTAGAGATGTTTTCAACACTTTCTGGGATTTTTCAGAACTTCTGCCTGCAGCACATTTTTACAACTACAGTCTCCAATCACCTGATGAGTGGGTGGTGGGTTGAACTTTTTTCTTTAAGAAAAAAAAAACCAAGAATACAGGGAGAGAAAGCGAGCAAGCAGTGCTACCCCTCTGGCCTTCCACTGAGCCCATCTCTCTTATTTTTCGTGGCAGGCATTTCTGATATCCAAGTGCTTAGTCTTCTCTGTCTAGACAAAAAACTGAAAATAATATCAGAATGTACCTTTTGTTGAGCCTGATACTATCTATATTGTATTCCCAGATGACAGAGATAAATGAAAGTGAAACAGGCTGATGACGAGGCCATTTTTCTTCAACAGTTCTGCCAAAAACAGGTCCCACCTGTTGCCTTTGGGTCAGTTAATGGGCAAGGAGCTGCCTTGGATACGATGCACACACAGATACGATTTTGACAGTCACATTGCCGATGGGGAAATGAGTGGAGTGAAAGTTTGTGCAGCTGGTCATTACCCGTCTCAGGGAACCTCAGTCTCTGGAAGCTTCTTAAGGAGGAGGGCTGGGAATTCTGGGAAGTCAGGGGCCAAAATCCACAAGGAGTCAAGGATAAGGCCTTTCATTACAACCACATCCTAAATACTTTATACAGACTAGCAAGATTCTTCTGCCAGGGGACTTCCAGCTCTGAGTCAAGAGGTCAACACATTCGCTACCCCCAAAAAACAAGTTTAAAACTGAACGGTCCTTAAAACAATCCTTTTAGGGCTCTGGATAATGACTGAAGTCGAAGTACAAACTGAGACGTGTTTATTCATAGAAAGCTGGCAGAACTTTGGGTAAGAAGATCTCCGCCTCACCCCCTAGCTTAGTTGGCTAGAATGGTGGTTTTATCAGGGCGGGGCTGCCAGGGAAGCCTGACTTGATTTGGAGCAGAAGGGAAAACCCAGTAGCATTGCCAATAAAAGTAGCATGCTGTAGGAAAATGAATGGGGGAGGGCGGGGAGGAGGGAGGAACTGCACAGGTTTGCTAGCCTGAGGCCGCCGTCCTGGTTGAGATTCAAACCAAAAATGTGACAGGGAGATCTGGAAATGACAGAGTTATAGATGTGCCAGATAAGCTCTCCATACATCTTGTGTTGATTGGGAAAATATGGTACATGCTGGGGAGACCTAGGAGACCCCAGGGAAAAGTCAAAGCAGGCTTGAGAACTGCCTGAACTCTGAATGTTCTCTTCAACCCACATACAGATTGCTTGGCAGAGGATGGAAGTCTTATGGGTTCAAGGTCTTTGAGCACAATCTCTGCTCAATCATTGGCTGGTCACTAAGCTATGTGCACAAAGGGGCAACTCCTAGGAAGCCAGGTTCATGAAATAAAAATAAGAATTAAAAAAACAAAGCGACAACTGAGCAGACTGCAGGGGAGATAGATCCTGCAGATTATGTTTAGGCAAGCTAATTAAAACTATCAGAACCCTGTGTTGTTACAATATACCATCTAAAATATTTAGTTGTCAACAAAAAATTATATGACATGACCAAAAAAAAAAAAAAAAGAAAAAGGATGATCTATATTCAGGGGGAAAAGAAGTCAATACAAACTGCTTCTGGGTGACTCTGATGTTGGATTTAGCAGACAAGGGCCTCAAAGCAGTTAGTGTGACATAGTCAAACAGTTAAAGGAAAGTATATTTAAAGAATTAAGAGAAACCATGATGACAATGCTTCAATAGATACAGAATCTCAAAGAGAAAGAAGAACTATAAAAATTTTACAGTTGAAAAATACAATAAGTTAAACGAACAGGAATCTGTAAACTTGAACATTTGCCAATAGAAATCATCCAATCTGAAGAGGAGAAAGACCAAAAACACTAAAGAAAACTCAGCAGAGCTCAGAGATCTGTGTAACAATAGCAAGCATATCAACACATGTACAATGAGAGAGGAAGAGAGAAAGAGAAGGAGAGAGGAGAGGGAAGTTGGCAGAAAAATATATTTGAAGAAGTAATGGCTGCAAGAGAAAATCTTGAAAGCAGCAAGACAAAATAACTCATTATGTACAAGCAAACAACATTATGTTTGATAGCTGACTTCTCATCAGAAACAATGGAGGGAGAAGACAGATAAACAACATATTCAGAGTGGGAAAAAGGTGAGTGTGGGAGTAACCTGTCTACCAAGAGCTCTACCAAGAAGCTATTTATATATATAATTTATATATTTTTCTATATCTAGGAATAGCATTAATCATGAATGAAGGCAACATAAAGACATTGCTAGATAAAGAATGAGAGATTTTTTTTAGCCTTATAAGATATACTAAATGAGGGCCTTTAGGCTGAAAGGAAATGACACCAGATGGTAACTCACATCCAGAGAAAGAAATAAAAAACATTGGAAATGGTAAATATGTGGTAAATATAAAAGACTGTGTAAATATATACCTTCTCTTTCCTTCCCTTAATTTCTTTAAAGAATATAAAGATTGCATAAACAATAATTATAATTACAACAATCAGTATTGTTTGGTTTATAATATATACAGACTTCCCAATCATAGTACAAAGGAAGAGGGGAAAAATGGCCATATTGGAATAAATTTGCTATATTTTATTAGAACTAAGTCAGTAGTAAAATAAAGTAGACAGTGGAAAGGTAGAATATATATTGTAATTTCTAGAGCAAAGACTAAGGAAATAGCAATAAAAATATAGTCAAGAAATCAGCAGACAAATGAAAATGGTATACAAAAAAATATCTATTTTAAAAAAGAAAGCAGAAAAGAGGAAAGAGAGGAACAAAAAAGATATGAGGCATATAGAAAACAAACAACAAAATGGCAGACATAAATCCAACAAGATTAAAAAATCATACAAATGTTACTGGACTAAATAATTCAATCAAGAGCAGATTGTCAGACTGATAAAAAAAGATCCAGCTTTATGCTGTCTATAAGAACATATGCTATCAAAAGAGACACACTTTAGATTCAAAAGCACATATAGGTTGCAAGTTAAAAGAAGGAAATACACACACCATGTGAACAGGAACACTAAGAGTGTTGGAATGTCTATATTAATATCAGACAAATGGACTTTAGGACAAGAAACATTCCTAGAGACAAAGAGGGATATTTCATAAATATAGTGAGATCAATGCATTAAGAATATAAATGCATATTTATAAATGTATAAATACCTAACAACCAAGTCTCAAAATACATGAAGCAAAAACTGATTGAAGAAAAGACAAACAGAAAGTTTAATAATTATACTTGGAGCTTTCAGTACTCTGGTCTAAGAAAACGGACAGAATAACTAGACAGAAAATCAGTAAAGATACAGAAGACTTCAACAATTTTATGCCAAGTGGACCTAATCAACATTTATAGAACACCTCACTTCATGACAGCGGAATATACATTCTTTTAAAAATTACAAGGAAAATCCCCCAACAGAGACCACATATATGCCATAAAACAAGCCTCAGTGAATTAAAAAGAACTTAAATAATAAAGAGTATGTTCTCCAATCACAACAGGACTAAATTAGAAATCCACAACAAGAGAAAGTAATTTGGGAAATCCCCAAATGTTAGAAAATTAAGTAACACACTTCTAATGAATCCATGAGTCAAACAAGAAATTAAAATGGGAATTATAAAGTGCTTCGAAACAAGTCAAAATGGAACAATAACAATATTTGTGGGATGTAACAAAGCAGAACTTAGTGGAAAATTTATTTGCCTAATTTGGAAAAAATAGTTTCAAATTAATTATCTAAGCTATCACATTAAGAAATTAGAAAAAGAACAAACAGCCCAATACAAACAGGAAAAAAAAAGGATCAAGGGTGTGGACAGTGACTGCAGCCACAAAATTAAAAGATGTTTACTCCTTGGAAGGAACGCTACGACCAATCTATACAGCATATTAAAAAGCAGGGATATCACTTTGCTGACAAAGATTCATATAGTCAAAACAATGTTTCTTCCAGTAGTCACGTATGGATGTAGTGACTTAGCATGCATACAAGTACGGATGTGCGAGTTGGACCCTAAGAAGGCTGAGTGCCGAAGAATTGATGCTTTTGAACCGTGGTGCTGGAGAAGACTCTTAAGAGTACCCTGGACTGCAAGGAGATCAAACCTGTCAATCCTAAAGGAAATCAACCCTGAATGTCCACTGGATGCTAAAGCTGAAGATCCAATACTTTGGCCATCTGATGTGAAGAGCTGACTCACTGGAAAAGACTCTGATGCTGGGAAAGATTGAGGGCAGAAGAAGAAGGGGGTGACAGAGAATGAGATGGTTGGATAGTATCACCGACTCAATGGACATGAGTTTGAGCAAACTCCAGGAGACGGTGAAGGACAGAGGAGCCTAGAGTGCTGCGGTCCATGGAGTCGCAAAGAGTAGAAAATGACTTAAGCCCTGAACAACAAAAAGGGTTAGAGTAGAAATCAATGAGACAGGAAACAGAAAATATATGAAACCAAAAGTTGACTTTTTGGAAAGATCAACAAATCTGACAAAACTTTTAGCTAGAATGACCAAAAAAAGGAAGAAGACATGATTACCAACATCAAGAATGAAAGAGGAACATCATTACTGATTTAATAAGAATTAAAAAGTTTGTAAGGAAATATTCTGAACAACTTTATACCAAAAAATTAGACAATTTAGGTGAATTGGACAAATTCCCAGAAATAAACACATTAGGAAAACTGACTTAAGAAGACACAGAAAATCTGATTAGACCTATGACAAGTAAATGAAGTGGATTAGTAATTTAAAATCTTCTCACAAAGAAAATCCAAGTACCACATGACGTAAATAATGAATTCCATCACATATTTAAAGAAAAAATACTTATCTTACATAAACTCTCTTAAAAAATAAAGGAGTAGAGAACATTTCCCAGCTCATCCATGAGGTCAGCATTAACCTGTTACAAAAGCTATACAAAGAAGAGAAATACCCAACATGAATATATAACACCAACATCTTTTACAACTACTATCAAATCCAGCAACATATTAAAATGATTAAAACATTGACCAAGAAGGATTTATCCCTGTAATGCAAGGTTGGTTTAACATATGAAAATCAACTAACATAATACACTGCATTAACAGCATAAAAGACAAAGACACATGATCATCTTATCAGACACAGAAAAAAAATTTGGCAAAATCCAATACCTACTCAAGATAGGAACTCTCAATAAACTGGAACAGAAGAGAACTTCTTCAACCTGATAAAGGGCATTCATAACCTATAGCTAACAGCATACTTAATGATGAAAGACTGAATGATTTCCCGTAAGATTGGGAAGGAGGCAAGAAGATCTGTCCTTACTACTCCTATTCAACCTTGTATTGGATGACATGGTTCTATCTGTAGAAAATCCTAAGAGATCTACAAAAAAGCTACTGGAACTAACAAATGATTTTAGCATGTTTGTGAGATACAATATCGACATACAAAAATCAATTGTGTTTCTACATACTAACAATGAACAGTATGCAAATAAAATTAAGAAAACTTAATATCAAAAGGAGTACAAAGCTTAGGAGTAACTTTAATAAGACTGTATACTGAAATCTACCAAAATTGCTGAGAAAAATTAAAGATCTAAATAAATGGAGAATAAGTCCATGTTTATGAATTGGAAAAATCAATATTGTTTAGATGGCAATTCAAAGCAATTCATATCAAAATATTAGTAGGCTTTTTGGGGCAGGAATTGAAAAATGGATCCTTAAATGTATGTGTAAATGGGAAGAACTAGAGTGGCCAAAACAATTTTGAAAAAGAACAGACTGGAGGACTTACATTGCCTGATTTTGATCTTACTGTAAAGCCACAGTAATCACGATAGTGTAGTAGGGGTAAAAGGATATACAGATCAATGGGACAAAATACAAATTTCCACAATTAAACATTTACATTTATGACCAACTAATTTTTGACAAAAGATCCCAGGTAATTCAATGCTGTTAGGAGAATTAAATATCCATATTAAAAAATATAAACTTAGATCATTATCTTGCACTATGTGTAAAAATTCAAAATAGAACATAGACTTGAATATAGAAACTAAAACTATAAAATTTCTGGAAGAACATCTTTGTGACCTTGGCATAGGCAAAGATTTCTGAGGTAAGACACTAAAAGTACAATCCATAAAACAAAAAAATGGATAAATTAACTTACGAATGTTAAAAGCTTTTATTTTTCAAAAGTCACCATTAAGAAAGTAAAAAGACAAGCCACAATCTATGGGAAGATATTTGCAAACCATATATCTAATAAAAGGCTATTATTCAAGAGCATAAAAATAAAAACTCAAAATTCAACACAGAGAAGACAAATAATCCAATTAAAAAATTATAAAATTAAAAAAGAGCTGAATATACATTTTACCAGACTACACATGACTAATAAGCATATGAAAAAAATGATCAATCTCATTAGTCATTAGGAAAATGCCAATTAAAATAAGATAGCACAGCACACCCACTAAATGTCTCTAATCAAAAAGACCAACAATACCAAGGACATGGAGTCCTCATACATTGCTGGTGGGAATGTAAAATGGTACATCTACTTTGGAAAACAGTTTGGCAGTTAAAAGAAAAAAAGTCAAACATATACATACCACAAACATACACATACCACATGACTCAACAGTTCTATCCCTATGCATCTACTCAAGAGAAACGAAAACATATGCCTATTTAAACTTTTGTGCAAATGTTCACAGCAGCGTATTCATAATAGCCAAAAATTCAACAATCTAGGTGCCCACCAACTGGTGAATGGATAAACAAAACACGGTACAGCCTTTACAACGGAAAACTTCTCAGCAATAAAGAGTAACAGTCTACTAGTACCTGCGACAGTATGGCTAAACCCCAAAAATACTATGTCAAGGGAAAGAAGCTCAGCGGGAAGTTCAGCGAGAGCTCTGTGATGACTTAGAGGGGTGGCATGGGGGGTGGTGGGAGGGAGACGAGAGGGAGAGGCTGTGTGTATACACATGGCTGATTCACACTGTTGTACAGCAGAAACTAACACAACCCTGTAAAACAATTACATTCCAATTTAAAAAATTGAAAAAAAAAAAGACTATGGTGTATGATTCTATTTATGTGAAATTTCTAGAAATCAGATCAGTGGTTGCTCGGGGCTTGGGAGCAGGAACTGGGATTGACTCAGTGCAAACAGGCAGGACACAACATCCAGTGTGATAGAAATATTTTAAAAGTAGATCATGGTGATGCCTGCATAGCTCTATAAACTTACTGTAGATCATTGAACTGTATGCTTACAATGGGTAGATTTCACAGTATACAAATGATACCTCAATAAAGCTGTTAAATAGTCCATAGACCAACAAATAGCTGTTTTGGTTTTAGGGGAGATGGCATACCAGCAGTGAAATAGGAACGTAAATCTTCCAGATTGAAGGAGCCCAATCTCTTGCCTCCCCTCTTGGTAACAGCAACCTCTTTATTTCTTTCAATCTGTAATTATTTGCTTCTTGACTGTTTCCTCTGTGAAGTGGAACTGTGTAAGCGCAAGCAAGGCTAAAGTCTGTCTTGGTCTTTGTCGTCCCCATTACCCATTCAAGCGTTTGGTGTATTATTTCAGTTCAGTTCAGTCGCTCAGTCGTGTCCGACTCTTTGCAACCCCATGGACTGCAGCATATTATATGTTGGCATATGATAGGTGTCAATAAATATTTGATAAACAGATGAATGATGTAGAGAAAGAAGAGAAATATCTGGGTTTTCATTTAAAAATCAACGTATTCCCGTGCCTTGATTATTTGCAAATATCTTTATCATGGACCTTATTCAGCTCTGCAAATTTCACCTGTCATGTGCCAGGCATCGTGTGCTTGATACTAGAGAATGAGATGAAACAGACCTGGTTCATTGTCCTCAAGAAGCTTGCAATCTAGTGGAAAACAAAACCCAGTATTCTGACATTTAATGCGTATAAGTGGCAGGGCGGGGCCTACAAATCTGGAGGAAAGGAACAGAGAACCAAGAGCCTGTGAGCCCAGAAGGGCACAGGAGGCCGTGCTGAAAGGTAAGCGGATTTGCAGCCCAGGGTGCAACGTGCCTTCTGCATAAGAACTTGTTCCTCCTTAATTCAGATCACTGTGCCTTTGTAAACTGTTGTTGTTGTTGTTTAGTTGCTAAGTTGTATCTGACTTTTTTGCGACCCTATGGACTGCAGCCTGTCAGGCTCCTCTGTCCATGGGATTCTCCAGGCAAGAATACTGGTGTGGGGTTGCCATGACGTCCTCCAGACGATCTTCCCAACCCAGGGATCGAACTAGGTGTCCTGCATCTTCTGTACCACAGGTGGATTCTTTACCACTGAGCCACCAGGGAGGTCCTACAGGGTTGTAGGAAGGATTAAATGAGGTGAAGCATCTGAAGTGCTTCACATAGCACATAGCCAACATAAAAGTAAAAGTTCTAAAGCGTTAGTCGCTCTGTTGTGTCAGACTCTTTGCAACCCCATGGACTGGAGCCCACCAGGCTCCTCTGTCCATGGGATTCTCCAGGCAAGAACACTGGAGTGGGTTGCCATTCCCTTCTCCAGGGGATCTTCTTGACCCAGGGATAGAACCTGGGTCTCCAGCATAGAAGGGTTGTTTTTTTTTTTTAACCGACTGAGCCACCAGGGAAGCCCATATAAAAGTAAAAGGCTGGTATTATTATTTTTGTGACCACCCCTTTGTATGCCTGAGCAGGGTCTTAGAAGCTCTGAGGCTGCCTGTGTTGTGGAGGGGCTTCTCCGCCTCGGCCACCATGGTCATCATGCTGACAAAGCCCCTCAGGGAAGTGGCGACTCCAGGAGGGCCCTTGGGGCACCTGGCGAGCCCTTCATTCCCAGCCACTGCACTCATGGACCTCTGTCCCTTTTCCCACCACTCTTAGGTCTTGCCTAGCTACATTGTTGGCATCTGTGGGAAAACATTACTGGCCGTGCTTATATTCAGGGGCGCAGAGGTCTTTTTCCGTATAAGTTTACAGTGGAGAACAATGAGAAGACTAAAATCCAAAGCCAACAGGGGCCCAGGGATCTGCCTACATCTTGGGTTTTGCCACGATATGAAAACACATGGCTTCAGAGTGTAACATGAACGGCTCGGCGATCTCTCCAGGGTGGAATCTATGTTTTCAGCTATGCAGAAATACGGACCTTTTAAAAAAAACTCAGGGGGCGGGTGTGTTAACTGAAAATCAAGATAGCTTTTCCTAGGCAGACTTTCTCCATGTACTTCAAAATCATTCCTTTTTGACGAGAGTAAGAGTTGGAAAAATGCCTTGACGCAGGGGAAGTGCCTATTTTTCTCTAGCCTCACTGGAGTTGGGCCTGCTAGGGATGAAGCGGAGGTTTGCCATTTGTAGACAAGAATGAAGCCTTTTGTGAACAGGCTAAGTACACCACCGACTTGCTTTAAAAAGTGTCAAAGGCTATTTTTGGAGAACATGTGGTTGGCGGTGCCAAATTGAAACGTTGACTTATCGCCCGATTTAGCATTAAAACATTAGAACTTACAATTAAGACGACTCTGTTTACTCCAAGTGAGTTTGTCAACATGCTGCAAATATATTTCTGTTATCATAATAAAACCATGACATGGGTGGGTGCGGTTTCTCGCTTGTTAAGGCCACGCCAAGGAGAACTTCAGAATGCTGAAATGCGAGCTGCCCTAGCCTATAGGCCAACTTCTTTCCCCCAGAGCGGATGCTGGGTGTAGCTATATTAGTGCATAAGAGGTTATTCTCATTCACAAAATGGGAATTACTTTCTGGCTCCAAACTACAACTAGCGTTAAGAAATAAGCTGGAAGATCTTCTACAGATGTGGTCTCTGACACGTACACCCGGGGATTCTGCTATTAATCACATCTTAAGACTTGAACATTATAAAGGACAAGGCAGACAACCATTAGATTCAAGGTCTGAATTGATAAAGAGAGAGACAGAGAAAATGTGCCTGCGTCTGCCGTTGTGCTTAAACTAAGCATGGCTTTAAAGATAGCCAGCATCTTTCTCCGTCTTCGCCCCATTTTATTTCAAGGTCGGTCTGCCTTTTGTTTGACTCTTCTCACCCTGACGTGGACGACAGTTCTTGGAAAAAGAACTGTCCCGATCGCTCGGCGTGTTAGGACAGGAATGTGCTTGTTCGGCATTCGTTCGTGAGATCCTGGACTGCACGAACACTGGGGATGAGAAGAGCGAGCAGCACGTGCGGGGACCGGCTCGGTACCTAGGCCCCGTGGGCCTTTGTCACCACCTGCCTCAGGGGTTAAGGTGGCCACGGTAATTATGCCAAGGCCATGCATTACTCTGACAAAGTAATCCATCAAATAATTTCTCACAATTGCAATTCGCCCCTCGAATTTTCCTTACCTCCAGAGCCAGCTGGATATTATATTACTGAAGCTGTTGAAAGGGTGGAACACTAGCCACGGAGCCAAAGGCCACAGCAACTATGCAATGCATAAATTTTTATTGTTTGCCTAGTACTGAAATCTCATTAGGGTCCATAATTCATCCGAACACCGTGAACATTTACATCTGTTGATCATGAGAACTTAGAAGGAATGTACACCTTTGGCTAACTTGTTTTTAGAGGCGGCAGAGGGTGTGTGTGTGTGTGTGCACGCACGTAAGCATGCACATATATACTCATATGTTTTTAGCTCCTGAACAGCTGTGCTTTAAATATCCCTTACTCAAACCAATTTCCAACCTGAATTTAAATATCCGAAAGTTGTTTTCATTTGGCAGACAAAGACTCACTTCTCTTCGAGTCCAGCTTAATCAATGTTGGAAAATTCCACTCATTGCCTATTGGCCTTAATGCAGCTCTGCTGTGTTAATTACATCAGAATTATCCCAAAGATTACACGCCTTGCATTCAATGTATACACGTTTTTGTCTTCACTTAATTATGGCTTCAAAAAGTATTAGAGAGAGAAAATAGAGCCATGAGTTTTTCTGGGTCCTAGGGATACCCAGATTTGTTTGCTGTGTGTGTATTTAAACATCTTTCCTACTATGTTCTACCCTTTTGATCTGGCAGTATATCCATTTACAAGGCTCTCAGTAGTTCTGTACACACTATATTTTGAGGGTGACAATCCCTGAACCACAGAATCAGAAATGGAAGGGGACTCCAATAACAATAATAAAAAAAAAAGTAGGGGAAAAAAAAAGAGATGGAAGGGGAAGGGGCCTGAGAGGCCATCTAGCCAGGCCAGCCCCTCTCCCAAACAGGAATCTCCCTGACAAAACCCCCTGACAAGTGGTCCTTCAGGAATGCATCCATTTTTGGAATGAACCATGGCAGCAGCTGAAAGGCTCTTAGCAAACACTGCCTAGCAGGTCAGGGCAGAGATGAAGATACGTGTCCGAGGAGAAGTCCGGAGGGAATTTAGGGAGACCAAGTGTAATTACCTGGCCGGGCATCTGGCTAGGGCACCGGCTCTCACAGCCCCACTGTAATTCCAGCTGATGGCAGTGACACCTTCTGATGAGAGTCTTGTCAACTACACGCTGCTCTTTAGCAGGCCTTCACTAACACGCTGCGACGGGGAAAATCGGATACAGATGTTTTTACGCGGAAGGCCTTGCAAGCACTAAAGTCCTTATCTTCTCCTCAAGGAGGAAGGACACGCACACACTTCCATGAAGGAAAAAAGATGCCAGAGGGCTTTCACACAGGGACTGGCCCAATGCAGACCGCATCGCTATATCCTTTTCTGGTGAGCTTTCCAAGCCAGCGTCAGGTCTCCCCATCCCAATCCCAGAGCAGCTCTGACAGTCTCAACACTCAATTGGCTGCAGTCAGTAAAGCCGCCCTGGACCCCAGGGCCCAGCAAGCCCCGAGCAGGGTGGAAAGTGATTTGGCTGCAATCCAGAGCACAAGTCTCTCTGGTGGTGGTGGTGGTTTAGTTGCTAAGTCATGTCTGACTCCTTGAGACGCTATGGACTGTAGCCCGCCAGGCTCCTCTGTCCATGGGATTTCTCAGGCAAGAATACAGGAGTGGGGAGCCATTTCCTTCTTCAGGGATCTTCCTAATCCAGGGATTAAACCTGCATCTCCTGCATTGTCAGGCAGATTCTTTACCACTGAGCCACCAGGGAAGCCCCAAGTCTCTCTGCTGCTGCTGCTAAGTCACTTTAGTTGTGTCCGACTCTGTGCAACCCCATAGATGGCAGCCCACCAGGCTTCCCCGCCCTTGGGATTCTCCAGGCAAGAACACTGGAGTGGGCTGCCATTTCCTTCTCCAATGCATAAAAGTGAAAAGTGAAAGTGAAGTCGCTCCGTTGTGTCCGATTCCTAGTGACCCCATGGACCGCAGCCTACCAGACTCCTCCATCCATGGGACTTTCCAGGCAAGAGTACTGGAGTGGGGTGCCATTGCCTTCTCCACCAAGTCTCTCTACTCTGGGGTAAAAGGCAAGACACCTGGGTCTGGGGATGCAAAGATGGGCAATCAGACAGGTGCCTCTCCTCATGGAGCTCACAGACTTGAACAATCATGTGCTCACAGCATACAGTTTCAAATAGTAAGGCCCACAACACTGTGAAGTGCTAGGAAAGGGGCAGCTATGAAAGTAGGAGCGTCTACAAGAGGGAACTTGTGGAAGTTGGGACTTTCAGGAAAGCAGATGCTAACACTGAGTTAGGAGTGAAAGAAGCTTAGTGGAGGGTACCACCAGTGAACAATACAAAGGGAGGAGGCAGGGCTGGGGAGGGAAAGGCTTCAGGCTGTCACACAGATCTGACATGACAACAAAGTGGGGAAGAGGCAGGAAAGGACAAGTAAAGCCTCAGATCACACTGAAGATGTGACCAAATTGTGGCCAACCTTATAAGTGGCTCTGGGGAGAGAATCATGCATTGGGCAGAAATAGCTTGGCCCTAAGATCCCCACCAGTGAGTCCTAAAGGAAATCAATCCTGAATATTCATTGGAAGGACTGATTCTAAGGCTGAAGCTCCAATACTTTGGCTACCTGATGCGAAGAGGCGACTCATTAGAAAAGACCCTGTTGCTGGGAAAGATTGAAGGCAGGAGGAGAAGGGGATGACAGAGGACAAGATGGTTGGATGGCATCACCGACTCAATGGACATGAGTTTGAGCAAGCTCTGGGAGATGGTGCAGGACAAATAAGCCTGGCGTGCTGCAGTCCATGGGGTTACAAAGAGTTGGAGATGACACTGAACTGAACTGAATCCATAAAATGGGAACAATATATACTTCATATGGTTAACATGAAAATTAACATGTACATGTACATGGAGTTCTTCTGCTAATATCTGGGACATGAATGACATGTGGTAAATGTTGGCTATTATAGAAAACCTCAGCTGGGAATAAAGGAGAAATATGGACTTACCTTGACATTGTGTTTCCAAAGGTTTGAATGTTTATTCTGAAATAAAGTGCCTGCATTTGAACAAACTATAGGTGAAATTGCTAAATTCATCTTCCATCAAGATCACAACATTATCCAGATCCTCAGTGATCGAAATGCCAGGTATACAAATAAGTTTCAGTTCAGTTCAGTTTAGAATTAAATAATTAATATCAGCAATTCAGAGCCAAAAAAATAATAAATTGTTTGTAACAGAAAAATAGTCCACGAGAAACCTGAAGAAAGAGAAGCCCTTGGCAACATAGCATACTGTATGTGGGGAATGTGCTGTAAAAGCCTGACAGCTTCTATGTCATAGTCATGTTGAAAATATAGGTATTTTTCTCTTTCCAATCTTACCTGTTAGGTGAGTAACCCTTCAGACACCTATTTTCAGATTATTCCAAATCATAAAATGCAGGAAACACAAAAGCATAAACTGATGCAAAGTGGATGCTGGCTGTAGCTGCTGAAGAAGATTTGATTGTTAAAATATTTTCCTAGATGGTCTTTTTTTTTTTTTTTTAAAGTAGGTGAGCACATGCTAACAGACCAAGGGATAGTCTTTAAAATCCAGCCCAGCTTATCTGAAATGCCTGAAAATTGGGTCTAACTTATATGATAGCATATAGGCTAGTCCTATATGATTGGCCTTGTGAGTGTATATGAGTTTGGAATGACCTGGCCCATGAGGCAAAAAGAGAACACTCTCCCTTATGAAGATGTATTCACAACAGGGGCTTCCCTGTTGTTCAGCTGGTAAAGAATCCGTCTGCCAATGCAAGAAACTCAAGAAACAAGGGTTCAATCCCTGGGTCAGGAAGATCCCTTTGGAGGAGGAAATGGCAACCCAGTCTAGTATTCTTGCCTGGAAAATTCCATGGACAGAGGAGTCTGGCGGGCTATAGTCCATGGGATCGCAGAGTCAAACACAACCGAGTGAACATACATTCACAATAGACTTGTCTTATTGGTAACAGAAAAATCACTGGTCCTTTCACAAGGGTAGTGTTCCTGCCATGCTCTTCTCTGTGTCAAAGTCCAGCCTCCCTTAGAAAGATAAACCCCACAGCCACAGTTTTACAAGTTCCCACATGACTCCTTTTGACTTCTCAGCATTTAGAAAATATACGAATCTATTACTTTCCGTCGTTTATGAATCTGAGATGATTCTGACTAGCCCTGATACTGAGAAGAGTATATAATACCAAAAATATCAGGCCTCCATCCTTGAAAACCTTGAGATGAGTATTGGTAGAATCATCCACATCAGCTCAGATGTGTGTACTCTTTGGTGTGTTCCCTCTTTTTCCCTTTCAAGCTGTGATAAGGCAAATGTGAGGTTTCCACAGCCACCCAAACAAAAACACCTTCTTTGAGAATCTGAAAGCATTCTAAAAATCAACTTAGATTATCATTAGGTTTTTTTCCCCTTAGCATATTTCTTTCCTGTGCCAGGGCTCCTCAACTCTTAGGCCATCTTGATTTGTCAAAAAATGCTTGTATCTCAGGACTGAACTTAAGCAGATCAGACAGAAATTTCTTCATTTGGACCAAAATATGTCCAATGAACAAGTCACTTGGGTCTCCCAGCGAAGGAAGCAGGGGTTCACCTTTGCTCAGAAGTTGTATGTTAATACTGACTAAACTCGCAACAAAAGTTTTTTTTTTTTTTTTTTTCCCAGAAAGACTGCTACCTGCTGGAATTGCTTCTGCTTCTGAACTTTTCATTAATGTGACTCATCCCACAGGTAATTTTTAAAGACTCTCCCAAGTTTTAGTTCATGCCATAGATTTGTCAAGGATTCTTTCAGTAAAATAGGAATAAACAGAAAAACAAAAACAAAAAACAAAACCCAAAACCAAACCTCGGTTCTGTACAGAACAATGAAATTTGCTTAAAAAACAAAGATTCTGTGGAAGATCTGTCTTCAATCTGGATTGGGTCACGTGAGGGTTTGGAGTTATTTGTGGGTCACTGGTTCACGCTGGCACATCTGGGCATCACTCATACAGGATACCGTTCTTCATCAAACGGATGACTGAGGGTAAGAACGGCTCTTGGCTTCAGCAGAACAACATAAACAACTCCTCACAAGTGCCTGTCTTCATGGAGCCCCATGGCTCTTCAATTCAACAACTTGGAAATGATGGCCTTGGTACCTTAGTTAAAAATGAGGTGGTACTTATCCAAGTACTAGTACTTCCAAGTCATGGATCTCAAAGGTCACTTTCCCAGCATAATGTGAGTAACAAGACTATTATGGGACCTGTTACTATCATTGGGATTCCCTGATAGCTCAGTTGGTAAAGAATCCGCCTGCAATGAAGGTAGACCCCGGGTCAATTCCTGGGTCGGGAAGATTCCCTAGAGAAGGGATAGGCGACCCACTCCAGTATTCTTGGGCTTCCCTTTTGGCTCAGCTGGTAAAGAATCCGTCTGAAATGCGGGAGACCTGGGTTTGACCCCTGGGTTGGGAAGATACTTCCTATCTGTTTCTATCAGCATTCTTTCTGTAAGTTAAATGGCAAAACAGGCAACATCTAACGTAACTTCAGCACTTCCTGGGAAAGGACCAGAAGAAAAATGCCAGAATATCCAGAAAACTGAGACCTGTGGGGACTGCATGGAAATGCCAGTGCACTCATGACCTGGGGCCAGGATGGTCCCTTTCCCCACAGGTGATTTTTGTCTCTAGTGGATGAATATCAGACACGGAACTGAAATGTGATAGTTCTCAAGGACTACCAGGGAAAGTGTCTGACCATGAAAATTTTACATTCGGAATAAAATCCTTTTAGTGAAGTCTTATTTTTTTAACCATATAGCCCCAGAGACGGCCTTTATCGCCACACTACTCCATGTCGAAGACTCAAAGGACAGACTTCTGTGTAAGAAAGGGCTGCCCCTATCATGGGAAGAGAAGGCACTTATTTGTCAGCCATCAATTCAGTACCTGGATTGTAGGCCAGGGTCCCGGAGCTTTCTTCAGTGGGCCTGAGAAATCCACCCCACCTAGTGACTCCCACACCACTGGGACACGGTGGGTCTGGGGGAATGAGAGGCTGGTTAGCACCAGCCACATCCGGGAAGCTGGCTTCTGACTTTCTAGTCCTCTGTGCATAGAAACGGGTTTCCACCATGAGACATGGCAAAGATTTTTCAAAAGGCAGAGGAGAGACTGGAATTGACGTGGACTTTGATTTTGCTTTCTGGAATTAAAAAAAACCAGTCACCAGATATGTGAATGTTGGAGTTTTGAACTTCTACCAAAGAGAAAAGAAGCTTTGAAAGATACAAATGGTCTTAAGAAAACGGTTCTGAAAATTAAGTCACTGCAACTCAAGATCTAGAACTGAGAAAATGACAAAAATATGACTTCCTCTGGGGTAATCACTGCTCCTGTTTGGATGGCGGATGTTGAACACATTCTGGGTCATGAGAAGCTGGGGATGGTGCCACTGGCTAGCACCTCATCAGATGGGCGGCCTGATGGATGGATGGACAGCAGACAGCAGCTGTTTCAGCATCTCTTGGCTCCTAACCATCTTGCTTCTGGGACTCAGCCCAGAACAGAGAGCACTTAGGGCTGAGGTACTGAGGTCCAGGGCCCGTGCTTGCACTCTCTCGCCCCAGTCCTGCCCCTGGGTTCCCTGAGCTTGTAGCAGATGTTAAAAGCTAAAGTTGAGACCTTTAAGCTGTAATGAAGGAGTTCACAGGGTTCAGAATCCCAGGACCCCACCTTGATTCTCCAGCGATCTCCCTGAAAGCTCTGAAACAGTCCTCGGCTCTAACACGGTGCACGCGGCGCGTGCTGAACACGCTGATCTGTCCGTGATTACCCTCGGCTGCTGTAAAACAATCTTACTCCTCGAGCGAATGCCGGCTGCAGCAACAATGCTCTTATTGACTTGTTGCTCTGGCTCTATTTAGTTATTACCCTCGGGGCCACAATCAATAGACTTTGCACCAAGTCAGCCTAATAAATCCCAGGCGCTCACTGGAGATTTGCCAGGAACGGCAAGAAAATCTATGGCAGGGAAACACTTAGAGTGCAAAGAGAGAAAAAGCTTCACTGACAGCTGTATAAATTAATTAACAAGGAACTGTTTATTCTTCTGAAAGATCAGATTGCACATTTATCATTGTTGAAGAAGTCACAGATAGACTATCATAAAGTGATCTGCTGATATTAAAAAACAAACCCCACAAATTTGCATGTACACAAGGAGAGAGACCTACATTCTAGGGTAACTTGCTTCCCTCTTTATTACATTTCCAATTACTCGACTTATAAATTTGCCTTCTAAGCACTGGTTCTGGTCAGTCTATTATTTCCAGCTTATTTGGACTCATGCAGTTGGCCTTGATAATTCTTTAAGCTTGTGGTTGAAACAGTCAACATGGTAAAAATGAAACGTTGATCGTTAACATTGTTGCACTCTGGGATTGGTTGAGTTCCCTCCCCCACCCCAGCCCTGCTGTTAGGAATTTGAATCCTGCTTGTAACGCAACAGTGGAGGGAAAAAATTCTTCAGGTGACAGAAACACTGTTGGTCAAAGTGAATGTCAGGTTATTTCAGATCATTGTGAAAGAATTCTAGAGTAGTTCTCTTCACTTAATAAGCAAATAGTGAGAAGGCTCAGTGGAAAGGAATCCTGGATTCTACTGTTTTGAGACACTTTGAACTAAGCTTGGGCCAGCTTAGGGACAAGACAACCTTCTTCCACAGAGTGAAAACAAAGGTAAGAGAGGAATGTGGCTTTTAGAAGCTTATTTGCTACTGTAGTGAGTGGTACTTTCTAGCCTCCTTATATAGAACCTTCCTTTGATTCTAACTCTGTCCATGCTACATAGAACTGGTAGCTTGATGAGAGAAGAGAGAGGAGAAAAACAACTCTTTCTAAATGTTAAGCAATTTCAGTTTTTAAATTCCAGGATGGGAGTGTTAGAAACTGTCTTTAAACAGAATCACAAGATCCAACCTCAAATATCACTCAGCAGATTGGCCAGCACAAGGCACTGAAACAGGCATTGACTGGCTGTGACACAGGTGTCATTGTTCCCAGGCGTGGAAAGCTTATTTCATTGCCCCGGTCTAGCCTGGGATATGTCAGCCCTGCTGCCTGTTAACACACTCCTGTGAACATAAAAGGGCACAGCCATCCCCCCCAACACGCACCCTTTAACTTGACAGGCCCTCAGGAGTGGGGCGCCTACAGGCACACACGTGAAACCCGTTTTATTGTGGGACTGCTAATTGTGTTGTCCCAATAATTTATTGCCTCTTATAAATGGTTTCCAGGTAATAAGAGTTAATTGACTCAAGAGACTTTCATCCATTGCAATTATCTCCTAATATTATACATTAGGCTGGTGCACTTTCTATTAATCAGGTCAAATGTATCACTTGAATAAGTGCATACAAAAATGGTTGAACTTGAAATCATCACCCCAAACTTATTTCTAAACACGCTCCCATAAAGTTGTTCATTAATTTGCCACCCCGAGCATGACTTGGCCTTAAACATGGAGGTTGTCAGAAGCACAGGCCTCCAGGGTTTACCTACGTTACTCCCATCTCACATGCCATGAGCAGACAGAGGCGCAAAGTGGGGAATGGTGGTCCCAGGAAGCACCCCCACCCTGCCATAGTCAGTGGCAGAAGCAGGTCTGGGTCACAGATGTCCCAGCATCTTTTTCTGGCATTTGAAGTTTCAGCTGAAATAGAACATACCTATGGGAAGGACCTTTGTCAAAATGGAGAAGCAGAGAACTTCTAGCTTTTGCGCCTCTGCCTCAAAGCCTATTTATGCTTCTGACCCCCTGCCACCACTACCATCAAATAGCTCCTGAGCTGCTCCTCTGATGCTCTCAACTCCGGACCTGAACAGTCAGCCTTTTTTGAGACACCTTCTCCAACACCCTCCATATCAAAATGGAGTTCCAGGCTGCATGGCTTCAGGACACAACGGCAGGTACCTAAGCTCTGCCACTACACTACACAGCCGCACCTCGTCACGCCACTCTGTGTCTGAGACAGTTGTCTCTTTGAGCCAAGGGAGGGCATTGGACAGAAGACCTAAGGGCCCTTCCTCTAGCTCTAACATCCTATGACTTACACCAGCGTCTCCTTGTGGGTTCTGGCACCTCTTCACGTTGGCACAGCTCTTCTTACTGCTCCGAGTCTTCACATCCACTAGCTTTCCGCTGCCCATGCCAGGTAAGATGTGAGATGCTGGCCATGATACTGTGCCTTAGCCCAAGAGTAGGGCACCACTAGAAGAAATGTCAGGCCCGGGGGGAAAAATCTTCAGAATTCACACTCTGAAGATCCCTCTTGGCCCTCTTTTCCAATATTTAGGCTCTGCTGGATGGGTGCTCAGTCCAATGGCTGCAAGTTTTCTTTCCAATCAGCTGGGCACCAGGGGTGCTACTCACAACGCTAAGATGGGTTGAGCCTGAGCACCTTCCAGGTACACCCTCAGCTCACTTGAGGTGTGTCCAACTGTCCTCTTTTTCTAAGACTTCCTGGGGTTAGTGTCTTAGAAGAGCATCAGGGGTAGAACAGCATCGTTTGTGGGTAGGTTTGTGCCTCTGGAATTGGCTATTGTATGGGATTCTACTATTTTGACTTGTATGATCTGGAGTAGCAGACAATGGGCTTCCCTGGTGGCTCAGTGGTAGAGTATGCCTGCCAACCAGGAGATGCAGGCTTGATCCCTGGTCAGGAAGATCCCCTGGAGAAGGAGATGGCAATCCATGCCAGTATTCTTGCTTGGGAAATCCCATGGACAGAGAAGCCTGGCAGGCTATAGTCATGGGGTCACAAAAAAGTCAGACATGACTTAGTGACTAAACAGCAATGGCAGACACACAGTTTAACACATAGTAAGATCAATAGTGGAAGAGGGGCTGGACGTGTGATGAGAGCGAACACATGCACCAAAGCACGTGTGTGTCAACCGGACAGTAGGCACTCTGTGCTTCCCCATACCTGGGAATGCTTTCTTGAACTTATTCACTAACACTGGGAACTTGGTGTCAATAGCCCACTGTAGAGATGAGAAACTAAGGCCAGAGATGTTAATGACTCATCTAAAGTCACTGCTGCTGCTAAGTCGCTTCAGTCGTGTCCGACTCTGTGCGACCCCATAGACGGCAGCCCACCAGGCTCCCCCGTCTCTGGGATTCTCCAGGCAAGAACACTGGAGTGCGTTGCCATTTCCTTCTCCAATGCAGGAAAGTGAAAAGTGAAAGTGAAGTCGCTCAGTCATGTCCGACTCTTCGCGACCCCATGGACTGCAGCCCACCAGGCTCCTCTGTCCATGGGATTTTCCAGGCAAGAGTACTGGAGTGGGGTGCCATTGCCTTCTCCATCTAAAGTCACAAGGGTGACCAAGAATCAGCTTCTAGTCTTTTGACAAAGAGGTCAATTCTGTTTCTATTATACCCTACTTCTGCCCCAAAGGCTCAGAGATGGCAGTTAGGTAAGAGACAAGTACAAGTTATGGTGATTAAATCACTACCCTATTGGTCATTATTTCATTAACTTAACAGGCACACTTGATGAGCTTTGGAGTTACAGTTCATGGCTTGCAGACTAGAGCCTCGACGTGGCTGAGGTGCCCCTCCCATTGTGAAAGTTGATTCTTCCCATCCTGCTCCTATTGGCTAGAGGGCTCCCAAGGTGGACTGGGTTGAAGTATGTCTTAGTGGATGACCACATCACTTCATAGTTCTTTCTCTTCCTCTAAACATGCTTGTATAACTGAACATCCACATGCAAAAAAAGAGAGAGTTGGGTCCTTATCTCACACCATATATAAGGATTAACTTGAAGTGCATCAGAAACCTAAATGCCAGAGCCCAAACTATAAAATTCTTAGAAGAAAACACAGGAGTTAATCTTTGTGACCTTGGATTTAGAATACGACACTAAAAGCACAAGTAACAAAAGAAAATAGGTAAATTGTATATTATCAAAATTAAAAACCTTTGTGCTTCAAAGGACACGATTCAGAAAGTGAAAAGACAATCCACTGAGTGGAAAAAGATGCAAATTATATAGTTGATAGGAAACTTGTATCTAGACCTTATAAAGAATGCTTACAACTCTATAAGAAAAAGACAACACAGCTGAAAAATGGGCAAAGAATCTGAGTAGACATTTCTCCTAAGAAGATATAAACTAATGAGTACAGAATAAGATGCTCAACATCATTAGTCATCAGGGAAATGCAAATCAAAACCATAGTGAGATACCACTTCACACTCATGAGTATGGCTAGAAGCTAAAAGGCAGATAAAAACAAGTGTTGATGAGAATGTGGCAAAATCAAAACCCTTCTACACTGCTGGTGGGAACATAACATGGTACAGCTGCTTTGGAAAACAATTTGACAGTTAAGTTAAACACGGAGTTACCACTTGACTCAATAATTCTGCTCCTAGGTTTATACCCAAGAGAAATGAAAACATATGTCCACACAGAAACTTGAACATGAATGTTCATGGCAGCATGATTCGCTGTAGCTAAAATGTGGAAACAACCCAAATGCCCATCAACTGATGCATGGCTAAATAAAATGTGGTATGCTATTTGTCCATAAAAAGGAATGGAGCTCTGATACGTACTACAAGCTGGATAAACCTTGAGAACATTATGCTAAGTGAAAGAAGCCAGCCACAAAGACTCACATATTATATGATTCCATTTATATGAAATGTCCAGAATAGGTAAACCTATAGAGAAAGTGGATTAGTGGTGGCCTGGGGCTGGGAGGATTGGCTACACATTCTGGGGTTTCTTTTTGAGTTGATGATGATGGTCTGAAATCTACTGTGACGATGTTTGCACAAATCTGTGAAGAGTCTAAAAACCATTAAATTACGTACTTTAAATGGGTGAACTGAAGGGCACGTGAATTATATCTATATAAAACTCTACCCAACCCCCCTGAAGCAACCCAAACCACAACTGTTTTAGGAGCTGCTCCTGTGCCGCGGCCGCTTTGCTGTGTGGTGGGGAAACTCTCCCCCACACTCCCATCTCAGATGCCCGCTTCACAGTCGGCCTCCTCCATCCATCACAGGAGGAGCACCAGTGATGAGAACTGCGCATGCGCAGCCCCATTGTTACGTGCTGGGCAGAATCTCCCCCGTTCAGTTCTTTAATCGCTCTCCAAGATACGGCCCATTCTATATGTTGTCTATATTTAGCCACTAAGTCGTGTCCGACAATTTTGCGACCCCCTCCATGAACTGTAGCCCACCAGGCTCCTCTGTCCCTAGGGATTCTCCAAGCAAGACCCAGGGATTGAACCTGTGTCTCCTGCATCAGCAGGCAGATTCTTTATCACTGAGCCAGCAGGGAAGCCCAGGCACCATTCTTATCTCCATTGAAACATAAAGAGGGACTTCCCTGGTGGTCCACACTACCACTGCAGGGGGCGAAGGGTCCATCCTTGGTGGAAGAACTAAGATACCACATGCTGCATAGCACGACCAAAAACAAAGAAACATGAAGAAACAGAAGGAGATTAGGTAAGTCATCCAAGGTCACACAGCTAATAAGTGGCAGGTTGTGAATTTTTGAAGTCAGGGTTCTCTGATTCCAGAATCCAGGCACATGTGAGCCTGAGTTACATCAGTGTGTGGGACACGGCACTGGAAAAGGGGGCCAGTGTGTTCATGGAGGCTCTACCCCACACCCCACCCCACCCCACCCCCTGGGGCCTGGGGAATCTGGGAGGCTTCTCCATTCTCCATTCCAAAGTGTTCCCCGGGCGAGTCAGCAACTATCCTATCCAACCTATTTCTAAAACAAATAATTTTAAATGGGGTGCGTATGTGTGCAGGGGGTGGGGGGTGGGTAGAGGTTACTTTTTTCCCCCACAGCTGACACTTTGTACCCCATCTTTCCACCTATTTGTTTCTGAAAACCAATTTATTTGTGGTTAGGAAGAAACACTGTATTTTAAGGAGGTATTTCTATAAACTTGCGACAGAAGTAGAATGTTACGACATTTAATGATGGAATTAATTTTATAAAAAAAAGTTTGGAATTAATTACTCTTGTTCATGACGCTGCATCTTTTAGCCAAATTTTTGTTTTTACGTCAAACTGGAGCACTTGCTAAACAACTTGAACGCCCTGAGGCAGCGCTTACCTCTGTCATGAACTGGCGGCGTGACTGCAGGCCCGTCACTGGCCCTCTCTGGGCCCAGCACCCTGTCGGCTTCCAATAACTGTTTGTGGAATATAATTATTCAACACGTAATAGAGGTGGGCTGGACCAGATCAGAGTTGCCAACTGGCAGTCTATGGCCAGATACCACCTGCCAGATGTGTTGGTTTTTTATTTTTCAAAACAATTTCTTGCCAATATTAATGAACACGGAGATGTTTAATCCAGAAATCAGGCACTCTGGAAAAGCTGGAAGGGCTGATGTCAGCAGGCCCACGCATGCTAAGTTGCTTCAGTCATGTCTGACTCTTTTCGAACCCATGGACCGTAGCCCATCAGGCTCCTCTATCCATGGGATTCTCTAGGCAAGAATACTGGAGTGGGCTGTGTGCCCTCCTCCAAGGGATCTTCCAGACCCAGAGATCAAACCCACGTCTCTTATTTCTCCTGCACTGGCAGGCAGGTTCTTAACCACTTGCACCACCTGAGAAGTGCCAGCAGGCCCACAATCCCCCACAGAAGCCATGCAGTGGGTTCTGAGGAGCTCCTGCAGTAGGGCGCTCATGCTCCAGTTTTTATCACCACCTGGCTTGTTTTGGGCTTCCCAGGTGTCGCTAGTGGTAAAGAACCCACCTGCCAATGCAGAAGCCATACGGGATATGGGTTCGATCCTGGGGTAAGGAAGTTCCCCTAGAGGAGGGCATGGCAACCTACTCTACTATTTTTGCCTGGAGAATCCCATGGACAGAGGAGCCTGGAGGACTATAGTCCACGGGTTTGCAAAGAGTCAGACACGACTGAAGTGACTTAGCACGCATACATCTGGCTTATTTCACTCAGCTGTGGTATCTATCTGGTCCCATGGGCATCTGAATCTGACACCTTTGAAATGGATGGTTTCCCAGGTTTTCCTACTTGCTCTCACAGGTATGCCCTAAGCTTTGTCATGTTCCAATGGGAAAGTAAAAGAGGGGTGAGCCACCTGGACCTGCCTGGATACCTTTCCAAATGCCATGCAGAGCTACAGGATGGGGAGATGGGTGCCAATGTCACTAGGCAAGAAAACCCCCCGTGAATACCACTTGGGTTCTCCTACTTGACACCATACCTACACCGAATCTACATGAGATACCTGGAGGGCATTTAACCTTTACCACTGCTCTAGCTTGCCCAAGATCAACAACTCATGGATGGGGTACTTCTGGATATAAACTAGGAGCCTATTGTTGGCAAGTCTAGCTTGCTAAAGACTTAAGATGGAGAAATTCCATGATTTCACCTAACATCCCCAATGAACCTGGACTCCAAGTCAACTGGTTTTCTTCCTTATGAGAATGGGAAACAAACAGACTTTGCAAATTAAATGACAAAGCCTCCCTGACACCATCAGAGGAAGTACAAGTCCTCCCATGCACATGATGGGTTCACTTCCTGGTTAGTGTTCACCTTATAACGAGTGCCATCCACCCCCACCAGATGGCAGCACTTTGTATGGGGCGCAGGTAAGGCTTGGGTTCTGGGTTCTAAAGTCTGCAGAGCTGTGGTGGTGAGCTGGATTTCCATCTAACTTGTGGATATAATTAATTGCAAATTTTAGCTCTCCCTAATTCACACAGAAATTTGGACCATGCATTTTTTCTTTTCTTTTCTACTCCTCCCAGTTTTTCTTTTAAGAAATGAGTAATTGTCAGCCCTGACAATTCTGTCAGGCCAGAATTACTTCTTAACATGACTGGCTTTTTTGTTCATAACTTTTTATTGGAAATACTTCCAAACTTAACAGAAAAGTTGCAAGAATAATACATCCTTTACCTAGATTTACTGGTTGTTATTATTTTGCTCCATATGTTTTACCATTCTCTTTCTCTCTGCATAAATGCCTATTTCACTGGAAACCATCTGAGAATCAGGTGCAAACATGATGCCACTTTATTACCATAAGACACTGACCAAAATCAGAAGTTTAGCAATGATATAATACTAACGTCAAATTCACAGTCTGCACGTCAATTCTGCCATTTGTCTTAATAATGTTCTTTACAGATTCCCCCCCACTCCACCCCCACCCCTGTTCCCAAATTCAGTCAGGGATCACACATGGCATTGTCATCTAGTTTTCTAGTCGTCTTTGGTCTCCTTTAATCTGAAATCCTAAAGGGGCTTCCCTGATGGCCCAGTAGGTAAAGAATCTGCCTTCAGTGCAAGAGACACAGGAGACATGGGTTCCATCCCTGGGTGAGAAATATCCCTCGTAGGAGGAAATGGAAACCCACCCCAGTATTTTTGCCTTGGAAATCCCATGGACGGAGGAGCCTGGTGAGCTATAGTCCAAAGGTTCACAAACAGTCAGACACGACTGAGCACAAAAGAAATCTGAAATCCTAATGTGGTTTTAAAGAGGCTTGCTCGGTGGCACCAGAGAACCTGAAGAGACAGAGGTAGAGGGTGAAAACATGCAAAAAAAAAAAAAGCAAAAAATCCCCCACTGAGGGGGTAGGCTGGGAGCTGGTCAGTGTGTGAATACCAAATGCCCCCTCCAGCTTCAGTAGTGGCTCCGCGAATTACATCATATGCTTAAAGTTGAGTAGGCAAGACTTGCAAAGTTAAGGGTCTTCTGTTTTGGTCTTTTCTCCCAGAGACAACGACCGCGTCCTGTTCTAACCACCCTAAGTCTCTCCAGAAAGATCTTTGTGGAGCTGTAATTACATTTCCAGGGTGGGAGAACAGCTTCCCCCCCTGCCCCGTGTCTCACAAAGCATCTAAATCATTCCATTATAGCACAACAATGGAGTCTCACACTCGTCAAGCAATTTGTTTTATTTATGGAAATCACTTCATTCTCTTTTCAAATATCTGCAGGGAGCTGCGAGCCACTGCAGGTCAAAATAGGATGCGGAAGCCCTTGGGTAGGGACAGAGAGATGCTGAGGGAGGCCTGGCTTGTCTTGGAGGTCACCTGTCACAGGAGTGTGGGGTGGAGGAAGAGGCTGGGGCACAGAAGTCCCAGGAAAGGGACCAGGATGCAAGGGGGGAAGTGACAGGTGTCATGCTCTTGAGACACAGGGCCTCATGGCTCATGGCACAAAGCACGGGCCACTGGGGGCGAGCAGCACACCAAAGGAAACCACACCCTCACCCTACCAGACATCTACAGCTGCCCTGTGCGCCACTGCTCTGCTGGATTCAGCCCAAAAGAGAAACAGTCACCAGACACCTCGAGTCTCCCTGCCCCCCAGGTGCCTGATGACAAGATGGGTCCTGGGTGCCTAGAATGTTCTGGGCTTTACACTATCTCAACGTGTCTTGTATGGAGTTAGGGTTTAAAACAAGCTGGTTTTTCCCATTCATCTTCAGATTTTTTTTAATTATAATTTTTTCATAATGGGAGGGTACAGAGAAACAGGAAAGAAGGCAGGAAGAAAGGCAGGGAGGCAGGCAGGCCTCTGAGTTGAATACCCTTGAACAAACTGGGGATTTGAATCCAGATGGTCTGGGCACAGAGTTCCTACTCTTGACCATTGGGCTATCCTGCCTCCCCAAGTCCTAACTTTGACAAACTTTAATTTGAGGGTGGCAAACCCTAACTGCACACTCGATTCCTAAAAGAAAATAAATGCCTCTTCAGTGCTGAGTACAAAGTAGAAGCTCTCAGATTAAAAGCACAATAGAGAAATTATTCTAACGTGTTGTCCTAGCCCTGAAGACAGGGAGGCATAAATCATAACACTGTGGATTATGCTGGAACAACCGGAGTGAACACCCTCAAATATTCAATTCATTAATATAATATATATTGGCTTCCCTAGTGCCTCAGTGGCAAAGCATCTGCCTTCAATGCAGGAGATGTAGGTTCAGTCCCTAGGTCAGGAAAATCCCCTCGAGAAGGAGATGGCAACCCACTCTAGTATTCTTGCCTGGGAATTCCCATGGATGGAAGAGCCACAGTCCATGTGTCCGTAGAGAGTCAAATACGACTTAGCAACTAAACAACAATAACAATACATATGAACGCTGTTAGTAACTGTAATTTCAAAATAATGCAAAAATTCATCAATTGGCATGTGTATAAACAAACTGTGGTACATTCATAACACCAAGTACCATACAACCCATAAAAATGGTGATGCGGATGAATTAACTGGTATGGAACAATGATCACCATCTGCAGTAAAGTAAAAAAAGTTCAACTTAATTAAAAATTATATGTGTTTGTAGCAGGAGAAAATCGTCAAGGCATATATTTGGCAAAAGGTTACTCATGGTGTGATTTTTAAGCCTCCTATAATTTTCTAACCTTTTCTACTACATTAATCCATATAATATAAAAACTTAGAATATAACATTTTAAATACCAAGTTTAGCTTAAGGAAAGTATAACTGGGAAGGTAAAGCAGTACTATAAAAACAAAACCAACAAAAGATAATTCTCGAAATAGGTTTCTTTTGCATTATTCACCACTTTGGATCAACCATGCCTCAAGTCTTCTCCATTCCCACAGACAATCAAGAATTGCCTGCAGCTGGCTACGATGACCGACACGTCAAGTTCTACAGGAACTGATTGGGATTAAGTAGCTGGTGACTGATAGCATGCATGCAAACTGCATCCAAGAATTTCTGGCACAGAAGAGAAAAATCTCTAACCTTAACTAAGAATTCGTGAGGGTGCCGTGTGTATCCCCAGTGCTGCAGGTTGGGCACTGGTCTACTGGGAATGATTCAATAACTCCCAGGGATGCTGCAGACATGGTTACTGGCAGGTATAACTGCAGCTTTAAAAAAAAAAAACAACAAAAAACCTTTCCTTCCATCTTTCCCTTCATCTCTTCCTGGAACCATACACATTCTTAGCATGTTGCTTCCCAAAAAGGGTGCTACGGTATGTCAGAAGAATAAACCATTGAGGGGAGCGTCAAGACCACTGCACAGGCGTCTGATTGGCATCCAGTTCATTACATGTTCTTGGTGTAATATGGCAGGAGGTATTGAGAGTAAAGGGCTTACCAGGTGGCAACAGTGGTAAAGAACCCATCTGCCACTGCAGGGGATGTAGGAGATGCAGGTTTGATTCCTGGGCGGGGAACATCCCCTGGTGGAAGGCATGGCAACCCACTCCAGTATTCTTGCCTAGAGAATCTCATGGACAGAAGAGCTTGGAGGACTACAGTCCACAGGGTCGCAAAGAGTCTGACACGACTGAAGCGATTTAGGATGCACACACGCATGGAGAGTAGAAACATCAGGCTAGAGGTTAAAAGCAGAAACGTAATGACCTTGTGGCATATTTTCATGAAACAACGCCTGAGAGCTGAAATTGAGATGAGCTTTAAGCATAAGATAGTTTCTAAACAAAGACAACTTATATCAACATAAGGCACAAAATTCCCAGTCACAGGGCTCTGAAGTTCCGTAACTCAGTGAAGCAGTATCCTACCTGCCAGCAGGCCATTCAGTTCACTTCTTAGATACAAATCGGGGCAACCTGCTCTTAGTATCAATACAAACAGGTGGGAAAGAAGCAAGAACTCAACTCGACCTCATCACTTGAGCACAGGTGGGATGCATAAAATCATGCTCTGACTTGAGGCTTGGAGCAAAGGCCAGTGGGACGTTTAAAGTCCACCAGAGGCCAGAAGCTTAGTCATTCACCCTCCAGTAACCAAAGTGGCACCGCTAATGGGTTTTTGAGTCTGGTGCCAAGTGGCAGGGGCTTCTGGGTCTGAGTTTGAGGTGCCCAAGGGTGGGAGGTTATGCAAAATGCCCTCCAGCTGTGACTGTTTTAAAAAAATTTTTTAAACTAGCCTTCCCCTAGATTGTTTGGCTGTGATAAGCTGGATCAGTAACATTTAAATATCTCGATCCACTTCATGTGTGTGAGACCTGATTCTGAACTCTAAACGGCCCTGCTCTCCAGGCCCAGCACTCCCATCAATTCTGGGTAGCAGCCGGGAGAGAAAAGCAGCCACGCTGTCAAGTGAAAATGTTCATTTTCAGGCAATGATAGCCTTGTATTCATCAGCTTGATTCCAGGTAGATATTAATGAGAAATTGGTATATTGAGCGCTAATGACTGCATATCCTTTGCATAATTGCAATGACCTGAAGTGCTTTCAAAATGCCAAATTAGCTGATTAAAATTAGTCTGTGGAAGTTATAATATCCCAGTTCACATCTCCTACCCAAATACAGTTGCAGAACTATGTTTAAAGATGGATTTAGAGAAGACAAACAGTGCTCGGTGCCTGATCCAGAGCCAAAGTCATTGCAAACTCACTTTTAAAAGCTTTCACTATGGCTCCTATCCCAATTCGTAGGAATCTTTCTGCTTCCTGTTTCTGGATCGCTATCTGCTTTCTGTTTCCAAGTGGTGGGGCGGGAGGGGAGGGAAAGTTCTCAGCCTAGCTTTGTCTAACTTCATGTCTGATTTCACTTTTTGGGTCTTTTTTGGCCACTGCCATTACACCTTGCTGCTGGATTGCACCCGGATCACTGACTGAGGCACGCTAGGCTCTACCGCCCTTGAGAGCGTAACTACGGAGCACGTGCCTGCAGCCCTTAAAGCCACGTGAAACGAGCCCCGCCGCATCCACATTAGCAGTGGTGGGCTACCCTCAGCTGAAATCACATAACCTACCCAGCACCCAAAGTTTTCAATCCTTTTTCTGTATGAGAGACTTTGAAGAAAATCTGGTCAGTAAAACTGTGACGCACCTAAAGTAACAACTGTCAAAGACAAGCCATTTAACTTCTTTGGGGAGGAAGGCAGGAAAAAGTGTAAATACTGTCCAGGCCTGCAGTAAATCAGTTCATTGTAAAAGGGTTTATTGAGATCACAGAGTAGATTCCCAGAGAAAGAAGTAAGATAGTTCCTTGTAGCATGGATGAAATTGTTACACGTGCAGATACACACTTGTAGAGAACTATATACATGTATATACGTAATCAATTTAATTCATATATACCTATGGAGAGAAAGAGAGAGAGCAAAGATGAAGGATGAAGAGGAAGGAAGGAGAAGGGACGAGGCGAGGGGAGGAGGAGAGAAAAAGGGAGAAGGAGAAGGGAGACAGCAACCAACCATCAATGGTAATAAATACAGCAACAGAATCAACAGTTTCAAAACTCAATTGTGCAGAATCTAACTTATTTTTCTAGCTTATAGGATTAAAACTGGATTTCAACCTAGAGGTTAACACGTTGCACTGACATTAAGAATAATGTCAGGCTGTGTAAATATTTTTCCAAAGAATATGTGGCATTATTAGGGAGAGTAAGACATGACCGTTATGTTTAAGGAAAGAAAGCCTTTATTTGTTCCCTACACAATCATAACTCAATCAACCAAACAAGGCTGCCCCCCTTCACCCTCGAGCCACCACTAAAATGGAAGTTTTGTGTAAGCTCCTTGTTTGTACAAAAGCCTGACAATATAGTCTTGAGGAGTAATCTGAAAGCTGTTAGACCAAAATTAAAACAGATCTTACTGGTAGATCTGGGTTTTTAAGACAGCTCTGTTTAAGAGGGCCATGCTGATTATCCCAGGAGAGAAGCCCCACACAATAAAGGGTGATCACTTCAGCAAACATGGGCATGGCATTATAATTTTCTAGTTCTCACCTTATAGCAGAGCAAAGATCTCACAATCACTTAGTGAAAAAAGCAGCAGACTCCTCAAGACTTACAGTCCTGGTATACATAAACCTGGGTATGATGCTGGCTTTATATTTTTTTAAACTTAAAAGTAAGAAAGAAAATTTGATGCTCACAAGTGAAATGGGTTTTTGTTGTTGCTTAGTCACTAAGTCATGTCCAACTCTTTGTGACCCTGTTAACTGTAGCCCACCTGGCTCCTCTGCTCATGTTACTCTCCAGGCAAGAACACTGGAGTGGGTTGCTCTTTCCTTCTCCAGTGGATTTTCCTAACCCAGGGATCGAACCTGGGTCTCCTTCATTGCAGGTGGACTCTTTACTGCCTGAGCCACCAGGGAAGCCCAATTCAGGATGTGGGTTTACCAGTTACCAAAATAGAGCAGGACTGACAAGGGAGGGTGTGGTGTCCTACTTTTGCATTCTTAAATCAAATGGGAACTTAATCAATATCATGGATTGACAAACATCTGGATTGTTCCCAACTTTATGCATTTTCTTAAAATCTCATCTCGATCTGTGTCCCAGCACACACTTACTGATAACCAACACACCACAAACAATGTATCCTGGTGGTCTTGATATCACGTTTTGAAATTTTAGGATGGAATGATTGAAACTGTCAAATGTCTATGCCTACCTCCTTGAATTCCATGTCTCCCTGAGAAATTCTGCGTATTTTCATTGTCTATATCTATAGCTTCATGATTCCCCATTTTTATTTGTTTCTTTTCAATTCAGGCTTAGAAGACGCCAGTATTCCCTACACTGCTCTCCACGTCCATTTCTCTGTTTTGTTAGGTTACAGCACTCACCTTCAATCACCAAGCACTCTGAGAAGAGAGTGCTTCCCTCATAGCTCAGTTGGCAAAGAATACGCCTGCAATGCAGGAGACCCTGGTTCGATTCTTGGGTTGGGAAGATCCTCTGGAGGAGGGATAGGCTACCCACTCCAGTATTCTTGGGCTTCCCTTGTGGCTCAGTTGGTAAAGAATCTGCCTGCAATGCTGGAGACCCGGGTTCGATCCCTGGGTTGGGAAGATCCCCTAGAGAAGGGAAAGGCTACCCACTCCGGTATTCTGGCCTTGAGAATTTCATGGACTGTATAGTCCATGGGGTTGCAAAGGGTCAGACACGACTGAGCGACTTTCACTGAGAAGAGACAGGGTTGCCTGGACCCTGGAAATGCACCCTGACTCTTCCGATCTGGGTGGCCTTGGAGTGTTGGGACAGTGAGGAAACTGGGCGCCATTCGTGGCAATGAGAATTTGGGGGTAGGGGTGGGAGATGGACAGGTGGGAGCTTCTGTGGGTGTAGAGAAGCATGCAGTTTCTTTGAATCTGCTTCTTGAATCAATAAAACAAAATTCTTTCCTACTTTGTGTAGGTGTTCTGGTTGACTGGGAGGATTCCCTGAATTCAAATGACTCTTTGCAAGCTTGAGACTGGAGAAAAGAAGCCTTTTTGAGACGTGTTTTGCAGCTGAACTGTGTCCGTTGTCTGTTTCCAACAAAAATACTTTCTAACACAGTGTCACTAAGCGTTGGTTCAGCAGTGCATGTGAATGGACTTAATACGCTAGGGGAAATAAGAAATGGATTCTATTAAGTTTATTAGCAGCTAAAAACACGATACTTCAACAGTGGGAGGAAAGTGATCCACCCACACAATTTGAGTGGAATGAACATTTGGCTTTAACTACAGCTAATATGTGAAACCTAAAACCTAGTTTTCCATCTAAAGACCTTTGGGGTCCATTTTTACACTACCTTGATCAAACCAGGAATTAAAGTTCAAGCTGGCTCTCCAGTCCTGAAGGGGGCTGGTGTTTCTCCAGTCACACCTCTCTGCATCAGCATTTCCTTAGGCTTATCTTTCCCTCCCACCTTAGCTTAACTTGGCTTCCAACCAAGGATGCATTTCTACCAATCAGATGCCCCAGCTCCCCTGCCATAGCCAGGAGGCCCAGGGAAGTGGAGTGGGCAACAGCGCTTCCGTGGGAGCCTCTCGCGGGAGGGTCACTGATCTCTAAGGCCACTCTTACAAACAAGGTCTCATTGGTGAGCTCAGCACCAGCCAAGAAAGACTAAAGGCTAAGCCAGGAGGCCTATGGACTGCTCAGGTTTTAAAAAGAAAGGATATATATGAAAAAATGTGCATGTGTGTGTGCTAAGTCGCTTTAGTTGTGTCCGATTCTTTGTGACCCCATGGACCCCAGAGGCTGCCAGAATCCTCTGTCCATGGGATTCTCCAGGCAAGAATACTGGAGTGGGTTGCCAGGCCCTCCTCCAGGGGATCTTCCTGACCCAGGGATTGAACCCATGACTCTATGTTTCCTGCATTGGCAGGCGGGCTCTACACCCCTAGTGCCACCTGGGAAGCCCGCGTATGAAAAATAACAGCTACCAAAAATGTTCATGGGATGTTGGCTCTGAGTTGGGGTCTTAAGCACTTCATTTCACCCCCACAACTACTCTTGGAGGGATCTCCTATCATTATCTTCCTTTTACAGAAGAGGGGGAGACTGGCATAGGACACAAAAGTGGTGAAGGCAAGCCCAGGGGCCGAGCCCATACATTTCTGACAGGAGCCCTCCCTCTTGGCCACTGTGTGTCCAGCATCACGGATGCAGCCAGCGTCCTCCTGCCTCGTTGAGTCACTGAGCCCCTTGCACTGGAATTACCTTGATGTGCATTTAAAAACTGCAGATTCCCAGACCCACCCCCCCCCCTACAGGTTTTGATTTGGCAGGTGTGGGATGGGGCTCAGGAATCGGGCTTTCCAACCCACACCCTGGGGTGATTCTGAAGCAGAGAAATGTTTGTCGACTCTGGAACTAGGGATGTAGTGGAGATATGGGTGACCAGTCTGCTGGGACTGAGCTGGAGAAAAAAAAGGGGTGTTCCTTCCAGATGCTCAGAAGAAAGTACAATGAGGGGTTTTGAGACAATCCACAGTATTATAAGACTTTAAAAATGAGACCATCTGGGCTTCAGTGGCTCAGTGGTAAAGAATCCGCCTGCCAATGCAAGGGACACAGTCTCAATTCCTGGTCTGGGAGGATACCACATGCTGCAGGGCAACTAAACCCCACGTGCCACAACTATACAGCTAGTGCTCTCGAGTCCTGGAGCCACAACTACTGAAGCCCACGTGACCTGGAGCCTGTGCTCCATAACAAGAGAAGCCACTGGAACGAGAAGCCCATGTACAGTAACTGGAGTGTAATTCCCACTCACCACAACTAGAAAAACCCCGTGCAGCAACAGAGACTCACACAGCCAAAATAAACAAATTAATAAAATTGTTAAAAAAAAAAGAGAGAGACCATCCTAGTTCAAGTCACACCTTCTCTATGAGCCTTCCTGCTTGTGCTAATCCCCAGCGAATAACCTGTTTTCCAGATTTACTCAGCTCCAGTGTGAGGCCCACACTTTCTGTTTTGTTTTATACAACTTTCCTTGATTTTACAGGTGGTTACTGTATAAACACTATTTGAAAATAACTGTTTGGATATGAAATAAATGACAATTGTTATATACAAAGATGCTCAGGGCAGTATTATGTATAACGGTGAAGAACCATAGACAAATAAAACATCCAGTAGTATAATCAGTTAAACTGTGCAGATATTCTAAAACAGTGATTTGAAGCATGGTCAGTGATATGGAAAATGCTCACATTATGTCAAGTGGAAAAATAATTCTATTTCTTTGATTTTGTATAAAAGCAAAAATGGAAACAAAAGATTGGAAGAGGATATATCTAAAGGTCAGAAGGGTCTCTTTGGGTGTTCAGATTATGGATAATTTAAAATTTTCTTTATATACTTCACTGTATGTGATCCTCACTATAAACCATTTTCATATTAAAAATGTCATGACAAAATGATAGCAGCAAAGAAAGAGAAAAAGTGACCATAAAAGAGAGACAAAAGAGCTCCTCAAGGAGCTTAACACTGAACGTGGAAAATGAGCAAGCTGTGCTCCTCTCTGTCCTCCCACTGAACCCTGACCTTCCCCTCCCAGCACTGGTTGTGTAGCAATTGTATGTCACTGAACTTGGGCCTGACGGACTGACTGTCTGCTGAATGGTGCGGGTGGGGGCTGTGTCCACCTTGGGTCATCCTGGCACCCACAGCACCCAGAGGAGTGCCCACCCAGGGCTGCCTCTCAATATATCTTCTCTTAATGAATGAATGGCTTAATGAATGAATGACTTCGGTCTCACCTCCCCAGCTACACTAGTCGTGCCTGGAGGGCCGGGCTCACATCCTGTATAACATTTCTGAATTTCCCTGACCACCAGTGTTGGGCATACAGCAGGTGCTTATCAAGACTTGCCTGTCTGATGGGGATCCTATCACGAGGAAGCCTGCTGGCCGAGAGGAGCCAGTCTCCGGGATACCTGTCCCGGAAGGCACCTACCACTGCCACGTGCCTGCGCCTGGAGGTGCCTCGGGGAACAGAAGAGCTGATGCTGTTTGCTGAGAGAAGCAGCTAGGTAGTCTTGGATCTTTATCTGCAAAAGCAGTCATGCCTTAACACATGGCTCCACCCCACCCCTTTTGGAAAAAGATTGATAAGCATGATGATGATGTTTTAATGAGTTTAATTGCACATTCCTTATGTTTTTGCAGAGTTGCCAACCAGCTACTTCAACATCCAGCAGTTCACTTGTAATAACTTTTCCCCCTTTCTCTATGCCAGGGAGCATAATTATTCTTGCGGTAACTCCTCTCTCTCTCCCCCCCTTCCCTCTTTCTCACTGTTTTTTTTTCCCCTTTCTTGGAATTACTTTAAATAGATATCTTTGAAAGGAGGGTGGCAGGCTGCTTTTGGTACAGGACTTACCAAGGACCCTTTCATCAAAGAAGCCCTTGTGACCATGCTCTGGACCAGAGCCAATCAGATCATCTCGCTGTCTGTTTCTGAAAAAACTCTGACCCTGGTATGCAAGTCGAGCTGGAGTCTGCAGACAGGCTGACTGCACTCTTAGGCCAACCTGTCTTAGCTGACTGAAAAAAAATGCTGAAGGGAAAATTACCTGTTTGGCTCCAGACGGAATTAACAATTTATATATACACACACACACACACACACACACACACACACACACACACAAACATGTTTATTACTTTTTTGCTTAAAAGCGTTTGCCTATCTAATATATTCATTAATGTTATCTGGTCAGTACTTGAAACATTTTGAAATATGTGCAAATGCAATAAGGCTACAAGGCCTGGAGGCAAAATAAGATGAATTTTCTAATTAAATGACAGAAAACTGTTTTGGGATTAACAAATGGCAGTTCTGTAATCTGTTTACGGGCGCTGCTCCGTGCAGGGATACATGGTCCATGTACAGGCCCTGATGGGTTATGAGACCTGGATACCAACCAGTCTGGCCCCTCTCCTACCCCCTTCAAACTGCACCTCTTTCGAATCAGATACTGCAGGTAGGTGGGGGAGGCCCCAGCCTGGGGAGACCCCCGCCCATCCCTTCTCAAGCAGCCCTGGGCTCAGCTCACCCATTGAGAGTCCACTGCCCCAAGTAGGTATCTTCCTGCCCTGCGTGCCAAAGAAATGTTACAAAAATTTAAGTAAACTTATCTTCCGAGCGGAGCCCTAGAAAAGTCCTACATTCTCATCGACCCTTACACCCCAAATCACTTATGAACATGTGTTTGGCATTTCTAAACAATTCCAGAAAAAGGTCATAATTGAGAAATATATTTTATAGTTGCTACTTAAGAAAAAGCACCAACACATTTTTTTTCCTGGACTCAATTCTAGAATCTTCTTACGCAAAAACAGTGTGTCTCCTGCGTGCTGGGTGCTGGGCCAGCTAGCAGGGCCCTGAGACAGAGGAGATGTGACCTTTGCCCTCAAGGGAAGGTTCTGGACACCTCCACACCTACCATCTTCAGGATCACTTTGAATGCTTAAAAAAACTTTTTTTTTTTTTTTTTTTTAGTGCTAATGTGTTAACAATGGCACAGTGTACAGATAATAGAATTACTGTGCCTTGTATTTTTATTTTGTACTTCTCAGAATTTCCCAAAATTTCTGTAGTGAATTTTTACTTTTGTAGGTATAAAATAAGCCATTTAAAAAGAAACTTCTTGGGAGCACTGCCCAGGCACATCCCTGAATCACATGGAGTTAACTCAGGGACAACAGGTCAGGGGACATCCAGTAATGGTGAAAGGGGGTCTGAATTCAAGGGGGTGGAGGGTGATTTTAATGAGCAGGGCAGCCTGAGAGTCACAGCTGGCTTGGGCTAACTTCCTCAAGTGTTAAATCAAGTAATAACAAAAATATGACTGTGTTTTACAGATGAGATTTCACAACTTCCTGAGAAGTAAATAGTCCCTCCCCCATTGGTTGCCTCCTCCTAAGGAATGTCTACCTTCTTGCTTTTGGTTCAGCTTTCCCCCTAAGTTTTCTTTATCTACACAGAAGCACAGTGGCCCAAACAGAATGCCAACCGTATTTGGTCTGGTGGTCCAGCTTGTACATTTATACAGCAATAGGTGGTGGTAACGGTTTAGTCGTTAAGTGGGGTCCCACTCTTTGTGAACCCATAGACTCTAGCCCACCAGGCTCCTCTGTCCATGAGATTTCCCAGGGAAGAATACTGGAGTGGGTTGCCATTTCCTTCTCCAGGGGATCTTCCTGACCCAGGGATAGAACCCAAATCTGCTGCTTGGCAGGTGGATTCTTTACCGTAACAACAGAGGCTCCATCAAGTCCCAGAAAGATATGCCCCCCTCTCCCTGGCTCCTAGATTCCTACCTTGCTGTGTGCAGACTTCTTGTTACAGATTTAGACTTGACCCTGGAAAGGATGGATGAAAATTCTCTGATGATTTAATTCACTCTGACCTACAGGGCTTTTCCCTGGGAGGGTTTTCTCCCACTTTTACAATTCCCATGAGGTCATGGACATAAGCTGAAAATAAGGCGTTCCCACCCATTAAAAAAAAAAATCATATTCTTTTCATGTAATAAATTCACAGAGAACGATCATACTCTGTTCCTGGGTAGGAACATACTTCAACTCTGGGTAGACAGAACACAAATCTGGAGGAAAAAGACTGTTTTTGCCCTTGCATAGCCTCTTTTCCCATATCAAGGGAAAAGAGCTCCTTTTCAACATTGAATTGTATTTCTGAATGAGCAGTGAAAAAAAGTCCTTGTAAATAGTGCATGGCATGCTATAAAACTATTAGATAACAGTAATTACAGGTTTGGCTTCAACAGCACAGTTAATCTGGAGGGAAAATGCTCACATTTTAAGCAAAATAAACTCTTTCTAGGATTTGCACACTGTCTACCATTCTGGGAATAGTTAACTCTGAAAAAAAAAAAAAATCTAACCCATTCTCCTTCCACAGTGGAAAAAAGTGGCTTGAAGATGCTAATTCTTTCTGGTTATAGGACTGAGGGTTGTACCATCAGTATATTTTATATATAATGCTGCCCGGGTCTTCCCTGCAGTGCGTGGGCTTTTCTAATTTGTGGTACATAGGTTTAGTTGTCCCATGGCATGTGAGGTCTTAGTTCGCTAAGAATCAAATCCTTCGCCAAGGATCAAACCTGTGTCCCCTGCACTGGAAGGAAGATTCTTAACCACTGGGCCACCAGGGAAGCCCTATCAATATATTTTGAAAAGTGAAGCTTCTTGGTTATTTTTCTCATGTATATAAGCTTATGGAAGGAATTATTATTATTATTTTTGCAAAAATAAGTTGTAAGTCTAACAGCTGAAAATACATTTCACTCTGGGTATGTGAGAGGGAGACTCTTCATATCTGCATCTTCTTAGGGCAGTGTCTATATTATATAATCTTATATTTTTAAAAGGTGATTTTCCCCCAATGTATAGCTAATCTGATTTCATTTTAAGAAACTTTCTGTAAAGTACATGTACAAATCAGAAAAAAAAAATCTTTTTTTCACATCACATGTCTTACTGATTTGTAAAATATGGTTTCAGAGTTCACAAACCAGAAATCTGTATCATACTAAAAAAACAAAACAAAACAGTGGGGATGGGGGGAGAGAGAGTTCACATAAGTGACATGAAGGACAATCTAAGACTGTCCTGGACCTGAAGGAGAGACTGCCAAACCACCAGACCCCCATGACATGAAATTTAAGGAGGTAAATAGCAGACATCAACCAGGCACCACAGTTCTTTCTCTCCAATAGACTGATACTGGAGTTGGATAGTTTGATGCAGAAAACCATCCATGATTTACTATGTGAAGGAGACATTTAGTCTGAAAGCTGTTCTTCACCTAAAGCAAACAGGCCTTATAAACCCTGGTTGCCATAGCAGGGAAGGAAATACAGTGTTACTGGGAATTTTCCCAAAGAATATTTCCACTGAGGGAGAGTGATACCTTCAGCATTTTCAGAGATTTCTCAAATGAGCACAAAGGTCAGAAAGTGCTGGAGCAACAGAAATATAGTGGGTGACATCTGGGCGTGATTCTTTCGGGAACTGAGGCTGGTGAAATGGAGACTCCTTTGTAATTAGGATATTAACTCTGTCTTAGAGTAATTGACAGTGCAATGCAAAGAGCACAAACCAGGAAGGGATGCAGGAATCAGAGGACAAAAGGGAATCAGTGTGACAATGAAAGAGGAGGCTCTGGTTGGAGCCAGAATGGGCTCAGCCCTGGGAGCTTCTGACCATGGGTTTCACCACAGTTCAGGGAGGGGAGGAATGGGTAATTAACACCTGCAAGCGCCTCGTCACTGCATATTATGGTTTCTCTATACCTGTTTCCAGTTCTTCATGTGACCTATGCATAGTCATGCCCACACTATAACTTTGGTTCTTTGCTACCGAAGAGAGACTTGCTTTTGCTCTGAATTCTGAGTTAAAGGAATTCTTTAGTTGTAGTTAAGGAGAGTACCTGGCACCTGATTGGATAAGACCAGGTCTACATTGTAGCCATTAAAGAGTGCTGTCTGACCTCTGCCTACTCTACTGTTATGAAAAGTCAGTGAGCAAAGGAAGCACGAGCTGCCACCTGCAAATACTGAAATACCTCAAAGTGACTCTCTAACCAATGAGGGTAGAGATCAACTCCCTACCTTTGCAGGTACATGGTATTAAATTCGTCTTTTCCATGGCTTTGCTTTTTGCACCATTCTAAAATACACAGTCTCAGGATTTCCCTGGTGGTTCAGTGGCCAAGACTCTGCACTCCCAAAGCAGGGGCCAGGCTTCAATCACTGGTCAGGGAACTAGATCCCAAACGCTGCAACCAAGAGTTTGCATATTGCAGCAAAAAAGCGAAGATTCCACGTGCCGCAACAAAGACCCAACACAGCCAAATAAATAAATAAAAATAAAATGAAATGCATAGTCTCTAGGAAGCCACTTTGGGGTGTGGGTCTCAGATTCCAGTTCTTTGTTTAATGGACAGATGGACAATTTTAGTTCTTTCACTGATCCTATTTACAAAAGAGACTACAACCGCCTTTAATGAGCCCATACATTTTAGAAGAAATGAACAACTTGAAATGATGCTTCAAATGCTACACCATGATGCCTAATGGGTCTGAATCGTTTGTTGTACATCTGTTCCTAGCTACCTCTCAGGATCATGTGAAGACAAGAAAACACCTCCAACTGCCCCTTCAGTCATTGGGAAGAGACTGCTCTCTACATCCAAAGAATGGTTTGATTTCTGATTTTCCAAAACACTTATAAGATTCACAGGGATAATTAACATGTGTTTCTCTGCCCCCTCACTATACAGCAATAGCTCTCTTAAGATGTGCTCAGTATACTCTCAAGGTGCTCACGACACGGCCATGTATAAAACTGCTTAATGCCATTACAATTGAAAGGAGCTTTACCGTAATAATGCTGGGAGGGACTGGGGGCAGGAGGAGAAGGGGACGACAGAGGATGAGATGGCTGGATGGCATCACTGACTCGATGGACGTGAGTCTGAGTGAACTCCGGGAGTTGGTGATGGACAGGGAGGCCTGGTGTGCTGCGATTCATGGGGTCGCCAAGAGTCGGACACGACTGAGCGAAAGAACCGAACTGAACTGAATGAAATGAATTTAGCCTAGGTGTATCTTGGGCAGAACATCTACAGATATTAAAAGTCATGTGTTCCAACACGAGGGACTTGGGCTAGTATTTCCTAAAGGAAAAACCTTGTGGCCAAGAGGCTCTGTACTGGAAATGTTTATGTACAACCTACCAGCCTTTATTGGGAGGTACGATTAATCAGACTCGAGGAGATCACCCCAGGGAGGCAGCAGGCTGGGCAGAAGGCAGTTGTTGACCAGCTGGTGTTTAAAATGATGATTTGAAGGTCACCAGTGTGCTAGTTTCACTGGTCACTCAGATGGTAAAGAATCAGCCTGCAAAGAGGGAGACCTGGGTTTGATCCCTGGGTTGGGACGATCCCCTAGAGAAGGGAATAAAGATCCACTCCAGTATTCTTGCCTGGAGAATTCCATGGACAGAGGAGGCTGGCAAGCTACGGTCCATGGGGTCACAGAGAGTCGGACACAACTGAATGACTAACACACACCTGTGTGCTAGCAGACATGCATGCACGGGCTGCTTCTCTTGCCTTCCATGGACCCTTCCTCTTAAAGTATAGGATATGTTGCTGGGTATTCTCTTTTTCTAAGTTGACCTTGGTGAACATTACAAGTGGATTTCAACCAAATTCCAAAGCAAGAAAGGGAGCCTGGTGGTTTCAGAACTGGCCCTGCACAGAGCAGATCTTACACAGAGTGTTATTACTGAGGAAAGAGCAATACCCTTGCATAGTTACCTGCTTAATCCTGGCACTTGGTGGAAACTGTTCTTAACCTGTTTGGGACTTGGCTATCTCTCAGTGGAAACATCCCTATGCTATTAATAGAATTAGCTTTCCTCAAAGCCTAGGCATAAATGCAGATTAGACTGTTTTGTTTGGCTTAGTTGATGTTTGAAAAAACCTGAATGCTTTAGGATCAGCCGTGCACACGTTGGTTCACCCCAGGCCTTCACTTCCCACTGTGTGATGTTCAGCCAGGCCCGCCTGACATATCTGTACGACCACCTGCTCGCTCAGGTATCTGACCTCCAGTTTACAAGCAAAAGTGCGCCTTGTGGGGGCTTTCCTTAGCAATTACTCAACACTGCTGTCTTCCCTCTGAATGATTATTAACCAGGAGGGAGTTAATTATTGAGTACCTACTGTGTGCCTGCAAGGCTAGATGCTCGAGTCACAGAAGTTACTCCCTGCCTTCTAGAAGTTCGCTCTGTAGTCCAAGCCCTGGCCTGTCAGCACTCTTTCTGCTAAAACACAGACCACCGTCCCATGAAACCCCTCCTCAGTCCACAAAGAAAGTGACCACAATCTTAATTCTTTTCTCTCTCTTCCAAAGACAAGCACTTTACCCCAAACACTAGTTGAAGTAATGACATTATGGTACAGGCTACAAAAGCTGCAGCATCCATGTTTACAGTTCAGATGGATCGAGGAGTGGGGGAGAGCGACTCGCATCTAGGAGACAATAGAGAAAGAAGAGAACAGAACACACGTTCATATACTCGCCCTTAAAATCAGGGGAAAACCAATTGGGAAACTTTCATTTTCTTCTTGGATGTCTATTTAAAAAATCCCATGTGATGCGTGTGTATGGAAACCTTCGTTATCTCAAAGATAGTGAGGTACTAAAGGCCGTTGTTGCCATGGAACGAGCAATATTTGCTTTATATTCTATTGCACAATATCTAATTACAGAGATCTTGATAAAATTATGCATTCCTAAACTCAAATTAAGGCCATTCTACAGGAGCCTTCTTGCACATACATTATTTGTCAAATTTCATTAAAAACAAAAATTAGGAATGACTTTGGGATAAGCAGTCCAACCAGACTCAGCTCCTTCCAAGATGGAAATTCTCTTAAACCTGTATTTGGGGCTGCTGGAGTGGCTGAGGTGAAAGGTCACCTCACTTCCTTTGTTCTCCCACAAAAGCCTAAACTGAAACTCTCAAGCCCCTTTTCCAACTGGACTGATGCACAGGATACATATTTAAAAATCAGTCTCTTTGTTTCCTCTAGAAATACAGTAATCAATTTAAACAGCATGGGAGGCTGAGCTGCTCTTTTGAAAAGATAACACATTACAAAGTTGATGTACCTTCCCCCGGTAGCTCATACTTCTGTCCATGTTTTCATTCTTTTACTACATATTTATGTATCTATAAACCAGTGTGCTATTTTCTTAACATAATACTCTCTAAGCAGCACTTTGAAAATCATCTTTTGACTCAACATAATAGTTCATGGATGCATATGTGAGCACGTGTGTGTATGATTCATTTATGCAATTTAATTACTGTATTCTGTTGTATTGACCACCCCCCTCCCACTGATGAATCTAAATTTATGCTGCTTCTAAATTTCTGCTATTTCAACGTTGCAATGAACATCCTGATACAAGGCGCTTTGTTGGTATCTTTAAAATCTTTAAATTGCAGTATAGGTAAATTTGTGCTTTCCAGCTGGTGCTAGTGGTAAAGAAACAGACTGCCAATGCAGGAGACATAAGTGATGTGGGTTCCGTCCCTGGGTTGGGAGGATCCCCTGGAGTAGGAAAGGGCAACCATTCCAGTACTCTTGCCTGGAGAATCCCATGGACAGAGGACCTTAGCGGGCTACAGTCCATGGGGTTGCAAAGAATCATACACGACCGAAGTGACTGAGCATGGATGCACGCAAATTTGAAAGCAGCAAATTCCAGGTCCCCAACTTCCATGTCTTATTTGTTGAGGCCAATCTTCTAAGACTACGTCTGTGACCCAACCACCATTCTAGCATTCTTTCACCACTGTGTTCCCTCAGTTCCTTCTTTCCCTATCTCACCAAGTTGCTTTATCTAGGGTGCAGAAACCTCTACAGTGCCAAGTAGAGAGACAAGAGACAGTATGAGTGACTGCTGTGAGTAGCTGCTCCTTTAATCAAGGACCATAGGTCCAAGCTGGAGCTTTGAGTCTCTCCCTGCTTTACATACATATATTCCTGTTAAGGGTGAGGACCAGTGCTCAGCGGGTGTTAGGATGGTCTGAATTCAGACATATCGTACAGTGGGGTGGCGCGACTTTTGACAGTTTTTGTTCACTGAAAGTGTGGTGACTTCACCTCTTCCATCTCCTAAGTTATTTTTCAAGGATCCAGCTTCCCTGAGAGTCCTGTGCGGACAGAGCGTCAGCAGAACGTGCTGGCGGTGGCAGTGCCTCATGGCCCCCGTGACGAATTCATGGAGAGGCTTGAAGCTCTCCGCTCTGCACATCCACTTCCCTCCTAAACTTCCCACCTACTTTAGAAGTAAGAGTTCAGAGTGACAAGCTTGTCCCAGGGACGTGTACTAACACATCCGTTTAAATGGAAACAATGAAGTCAGACTTGTTCTATCAGAAAACCAGTCCACTTGGGTTGTTTTGTTGGACAGTGAAGACGGGCTTTGCTAACTGGGCTATGCAGGGGACGCTTCCATAATTTGAAGGAACTCAGGGTTTGCAGAAGAATGAACTCAAGGTTTGGAGAAGAATAAAGTATACAAGGTAGAATTGTTTCCTTCCAAAATAGTCTACTGGCAAAGCTAGATCAATGTGAACAACAGCTTGACTTTCCCCAACTCTTCAAGTGTATTTGGTTAAATAAGCCTCCTCAAAGAGAAAAGGAAGTGTCATCTGTGTGAAATACTTGTATATGTGTATGGTCAGGGCACTTCCTGCTTTTGGAACAAGCAATAATGAACTTGTCGGGCAATCTCCCTGCATCTCTGCTGAGGAATATGAGTCTGGAGAAAACGTGACTGGCTCAGGTAATATGATAACACATATTACTGTAGATGAGTCACCAACTGTAGGAATAAAAGAGTTTATTTAAATAGCTCTTTTATTGCTATAGATGGAGAATCTAACCATCTGAGAAAAAAGGGCATACCCTCTCTTAGAAGTCAGTCTCCTCAGCATAATAATTCTGAAATGGAACCTCAAAAGGCATCGCTGGATAGCAAAACTGCCACAAAGTATTCAGGGCGTCCCTGTGTACTTGGGAGGTGCTGCCCAGGGGCAAGCCCGTCAGCAGCCTATGGTGGAAGGAGTGTCTGAAACAGGAAGCCTGGTGCTGGTTCCACCGTGACCAGCAGGGGTCACTTCCTTTCCCTGGGCCTTGGTTTCTCCTGTGAGATGAGTGGCTGGGAGCACACATTCTCCTGAGGGCCCCTCTCATCTCTTGGCCTTGACTCATCCCTTCCTCTCCAATGTGACCACAAGGCCTGGGCTGGTGCTTCCCCAGGGACCCTCGGTCTGGCACTGAATCGACATTGTACTCTACGCTGGACCAGGTGAACATGACTGCCCCTCCGGAGAACTTTTCAAAAACTTCCTGGTGGAGTTTCTAGGTACAAATGGGTAAGACACAGGGAACCCAGTTCAGCCCCCAAGGAGCAACACTGTGACCTTAGACGCTTCACAGGAACCTGAATTTGCCAGAAGGAGGCAGCCACACTCTCCTTAAGCCTTGCTGGGGGCTTCCTTTTACACAGGCTGGGCCTCCAAGCAAGGGTGGAGAAAAACTAAGCATAGTATCAACCCTTTCACATGTGCACGCTAAGTCTTTTCAGTCTGTGTCTGACTCTGTGTGACCCTATGGACTGTGGCCCACCAGACTCCTCTGTCCATGGAGATTCTCCAGGCAAGGATAGTGGAGTGGGTTGCCATGCCCTCCTCCAGGGTATCTTCCCCACTCAGGGATCGAACCTGCATCTCCTATGTCTCCTGGATTGACAAGGGGGTTCTTTACCACTAGCGCCACCTGGGAAGCACCATCAGGCCTTTCAGAGCTCAGTAAATATTTATTTTGCCCTCTTACTAATCTTACATTTTCTTCTAGTCACCGTAAGAGGAAAAAAAAAAAAAAAGCTAATAGGGGTACTTGTGGGAGATAATAAAAATAATCCTTGTTTGCTTTATACATGTTTCGAGTAACATTCAGACGGTTCCTCACACTATGGGGACTGTTCAGAGAGGGAGTGTGATCCCGGAGCAGGGGGACAGGAACAGGATATAAACGGACCCTCCGTGTATGAGAGTGGATTAAGTGTGCAGCGTCCCAAGGCTGGCTGCTTTGGTTCAGATCTGGCCTCCACTGCCTGCTGGCTGTGTGGCTGACTTGGGTAAATTATTAAATCTCTCTAAGCCTCATTTTCTTCATCTGTAATTTGAAACAGCCTCAGAGGGTTCTTGTGAGGATCAAATGAAATAAGCAATGTAAACACACTCAGTCCAGGGACTGGGAACGTAATAAGGACTCACATATTATTATTAGTGTATTTTTTGGTCATGTCACCCTACAATTCAGACATATTAGAAAGTGACTTCATTGACTTCTTTAGTAGGAAAAAATCTAACAGATAAGCAGTCAAATCTGTCATTTGTGACAGCAATACACTCTGAGTTTTCTTTCTTATTCAGAACTTTTTTCCCACTATAAAGTGAAAAAGCCAAATCAAATTTGCTCAGCTAATTTTGGCCTGAGAAGTGTACTCAGGACCCCTCAACATTTGCCTTACAGGTCAGGCTTATCAGCTCACACTTGTTAGTGCGAAAAACTCCTTTCCTATCACTGCTTCTGCCACTTCCCTTATCCTGTCTTTCTTCTGAAACAAGTGGACTTGCAAGATACTTCAGTCCCTGATTTGGCAAACACACTTGTTCTGTGAGAGAGAGTTCCGCCCATGTGCACAAACCGTGGGTCCAGACACTGGAAGGTTTATCAGGAAAACCCTTTCTTCTGCAGGTGCCAGGCCATTGAGAGCAGGGCCCCTGCTGGCTGTCCCCCTTCTAATGAAGACTGTCCCACCACTTCCGAAACATGGCTCTTAGGGACACCAGAATAAATGTCAGAGGATTGGACTATCTTTATCAACCCTTGGGGCAGCCTGAGAAATCTCCCTAAGCTGGATGAGCAGCAACATGAATTTTAGAACGTGGGTGGAGGAAGGCAGTGAATTTTAATACGGAGCTATTGGAAATCCTATGTTGTGATAAAATTTGTTTCAAAAAGCGGTTGAATTCCAGAGTCTTAAAGGAAGTTGGCCCAGGGGTGCGCAGGAATATAGCATACCTGTTTCGAGATTCGAACGTCCATGTTTTGGTGTAGCAGATGTTGGCCAATGGTGAAATGCTGGGTGCTAAGATAGGGTATGAAAGGAAGGGAAAGATTATGTGCAAAAAATGTGAGTTAACATAATTTAGTAGATAAGAGCTTGGACTCCACAGACTGGGTTCAAATCCTAGCTCTGTCACTTGCTACCCCAGTGACCTCAAGCAACTTTCCAGAAGTGAATGCAACTTCTCAGCTCCCCTCCAGCCTTCAGGGTCAGTCCCTCACTTGTTTGGCCTCCTTCCAAGGCCCTGGGAGAGGCCCTAGAAACATGTCCACTTGGTCAAGTATCTTATACAACTCGTAAACATAAGACATATTAACTGCAATCCATTAGGACTACCGTCTCTTTCTTCTCTGACTTTCCCTTGTATTGGGTAACATTTCGTTACTGTTCAGTCGCTCAGTCATGTCCAACTCTTTGTGATCCCATAGACCGCAGGCAGCACGCCAGACTTCCTGGTCCTTCACGATCTCCTGGAGTTTGCTCAAATTCATGTCCATTGAGTCACTGATACTATCACACCATCTCATCCTCTGCCGCCACCTTCTCCTTTTGCCTTCAATCTTTCCCAGCATCAGAGTCTTTTACAATGATTTGGTTCTTCGCATCAGGTGGCCAAAGTATCAAAGCTTCAGCTTCAGCATCACTCCTTCCCATGCATATTCAGGGTTGATTTCCTTTAGGATTGACTGGTTTGATCTACCATTGGCCATGGGGAAAAGTTGAGTTAGGGGTAATTTATTTTGGATGTAGTGGGATATGCTTACATGTTAAACAGTCATTGCCATATTTGGGTAAGTTATTGCTAGCACTTTGGGGCTGGAAATAGCCGGCTCATCTGGTGTTGGGACATAAAGGGGCAGGGCCAGAGGTCATCCTGTGAAATGAACATGCCTTAGAGCACCCAGCACTGGAGGTCTATGGGAGGTTGAGAAAGAATTGTGTGGAGCCAGGAGCAAAGTCTGTTGGAAATATTCCAGATCTCACTGCTTCATATCTGGGGGAAAAATGACATTTGATGATGATCTTGGGGCTTCCCTGGTAGGTCAGCTGGTAAAGAAGCTGCCTGCAATGCAGGAGACCTGGGTTCGATCCCTGGGTCGTGAAGATCTCCTGGGAATGGAACCCAATTCGATATTCTTGCCGGGAGAATTCCATGGACAGAGGAGCCTGGTAAGCTACAGTCCATGGGATTGCAAAGAGTTGGACATGACTGAGCAACTAATGTTTTCATTTTCCCTTTCTTTAAAAACTTAACATATTACTAATATTGAACTATGAAGTAAAAATAAATTATAAAAGTACTCTCCATGAGTTTTTAAAAAAGCTTGCTCAACCATTTTAGAGGAAAGACTGAGCATTTTCTCCATAGAAAATGATATTATGAAAGACTTGTTAGATGAAAGAATATGCAGTCAAAAATGTAGGGGAATAAAGTATTATAAATGGATGTCAAATGGTTAATTAATGAAACCATGTGATTCTTCTGGACTTTGTGGTATCTGAAGTATTTACTTGCCTCTCAAATTTTGTTGCACTTTTTCTTAACCTAAACAGATATTAACTTTCATAACTCATTTTGAATTTAATTTCCTCTCATCAGGGTATCCCAAAACTTGGATCCCACAAAACTTGGGTTGGCCTCTGGAGGTCTCAAAGTTTCCTGTGAGGATAAAATGAGATGAGTAATGTAAAGTACAGCCTCTGCAAGGTAGTTGGCTTGTAGTAAGAATTCCACTATCTATATAATCAAGACAGTTTTCCTGTCTTGATTCTTAATGTGATATACATATGCTTGTGGCAAGAGCATGGAAGTTGAATTGGAAGGGGTGGGCTTCCCCAGTGGCTCAGCGGTAAAGAATCCACCTGTAATGCAGGACACACAGGAGATGTGGGTTCTATCGCTGGGTTGGGAAGATTCCCTGGAGGAGGGCATGGCAACCCACTCCACTATTCTTGCCTGGAGAATCCCATGGACAGAGGAGCCTGGTGGGCTATAGTCCATGGGTCACAAAGAATCAGACACGGCTGAAGTGACTGAGCATGTACATATGAGAATAAAAGCAAGGAAGCCATTTCTGGGTCCAAGCTAATGATCTAGGCAAGAGAAGATGTGACCTGGATTTTGGTTTCTTCTTGTAATGTGCAATGGATATCTGTCTCTCTGCTCTAAGGCTAACCATATAAAACTGTCACTTTTGAGGTTTGAAAATAATGGAATATTGGCAATTTTTTACGGTTTAAGTATCTGGAATTTAAAAAAATTCAAACCAACAAGAGAAAAGTGCATTTTTTTTTTTCCTCCAGAAGCATGTTCTCTCTCTTGCTATCACAGGACAGCTCCCAGTATTTCAACTGGGCTTCTTCAAGGCACTGCATACTTGGTCTTATAAACTTCTGAGGTGGAACAGGGGCTTCATCTGTATTTGTTAAATATTAATTCTTAAGCTTGTGCTGGGAACAAGGATGCTCATTTATTATGAAGGGTAAGCATTTTTTATGTCTTATTTTTTATGAAATATTTGAAATAAAATTTGAAATATTTTAAAATGTATTTAACAGAAGTATTTATCCTTTATTTTTAAAGGATACTCTCTCTTTCTAAGATTTTTTTTTTTGATGTGGACTATTTTTAAAATCATTATTGAATTTGTTATAATATTGTTTCTGCTTTTTTCCCTTAAGTTTTGGCTTTTTGATCAAACTTAAGAAAAGGTTTGTGGGATCGTAGCTCCCTGACCAGGGATCAAACCCATACCTCCTGCATTGGGAGTCAAAGTTCCAACCACTGGATCGCCAGGGAAGTCCCTAAAGGATACTCTCTTGAGAGATAAAACTGAGACGCAGCAGAAACTTCGTTGACTCGTCCACTGTGGTGGGAAATTCATGACTCTTGTGTTTGCCATGCAGAGTTGAAAGCCAAACCTCAGGAGATCCTAACTTTCCACAAGCAGAGAGGGTTGAGTGTGGAAAGCCTTGTCTTGCCTCATGGGTACATCAACAGGGCACTGGCCAGCTTGGGCGGAAGTGACACAGCTTAGAAACATGCACTGAGGATGCTGTTATTAATAGCTCATGGTTACTGAGTATTGACAGCTTTCAAGGAGGAGCCACGTGGCAGGTCAGATTGGCCTGCACAAGCACACAACCAGCCGGAAGGTGGATGGCAATCCTTTTTACAAATACTTATGGATGACTGGGTGAAATAATGGAATAAAAAGATTTCTAAGTTAGTCATCTGTGGCAAGTAGTAAACATTTCAGGCTGGCGAGTTTCATTGTACGTAAGAGTTAATGTGAGGGAAGATGATTTGTAACGGGTCTGCACATTGTTTTAGAGGAACATTCATGGATTTAATGGTGGGATGGTAAATTTAACCTCTGAGTCCTAATAACGTTCTGTTTTCCAGATGAGCTCAAGGCTTGTCATATTCTAGACCTGGAAAGCTTAAATGGTATTATCTTTGTATATTCAAATAAAAATCAATTCATTTTCCAAATGTTTAACTCATTCAGGAAGACACACACACACACACACATGCACACAAATAGATTCCAGCTAAATCAACAATGTTAGCAAAGCTCTTTTTGCTTATCAAATCAGGATACATTAAGTTCAATAAAGGTGCTTGACTTATAAATCTACAAATCACCATTTTCCTAAGCAGCATTTTGATTTCTCATCTGAAGCAACATTTCCTGTTCTCTTATAGTAGCTTTTTGTAACTTTCCCTTTAAGTAGAAAGAAGTAGTATATCTGTAAATAAAAATATCTCAATAAATTATATCCTCTTGACTGTACAAAGACCACATTTTCTTCCTGTGAAAATGACCATAGAGCAGAAATGCTGACCAGAAACCTTTTCTCCATGACATTTTTTGACAAAACACCAGAGGCTGTATTTTCCTACAGACTTGAGATCCTGAAAGGAGACCTGTACAAAACACTAGGGATAATCCCACTGTCATTTACTGCAAACCGTTTAGCAGCCTCTACTCCTGGAACATTTCAAGCCATATGTGGAATCTTATCAAATCCACCAGTCTACTTCAGCATATTAGAAGGAGGAAACTAGTTCTGGGTTTCTCATGCCCTGTGAATACATCCATATCTCAAAGCCAAGTTTCAGGCTGCCCCAACTCATGTCCCCTAGCAACTCTGCTAATCTGACCTGGCTATAAAGGCTAGGAAGCTGGGGTTCCCTATCATGGTGTTTACTTAACACATGTCACATCTAAAATAAGGATTGCTTTAGCTGAAAAAGCAAGTCATTTATAAGTGTGCATTTATAAGGGCAAAAGTCAAGGCAACTGCAAACCACTTGTCAACTTATTTAGAGGAAATTGTGTAATCAACTTAACATACCAGTTAGCCTTTACCTGCAAGGTCAAGCTCAGAGTTCCTGTATGTCACCACACTGGCCTATTAATCACTCTGCAGGAAATTCCACATTTTTCTTTAAACTATAGAAAGTGGAGTGCGAACAGAATCTAGAGAGGACTTTCTATTTGTTTCTTTGTCTTCTGACTTGGATGATGTTTCATGATTTTTAAAAAATTTTTGACTTGCTTGCTATAGAATTTAAAATAGGTTCAGAATGATATATTTCAATATGCATTGCTAAAGGGAGTTTTATCGCACAAAGCTAGATCTAGGTATTTGATGGCTGGGAGCCAGCTTACTGCTGTAGATTCCAAGTGGAGATAGAAAGCATTGACACTGAACAAGTAACAGATCTTTCATTCCGGGGGGAAAAAAGGACATAAGCTACTAAATTTAAAACCATTTCCTCTTCTTTTCATACTGCCAAAAAAGTCCAGATATGTGGTTTTTGAAGACATCCTAATTTGAGGCATGATTCACTAAAAAAAAAAAAAAAAAAAAATCCCCTTGAAATACCTTTAAAATTTTTTACTTGAAACTATCTTTACTTTGCCTTCATTTCTAAACAGCATAATTGAGGTATAATTCATATACTGTGCAATTTAGCCATTTAAAGCATAAAATTCAATGGTGTTTTAGTATATTTATCACATTGTATAATCATCATCACAATCAATTTTAGAAAATTTTCATCACTCCAAAAAGGAACCCCATACCCATTAGCAGTCACCCTCCATTTCTCTTCAACCTCTCCAGCTCTAGGAAGCCACTAATCTACTTTCTGTCTCTATAGATCTGCCTGTTTTGGACATTTCATACAAATGGATTCATATAATACAGTCTTTTATGTCTGGCTTCTTTCACTGAGCATGTTTTCAAGGTTCATCCGAGTTGTATTAGGATTTCATTCCTTTTTATGGCCAAAGACTTGAGAGTCCCTTGGACTGCAAGGAGATACAACCAGTCCATACTAAAGGAGATCAGTCCTGAGTGTTCACTGGAAGGACTGATGTTGAAGCTGAAACTCCAATATTTTGGCCACCTGGTGCAAAGAGCTGACTCATTGGAAAAGACCCTGATGCTGAGAAAGATTGAGGGCAGGAGGAGAAGGGGACGATAGTCGGCTGGATGGCATCACCGACTCAATGGACATGGGTTTGGGTGGACTCTGGGAGTTGGTGATGGACAGGGAGGTCTGGCATGCTGAGGTTCATGGGGTCGCAAAGAGTCGGACACGACTGAACAACCGAACTGAACTGAATATACTGCATTTTATTTATCCATTCATCAGTTGATGGACATTGGGTTGTTTCTGCTGTTTGGCTATTCTGAACAATGCTGCTCTGAACACGCACGTACAAGTTTTTATGTGAACACGCATTGTCATTCCTCTTGGATACATATATCTAGGAGTTGAAACATTGGGTGGTATGGCAGCTCCATGTTGAACATTTTAAGGAACTATACAACTGTTTGACAAAGTGGCTATGCCGTTTTACTTTCTCATAAGCAGTGGGTAAGAGTTTTGATGTCTCCACATCTTCATCGACACTTGTTACTGTCTTTCCTATTTTAGCCATCCTATGTGTGTGAAGTGGTATCTCACTGTGGTTCAGATATTTTAAAGGGAATGTTCCCATGGGATTTCTGTCTTGTTTTCCCCTGGCCAGTACCACGAATGCCAGCCACTGTACGATGTGGTGTCCTCTGCAGCAGACGAGATGGAAGGAAGTGCAGAAACACAGACAAAGCAGACGAGACGTCAGCTCAGAGACTTGGGACAGTCATGGTTTATTTTGAGACTATGACGATCTGAATTTTGTAGATATGGAGAAACAGAAAATGACTAAACCACTCACAAAGGCCGCTCTAAGCCACAACTTCTTTTGTTGTTGTTTGGCACTTTCTTTGCCTGATTTACTTTCGGAGAACAAATTCGGTCTTAACTGCAATGTGTAATTGTTAAAAAATGATTAATTTTGCCTCTGAAGAGCCATTTGTAGCTAATGTTCTATATGAGTAGCTTCCATGCTTATATTTCCACTTTCTAGGGGGCTTGGACCCAGCAACCAGAAAGATAATCCTCCTTTGTGGACATTCCCACAGTTAACTCCACACACATCTGGATGGCAGTTCAATAGTCCACTGTTACTCAAACAATTTGTAATCACACATACTGTGTGTCAGCTAACAAGCCAGGGTGTATGGTTTCTCAGTATTCCGTAGCACGCAGCACGCACAATTTACAAATAAAATAAAAATCTACAGCAAAGACAACGACACATTCTTCATTGAATAACTGAGTAAAAAGAGCGTCTCTGTTGAAAGACAAGACATCACTTGTTATTTTGACGGTCAATGAAAAGAGGTACAGAAAACCATATTTCATCTTTAGCTCTCTTAACATGGGAAAGTTCCATATCTGTAGCGTGGAAGAATCTGGGGCCATATGTTTCTTTAAGCTACGCTCGAAGCAGAGATGGCCAGATGACCACTAAGCAGTATGAAATGCAGCTGACAAAATTTCCCGGGCTTATCCCTGTAAGGCATGGTAGATGGCAGAGAATGGAAAAGATGGACACCTCACTGTGATCAACTGCTTTTCTTATTACTCTCAGCTGGGAGGATGTCAGGAGGGAGAAATTGAGTTCAACTTCCCAAGTAGCTGAGTAACAATTTTGGAAACAAGGAGTCTGATAAGGCCAGAGGAAGCGAAGTCGAACTTGTCCTGAGAGAAAAGGGCTGGGGACAGGCTCTCCACACTCAGCCACCGAGACCCCAGACAAGCCATTGAGATGACAAGGTGGTGGAAATAGCATGCCAACGACCGATCGTTGTGGGATAGGGAGGTGTTGGAAATGCAACCAGAGGAGCAGCCGTACAACATTCCACCTGTCCTGCTGGCCTGGCAGCACGGTGACCCCTGACCCTGAAGGGCTGTGTGCATCACTGGGAGTCCAGAGCCTGTTCAGAGCATGTCCAGGTCTTGGCGAATGTTGAGGCCCCACTGGGGGATCACTTAGCTAGGTCACTAGCTCAAGTCCACCAGGTCAAGTCCATAAGACTCAGCGACCAGATGACAAAGCATTTCTTATCCAGGAGGCTTCCCCACCCCCACACCCAGGGTTGCCCCGCTGGCTTTGTGCTGTGACACCATAACTCGATTCCCAGGCTCTGCTGAAAGCTTCTTAATAGAGGACAGCCCCAAGTCCAAGGTAAACTCAACAACCTTGTAAGAAAATAGTCAGTAAGGTTCAGGTGACTCAAAAGAGGAAGAAACTGTTGCTGTTTAATCAGGTTGCACTGGGGAGGCAAGATGAGTTTCACATTGAACTTCACATGTCTTTATTACTCTCCACTCACAATATATGAATACCTTTAATATTTCAGGTAGATAGTCATTTTTCCCCCCAGTATATCAGGTATTCATTGAGGATCTATTATGTGCCAGGAAGGGCACTGCACTCTGGAGATATAGAGAGAAAGGAAACACAATGCCTGCCCTCAAAGATCTCATGACCTTAGCGGAGAGCCAAGCTGGCACAGAATAATTTATATCACGAACTGATGAAGGGGAGATGGAGGACAGTGAGGAGGCTCAGAGGGAAGAAGGACTATTCTGCCTGAGGGCTTGGAAGAGCTCCCCAGAGAAGGTGAGTGAACCCCACCTTGAGAACATCCCAGATGCTCTGCCAGTGACCACTGTTTTACACGTGGCCTGACTGAGCCTCCAGTGTGGGACAGTGAATCAGCCTGGCTAGCAACCAAGTGAGAAATCTAAGCTCGTCTCCCGTACTCCATTCTCAGTATCCCATGCACCCCAGGAATTGGCAAGGCAAGCAACTGGATGGTGGTGATGAACCCAAACTTCATTAACCCGACAGAACATTCCTCTTGATCTCTGGACATCTGTGGATTTGCAGGAGGGGGCCTCGTGGCCATGCCTAGATCTGCCCACCATGGCACAGACCTGCATCTTCGGCTCTCTCCCTTATACCCCCTAGAAGGCAACAATGCTACAGCTTAGGTATCGAACCAACAGTAAATAGGAAAAGCAAAAGGAACTGCAAGAAGAATGACTCAGCAACAGAAAATCATCAATTTATGAAAAAAAAAAAAAAAAAAAAAGGTTTCTTTTGGATCTCCGGAAGTATGTCCTGAAAGGTAAGACAGCCACAGACAGCTTTAATTGTCAGATCACGGTAGGTCCCAGTGACCTTGACAGTCATCTTCACATGGATGGAGTGCTCTTGTTCTATTTTGGAGGCACCCCTGCGCTTCACACATGGAGGCCTTGCCTCAAGATTACAGACCTGGATTAAGACCTTACAGGCCGCCCCTGCCGCCCCCTGAGAATGCATGCTCCTCGCTCTCAATGTACTGAAAATACTGCATGCCCTGGCCCGGGCATCCCAGGGAACGGAAGATGCTGAATAGACTTTCAGAATTCAGCCTTATGATTTTGCTAGGAACATTTTCTTTTGGTTCATTTTAAAATCATTTCTAAAGTTATCTCCTTATGGGACAAAATGAAAAATCCAAATCTCACTGGAATTTCTCCTTTTAAAAATTAATTGTCAACTATTGACCAGCCTTCTCCTTTGATCATTATAGAACCATAGAGCTTCAGAGTAATAAGAGCCCAGACGAGCTGTCCAGAACCAAAGCACATCCGATGCCTCTGTGATAAGCATCCCTACTAAGCAGTCAGGCACTATATGCTATCAATCCTTTCACCAACATCATCTTACTACTCGTTTGCCATTCAGGGCAGCTCTCTCAGTGAGAAAGCTCTCTCATTTTAATCCACAATATACTCCTGGTAGTCTCCACCTACACATCCTGGATCAAGCTTTTGGGGCCACAGAGACAGGTCTAATGATTTTTCTATAGAACAGCCCCTGTGAAAATTGAAGAGAATCTGTTATGCAGTATTCCTTACCATCTCTGACCTCTGAATGCACCCCAGTTTGGAAAGAAATTTCTAAGCTTGGAATTTAGAAAAGGTTTTGATGAAGCTTTTAGAGTCATGACCTTCCTAGCATTCAACTTCTGTCGTAACTCTGCTGCTTCTTCCAACCAACATAACTGTTCTTTCATTCTCCCTCTAATCTAGCAATCCATCCATCTACCCACCCACCCACGTATCCATTCACCTACACTCTCCACCCACCCACCCATTCATCCAGTACTTACAGAGAACTTATCACGTGCGAGGCACTATTCCAGGGACCAAGGTTAGGGGAGTGGACTAGATACACGAGGCGTCTGTTTTTGCATAGCTTACAATCTAATAGAGACAACTCACAATCATCAAGTAAATACATGAAGAAAGAGAATAAAGTACAAGATACTAGGTATGGAGGACAGGGAAAGCCTTTTTGAGGACTGACATTAACCTGAAAAAAAAAAAAAAAAAAAAAAAGAAGGGGCCATCCAAGTGACTGTTTAGAGGAAAAACATTCCAGAACCGAACAGCAAGGGCAGAGATTGCACAAGAGTGAATGTAGGTCAGGTGAGAGAGAAAGAACAGTAGGAGATGGAGTCTGAGGTATGGAAGCATCAGAATGTGTGTGTGTGTGTGTGTGTGTGTGTGTGTGTATTTAAACCACCACTCAGAATAGAGTCACTTGTAAATTCAGCTTTACCTGCTTGCTGAAATAGCAATTCAAATTAGTTGATCCCTGTTTCTCTGTGGCCCATAAATACGTTGCTTTTCTCCAGAATGTCAATTAAAAAGGTCTTGTAATGCATCAGTGGAGTGCTATAGGGGACTCAATGACCAGACTGGCAGGATATTAATTTCAACTGAGTTACAGGATTCCTGAACAGTCAAGGAAGAACAAGGGTATGTAAACCCAAAGCCAACTCACATTAACTCAAGAACGGGCTTTGTGTGTTCTAACCAATTATACCTCCTCCGCTAGTTTTTAAAAGCTTTATTTATGAAGCCCATATTGAAAATTAAATGTTTATGACCATTTTTTGAAGGTGAGGTATAGAACTTGGCAACGTATTGATTAATAACTTGTGGATGGCTGGTGTAAGGAAGCCAGTTTTGAACCCAGCTGTAAACAATGCATCAGCAAGGGTTTCAGCTATTTGGGGTTCAGAGCTTGCCAATTTGTAATTAGTTGCAGATTTTCAATTACTTCTCAGCAAACAAAATTGTTTTATTTGCATCATTTACTTGGCATTTAATTTTAAAAGAATCCAATTGATTATTCTTAAAGACAATGAATTTGGAGGGCTGGGATAAAAATAAATGGATACATTTTTGAGTAGCCCTACATCTGTATTTTTGTTTTGAGAGATATCAAGGTACAGAACTTGGCCTAAATTTAATCAATTCTATCCCCCAATCCCAAAATGCATCCTGTGCAATTTGTCAAAAAGATTTTTGGCAACTACGTATAAAACTCATGAGATTTGTAATGAAGAACATAATCTGAGGAGGAAAAAAAAAGAGCAAAGTTGCATTTTCTGCTAATTGAAACTGGTAAACTATTGTAACTCTGAATTCAGTAGAAGATGAAAATAATTTTAAATGTTAGTCCTTGTTATTTTGCATCAGACTGGTTCTCTCCATGACTCGGGGCTCCTTACATGCCCATTCTTTTTTCTGTGGAGAAGAAAATTCAAATCATTCAATGAAATATCGATTGAGGACCTACATAGCAGTTGGTGCCAGTGTCTGACTCTGCGACCCCTGGACTGCAGCCTGCCAGGTTCCTCTGTCCATGGAATTTTTCAGGTAAGAATACTGGAGTGGGTTGGCATTCCCTTCTCCAGGGGATCTTCCCAGCCCAGGGATGGAAGCCGGGTCTCCTACATTTCAGGCAGATTCTTTACCGGCTGAACCACAAGGGAAGCCCAGTTGGTGCTAGAGTTACTACCAAATAAGAGACGATTTCTGCCCTTGCAAAGATCCGAGTTTAGTGGAAAAGGACAGAGCTTTAAAAAGAAAGAACACTTATTAAAGACTGGCTGTGACAAGTATTATGATAAGTAAAACGCCATGGGATTAGAAAGGAGGAATTCATTCTGAAGATCTGAAGATCAGGGAAGGTGAGAAGGTAAAATGCAATAAAGCAAGGAGGGATGGATTTCTGCAGTGGGGGTGGGGGTGGGGGTGGGGAGGAAGACATTTTAGGGAGGGGGACTGGGGCACAGAACGGCACGGAAGAGGGAGTGTGCACCCTGGTCAGACACCTGAGGCAGTCTAATGTGGCTGGGTAGATGTGGTGAATCAGGAAGGGGTGGGGATGAGGGCAGAGGGAGGGGAGAGCAGATTGCAGACAGCCTGGGACAGACCACACGGGAAGGAGCTTGAACCCGGTTTTGAAGGTGGGGAGGAGCCCATGAGGAACACTGGGCAGTGACAGGATCAGGAGGTTCTGTGCTGAGAAAGACCAGCTGGACAGCGAATGGTCTGTGAAGAGGGGCAGGAGCAGTAAGGGCATAAATGACAAGTGATCTGAGGCGTTTCAGAGCTGTGATGGATGGAACCTAAGCAGCATTCCTAAAGACTACGGGAGTGAGAGAAGAGGGTGGGTGCAAGCTGACTCGCAGACTTCCTTAGATGCTCACCCTCTTATCCAAGACAGAACATGTAAAGCATACTTCTGATGGGGTGAGAATGATACACACACTCAGAAAGTGCCACAGTAGAACATTAGGGCAGCCCTCAAAAACATTATGAGAAATGAAAGAGGTCAGCCATAAAAGGTCACATATTGTATGTTTCCATTTCTATGAGATGTCCAGAGTAGGTAAATCCACAGAGACAGAGGCTAGGGGGAATGGGGAGTGACTACTTAATGGGTAGAGGGATTTGGTTTTGATGAAAATGTTCAGGACTAGAAGAGGTGAGGGCTGCACACCGTCCAATGTACTGAATGACGCTCTTGAAAATGGTTAATTTTATCTTCTGTGAATTCTACTTCAATTGAAAAAAAAAGATAGAAGGAAAAATAAAAACAAAATTCGCCAAACATCATGGCAATCCATGGGACCTTATATTTCAGAGTTGTACATGCCCAGAGCCTCCTCTTAAATCCAAAGAGTAGGAACACAGAGAAGGAGGAAATGCTAGTGTCCATTCATTGAGGGCAATCGTTGCTTTGGTTCCCAGTGGACACCCTCCTTCCCACCTGTGATCATGCACATTTTCCTTGGAAGGCCTGGGCTGCTGACTCTGAGGGTGTTTAATTTGCAAGAACCTTATTCCTTAGGTATATCCTCTACTCGGACCATCTGCCTTTACTATGTCAAACTCTGGCTGACCTGGTAATATGAGGAGTCAATCTGTCATGTGGGAGACATATTTGGGGGGAGGGGGAGGAAGCAGAGCACACAGAGAGAGGAGCATGTAGGTCAGGAAACAGTAAGGAAAACTTTCTGGCATTCATATTGGTCATCAGTAGCCCCGGGGGAATAAAGGGCTCCCTGGGGCTCAGTGCATCACCGGGAAGATTAATTAACATTTGTAAAGGCCACACACAATGTGAAAGGCCCAGTAATGGATCTCCAAAAGCGGCAGTCCTTGTTTTCCAGAAGGGTCATGAAACCAGGAGTGGAAAATATTCCCTAGAAGACAAGCTGGATGACCTCGGCCATGAAGAACACTGCAAAGAAATGACCGGGCTTGTCTGGGATTCTCTTCATTCTCAAGTTGAATCTGATCTGACAGATGTGGTGAGTAATTAAACCCTTGTCCATTCATCGTCTGAATGCTTGCACTGCTCGGAGAATGGGGCAGGAATAATGAGAGGCACAGCCCCTCTGGGACTATTCAGGAGGGCTCAAATTTGCATGGTCACATGAACCCAAAGGAAGTGGATTATGCTGCCCCGCCAGGAAGTGGAGACCGCCAGAGCTTTCTGATTTGCATAAATCATAGGGCTGGAAGGCAGCGGGGCTTAAGGGCTCTCAAAGAAAGCCAGGTGTAGCTGCCTCCCCCGAAATTCAGTACATTTTTGTAGCTAGATTCCTGCTCACAAAGGCTGTATAGGAAATTTCACTTGTGATGTCATTTGTTCAAAAGTTTCGTCAATACATTCCCTTAAGTTTTCCCCAAACATGATTTTTATAAGCAAAGTTGCTACACAGCCTTTTAATGAATGGGTTCTTTTAATCACCTTGAAAAAAAGGTGATGTGGAAAGGGGTAATGCATTATATTATGATTACCACTGTCAACCAATTTATAATTGTGTGACAAGGTGCTTAAGAATTGTTTATGAAAAAAACAGTTAATGCCTCTCAAAAAGGATTACATTCTTTTTAAGTTTCAAATGAAGGCTACCAATTAATTAATCCATTTACATAAAAATGTCTTGGATCAGCTACCTGCAAAGATAAAGGATGAAATCTATCCTCTAATTGGAAAAAGAAAAACTGCTATAAATATGTGGTAATAAACATATAGAAGGGCTGTACAAGAAGTAAATAGCAGTCATTAATTAAAAACTGAAATGTTAAAATTTTTATTTTATTCTAAGCAAAATTAAAAGTACTGATGATGTCACATACTTTGTTGAATAACTTCTCTTAAATATAGTTTTCCATCCATGCTGTTTTACTCAATTTTCTTACTGGAAGCCATACAAAAATTACATAATGGTTTTAGATGGGATGTAAATCTCTCTTCAGTTTTTCCTCCTACAGAGCTAACTTCATGTTGTCTCCCAGATTCATAGATATCAGTCAACCAAGTTGGGTTAACATTCAAATGTTTGCTCCCATGGGTTCTGAACAAGTCCTACACTTGATGCAAACAGTCATTACAGACCCAGAGTGGAACAAAGAAGGGCAGATGTTTACTAGTGAAAAACTGAAGTTGCTTAATCACTTTAATATATGTAATCAAATGGAAATTATACATTACCCAGACTAATTACATATAATTTCTTGGCATTTGGTATACATTATTCAGACTATATCAGGGAAAAAAATTAAAAAAAGATTCTTTTTTATAGCAGAAATTTTTATAGCAGAAAGAAAACACAATTCTTTTTTATTTTTCATGGTAAAATACATCTCATGTGAAATCCCATCTTCCTAGTATCCATTCTGAAGTTTTTGATGACTTAAGTTCGTTTTCCCTGGTGTTTTCCAAGCTGAGGTGGAGCTGCCATTTTGCAGCTGGAACTGGTCTTTTCATGGTCACTTGCTGGATTTATTGACATAGTGGTTGAGAAAATGCTGAGGTGAAAAGTGGGAAGGGAAAGAGAGAGAAAAGAGGAGAGAAAAAGAAAGCAGGAAAAAGAGGGAAGACAGAATATGGAGGGAAGAGAGGGAGATGTTTAGGAAAGTCCTAAAGGTACCGGGTGTGATTAATGGGAAGGAGAAATGCTTAGCCTGAGAGCCTGGTAAGAGGTGAACTGCCAGTGTCAACGGGTCACCTGTCACAGGGGCTCCACCGTGTTGGTGGACCGGCAGGAAGTGACACCCAGGCATGCCGGCTCTGCGCCGGCCCTGACTCTAAATGAATCTAAAGGTACCTCTTAGAGTTTCTCTTTGGATAGATGGTTCAAGCCGCAAGGTGGCTATCAATTTGCAGGGCCCAATCTCTGTTTTACAAAGGTGTGAGGGAGGAATTATCAATAAACTCCAAGAGAAGCCTTCTCAGAAGTAGAAATAAAAAACTTAAGTTCTAGTAAAGTCTTTGCAGGGAAACGAGGGTCATAGAATGGAAAAAAAACCCCTATGGTTTACCTGCAGCTGTACTCTCTCTCCTGTACCAAGTCCATTTCCACCTTCAAAATAACTGAGCTAGCTCATGGGATCTTCTTTAGAAAAGGAAATGATAACCCACTCCAGCATTCTTGCCTGGAGAATTCTATGGACAGAGGACCCTGGCTGGGCTACAATTCATGGGATCACAAAGAGTTGGACATGACTGAGTGCTAACACTTTACTTCTAAGGAGCTCAGTGCCATTTATACAAATGGCTAGCGTTATTTTCATGCCCTGCTGCTGAGAATTATGGTGATGAGACCCAGGTCCAGAGAAGTTACATAATTCATCCCAGGCAACGCTGCTGGGGAGAGACGTCCAGATGGTGGGGTTCCTGGGTTAGAGGCTAGTGTGCCCAACCTTTGGCCCTTGAAGTTTCTGGGGAATATCAGGTTTGCTACCCACAAAGAGGGTTGGAAGAACTCTCCAGAATCATAGCCAGGAATGACCCTTGGCAGTACCTTCACAGCACTGAGAATCTATAAGTCCCCTCTCCAAGTGTTTGACAGAATATTTTACAGGTTACACCAAGGGTGTCCAGCCCACGATTAGCCAATTTTCAAATGGGGTGTGAACTGACTGTCTCAACTGCTTAATTGATGGCATCCCCATCAATGACAACCTATCATACCATAGGGGTGCTGTTCCTCCGTTGTATGTGCCTTGTTAGGAGGTATTTTTGTATAGATCCCTTGGAAGTGTGCACCAATTTGTGCTGTTTTTCCTGAAATGCCTGTTGCATATTTTGTGTTTTGTTTGTTTCATTTTGGCCTGTACCCCGTAGCTTGCTGGATCTTAGTTCCCCAACCAGGGATCGAACCCTGGACTCCAAGCAGTGGACTCCCAGTGGTGGAAGCCTGGAGTCCTAACCACTGGACTGACAGGGAATTTCCCTGTTGTGTATTTTGAATACGTTCAATTTCATGCAGGGCAAGTCTTCCTAAGATTCTATATAGCGATAGAACCTCTTCAATTGTAAAACTAAGACAATCCCAGTCTTTGAGGATTAAAGATAAGCACATTGCTTGGCATTAAAAAAAAAAAAAGGCCCACAATAAGTGGTAATTATCACAATTATTATCGCAGAAAAAGAAGAGTAAGCAGTTGTTTAAGGCTACGAGAACAGCTTTATTTTCATATTTTTCTTCCCAGAGATTTAAACTGTTCAGGTCTGTTTGCATTCTTTTTGGTCTGTGCTGATATCAACACATTATTTAAAGACTGTTAGAAAAGTTAATCCAAGAGAAACATATGCTTTAAGTCACTGACCTCTTTAAATGACACCTTTTTCATTAATTATTACCTTTCAGTGATAGTACTGGGGCCAGTTTCTTTTCTCTCTGATGGCTTATGTGAGTTTGAGGATAAAAAGTGGTTTCGAACCCTTCTAGCCAAGGAGCCAAAGAGCCTCTCCGTTTAAACTTTCAAGACAAAAGCAAAAACAAACAAACAAACAAACAAACAAACCTTTAAAGGCCAGTAAAGCTGATAGGTTAGAGCCAGTTCCCAGACTAGCTTGGCCACTTAGGAGAGACATGATCTGAGTAAGTTGTTTCCTTACTCATATGGTAGAATAATAAAAACACTTATCTCTTAGGTTTTTTTGTGGAAGGTTTTTACAAATCCACTAATATAAAGGGCTTAGCCCACGCCTGGTACATAGAAGTGCTCTACAACTGGTTACCATAATCACGCTACTATCAGTAACCATAAAACTCCCAGAGAAGAGTCAGGGCATTGGTGCAGGGAATGGTTATTGATCGATATTGATGGAGAACACTAGGGGTAACCAAGGCCCCACTCACCCCCAACTCTCCCTCTCTTTGCACGTACATGGCGTGATTCTATTTATTTTTTTCCAATTCAGGAAATTAATTTGTACTTGAAAATAGTCACTAAGCTGAGCCCTTTGTGAAATATGTGTTTAAAAAATGTGGTGGTGACACCTGGGGTTATCAGTCTTTTTATTTGTGGAGACAAAGGTCACATCAGACTTTAGCAATTGTGTATTTTCTGGGCCCACATACTATGGAAGGCTCCTTTATCCCCTTAGTGCCCTGTGCATGGTAAAGAAAGCAATTTATTTTATTTCAGTCTTTCTTTTCATGAGATGGAGCAAACAGCCTGTGTTATTCTGAAAGGATGTTAAAAAGCAAAATTATTCCCAGAAATTTCTAGTTTACTTAACAGTTGTGGATAAACACAAACCAGGTGTCATTCTGCCACACGGACCCGCCCTACACCATCTACTGCTGATTTCATCAGCTGTGTGAGGCATTCTCAATATTCTTTAGCTATTGGTAGATAATATTTCTGATTCCACTCAATTTAAAATAGAGAGAGGGAGAAAGAAACAAAGAAGGAATGAAGGGAGGGAGGGAGGAGGAGAGGGAGGAAGAAAGGCTTAAGCAGGGACTGGCTCCAAGAATCTGAGAAGTGGTCCTGAGTTAAATCCCTCTCTCTGGTAAGTGAGACAACTGGTGAGCTGGAGCCACACTGTCCCCTCAGCAGCCCGTTCGTGTCACAGATGCACTGCACAGCGTCAGGGCAGCTGCAAGGCATCCTGGGAGTGTGGGGTGGGCTTTACTGGGGCCAGAGGATGGGGGGTAAGGTGGAAGTAGGGGAGGCAGGGTCCTGTTGAGGTTGGTTGGTCCTCGGGCTTCCAGGAGTCTTGAGAGCTAAAGGTGAGCTTTCAGAAGCCTACTTTTTAAAACCAAGATTTAGGATTCCTTCAGAAAGTGGACTTTTAATAACCCTGGATCCTCAGGGAAGGTAGAAAGATATGACAGGAGGGTAAAAAAAGATACTACTGCATCATTTTTCCTTTCATGTATAAAATCTTATGAAGATTCATTTTCCTTCTGCTGTTGGTATTATTAAGCTTGAGCCCACTCTGCTGCATACTGGTTTTTCAGCCTCGAGAATGGACAATGCCGGCTGCTCTGACTTGTTGATCCACGCAGTCTATACACTGAAATACAAGCCACCCAAAAGCTCAGGACTTCCGCTGCGAGGATCAGCTACGTAAAGCTCCTCTCCTCAGCCCATGTTCTAGGAGGTATTCATGAAGAATGGCTGCTTATAATTTATTTCCTATATGTTTTCTTCATGTATACAACTTTGACTCCTTGGGGATCATGAGAATTCTTTTATGCAGGGTATCTTTTATGCAGGAAAGAATGAAGCTTCTCTCTTGGAAGAGCAGTTTGGCTCTGCTCTGTCTTCTTTCAGCAACATTTAATGAGGGCCTACTGTGTGCCTTGTTCTAGGTAAGCTTGATGGAGGCAGACGCTGGAGGAAGACAGGTTCAAACCACACAAGAGCAGGCTGAGCAAAGCCATTTTGGGTTTTACTGCTGATGCTTCTCACTATCTTAGATGAAGGACAATTTTTGCTTGGATGTTTCATTTCCAAACTTTTGAGGACTAATAGGTACGTAGTCATTAAGTTGTGTCCAACTCTTTGTGACCCCCATGGACTATACAGCCCACCAGGCTCCTCTGCCCATGGGAGTTCTCCAGGCAAGAACACTGGAGTGGGTTGCCGTTTCCTTACGGAGTCCTATTAACACGACAAGCCGCATGCAACTTATCTAAAGTGTACTCAACAGCACCCAAAATGGTTTACGCCCTGTTCAATGAGACCAGTCCACCGACCGTGTGTTTGGATGTTGTGGCAAGGGGAAACCACTATATTTTTAAATGCTTACTCTCGATTTTTACACTTACAACATCACAGGATAACAGCATACAGTTCATGGACTGGCACCAGGAGTAGCTCTAGACCAAAGAATGAAAAATGTTCAGTGAAGCAACTGAAAGCCTGCACCCTGATTCCTGTTTTGTGCTTTTCTGTCCAGACTCATGCCCCACCTCCATATCCTGCAGCCTCCAACAAGCCAGTCAAAGCAGGACCTAGTCTGTGAAAATAAATTCAACCCCAAAATAGTCTGAAGTCCTTGAAGACCATTGTCTATAAAATTTTATGTGTATGTGCATTTTTCTAGCGAGAAGGACCCTAGTTTTCATCTTATGTTCGAATGGGTATGTGGACATACACGGTGGTATGTGGAAAAATGCTTCTGATAAACTAACTTCTCAACACTTTTTCATTACCCAGCAACTCGAGTTAAAAATTTCAACATGCACCCACCTGTGATTCCCAGGGAAACACACACACCTGAGGGGTGTTTGTTTTCATGAAACCTCCCCTGACCTGATGACTGGGCTGACCATTTCCAAGGTGTTTCAAAGCACTGCTCTTCTGGGTTAAGAAAGAGACTAAATTCGTCTACCAAAGTCTTGGATAGCAACAGGAGGTTAACTTTCTTCACAAATTAAATAAAAATTAGTCCATGAAAAGGATACAAGTATTCTTCAGCAGTAGAAAGGTGTTCTTCACGCTGGCATCTTAGAAGCTCAAAGATGAGTGAAGCATCTGACTTAGAAGGGAAGGACAGACGGACTGAGAGAGAAGGTCGGGTCTGAGAGGAGGAGAGGTGAACACTGGCTGCTGTAGGCGTGTGGGAGGCAGGGAGTACCTAGGTGGAACCAGATGACCACAAGGTGCTGGAATAATGAGATATCCAGGAAGATGGGGGTTGCCATTCCAACACAAATATAACCATCTGAAGAATGAATCTACCTCTAGTGCCCGGACTGTGGCCTTTACACGCATAGAAAGGCAGCAGGATTCCTTGTAGAAACGGCTGATTCCAGATTCAGGCCAGGAGCCTGGGGTACCTTATCCTGCCAGAAAATACTAGAGGAATTACATTCAAAGGTGACCGGAGGCATCTAGAAGGGACTCCCATTGATGAAAGATGGGCTCTCTGAATATCAAAGAGTATGACTACAGTGGACTGATGCATATGAAACAGACAAAACCTTAAGTTTTTAAATAGTATTCAACAAACAAACTCCAAAAGCCACTTTTGGAGGTTGCTGGAGCTATTCAATATTCTGAAAACTGATAAACCAATGGAAAGAGGCTTTTATGCCTGCTTCTCTTGTATGAACTGTATTTCAGAGTGAGCCAATAGTTGATAATGATAAGTTCTATTAATATACAGAATAATAGCTAATATGTGCAGAAAGAATGGCAGAATTGAGAATCTCCATTTGTAACCTCTAATGGATGTAGGTAGTGATTATTAAGTAACTGTAACTGTTAACAGGTAGATAGACAACTTCACAATGGATAAATCAGGCTGGCCATATCTGAACTCACTATCAATTTTGACATCAATAAAAGTTGTTATGCCTCCTGATGTGATACAATTGAACCTGAATTTCATCAAGTCTTCAGAGCTCAGCACTAATTTACAGGAAGTACAGAGGAGAGAGGAACACATAAAACAGTACAATGAGGATGCAATAAGTCAAATACATAATGTGGACATTTTTACAGGACAATGATCTGGTTTCTTCAACAAATAAATACTATAAAAACAGGAGCAATATCTGTAATAGGTTGAAAGAGGTTTAAGGCTAGGCTGGTCAAATGCAACAGGTGCATCTTGTTTGGATCCTGATTCAAACTGCCCAGTTATGTGTGGATGTTTGTAAAATAATTAGGGAAAACTTAACCTGGCCAGGGCATGCAATCATTAAAGTTGTCAGCTGTGATAAGGGTAGTTTTTGAAAAGTTGTTCTGTGTGTACTAGAGCTACATACTATTAATAAAATATGTATAGTTAAAATCAGATTATCTCGAATTTGCTTTAAAATACTCTGGGAAAACAAAAGAAAAAGAGAAGAACAAGAAAACAAGAATGGCTAAATGTTGGTAATTGTGAAAGATGGGTGTTGGGAGATGGGGGTCCACTACAGTATTTTTTTTTTCTGTATGTGTTATATAAATTTCTGTGAGAAAAGGTGTTTTCTTTTTTTTTTTTTTTTAAGCGAGAGACTCTCCCAGAAAATAAAGCAAGTTATGACAGGCAAGCTGATGAAAAACACAACCCTTATCTATCGAGTCTTTGAATTCATGCCCACCACACTTGCCTGAGCCCTAGGGTCTGAGGAGGCCAAGCACAGGTCACACCAGGGTGTTCACTCTTCCTGGCCTCTGCAGAACTGGGTAACTAGATGCCTGGGAACTCATGGGGCGGCAGCAATTATGCTGAGTCCACAGTCCCCAAGAGAGGTTGGGGCAGCTGTCTGATTGGTGGGAGGGGATGGAGGCTTTCAGGATCTACTCTGGGAGAGGCAAGGAAGAGAACTCCAGCCATTGCCTAGCATCCTCTTTAACCTCATTCCCAGAGCAAATCCAAAATGAGTACCCACGGAACCATGCCATCTGGGATTCCATAATGCATCACTGGCAATATGCCATGGCAAGCAACCCTCAGAACTGTAGATGACTGGCATATTTGAGGCCACACACATCTTTTCTCCAACTCTCTATCCTCTTGTATGTTATTAATGCATTTAAAGAACTGTAATAAATTTGGATTTGGAGGGGGTTTAGTTAAAGGTAATAACACCATACTTGATACAAAAATGACCTATTGGGACCTGTAATATCTCCAAGCCAGCTTTTTTCAATTAAGTGACCACAACTACCAAACAACTATTAACATAGGGACTTTGTGGGCTACAAAGATATGCAGTGTCTGCAATGGTGAGCCACAAAATGCTTATAGGAGAAAAGGGAGGAAAAAAAAAAAAACAGTTTCTCACATAAGTTCTCAAGACAAAGATGTTATTCAGCTTTACAATCCTTTGAGCTCCTCCTAGGAATATTCCACAATCTCCACAATTGCACTTGGAGGCTGTCTCATGGAAAGTGTGTGCTAGAGAACCTGTAATATCCATGAAATGTCTACACTTGTCCTCAAGCGAGAGAGTCAGGGACTCTTGCTACTGTACCCTCAATGACTACAGCCGCCTCAGTTATTTCTTCAACTGAAAATTAAACAGAAACTAGGCCTAATTGTGCACTTTAATTTTTCTCTGAGGCTGTCCCACACACCCTAATTGTATTTACTTTTTTGCACGATTAGCCACGGATGCTGGAGTTTGGAGCCGCTGCTTCCTATTGAATAGCAACCATGCTTTCTGGACCGTAGGTCCCAGGGTTCAGCAGGGTGGCGGTTGGAAACTGGAGATTACCCAGAGAATTCGGGAGGTCATCCTGCCATACACAGTGCTTCGTGGCCCTCCCAGTTATCCAGCGGGGACCCAATATCACCCTTCAGCCCAGGCTCCTGGCTGGCAGAGCTCTGGCCTATTCTTCCTGCAGAATAAAGAGCTGGAGAGAGCTGTGGGAGGTTGCCTGGCTCAAGCTTCGGCTTCTTGCAAAAAACTTGATGCAAAACATTCCGCTTCATTGGAAAGTTCTGAATCTGAGGGAGTACACTCTTGCTAGAGTAGCTGAAAAGAGTCTTTAGTTTTCAAGTAAGGTCAGTCCTGTTTGCAGCCTTGTACGGAACAGCCTGTTTTCTCAGTAGGAGCTTAGCTCCTACGCCAGGAGCATTACTGCTACAGCTCCTGCTAGTAACAGCAGCAAAGCAACGGTGATGATGGCGACTGTAGTGTCGTAGTATGCCAGGCTGGTATTTTCTTTCAGGTCTTTATCTTACTTTTTATCATATGAGTAGCATTGTAATCTCCATGTACAAATGAAGAAACAGAGGTACAGAGACATGAAAATAACCTGCCCCAAATCAAGAACTAGTAAGTGGAAAAAGTCAGGCTTTCTGGCTCTAGAGCAGTGCTGCGAACTACTGTGAGATGCTGCCTCTAGCCACATTAGCCACGTTAGTTTTGACTAATTTAGCCACATTAGCTAAAACTTACGAGCTTTGGTTCTGAATGGATAATCTGAGTTCCAAAGAGTGGCCAAAATGACAAAGCAAATGTCCAGAGTTTGCTGAGTTTATGCTTTAGTTCATCTTAACCCTGGTTTCACAGAAGAATCATCTGGACAGCTGTTAAAAAACACTGACGCTGGGAACCCGTCCTTAGAGATTTAGGTTCATGTGGTCTGGGGTGGAGCCTGGTCATCGGTGTGTTTAAAAAGCTCCCCAGGTGATTCTCATGTGCAACCAGGGCTAGGAATCCCTGGGTGAAACTGACAGATGCGCTTCTGAACAGCTTTGCCAAAATAAAAGATGCAATCGACACTGCCGCACATTTTCTTCCTCTTCGATAGTCACAAAGGACAATATCATACTAAAGGCTCATATTTAAACTTCTTTGAATATGGGACCTTTGTTGTGCAGAGTGTCTATAAACAGATGGGAAGTGCTGTTCTGTTTGGAAACTAGTAATTCAAGCTGATAAATTTGGTTACTCTCTGTTAAACAGAAAACTGTACAGACAGGAGTTTTTCAATCAGTCTCTTTCTTCAGTAAGGATACAAAGGACTCCTTAAACCAGCTTATTCTCTTAAGTAACAACAAAGATCCACAATCTCATAGTTGGAAGGGACTGTGAGTGCCTCCTCATTTCTCTTGACAACAATAACACACACACACACACACACACACACTGCAGAAATCCCTCTTAGAGCATCCTCCCAGATGGTCATCCAGCTCTAGCTTGAACAGTTCAATGACAAGAGACCTCACTCCTTCACAAGACAACACATTTCATTGTTGGGCAGATCAAGTCTTCTTTATATGGCCTCAAAATTGCCTCCCTATAACTTCTACTTGTTCAGAGCTCTGTTGTTGTCTGGAATAATGGCATAAAGTCTCCTCTTCTTTCAAATGAGTGTCCTTCAGCACATCATTAAGGCGCAGCATGGTACACTGGAGCGAACACAGGCCTACACAGGAGCCAAGAGACTTGCATCTGATATGTAGCTCTGACGGAGACATTATGGCTACAGCAACTGATGCAAGTCCTTTAGGCCTTAGTGTCGTCATAAACATGACAAATCCATAAAAACAAGGACAATGAGAAACTTAACCGCATAGTTGTAAACATCAAATCAAAAGTGTAAGTCAGATGCTTTGTAATTGAATTCTGTGTGTGTGCTCAGTTGCTCAGTTATGTCTGACTCTTTGCGACCCCATGGACTGTAGCCTGCCAGGTTCCTCTGTCCATGGGATTTCCCAGGCAAGAATGATGGAGTGGGTTACCATTTCCTTCTTCAGGGGATCTTCCCAACCCAGAGACTGAACCTGTATCTCCTGCATTGGCAGGTGGATTCTTTACCACCTGGGAGCTCTTTGAAATTGAAAAGAACTCTAAAACATGTTATTATATTAGTAGATATTTTAATGTACTATATATATTATATATACATAATATTTTTATATTCAAATAATTCTTCTGTGACCTGAAACTTAGATTTTATTTCCAAAGTTAGGTATATTAGTGCTGCTAAATAACTACATCAATGATGGTAAATTATGCTCCATGATGCCACCTATGGGTTACTTGTGTCAGTGATTCAAAATTACTTTTGTCAGCAAAAGGCTTGCAAGATGGCATGGGTAACAATGTGTCAATGCTGTCTTTTTGTGAAGACTGGAGGAAACAAAACTATGGACTTGGAATCAGAAGGTCTGGGTTAGAGTTTGCCACTTACTATGTAGGCACCATTCAACAAGTTAGCTAACCTGCTCCCTTATACACAATGGGACAGAAAAATAATATCAATCTTACATGTGCTACTATGAGGTTAAAATAAAATAGTATGTGTTAAGTACCCAACAATAAATACTGTGGATTCTAACTGCAGAGCACTTCATCATTATTTTTTTTTATTAATCACTGAGAACCCATTTGAAAAATGCATTATTTTATCTACATTAAGTAGAGACATTCAGTTCTCTGGATTCCACCTGAATAGAGCTCTAAGTCTATCTTTAATTCTGTATAACCCACATATTTAATTTTTTAGGCTCTCAGTTACCTAATTTGTAAAATGAGTTAATTGGACAAACAGATCTTTAAGCTATTTTCTAGGTATGACTCTGGGACCATGAAGATCTGACATATTGCTAATCAAATTGAAAATAGTTTCAGAAGTAAACTGATTCCTGAAAGCAGTTCAATTCTTGTATAATCCAAAGATACTACAATTGTAAAAACAATGTCTTCAATTTTAAATCTGTTTTGAAAATTACTCCTTTTAGAAAGATATATTTGTTTCCAACTTAGTTCTCCTAGCCACATTCCTAAGGTGAGGTAACAGAATTTTAAAATACTCAATTGAAACAGGTATTTCTCCAAAGAAGAAATACAAATGGCCAATAAACACATTAAAAAAAACGCTCAACATCTTAGCCACACCGGGAAATGCCAATCAAAACCACAGAGAGACAGTACCTCACATCCACTGGGATAATTATAATCAAAAAGACAGACAATAACAAGTGTTGGCGAGGATGTGAAGAAATTGGAACCCCGATACATTGCTGGTGGAAATGTAAAACAGTCCAGTTACTTTAGAAAACAGTTCAGCACTTTTTCAAAAAGTTAAACATAGAGTTACCATACGACTCAGCAGTTCTACTCCTAAGTATGCAGCCAGCAGAAATGAAAACATATGTCCAAACAAAAACCTGATGTGACTGTTTACAGCAGTGTTAGTTGTAACACCCAAAAAGGTAGAAACGACCTAGATGTTCACCAATTAATAAATGGATAAATAAAATCTGTAATATTAGTAGGCAACAAAAAGATATGAAGGACTAATACAGGCTACAACAGATGAAACTTGAAAAGCTTATGCTAAGTGAAAGAAGCCAGGAGCAAAAGATCACATACTACATGATTTCATTTATATGAAATGTCCAGAATAGGCAAATTCATAGAGACAGAAAGTTGATTAGTGGTTGTAAGGGGCTAGTGGGAATTGGGGAGTGACTGCTAATGGGTACCAGATTTCGTTTTGGGGTGATGAAAATGTTCTACAATTGACTGCAGTGATGCCTGCACAACTTGGTGAATATACTAAAAACCATTCAGTCGTACACTTTAAATGGGTGAATTGTAGACTATGTAAACTGTATCTTAAAGCTGTTAAAAACTCAATAGAAGCCCATGATCTTTAAATTATAAGGATCAAAGATCAATTCAATTTAAATTAAAGTGCAAAGAACACATGTGTTTGTATAATAGTATTCCACGTGGATAATTGCTTTATATGTTCAACTGCTTTAAGCCCATTTTTGCATTTGGATCATTTTTCAAGGCAGAGCTGAAATTTAAGGAAGTAAATTGAATAAACAAGGCTATAGCAGCACACGAAATGTATTTCTTTTATTTTATGCTACCCAGGATTGACTCAGCGGTGTGAAATGCCATTTAAAAAAAGAATGATGAAATTTGAATGAGAAAATGTATTTCATCGTGGAAGATAAAAGTCTTCCCTTCTCTACAGTGAATACAGGTAATTTCAGAAGCAGCAGCTCCTAATTATTCACTGTTGAAACGCTAAAAAAAGGTTCATATTGAAAACAGTGACCTCCAGTTTGCTCTGTGAATGAAGGCAGACACAAATTCTCATTTTCCTAGAATCCTGGTTGATAACTGAGTTGGGAAAGCTTGCATTTCTTCATTACAGTGCAGTCGACTGTTCATTTAAATAACAATAACCTGCATAAAAGTCACAAAAGCATTATCTAGCAATTCCATTGTGTTGAAATGCATTATTAGTACTAACAATGCCAAACAAAGTAAATAAATGACTGTCTTCTTATTTTTAGCATTATTCCTGATTACTTAGCTTTATGAAAGGCTGGCATTATTATTACGGGTGTATTCAAACACCTTGGTCAACACCATTTGCTTGGATAACTCTTGAACTAGAAGGGATTTTAAAATAGAGCTATAATTCTTTTCTAGGTTATCCAAGGGTGAAAAATCCCCTCTAACCCAGTTTTAACAGAAAACATTTGAAGAACTCAACTTCTGTTCACTATGTATGTGTGAAAACTAAAAGTCCTTATTAAAATAGTATACTGGCAATAGTACTTATATAAAAATGTAAAATTTACATCAATAGTTTAACTTTACATCAGAAGATTTCCTACCAAGAACAGGCTAACGTTACTTCACAAAATGCTACTGACCAACCCTGTCACGAGCACCATTAGCGCACCCAGGGAATGGCAAATAAGGAGAGACTGGAAGTCATTTACTCCTGAGGCTCTGGTTTGCTGTAGTAACATAAAAAAGAGCCTCTCAGAGAAAGATACGAACAATATTTGGATTTAACTGTCTCTGATTAGAAAGAATGAAATGATGTCATTTGCAGCAACGTGGATGGTCCTAGAGATGATCATACTAAGTGAAGTTAAGTCAGAAAGAGAAGACAAATGCCATTTGATATCACTTATATGTGGAATCTAGAACATGACACAAATGAACTATTTATGAAACAGACATGCAGATATAGAGAACAAACTTGTGGGTGCCGAGGTGGGTGGGGAGGTGGCGAGAGATGGATTGGGAGTTTGGGAGTAGCAGATGCAAACTATTATATATACAGTGGATAAACAACAAGGTCCTACTATATAGCACAAGGAACTATATTCAATATCACATAATAAACCATAATGAAAAGAATATAAAAGATGAATTGCTTCACTGCACCCAAGAAACCAACACAACATTGTAAATAAACTATATTTCAATTAAAAAAAAAAACCAGTGTCCAATTGAAGTATAGCGTCTTTGAAGATGGGGCAATAGGATATATGCTTATAAAGTGTTATCATTTTGAAAGGAATGCCATACACTAGAGTGACTGACTCTCATGTAGACAATGGAAGTATTTTGGTTTGTGTGTGTGCACTGAAGCCTTCGATCTTGGTGTGGAAAGGGAACAAGAAAGCTTTTGGGTAACAGCATGACAAGTAAATTATTGATAATATTTAAGTAATTTAAAGGATTGCATGAGCAGAAGGAAATGTTTTGAAGGGTGTGTGGCACATTATATTTTCTAACATTGGCTACAAAATATTTCCATCTCACTGATTTTCCCCAACCACGCCGCTCCTGCATCAAGAGGTGGAGGTCTATGTCCCTTCCCATGGAAACGTGGTGGGCCCTTGTGACTGTCTGGAGGAATAAAATGCAGCACGGGTGACACTGTGTGACTTCCTGAGTGAGTGAGTGCTCAATCATTCAGTCATGTCCAACTCTTTGAGACCCCATGGACTGTAGCCTGCCAGGCTCCTTTGTCCATGGAATTTTCCAGGCAAAAATACTGGAGTGGGTTGCCATATCTTCCTCCAGGGGATTTCCCAAACCAGGGATCAAATCCATGTCTCTTGTGTCTCCTGAACTGGCAGGGAGATTCCTTACCATTGAGCCACCTTCCTAGACCAGGGTAATAAAAGTCATGCAGCCTTGCTCTTAAACTCATTTTTGGGGGTCTGAGGTGGCAAGCCTGAGGCTGCCATGCTGTAAAGAAGCCCAGACTAGCTCATGTAGACAGTCTACATGGAAAAACCTCCAGATTGATAAAGAGATAACAGGAGGAAGTCCTAGCCAGTCTCTAGCTACTCTTCCATCCTCTCTTTCCAACTATTTCAGCTACAGGCTCCATCTGAAGACAACCTCATGGGAGATGCTGAGCCAGAACAACCAGCCAGGCTGCTCCTCAAATCCTGACCCACAGAAATCTTGAGAGATGATGATTGTTATTCTAAGCCATTACATTTTGGTTCATTACACAGCAATACAACCAGAAGAGGAGGGAAAGAGACCTGAAAGGAGACTCGTATCACAAATAATACTGAGGGCATAGGGCATTTGGAGCCAAGGATTTCAAATCATTACCTCTTGACAACGCAGATAAAAGTAATGGACAAAGATTCCTTCTAACTCTAAATCAAGTAATATCCCAACTCACTCATGATTCGGAGCTTAAGCTTCTCAGAAGTAGGTCCATGACCCCCTTTCATGGAATCTCTGGATTTTCCATACAGAGGCGCTTAGGGCAGCAAGGGGCAGGAGGGAACTTGCTTTGAAGCTGCATTTGTGTGGCAAGGGCTGTCCACTTACTCAGGCAGTGGTGGCAAGGGGCTGGTGAGATGGGAAGGAAGTTCTAGGCCCTTCAAGGTACCCACTGATCCTGCTTCGCCTTTTTCAGTATTCAGTAAAACGAGAAATCTTGTTGTTTCTGAGCACAACATATCGTTTTAATTCCTCCAAGTCTCTTTTCTCTTCTTTGGTTAACTCGCACTCTGTAGAATTCAGGCCAGGCATCACCAACTCCAGGAAGCCTGACAGAGCAAAGAACTCCTTGTGTACCTCTACTGTCCTATTTAAACTTACAATTATACTCCTGTGTAGGTATGTTTTTTCACGACGCTAAGAGATAGATATTAATAACTTAGATTTGTATCTTGTACTGCCTAACGCCTGCCTTGTCACAGTAGCTGGTGCTCAATAAATGTTTGCAGAGATGAATGTGTAAAGACAAGTTGGCTTCAAAGAATGTATTTGGTGACAATGTCACCATGGTTTTGAAACATCCTATACTCTTCCCTAATCTCAACCGGATATCTCTCTGTGCCGTGAACTCCCAGGGAAACACTTCATTCGAATTTCTCTCACGGTCCTTTTGCTCACCTAGGACCCTCATTCTCCCTCCTTCTCCCATCTGGCCCATCTCTGTACCTTGGACCACACTCACATGGATTCCTCTAAGATCCCCCCTTCCGGATGGTCCACTCCATGGAGCCAGGTGCCTGGGCCAATCCCATCCTGACTGCCGAGAGCCACACTTCACATGCCAGAGGCGGGTTGGGTCAAGCAGTGTGTCTTCCCTGTCTCAGGACACTCACAAAGCCATTATTGACTCTGAAATCTCTTCCCTGGGGTTAGCAACTCTGCCTCCAACAAGCCTGCAAACGCACTTAGATATGTTCCACAGGTGATATCAAGATGCGCTCAAATGATTTAAGGACAACCTGCCAAAGTTCTCAGAAGCTTACTGTGCCCTTGAAGTAGGTCATCCTCAGGAGCAGGAGCTTTTCATCTACCCAGCAGGTGTGTGTCATCAAACAAATATCACAAAGTGTCTTCCAGCCAGGAACAAGTATCTGGCAGGGAAACAGAAGTTCACAGACTCACTGACTACAGGTCTAGGGGTCTAGACGGAGAGCATGAGATTTTTTTCTTAAAATACGGAAACCAATATTTTTTATTAACAAGAGAGTTTCAGCCCCACTATTTATGTCCCCCTGTCCAATCATCTACCCCATCCATTAGTCCTAATTTTATAATTTCATTTGCAAAGATTTTCACACAGAAGCTCCCTGAAACCTGGAACCATGAAAACATATGGAAAACATTTTCCATAAAATGCAGTGTTTTAAAAAAGAATCATAATGATAGGTAGGCTAATTTGGTTTACTTGGGAAGTATCTGCCAAGCCCTACCTGCCCTTTTAGCATTTAAATTAGCCATTAGTATATACCTTCTTTCTTTTTTGTTGGGAGATTCAAGAGACATTGTGGCTCAGCTGGTAATGCAATGTGGGAGACCTGGGTTTGATCTCTGGGTTGGAAAGATCCCCTGGAGAAGGGAAAGGCTACCCACTCCAGTATTCTGGCGCCTGGAGAATACCATGAACTGTATAGTCCATGGGGTTGCAAAGAGTCAGACAGGACTGGGCGACTTTCACTTTTCACTTTCAAAGGAAATTAAAAATTCAGTAATTTGCAGTTGTTCATTTTTGTAAGATTAGGGAGAACTAACAATATGGTACAATTTATTCTTGAATATTCTTGATCCTACCCCAACATTACATGCTAAATTACCAGGTATCATGGAACCCAAAAGGTTAAAAAAAATTATTAAAAAAAAAATACATGCCTGGGGTTTAATCCTTTAAAATCACAGGTACATCTTTAAAACTTTAAAGTCACGGGCACATCTTAAAAGAGTAAGCATTTAGACTCAAATGGGGATGTGTTTTGGATTTAATTTTATGCACATTACTTATAATTCCCAACATCAAAGATAATTCTAAGAGAATCGTGTACACAGTGCACATGACGTGAGGCTGGAGAAGCTGGCTCGAATGAATTGTGTGGATCAATACAATTTTTTACTCACGTGAAGGACAGCCACTGATATAATGGTGAATTTTGTTAGATCAGTGTTTTCTGATCTCATAGTGTTTGCCTGACACTCAGATACCATTTTCCTGACTTTACTGCACCTGAGCCCCACCTAAGCTAGTATTTTACTTAACTGTTTTCTGTATGTCAAGTTGAAATTGGCCTTTTAAAGAAAAAAAATTCACCTCCTCTCAAGCAATAATTACAGCAAAATCACAAGTTTCATGGCTACTTAAATTTGTTCTTTTGGACAAAAACTGGGCTAAAAAGTAAAAGCTGCCCTGCTCAGAAGAAGCATGAAAAGGGGCTGATCCTTTCATTTGATACATATTTATTCAGCAGCTACTATGTGCCAAACCCTCTTGCAGATGCTAGGCTTACAGCAGCAAGCAAAGCAACGTTCCTGCTCTCATGGAGCTTACTTCCTATAGATGTAAAGAGATGCTAATAAACCAAGAAGTATATAATGCAATTCCAGGCAGTGCTATGTTCTATGAAGACAAGTGAAGCAGGGGAAAGACACAGAATGACGAGGAATTTGGTCAGAGATCCAACAGAGCATGAAAAACAGGGGGCTGTCGAAGCAGAGGTAGAAGTCCAGAGTAATAATAACTATTATTATTAATAGTAATAATATTAACTGTCACTAGTGGTCTAGTGGTTAAAACTCCATGTTCCCAATGCAGGGGGCATAGGTTTGATCCCTGGTCGGGGATCTGGGAGTCCACATGCCACCCGTGTAACAACAACAAAAAATCACAGTATTAACAGTTTCCATTTCTACTCCTATAAAACTTGGTCATGTCCCAAGATGAAGTCTTGTGTGACTTCCCTTCCTCAGAGTGCTCTTCCAGGAGACTGTCTCTCATGGGCCGTTTTCACTGGGGATTACATTTATGGGACAGATTGCACCAGGTGGGGTCACAATCAGGAGAATCAGACCATCAGAAGTGACCAAAAGTGCTGGGGTGGGAGGAATGGAGGGAAAGAGTTGGGCACCAAGGGACGTGGAGAGCGCCAAAGACTTTTTCTGCCATTTTTGCCTCTGCTCTTATGGTAGCAACCTCTTGGGAAATCACTTCATATGCCAACTTTGGCATATGAACATGAGTTGTTCACGGCTACTGTAGCATTTGCCCCCCATTTAAGGTGAAAGGAGCTGGTAAATAGGCTTAGGTATTTTCTTAAAACTCTTAGCTTATCACTGAAAATATCACTGATACTCTAAATGAAACATACTAACAAAAGCATAGTCTGATCTGTAAACAGAGGTTTCACTTTGACCACATGTAGTTACTTGGGTTCTTTGGAGGCTGACTGCAGGATGAGAACCCAGCTGGTATCAGGTTTCTGACAAGGAGAGCTGAGCTCGTAAGGCTGATGGACGTGACTGGCTGCAATCCTGGCTGAGACTTGATAGTTGTATGACTTTGAGCAAGTGACTGAACTTTGCTAAGCCTCAGTTTCCTCATCTGTAAAAGAAAATAATAATGCCTCCCTTACAGGTTTGCTCTGAGGGTGAAATGAAATGAGATAATGATTATACAGCACTTAGCATTTTGGTGCTCTTCAAATAAATGGCAATTAAGTTGACAACAGCAATCATGACAATAACGATGAAGAAATCATACGCAAGGTTCTCCAGTTCTGAGGCTGAGGAGGAAAGTCCTGGTTTCTAGATTCCTAAGAGGCTTAAGTAGTGCTGCTGCTGCTGCTGCTAAGTCGCTTCAGTCGTGTCCGACTCTGTGCGACCCCAGAGACGGAGCCCACCAGGCTCCCCTGTCCCTGGGATTCTCCAGGCATGAACACTGGAGTGGGTTGCCATTTCCTTCTCCAATGCATGAAGGTGAAAAGTGAAAGTGAAGTCGCTCAGTCGTGTCTGACTCTTAGCGACCCCATGGACTGCAGCCCGCCAGGCCCCTCCGTCCATGGGATTTTCCAGGCAAGCGTACTGGAGTGGGGTGCCATTGCCTTCTCCAATGCATGAAGGTGAAAAGTGAAAGTGAAGTTGCTCAGTCGTGTCCGACTCCTAGCGACCCCATGGAGTGCAGCCTACCAGGCTCCTCCGTCCATGGGATTTTCCAGGCAAGAGTACTGGAGTGGGGTGCCATTGCCTTCTCCGGCTTAAGTAGTGACTGAGTACTAATGCTCTACTGGGCTGGCCAGTGCCGCACAGTGGTCAGAGAGAGAAAGGGGCTTGAGAGGAAGGGGCCATCCATGTGGACCAGGAGCCCAGCCTCCAAACCCAGAGGTTCAGAATGGGATGGGCAGTGGGGGCCATTCCAGGTGAAGTCAGGTAGACAGGGAAACATGGAAAGAGGCTCCTGGAGGTAGGACATGGGTCCTATATCAGGAACAGGAGACAGGCATTCAGTGGAACTCCTGAGTTGACTAGAAGGTGTACCTTGCAATCTGGGCCTGGTTGTAGAGGCCTCTTCACCTTAGAAGCACCTTTTGCTCCACTGAAGTTTACAGGTGGTCAACATCTGTCACTCCAAATTTAAAAACCACAACAGGAGAGCACATCCTGATGGTCTGAATCCATTAAATCTGTATGCAGCACAATGAGATGCTATGCAGTCACAATGCCCTGACCCGACACCAGCCTCCGTTAGCAGCAGAAGCAAACTGGTTCATGTTTGGGGCAGTAGAGGGGTGGAAGTGAAATATGAGTGGAAACCTGGGGTGGGGCAAGTCTGTCCTGATGCCAGATTTTCTTTACCGGCCAAGTGTTGCACGAAGCACAGCTTCTTTAGGAGGGGAAGTGCCTCTCTACTTAGTTTCTCCTCTCCCCCCATTTATTCTTTTTCCTTTCTTCCCCTTTGGATTATTACCTTTGGCTGGATTTATATAATTTAGTCCACAGATATTGAGTCCTCTTGTGGGTCTAGCAGATGAATTATTAAGAAGATGAACATTTCCAGGAAGACTTTGATTTTTGTAACTCCACAGTCTGTGAGCTTTTACCAAAGATACATGTTGCTTCTGTATTGGTCCCATCCAAGGAAATATGCAAGAATACATTTAAGTTACTGACTGACCAGCTGAATATAACATAATACCCACAACTTTCTGGCTGATGGTAGGTCAAGAACAGAGAAGCAGCCTGGGAACTAGGAGATTTAGGTTTGGTTAGTAACTCGGTGACTCATCCAAATGTTGAAGGAGTAGTGAGGGGCTTGTGTTACCTACTCTAGACTTATCTTACCGGGCAGCTGGGAGGATTGACCAACTGAGGCTTATAAGTGATTTCTACTTCCTTAAGAGTAAATATCAGAAATATCTTCAGCTGGAGAAAGGACACAGAATTGATGAGGATAAAGAGGGACAAGGATTAAAACAGAGAACCACATAGGCATCTGGATAGTAGGAAGGACTGAGATGACGCCTACTGTGTGGGTTTCTCACAAACTGTAGGCTCGATCTCTACAGAGAATGCATTTTCTGTTGCTGTCCCAGAGAACAGCCTATGAGCCGCGAACAACACGGCAGAGAATAACTGACTTAAACAGCCATCATTTGCTGGCTTATTCCCCACAGGATATGATGTGGTTTACATGAAGCACACCAGTTGTGTGTGGACGGTCACTGGTCTTGGACTTGGCTTGGCTGTTTACTCACTGTAGGGCCCGAGAATAACCTTGAAGCTCACCAAACTGGTGGACGGTGCACGTGGGAGCGATTTACCAAGAAGAATTTGCTCTATACATCAGGGGTGATTATTATTTATAGCAGGAAAGCTTCTCATTTAACAGGTTAAATAAAACATGGTAAACAAACATAACTATGAGATTAAAAAAAACACAAAGTTTGACCTATACCGACATGGACCTCAAACCTTAACAGTAGGAAGTTTTTCTCACAGTAAGCAAAGCCATGATCTGGTCCTAAAAACTAGTACATTTGTTAAACTGAAAATGCTCTAAATTAATCCTTGGTAAGGGCTATTCTGCACAATCTGATGATTTGGGATTTCATCAAATTAATGTCACTAGATATGCCTTATAATTAGGATAAAATATTTGAAAAGTTTTAAAAATGAGGTTATTCATTAACTCATTGATTTTTCCTACAGATTGGGAGCCTGAATTTAAATGATACCCAAAAATATAACAAGGTACACTCAAAGAGAGAAGAACTCGTTGTGAGTCTTTAAATGGAATGCAGTAGTTTAAAATGCTATTACTATTCAGATTCTCTGAGAACATTAAAACTGCCCATTAAATGAAAATCTAATAATTGGCCTTACTGAATTGTGACATTTTGTAACCTGTTCAGGAATGCAGAAAACTGTGGAAGAGTTCTTTTGAGGCAGAATTTGATTTACAGTGTAATATTATTCCAAAACCAAGGTCACCGTTTTCATACACAGAGAAGAACAACAACGAGGGACAGACTAACAAAGCTGAGGAAAGTTCTGGAAACAGAGCTCAGGTGGAGGGCTCAAGACTCTTCAAGGTAAGAGTCTTGCTGATCTGGAAAAAATAACCAACAGGCAACGGCATGAGCTGAGCGTGAACCTCAACTTGGAACTGACCTCTCTCTTCAGGTATTGCTTAATGACATAACTAAGATAGGTCAGTCCATGCTTTTATATAAGCCACCAGCGATTTCCAAACTTACTTCACAATATCACTAAATAAATAAAACTTAAGGACGTTAGCTGCGGGAGAATTGGTAGCTTGAAGTCAGGGGTTAAAAATTCTCATGGGCCTATAGTTACAGAGCACTTTCTACGTGTAGGTATCTGTGTCCAGTGTTTTCAAGAGTCATATATGAGATGTATATGGTCTGATCAGGAATGATGGGGATCCTCTCATCTACCTGTCTGCTCCCCTCCTCCAAGGTTAATTTCAAATAAAACTTACTAGAGAAATTTGAGGGCCAACAAGCCCATGGTTTAGAAACCATGAAAGTGAAAGTTGCGTTATTGTTCAGTTGTGTCTGACTTTTTGTGACCCCATGGACTATAGCCTGCCAGGCTCCTCTGTCCATGGGATTCTCCAGGCAAGAATACTGGAGTGGGTATTCATTCCCTGCTCCAGGGGATCTTCCTGACCCAGGGATTGAACCCGGGTCTCCTGCATTGCCAGCAGATTTTTTTTTTTACCATCTGAGCCACCAGGGACACACATGGGGACAGCACAAACTTGCTAGCTCTGGATTTCTACCCACAAACTCAGAATTGCTCTTTGCATTTCCATGAGAGAAACTGTGTAAGAAACATTAAACTGCTAACTGGGAAAGGCTACAAAATGAATACATATATATATATATATACACACACACAACATAATTTTTGTATAAATATGATGAATAGCACTTATTGGTGCATTCGACCATCAAAAACTAGGCCACTGAATAGTGGAAATATTTTAAATATGCCATGTCGTGCAAAATTTTCTTTAATTCTTACTTGGAATATTCAGGGACTTTTCTGGCAAAAGTACTGCAGAATGCTTCGATCAGTATGCAGAATACATCCTTTAGATCTTATCTTATCACTGGTAAGGAAAATAACCAAAACAAAGAATCCTATCAAAGAGGTAGTTGACATGACATAAAACATTAGAGATGAGTGTTTGCATTTTTATCACTTTCAGGAAAATAGTCCTCTCTGTAAGGAATGCACAGGGTCTTACTTGAAAAAAAATGAGGCATTAACACAAATATTCTCAAGCTCACATTCACTCTTGTAATCAATGTAACTTGTTTACCTAGACCTGTTACTCAACTTATTTAAATACATCCAAGCATAAACTATGGATTTTGCATATCAGAGTATGGCAGAGGCCCAGTCTTTCAAAAAATACAAATGTTTCTAGATTCTTTTGTATGTCGGCAAACCCAAAGTAAGACACATCCCCTACACGCACACTACAGAACTATTTTAATTTGTATGTGAGATTATGTATTTTATAAACCCAGCTTAACACAGTGGAGGGATAGATCTGTTTATATGAGAGAGAATGGTTCTTCATGTTTAACCTCTTGAAGAATTGTCTTCATGGGCAAGAAAGAAAAAAAAACTTTCTTTGGGGCAAAGAATGTTATCAACCTTTTACCTAAATAAACTTCGCTGGGAAGAGAGTAGAAAAATTCCTTCATGCACTTAATAAAGTGCAGCCAGTACTACAGCAGCTAATCCTGATCTGATGTTTTACAGCTGACAGTAGAAAAAATGAAAAGGCAAAAATGTGAACCAAACACACGTTTATAAGCTAAATCTGAGACAAATAATTCTGGCAGATTTTATATTCTTTATGTTAAAATACAGCATCTACCAAATGAGGACGACAACATTTTTTATTTGGAGTGACAGTAAACCACAGATGGGTTTCAAAAACTTAAAGTGCCAATAATATATTCAATTGTTTGTAGGTAAAATATGTATGGGCTTCCCAGGTGGCTCAGTATAAAGAACCTGCCTGCTAATGCAAGATACGTGGGTTCAATCCCTGGGTTGGGAAGATCCCCTGGAGAAGGAAATGGCAACCCACTCCAGTATTCCTGCCTGGGAAAATCCCATGGACAGAGGAGCCTGGTGGACTATTGTCCACTGGGTTGCAAAGAGTTGGACACAATTGAGTGACTAAACAATACTACCAAAAATATACACAAAAAAGGCAGGGAGAATCCATTCTCAAATGTTAGCAGTGGTACAGTAGACAATGAGTTTTATTTTATATGTCCTTAATACCTTTTGGAAGTGTCAGGATATGCAACAATAAATATGAAATTAATATTTTAAAATTAATATTTTAAAAATATGTAGGTTCTTCTCTGTTTTTGTATTACAAATACTTCAATAAACTCGCCATTTTTTAAATATAAGAAAATACAGGAAAGATAACAAAACCAAAATCTTCTGAAGTCTATTTTAAGCAAGTGGGAACAACAGAGCAAACAGTGCCTTGTGTACAGGAATAAAAATTTCTGACGCTTTAAAGAAATGCTAGGCGGCTGGTCTGTTGGAGAAGGAAATGGCAACCCACTCCAGTGTTCCTGCCTGGAGAATCCCAGGGACGGGGGAGTCTGTGGGGTCGCACAGAGTTGGACACAACTGAAGTGACTTAGCAGCAGCAGCAGCAGCAGCAGGCAGCTTATGCTTCTGGGGCAGCAGAGAGGGTTTGGGTATGGATGCTGCATGAAAGCAGAGGTGAAGTTAGGCTATTCTGAAAACCCATGAAAGATGGAGAAACAGTGGCTTGGTATCAAAAGTCCAGGTTTCTTTAGGGCTTATCAGTTGTTAAGCAAACAGTTATAGTTTAGAGTGAAAAAAGCCGAATGTATCAGCAGTATGGGGTTGCGGGGGATGTCCTGAAGGGAAAGAGGAGAGAGAAACGCTTCCAAGTTTGGGTCTGACATGCACATACTGCTATATTTAAAAGAGATAACCAACAGGAATGTACTGTTAAAAAAAAGAAAAAGATGATTTAAAAAATCCCTTCATGAAGGCCAATATATGTGAATAGCTCTGTCTCTCTTCCATTTAAGCCAGAGATTGTCTCCCTTCAATTCAAATGACAAAATATTGAAAGTACAGAGACCAGAGTCGGGAAGACTGACTAAGAGCTCTCTACCGGCTAAAACAGGCAGGAATGGCAGAGGCTCAACGGTTCTTTAATTAGCACATGTTGATTAATTTAACCCATGGAACCACTGTCTCCTATTACTGCTAATTTTGTTTTTGAAGTCAATGAGACAAAGTAGCCGAGGAGTAATTAAAAGTGTCCAGTCTCTTCATCCCTACGGCTATGCGGACTGAATAGCCCTCCACCGCTGAGATGTTCTGAGATGTTCTCAGGCAGTGGTGAATTCACATTAAAAACCCTAATATGAATGGGCCTGTGAGCAGCCCTTCTCCTAATGAGACATGGGAGAAAAGAGTGTAATTTGTAATTATTTTCAAATATTGTCTAAGAAGGGCTTCCCTGGTGGCTCAGCTGGTAAAGAATCTGCCTGCAATGTGGGAGACTTGGGTTTGATCCCTGGGTTGGGAAGATCCCCTGGAGAAGGGAAAGGCTACCCGCTCCAGTATTCTGGACTGGAGAATTCCATGGACTGTATAGACCATGGGGTCACAAAGAGTCGGACACAACTGAGAGGCTTTCAATTTCACTTTCACTGTCTAAGAAAGTGCAGGTGGTCTGTTAAATAGAACTGTGATGGAAAGAAATGCTAGACTATATTTGTGATGCCCTGCCTAACAGGAAAAGCAGTAGACGGAAGACTGAGGCATACAGGTAGACCTCATCTGGGGGCTTCACAGATACTGTCTTTTTTTACAATTTGAAGATTTGTGGCAAAAAAGTCTATTGGTACCATTTTCCAACAGCATTTACTCACTTCATTCATGTCTGTGTCCCATTTTGGCAATTCCTGTGATATTTCAAGCTTTTTCATTATTTTTATATTTGTTAAGGAGAACTGTGATTAGTGATCTTTTCGGTTACCATTATGACTTGATGAAGGCTCAGATGATGGTTAGCAAGTTTAAGCAATAAAGCATTTTTAAATTATGTATGTACATTTTTTAAAAGACATGATGCTAATACACACTGAAGAGACTACAGAATAGTGTAAACATAATTTTTATATGCACTGGGAAACCAAAAAATTCACGTGAGTCTCTTTATCGTGGTGGTCTAGAATCAAACCTACATTATCTGAGGTCTGCCTGTATTTGGGAGCAGCAGCAGTTTCAAAACTTGGGCGGGGGGAAAACCTTATTTTTTCAGAAAAAACTTTTTTCAAAGGACTATAGACATCCCCAACAGATGACCAGATTACTCTGGAGCTGCTTTAGATAGGAGTCCTGCCTGTCTGGTCTTCTCTTCCTCCTTGGCAACCTTTAGGTACATACGCAGAATTTTAGGATTCCTTGGAACACAGCTGGAGAATCACTATTTCAGAACATGCCTGAGGGGTAGTGAACACTGGCTCATTCCATACACTTTCGGATCCCTTCTAACCGCTTTCTTTGACTGTGAAGGCTAGAAACCTAAGAACTACATTTTCGAGATTCTCTTGCAACCAGTTTTCAGACATTGCCTAGGTTCTGCAAGGCAGATGCCTGTGCAAGACTTGGCAATGGGATGGGAACAACGAGGAACTTGCATGGGAGCTAACAGGCACTTCTCTAAGAGTGTGTGTGTGTAGGGAAGCAGTTGCATTTGGCTCTTCTGGGAAAGTTCTGGAAGGGACTATGGAATCGGGTTCCTGTAGCCTGGGTGCCACTCGGTGTAAGACTGCAGCAGTGAGCAGTCCCAGGGGAGTCTGATGGGTCTCTTCTGCTGGCCTGAAGCATTCAAAAGAATTTTACCATTTTCCGCAAGGACTCTATACACACTCTAACAAATCTCTTTTCATTTAAATTAGATAGAAGGGCTGTCCTCCTGAATCTAAGAATGCTAAACAAGACAGCATCAGAAAAGAGACCTTAATTATCTCATTGACTTATATGAAGTATCTTCCACATCACCCAGGTTTGGGTCCCTATTGAACCTAGAACTATTTTTATTACACAGATACTGAATAGACATTAGTTAAATCACACCACTATAAGCAAAGCATTATGCTGGATTATTTTTAATTATCATTCAGCTACTTATTAGATTTCGAGACAAGGTCTAAATAATGTAGATAGGACACACCTCAATAAGCAAGGAGTTGAACCGTTATCATTTTTAACTATGCTCAATTTCTCATCATTTGGAGGGGAACAGAGACAAGTCAAATGCTGTCTTTTTTAAGATATAACAGAGAGACAGATAGGAATGCAAAATTATTAAGGTGACTGACAACGAATCTGAACCCGATCACAGTAGAATGACATGCTTAAATGTCTATGTCTTATCAAAAAATAACAAGAAAAAGAAAAAATGGGTCCTTTAATCTAAAAATAATACATGGTCAGTATGGTATCATATACATATACATATACACACACACACACATACACACACATATGTAAGTGTTATCTAAGTTTTTGATTACTGATAGCTAGTTTTCTTCATTTTAGAAAAGACTGTGAAAGGACTTCCCTTTTCTATGTTTTATACACAAACTGTTTCATTTTCTAAAAGTGGTTAGACAAAGGGTCAGATGATAACTTTAAATATTTAAACTGGTCAATGACAGTCAAGTAGTCAAGAACTTCTCTAGTTTATTGTTAAATATGCATTGCCTTAGAGGTAACCTTAAGTACCTGGCACAGCTTCCTAATGAGTTATTAGTTATGAAACTATGAAGTAATTTTGAATTTTAAATAAGACTGGAAAATAAACTTGGGTACAACAAATTAAAAGCACCATAATTATGCAATATCATGACATGTTTTAGATAGTCACGCTATGCATATATCAAAAATACATTAATAAACTGAACATATTAATAAAAAGCCAAGCCTGGCCCTTCAAGACCTCAACACTAATTGGAAAGGATTTTGACAGAACATCTTAAATAACATTCATTATATCAGTTTTGGCAAGCTACTTTTCAGTTACCTAAATGATGATTATTTCTACATTCCACAGTGCATCTATCAAAATCCAAGATCTGAAAAATATCATTAGTGAGGATGAGTGAAGTAGTAGCTGTTCAGATGGTACAACCTGAATTTGCATTTATTAGTGTAAGGTAGGTGATATGTGTGGGGTGTTTTATTTCTGAAATATTATGTATATTCTGTTCACTTAAAATCTATCATACATTTACATGTTGTACATCAGTTATATATGGGTATGTATGTGCTCAGTTGTGTCTGACACTTCGTGACCCCATAGACTGTAGCCTGCCAGGATCCTCTGTCCATGGTATTGTCCAGGTGAGAATACTGGAGTGGGTGCCATGCTCTCCTCCAGGGGATCTCCCTGACTCAGGGACCGAACCCATGTCTCCTGTGTCTCCTGCACTGGCAGGTGGATTCTTTACCACTAGTGCCACCTGGGAAGCCAAAAATTATATAAATTATGCACTATATTCCAAATTCTAGCTCTCTTTTTAAGGTCATGCCTTAGAATCACTCTAAAAATGTTTCTCAAGGTGTGATGATTTAAGTGGATTTAATTATTAAAACGTTTCATGGCAAGGGCAGATTAACCTCACAGTGAAACATACACACACACACACACACACACACATCGAGTAGTAGATTCCATTGGTGAAAAGTGAAACAGGTGTAATTTTGCCTAGAATAATTTACTCCTGTAACCAAGATACAGATTTATCTATCTTTTCTTTGTCTTTGGGCTTAAAGTCATTGAAAATACAAAGAACTAGATCACCATCTAGTTTAAAATAAGAAAGGTCAAGCCAAAAAGGAAGTCCAATTAGTTAATACCAGATAATGCCAAGTGCCTATTACAGGAAAACAGTTTATTAAGGTTAAAAAAAAAAAAAAACACCCAGGCAACTGTGTGATATATAAATGTCTCTAACTATTCTTGATTTTAATACTGAATTTGGTTCCACTGAAGTTCCCCTCTTGAGGCGAACTGTTATATGTTATCTCTTTCACAGATGGCCATTGGTGCCAAGCTTGTTAAAAGATATTATTTTGTAAATACCTATACTTTACCTTTTACGCAAATGGAAGCCTTACTCAATAAATAAGCAACCTGATCCAGGTCATGAAGTTAGATATTAGAAAAAGGAGGATATTGCAGCCCGTTGACTGTGGCTCCCCCTCCCCCACTCAGATTCCCCTAGACAAGGAGGCCTTTACTTCCTGGTTCTTTTAGCTGGGTCTTGACTCATGGACTTCCTAGGCTCTCTTTTCTTTTTCTCACTGAGAAGAAAACTCTCATACAGTATATTCATGATCATGCTGCTATGGTATAAATTAAGCTTATGAATGCTGTCCTTCACTTATTGCCCCTTTCTCTCACACAGTGATATTTGTAACTCACGAGTTGTAGGATTTCCAAAGCTGTGTGATTTGTAATGTAATACTTCTAGAATCTCCAGAGTAATTTCAGCATTAGTTACAAATAAAAGTTGGCTCTCTGCATCTCTTAACCTTGGGAACATGAACCTTTAAGACGAGGAGATCAAATACCAACATTCCCCTAGGACTGCTGTGCACATCTGCATTTCTGGACATAGGACTTTTTTTGTTCCTAATCAAGTGTAATCTCACTTCATAACTCCTACTCTTGGCTCAGTGCTACCTAGATTTCCAGGCAAGCAAAGAAAGGAGGGTTGAGGATTTTGTGCTTAGAGGTTTGGAAATTTGGCAAATGTTACATTAAAATGCAAGTATTTGATCTTGAACCTCAATAGAATGAGATTCAGTTGAAAAACAAAGAAACCAAAGTGAGGCTTCAGATATTCCAAATCCGCACCTGTATCTTGATGTTGCCAGGTATTTGTACTAAGAATTCTGTGTACAGGGCAAAAGGGAATGAAGAGTTTCCCAAATTTTCCTCTGGGATCTTCCAACCATTCAAAGTAATTACTAATTCTTGCTCACATCTATGAGTCAGGCATCCAAGTGTTACTATTTGTGGCTGGTCTTATTCTGTGTTTAAATGATCTGATCGTTAGTCTCTGCATCTGGGTCCAAACTAGTTTAACATGGAAAGTTAGCTCAAGGATTGCAGTCACCTTTAAGTTGTCTTTAAAGTGATACCTTGAGTTTACTAACATGTGACTATGAAAACTGCCCTTCCAATTCACCAAACTCAAGGTTGGCATTCTTTATGCCAACACTGACATTCTTTTTGCCTAAACACTGACCTTCTAGGATCCAGTCACTGGAAGGACTGACGTTGAAGCTGAAGCTCCAATACTTTGGCCCCCTGATGTGAAGAGCTGACTCACTGGAAAAGACCCTGATGCTTGGAAAGATTGAAGGCAAAAAAGAAGGGGGCCTCAGGGGATAAAATGGTTAGATAGCATCACTGACTCAATGGACATGAATTTGCGCAAACCCTGGAGATAGTGAAGGACAGGGAAGCCTGGCATGCTGCAGTCCATGGGGTTGGAAAGAGGCGGACATGACATAGCAACCGAACAACAACAACAAGAATCCAGTCAATGAAGTAGAGTTTATTTTCAAATAATTTACCATCCACTGAAATTCCTTTAGACCACAGAATTTTTAAAAATCCATAGAATTTAAATAATTCTTATGTTCAGATAACTGTTAGCACAAGTTACCTGTAAAAGGGCTTCCTAGGTTGCACCAGTGGTAAAGAACCCACCTGCCAATGCAGAAGACATAAAGAGAGGTGGGTTCAATCCCTAGGTCAGGAAAATCCACTGGAGAAGGAAATGTAACCTATTCCAGTGTTCTTGCCTGGAGAATCCCTTGGACAGAGGAGCCTGGCAGGCTACAGTCCACAGAGTCGCAAAGACTTGGACACAACTAAAGCTCTTGAGAAACCTATATGCAGGTCAGGAAGCAACAGTTAGAACTGGACGTGGAATAACAGGCTGGTTCTAAGTAAGAAAAGGAGTACGTCAAGGCTGTATATTGTCACCCTGCTTATTTAACTTATATGCAGAGTACATCATGAGAAATGCTGGTCTGGAAGAAGCACAAGCTGGAATCAAGATTGCCGGGAGAAATATCAATAACCTCAGATATGTAGATGACACCACCCTTATGGCAGAAAGTGAAGAGGAACTAAAAAGCCTCTTGATGAAAGTGAAAGAGGAGAGTGAAAAAGTTGGCTTAAAGCTCAACATTCAGAAAACTAAGATCATGGCATCTGGTCCCATCACTTCATGGGAAATAGATGGGGAAACAGTGGAAACTGTGAAAGATTTTATTTTTGGGGGCTCCAAAATCACTGCAGATGGTGACTGCAACCATGAAATTAAAGGACGCTTACTCCTTGGAAGGAAAGTTATGACCAACCTAGACAGCATATTGAAAAGCAGAGACATTACTTTGCCAACAAAGGTCCGTCTAGTCAAGGCTATGGTTTTTCCAGTGGTCCTGTATGGATGTGAGAATTGGACTGTGAAGAAAGCTGAGCACTGAAGAATTGATGCTTTTGAACTGTGGTGTTGGAGAAGACTCTTGAGAGTCCCTTGGACTGCAAGGAGATCCAACCAGTCCATTCTAATGGAGATCAGTCCTGGGTGTTCACTGGAAGGACTGATGCTAAAGCTGAAACTCCAATACTTTGGCCACCTCATGTGAAGAGTTGACTCACTGGAAAAGACTCTGATGCTGGGAGGGATTGGGGGCAGGAGGAGAAGGGGATGACAGAGGATGAGATGGCTGGATGGCATCACCGACTTGACAGACATGAGTTTGCGTGAACTCTGGGAGTTGGTGATGGACAGGGAGGCCTGGCGTGCTGTGATTCACGGGGTTGCAAAGAGTCGGACATGACTGAGCGACTGAACTGAACTGAAAGCCGGTTAGCACACACCTATAAAGGAACATTTCCATGAAGATTAGACAGGCCTGCATTTCATCAAAGTGGGGGGTACAGACTAAATGTGGATTTAATTTACAGATGCTTTCATACAGCAGCCATAACTTTTATTTCTTGCTATGTTTATTCATTCTATAATGTTAAAAAAAAAGAAACAATCCCGCATAATCAGCATAATTAGGAATTATTAGGGGAAGAACATACTTCATTCAAAATTGACTTATACTATAGCTGTTATTTGTCTGTGAACTCATTTATTGTTGTTGGTTGAAAGCCAATACGAGTAATGACTAAAGAGTATTGGTTTTATTTGGAATTAGGCTTGTGTTCAAATTCTAGTTCTGTTACTTATTAGTTCTTGACTCTGGGTATGTTCATTATACTTCTTAGACCTTAGTTTCCTCAGCTGTCATATTGGTTGCTCTAAAGATGAAGAGAGACAATTTACTAAAAAGTGCCTAGTACAGGCTGACTCATAACTATTTCTCAATAAATGGAAGTTACTTTTCATTTGTCAATATCTTTCCTCCTCCGTAAGCTCTGGGATGGGGAGAGATATTTCTGGTAATTCTGTGTACATCTAACGGGATTTGGTTTTGTAACATTGTAGGGGAAACACTGCTTTTAGATAAGGGAGTGCAGTCAACAGGCAAGCTTACTACTTGCTGGCTACGCGATTTCTGGCAGAGTTCTTAAGGTATTTGTGCTTAGTTTGCGTCTCTGTGGAATGGGGATATGCTTACATCCGTGTCAATAGCGATGTGGAAAGATATGGATAAAACAGAGTTTATAACCTGCAGGCAGGGCTTGTTGTTGCTGTTATTGTTTAGTTGCTAAGCTGCGTCGGACTTTTTGCAACCCCACTGACTACAGTCCGCCAAGCTCCTCTGTCCATGGAATTTCCAGGCAAGAATACCGCGGTGGCTTGTCATTTCCTTCTTCTCAAGGGGATCTCCCGACCCTGGGATTGAACCCGCCTCTCCTGCATTGGCGGGTGGATTCTTTACCACTGAGCCACCAGGGAAGCTCAGAGCACTGTTTAGACTTAGGTTATTGTCACTTATTTTACTTGAATTAAGAGTAATTAAATAGTAATTTGGGGGCACTTCCTACATGCTGGACACTGAGTGATTTATAAACACTGTATCATTTAATCCTTACAACAACTCAGTAAAGTAGGTATTGTTATTCCCATTTTTCAGATGTGGAAACGCGCTGATCTGAACTCTAGCAGTCTGGCTCAGAAACCCACACTCTAAACCACTGTCACGCATAGAATCCTATTCCCTTAGGAGAAGAGCCAACCTTTTGTGAATCTGCCAATGGCATCATCTAGCAGGTCAAAGTGAAGAGGAGGCAGTCACCTTGCCTAAGAGGATGGCAGACGCCACAGAAACAAAAAGAGAGAGGACCCCAGAAATCAGACTCATGTGAGCAAGGCGAGGCCACACTTTTCCCAATTATATTCAGATTTCTGTAACACAAATACCACACTTCTGTACATATATTTTCAGCTTTGCTGAAGTTGCCAAGTAAGATGTAAGAGAGAGAGAGAGGAAAAAACCCAGCTCAATTCCACATTTGGCTCTGAATAAGACTTTAGAGTGTAGTAGTTTGGGAAAAATACAAGTAGACAGGCCAGGGTGAAAACCAATACTTTTGTGACAGGTCACACACTTGGGCTGAAATACTCGAAAAGGCCATCACTTGGGGGTGTGGTAGATATGAAGGGCCATAGCCACGGTGACCTCCGGGAGGATTCTCTGCTCCAGACAGACTGAAGGCACGCAGCAGTGGACGTCATCTTGTAGAAAGAGCTGTGACTTTACTGGACACGCGTCTTTGGCTGAACGCTCTGAACCAATGAAACTTTAGAAAAGGCGATCCAAGACAATACTCTGCCTGTGTTCAACAGCGAGCGCACAGAGAGTGTCAGAGCATGTGTTTAAGCATATGTGAACAAAGGGCGTAAAGATGTGTGAGACGGGTGTTAAAACACCAGTTCAAACATGTGTTTAACCATGTGTGAGCAAAAGGGTGTTAAGCCATGTGGTAAAGCAAGTGTTAGAGCATATTCGATTACAAATGTTTCTCATTTGGGAGCTTAAATTATTTTCTGCCTAATCCAGTGTTGCTAAGCAATAGTTCTGTGTTGTTCTAACCGAACACAATAAATGATTAAACTTAGGGGGAAAAAAACACCCTGAAGTTAGACTTATTTTTTCCCGTCTTGGTTTCATTACAAAGAATTTACATCTGTAGTTTTCAATAAACTTAGTGGTGTTCTGCTACAGTAAGCAAAAACTGGCGTAACGCTCCTTGTGTAGGAAGGCAACAAGCAGAGCAGAAGACACGCCTGGTGTGCTGAGACAGCGTTCAGCGTTGGAAGAGTCACTGGCGTATTAGACTAATCCCGAGGCTTGATAAACCACCTGGTCGCTGACTTGGGGTGACTACTCCATCTAGGGCACCATGCTATAGCTAGGATTCTGTTTTAATTATTAATTTTTATTGGGCTACAGTTACTTTACAATGTTGTATTAGTTTGTACCATACAGCAAAGTAAGTCAGCTCTACGCATACATATATCACCCTTCTTTGGATTTCCTTCCTGTTTAGGTCACCACAGAGCATGGGGTAGAGCTCCCCTTGCTCTACAGTAGGTTCTCATTAGTTATCTACTTTATACATAGTATCAGTAGTGTATACGTGTCAATTCCAGTTTCCCAATTCCTCCTGGCCTTTTGCCCTGGGCTCCCTACATTTGTTCTCTACATCTGTGTCTTTACTAGGATTCTGTTTTTTTTTTTTCTTAATTTTCAATTTTTAAATATCTAGAACACTGCTCTAGAGGACAGGGACTCAGATACTGACAGTACAATGTGATAGAGACCAGCTTTCAAGTTTCTCTGACATTATTTGCTAAATATATCAGCTTATGTATCTACAATGCTGCTGGAAGTTTCCTTTCTAAAGCAAGTGAATCATCTCATGTTAAAATGGGAATACACAACCCTGAATGTAATTTTAAAAAGAATCAAAGTAGATAAAAATCAGAGTTTGCTATCAATGCTGGCAGGGCAAAGAAAAAGTTTAAAACTATGTACATATACTAATACAGATACAAAAAATTTCAGGTAGCTGTTTTATTTTGTTAGGAAACAAAGCGATAAACAAATTAAACCAGCAAACCAGTTTAAACTCATTCATATATCTTTTGAAAGTGGATATATCATCAAATATTCTTCTTCTTTTTTTTTTTTTTAAGAACAAAAGACAAGCAAAAGACCTGCAGGTTTGGATTTAAATTACATTTCCTAAGCAGTATTAATTAAAATGACTCTTTCTGCTAAACTGTGGAATGATTTGTGTGTAAATGCTATTTGATTATGCCTGTGAAAATATTTTTGATCATTCTGAGTAAAGAAAAATAGATATAGCCATTAGAATCAAAATATGGCCTTCCCAATCACCTTTTGCCTCAAGATCACGGAATGTTTTACTGAAACAAAAACTGGCAAGAGAGAAACAAACAATTAAAGCCAGCATCTTCTGCCAGCCACCCTTATAGCAGAGGTCAAAGAATTTTTGAATACTTTTCTCTTCCCCTTCACTTGCGTCACTTAATGATTTGTTCATGCGGTTCAGTACAAACTCAAGAAAATACAATTCCTCAGCAGAAAAAAGCACTGTCCCTGGGTGCTGTGACCTCTGCTTAAACAAATTCCAGATTGCATACAGACAAAGCAATGATGATTATTTTTCCTTCTTGGAGACTCAGCCCAAATTAAGAAAACTAAGGAGACAGAATCTGACCACATAATGGAGGAAGGTTGTGCAGAGGCTTTCTCAGTTTATGGTTAATAGTTTTATTTTTATGTTATTTTTTATCTTTTGGCTGTGCCGTGTGGCATGCAAAATCTTAGTTCCCTGACCAGGGATTGAACCCGTACTTCCTGCAGTGGAAGCTCAGACTCTTTAACCAGTGGACTGTCAGGGAAGTCCCAATAGTTTTATTTTTGACCAAAACAAATATACTAATGAGCAAATTCCTTTCAGCAATCTCACGCTTCTTTATTATTATGGTGTCTTATTTTCAATAGTGCAAACTATTTATTTTCTGTCAATACTGAGTATACACTGATATCTAAAGCTATTTCACTGAAGTTAGTCTTCAAATGCTAATAAATCAGGCTCAGGAAAAATGTCTATACTACAAAACTTATAAAACATCCCTAAATCTCATGGGCTTGAGGAAAAGACTATGGAGAGCAGTACTCAGAACCAGCTGGGATTGTTCAGTCTATTTAACTGGAGTTAATTGGAGGCCCCTAGTCTTCAGCCAAATAAGCAAAGAACATACCCCCTTTTACAGAAAATAGAAGAAAATAAACAGCCCTGATGGAGATATTGATCTTGAGATCACACTTCTGAATTTCTCTCAATGTGCCCACGTGAATACACATAATCATTTACCTGAACTTACACTTTTCTCTAGACATGAAATACTCAATAAACAAAACTCACTGGAGGCAAGTAGAAAGAAGAAGCTCTTTCTGAACAAACAGAGCACTTTGTACAATGTTAGGCGGAGTAACATGGTCCTTAACGAATCTTGTGTAACACTTTGTACTTCAATCAAACTTTTCAGAAGGCAGCAAATATGATTAGAAACAGAATTTTAGCCTCTTCTGTTTTCTGAGTGACCATCATTAACCTCAGTGGGATGTGTCATGTGTGGAATAAAAGGGCTATTGAAGGAGAAGTTTCCCCAACTTCACAATCATGGGCGTTCACTCCAGGGCTGTGGGTGAGGGGACATGCCTGCCCGGTGGGCACACAACGCACCCTCAACAGTCTTTCCCTCTGCTTTGAGCTCTGTGCTTTTCTTGGATAAGCCTGCCAAAAATTCTCAACAGTGTAGGGAGGAACTGTCCATAACAAATTGGCGCCATACTTGCAAACGTGTGTTTAATGTATAGAGAGCATTTGCAATGTCCCAAATTGAGACTGGGTGATCGAGGTTGCAGCACTTTCTTTTTTACAAACAAACAACCTCACCAATTGTGGGAAATAAGCAAAACCAATGCAAATAAACCAACACTTATCTTTTTCATCTTAAACATTTTAAAAGTATATTTTTAAAGGGCTTAAGAAAATTAGATGTTGTTAATGTAAGTACTTATGTCCCTTTTCTTCTACTCAATCTGGATCTAACCAATGTTAAAGGAATTCATCAACCCCCAAACCAGAAATCTTGAACTTTCAATATACATAATTAAATGCTAATGCTTCAATCTGAAATTATATCAGCAAATACCATATAGGAAAGTTCAAGGTAGGTACTATGCTAAGATAAATATTTCTCTAAGTCCCAACTTTTCATTTCTGGAAACCAATGGAGAGACAAACCTCAAAAACATTTCACGTGTTACATTTCCTATGTAACTGAAATCAGTGGAAGATTAATTTATAACTTATAGTCAACTGATTTATTTTGGAACATTGTTTTCTGAGATTAAGACTGATTATTTCTTAAGGTTGAATCATCAAACTTTGTTGAAAGGAGGTGAGAAGTAAAAACTTACTCAAAATAATGAGATTAACCCTCATATCTACAAGCATGCTTCCAGACATTAGAAAGTTTTCTCTTAAATGTGTTTCCTTCCAGGTCTTTTGGAGAAGGGAAATGGCAACCCACTCCAGTATTCCTGCCTGGAAAATCCCATGGACAAAGGAGCCTAGTGGGCTACAGTCCATGGGGTCATAAGGAGTCAGACATGACTGAGCAACTAACACTTCCAGATCTTTATTAAAATGCAAAGAGTTACATGGGCAAAGTTCATTATAAACCAAAACGTTGTAGCTCATCTGTTCTTTGATCATTTGTTTGTTCATTCATTCATTCGTTCACCCACTCATTCATTCATTCAAATACTTCTTCAGTGTCCATTCTGTCCAAGGAACTAGTAAGGCACAGGAAGTCTAAAGGAGAAAGATTCAGTCCTTGCCCTCAAGGGGCATAAATGCTTTTGGGTGCGACAGAATAAAGCGGGCAACTACAACATGGAACTAGTAGGTTGGGACTGGGGAGGCAGGGGATAGCCTACATTAAAATGGATAAAGCATTTTTAAGTTTGGACTCAGGGGTTCCCAATTCCTCAGTGGGGCAGAGACTGAAGACCACACATGATTCCAAGAGAATGCTCCATGTGTACAGAGTCTTGGCCCACAAGGACCTCCTACATCTCCAAGGGTGTGACTCAGGAAAGAGCAACAGGGCTTTTGAATTCACTTTTTGTACTTCCTCTGGGAAACTGAGATGATAATTTGATAGCTTCTTTTTGCTTTTTTCTACTTGGAAACTCTTCAAGCTTTTTATTTTCCATGAGCCTCATGTCAGGTAAATTTAAAATCATTTTATAACCCAACTCCACCCTGCTCCACCTTTAGAATGACATGAAAACAATCATTTTAAAAAGTTTTAGGAGGTAGAGGAACAGGCATCACTTCACTTCTACATATTTTGGTGCTTCGTTATGTTTTGAGACCGCATCTGAGTGCTTTATGGTCTAAGTGGGGAGATGGGAAAGAACCCCACAAATATAGCACAGTGAGGGGTCGCATGGTGCAGTGTGCAGACCACCACAGGGGCGGGAGCTGATGTTAGTCAACACAGAGAGGATCACTTTTAATTTTAAATATTTTTGAACACTCAACATTTTATTTAAAACATTTAATTATGCATTTACTTTAACATGTGAAAAAAATGCATAACTAACACACTTGAACCATTAATCCATGGATAATACTCTGTAGGATAATGCTAAAGAATATATTTTAAGTTGAAAAAAGTTGTGTGCTAATTTAAAGAAAAGTAGCAGTGGAGATGTTAGAAAGACAAAAAAAAAAAATTGTGATGTACTACTCTGATCACTGAAGTTTGGGAAATAATGCTGTTGAATGTAGGTAAGTCAAAAAGGATGATACTTTATAAAGTGTGGAATCCTTAATGTATGTTCCCTGGGCTGAAATAAGTTGCCGTGAGGCAATTTATGTTCCAGGAGGACACAGGTCAGGGAAGGGCACTAACGGGGCCTGGGAGATTCAGAGGGGTTTCCAGAAAGAGGAGGCTTAAAAATGACAAGTTGTGCTGGAAAGCAGTGTAGCTATTAGGACCAATCATTTGCAGAACTGTTGAATCTTCTGCTTGGATGGGACATGAGAATTCATGTTACCCGTAATTAACCTTAAAATGTGTTGTTGTTTAGGCACTAAGTCATGTGTAACTCTGTGCGGCTCCACGGTCTGTAGCCCGCCAGGTTCCTCTGTCCATAGGATTCTCCCAGGCAAGAATACTGGAGTGGGTTGCCATTTCCTCCTCCAGGGGATCTTTCCAACCCAGGGATTGAACCAGCGTTTCCTGCATTAGCAGGCGGATTCTTTCCCATTGAGCCACCAGGGAAAGCCCAACTTTAAAATACTTCCGTATATATATATAGTGTGACATATATGTGTGCATTGGTTTTAATCCACACTCAGTGGATTTATGATTGAAGTGGCCTAATGGGAATACACTGTTTAGTTCAGCTACGAGACTAACGAAATACCACATTCCAGAAGCAGCTCTTAAAGCGTAGCAGCTATCTTCATCTTATACTCTCGATCAGCATAACTAATAATTATTAATGAGGACATTAGAAATGGTATTGAAGTTACGTGGACTGGTTAGAAACATTATCATCAGCACGCACAGCCTGCATGGGAAGGGCATCTGCTTCTAGTGACTCCAGCTGCCTATTTCCCCTGGACTGGAGTTCTCCACTCAGGATTAGTCTCCTGGTCCATCCACTTAAGGGCTTCCCAGGCAGCTCAGTGGTAAAGAGTCTGCTGCCAGTGCAGGAGACATGGGTTTGATCTCTGGGTTGGAAAGATCCCCTGGAGGAGGAAATGGCAACCCACTCCAGTATCCTTGCCTGGGAAATCCCACAGACAGAGAAGCCTGGGGGACTACAGTCCATGGGGTCGCAAAGAGTTGGACATGACTTAGTGACTAAAAGAACAACAACATCCACTTAAAGGAGGAGTCTATCACCTGACTTTGACTAGAAGGTTAGCCAACTCCTATTGCTAGAATATTCTCACATCAAACTTGAGGGAACTTTCCCTGTAAGCTGCCGGCTGTCAATGCACCCTCCTGTCAGAACAGAGGACAGAAGCTTGGTGGGCCCACAGGACAGGTGAAGGGCCTTTTCTGTGCTTACTTGCTAAAACATGTTTCTAGGTGTGGCAGAGTTCTGTCTGAGATTTGCCTTCGATATATTATTCTAGAAGCAGGTACAGACCTCCACCACCATCAAATCATCTGTCTCCAACTGCAGCTGTGATCTACCAGGAAGAAAGTGATAATTCTTTAAGGCTAAATGTGCTAGGCAGATCTTAGCTAAACCTCCTGCAGAGAGGTTCAGTGATTTGCCCAAGATCACACAGCTAGTTGGTGATAGAACAGAGTTTAGAAAGCTGTGCTTCTTGTTACTGCCTTCTCAGGAAACCAATGATTGAAGACCAGGTTTACTCAACTTGATTATGTACAGAACTTTTAAACAGTGCACAGGCTCAGGTTCAGCCCAGGAGATCGTGATTCTTGAGGAGAGGTATGGGAGGGACCCAGGTGTCCATGCTTTTTAAAATTTTGCACAGGTGCCTCTGATACACACATGTACAGTCGAGAATCACTGGACTAGACCGTGGTACTAATAAGTATCACCTAGGGACTTCCCTTTGGAGAAGGCAATGGCAACCCACTCCAGTACTCTTGCCTGGAAAATCCCATGGATGGAGCAGCCTGATAGGCTGCAGTCCATGGGGTCGCGAAGAGTTGGGCATGACTGGGCGACTTCACTTTCACTTTTCCCTTTCATGCATTGGAGAAGGAAATGGCAACCTACTCCAGTATTCTTGCCTGGAAAATCCCAGGGACAGAGGAGCCTGGTGGGCTGCTGTCTATGGGGTCGCACAGAGTCGGGCATGACTGAAGCGATTTAGCAGTAGCAGCAGGGACTTCCCTTATGGCCTAGTGGTTAAGAATTCACCTGCCAATGCAGGGGACATAGTTTCAACCCCTGGTCCGGGAAGATCCACATGCTTCAGAGCAACTACTGAGCTGGAACTCTGGAGCCTTCAAGCCACAGCTACTGAGCCATGAGCCTAGAGCCTGTGGTCCACAGCAAGAGAAGCCACTGCAATGAAAAGCCCACATATCGCAAAGAAGAGCAGCCCCTGCTCACTGTAACTAGAGAAAGTCCTCACACAGCAATGAAGACACAGTGTAGTAAACAAAATAAATAACAATTTATAAAAAAAATTAAGTACCATCTACTGAACATTTTCTCTGGGCTTGGCCCTGTGCTTGACATGCTCTGTGTTATTTCATTTTTACCACAAACCATTAAAAGAGTACCTGCATTTTACAGATGAAGAAACTCATGCAGAGAGAAGTTAAGTAACTTGTTCAAAGGGATAGTTTACAAATGGCAAGACTGAGAATCCAGATTCACCTCCTCTACAGGTATGTTCTCAGCCATGATACCTGCTGCATACGATGGGACAGGGTGCTGCTCAGAGTTTCTAAAGCAGGGGTCACGAATCACCAGAGAGAGGTGGATGATGTAAATGATCGAGATGGTCAAACAGGAACCAGAGTGTGCTGGAGACCATGTGCTCCTCTAAAAGGTTTTCAGTTTTAATTGCAGGCAGCTATTTTGAAAGTTTTAAGAGTAACTCTGCAGAGCAACTGGAACTCCCATACATTGTGATGGGAATGCAAAAAGGTTCAGTCACTTTGGAACCAGTTTGGTAGGTCCAAATTAAAATCCATTTTAATTTATGAAATTAAAATATATACATACCTTATGAGCTGGCAGTCCCACCCCTAGATATGTACTCAACAAAAATGAAAACCTAAAAAGTGACGTGTGCACAAATGTTCAGGGCACCATTATTTGTAATAGCTCTGAACTGGAAGCAACCTACAGGCTCATAAACTGGTGAGTGAGAAACAAATTGTAGCATATTTCTACTATGGAATATTACTCAGCCATTAAAAGGAATGCAATACTAATACACACAACAACGCAGATGAATTTCAAGATCTCTATGTTGACTGAAAGAAGTCTTACACAAATGATCATGTGCTCTATAATTCCATTTATGTGAAATTCTAGAAAAGGCAAAACTAACAGCAGAGAGCAGATCAGGGTTTGCTTGGGACAGGGATGGAGGAAGTGAACTGAGTGCAAAGGGCCTGAAGGAGACTTTAGAGAGAGAACTGGTCTCTGTCCAGATGTATTGTGGTGGTTACCTAATTGCATCCCATGACCAAAATTCATCAAATCTACAAATAAAATGTGTGAATTTTATTATATGTAGATAATATTTCAATTTTAAAAACAAACCCAAACCGTGCAGACTGGGGAAAAAAAAACAACTCTGCCAGCTGCTTACGGCCCACAGAGTTCCAGTTTTCAGCCCCTGGTCTCAGTAGAGAGATTCCGATTTAGCTGCCCCAGCAGAAACACAAAAGATGACAAGTCATCCATCATCCCAGGCTCGGGAAAGATGGGGAAGCTCGCGTTCATCCTCCTTCTTCCATTTCTCCTCCATCAGGTGCAAAATGCTCCCATGCTGCCCCCTGGCTGTTCAGCACCCCCTGTCACGGCACCCAGCTCACGTCTCATTCTTCTGCTAATAAGGCGACTCCAAAACCACCCTTGCTGTCAGCCCTCCTCTCGGCCTCCTGCATTCCAGGCCATCCCTCAGTGCTCTGTGCAAGGCAGAGACAAACTTCACCTGGTTAACACCCCACTGAGCAGGTGCCAGGATTGATGCTGATTAAATTATCAAATACCAACAGCTGACAAAGGCAATGTATGAATTCTTACCCCAACTTCAAGTATTGCCTTTCAGTCTGTTTGTTAGGGAATACTAGGGCAGGAAATGGGGCTATTTCTAGAATCCACCATATTTATCTCCTCCACACGGTGACCTGCCTGCTTTGTTTATAGATCCACTTTATCACCAATGTTATCATGGAAAACCTTAAAATTAATATATGCAAGTGATCCGTGTAGACAGCATAGAACAGTAGACATAGATCTTAGCACCCAATTATCAAAGTTTAGCGCTCTTAACCATTAGGTGGTGGAAGCCTGAGCCACATTAGAGTCAGCCCTTCAATTTTCTGGAAAACTAACGCATGCCAACCACGTGCCGCTCGGCTTTCCTGAACCTCTATCAAAGCCATAATAACTTGATTAGGAAAGATCAACTATAAAACCAAATTCACTACGTATAGTAAGCTATCATGTTAAGTTAAAGGAAAAGGCAGAACTTAAAATTGTACTAAAGCCACATAAAGGAAAAAACCAACATTACCTGTCACCCACTGACCAGTTACCACTTGTGTTGACTGCTCTTGCTTCCTTCTCCTTACAGATTTGAAAGGCCATGGGATTTTGCAGTGCCCTGCCAGGTACCTTCAAGTATTTCGTCAGCGCTTTAGCCATGCTGAAGAGGACAGCCACTCCTTCCCAGCCTGTCTGCTAAGCATTTCCACTTGTCAATGGAAATACTAAAAGCCAGAGAACTTGATTAACAAGGCAGATGTGCGCCTAGAAAGAATCCCAGTGCTGAGAGTGAACTTTCAATCAAGAAATTTTTAGAAAGTGATGCCTTGACAAGCCACATGGTTAATACACTTTTTTCCCCAAAGCAAAACTAGGTTAAAAATTTCAAGTCCTATTAAAGCAAAATGGCTGCCAGGAAAAGAAAAGAGGGGGCGGGGGGGCGCAGAGATAGTAGTAGACCCAGGCCAGTTTCAGTCAATATTGTGAGATTTGAATCCAGACCACCCAGCCTCTCTGATCTGTGGCCTCCTAAAATCCTCCAGGTTCTAGCTCCCCTCCACCCCCAGACCAACCTATTCTCAGATTATGTCACAGGCAGCAGAACTGAGACAACAGGTTATAGGAAGCCTAATGATTAAGAGGACAAGCTCTAAAGGAATTGTTCTGAGCACTGGCTCTGGATGGTACTTTCGACAGCACAGTGTCCCAAAAGAAAAATCCCACCTTTTGGTGGAAGTCTATCCTGCCTACACACATAATCGCCAACATTTGTAACACCTTTCAGAAAGCTTAGAGAAACCCCATGAAACCCGTGATGTTCAAGAGGAAATCAGAACTTGCAAAAATTAAACAGCAATGCACTACATAAAAACAATGAAAGAATTTGATCTTTTAAGGCTCATGCTGCCCAGAGGACATAATAGGTGCTCAATAAGAGAATAATAATGAGGAGAACAAATGGAGTCTGGATTTTCAGGCCTCTTATCAGTCAAGCTTTTATCTCCCAGGGTGTGGTGGGGGCAGGGTGGGCTGGGAAGGAGATGGCACTTGTGCACAAGCGCTGAAAGGGGATCTACTAATTGGTAAAACAAGAGCCCCAGAAAACGAAAGGCAAAAATCACAGAATTGACAACAAAGCTGATCTGCATTATCTGCCATGTCTGCCTTGCAAGATGCTACTTCTCTGTTTTTCTTAGTCTGGAATCTCTTAACTTTGCCTGGGTAAATCTCACCCTTCCTTCAAGGGCCATTATGAATGCCCTGCCATCCATGAAACTCAGGATATCCTAATTCCTCCAAGTTGGCAATGATCTCCACTCAGAACTGCACATGGGGTTTCTGCTCAGCATCCATCTGGAAGTTGTGTTTCCTCTACACTCCTCAGCCCTCTTCGGTTAGGATGTGAGTTTTCTGAGGGCAAGAGCCATTCTCCATCCCTACAAACTCAGCAAAGTTCCTTGCAAAGGAACTTGCAAAGAGTGGAGTAAATTGTTGCTCAGTTGCTAAGTCATGTCTTAACTCTTTGTAACCCCATGGACTGTAGCCCACTGGGCTTCTCTGTCCATGGGATTTCCCAGGCAAGAATACTGGAGTGGGTTGCCATTTCCTTCTCCAGGGGATCTTCCTGAACCAGGGATAGAACCGCTATCTCCTGCAACAGCAAGTGGATCCTTTATCGCTGAGCCAACAGGGAAGCCCATGGAGTGAATTACCATTTTCTTAATAAAAGCTTCCAGGATAGGAGCATTAAGAGGGGAAATCAATTCCTAAAGGTAAGTCATTTTTATTGCTGGGGATTAGACTTTTTCCCTGGAGAGAGAGAGAGGAGAAACGGGAAGTACAGAATGCTGTGAGGATGCCTGGCCTACATGAGCTGTCATGATGAAGCACGGGGCAGACATGCCTCTTTTTCCAGATGTATCAGCAGACTCCACCGATGAATGCAGATGCCACAGCTGGCTTTACCAGGCAGTATTTGGAATGACCCCCTAAATCCAGCCTCACTATATTACTTAGAGGGACACTTAAACCTCAAAGAAGATTCATCTAAGGAAAATGGCTCATGGGATTTCATTCCCCCTAAGGCTTCCATGCCTTATGTCAGTAAGTCATCAATAATTAAACGGTAACAGTTAAAACAAGACCACCCAAGCATACAGGCCCAAGGGTTGAGCTATAGAAATGGTTTGCGTGGTCCTCTTATTTAGGGTGATTTTAAAGATCATCCATGGCTTCTGGTTTAAAATGGCACCTGCTTGATGGCTCTGGATGCTATACCTATCAAAGTGCCCATTAAACTGGAATGAAAAAAAAAAAAGATGATAATTTATGACACCTAAACTGTCACAAGTTGCCAGAACCTGCAAGGATTTTCTACTGCTGCAAAAAATGAATTGGGCTGAAAAATGTAAGCAGTAGTCCACCTCCCATGAAGTCTGCTGCTAGGTAAAAAATGTGAGTTCTGTTACAACTAAAAACCAGGCATCTGTCTGTCTTATGGTGGATTCTGCCACGTAGGAGACATGTGAACTACTGTGGGCATGCCTCCTTTTCCACATTCCTCACCTTCTTTCTTTTCTATAGCCAATAAGAAACTACAGTTCCTAGGTAAACAATAAATCAATACTGGGTAGTGACAAGCAAGGTATGGGGAACCCTGGGAAGCATGGTCTTCGTAAGTAAAGTGTGTTTGCAGGCAGTGGTAGAGGGTAAAGATGGGAAGGAGATAACAGGTGTACAGCCAAGGGCTGGACACTTTTCATGCCAGAGTCAAGGAGTAGGGGAAGGAAGAAGTCCCATTTCATTCCCGTGAAGACAGTCTGGAGATGGAGGGCTCTCTCTCGACAGAGTTGATCACATAACATTGCCATCCATTTGCAGACCCAAGGAGAGGATTTAAAAACTAACCAAACCAAAAAAAAAATGTGCAACAACATGAAGACGATGGAAAAAAAGATCCTATAGAACAAGGGAAAGAAAATGACATCCTAAGTGTCAGAGGCAAAGTGCAATTCTGAAAACTGTGTGCTGAAGAAACCTGTACAGGTTTTTGAAAACTGTTTGGTTTCTTCAATGAAACAGCAGGAGTACAGCCTTTATAAAATGAAGGGCAGATAAATGTAAAGTCAAACCTGTGAGGTTTAAAAAAGATAAAAGGGTAACAGATGAAGCAATGGATGAGGTAAAGAAGAGATTTCATAGAACCAGTAACAGAATTAGTATTCACAGAGAAAATTACTGGAATGATCTATGCCAAAACTTTAATAGTTGATACCTGTCACTAGTGTGACTATGGATTACTTTCTCCCTGTTTCTTGATACTTATTATTATTATTATTTTTTACAAAATAAAAGGTTTTTTAAATCTTTCACTAGAAAAAGTTTTTAATTAGGAGAAGTATAATTATGAAGATGTGGTATTTTAGCAACACATTTATGATACAATATTAAGTCAGAGGAGCAATCTAACATCATACATGGATCAGGACCGAAAGAATAAAGGGAAATACCTGTATCAACAGAGTAGCTTGTTTTAAGGAAGAAGGATTAAAACAATTTCTTTTCTTTTAAAAGATTTCTTTAATATATCTATTTTATGTTTTATAGTAAAAAATTGACTTAGAACGACCCCTCACATGAAACGTTAGTCATACCCTCAGTGTGATGGCATTACAGAAAAAGAAATCCTTCTGATGCCAGCACCTACTTTCAGTCCAGTTTCCCCAAGACTCCCAGGTTCACTTTCATGTTCAAACCAATTACTACGACTACAATTTAGGCTAAGTCCCTGGAGGATAGGGCCTTTTGTTTTTGTCTTATACTCTATGCCTAGCACTTAGCTTAGTGTTGAGAAAATCGCAAGAGCTCATGAAATAACTGGTGAATGAACAAAGGAATAACAGAAGGAAAGACTATTCCTTAGAATAGTCTTAGAGACAGGTACAGCCATGTGTAAAAAGATTCTTTGCATTCATTCAGTTTTTACAGCATCTCCAGTGTTGAAAACTGCAAGGATGCTTTGCTTCTAGAATTCTCATCATTCATCATAGATTATATGCTCCATGGAAATCCAGTCAGAGCCAAAACCTGGTGCCATCTTTTTATTTCTCTTTTTCCATTTCAAAAGAAAAAGCTGTAGTTAATTCTAATTTTCCTGCGGGCAGAGGGAAAGGGAACTTTTCATGTGTGTGAAAGAATGGCACCCCCTCAGCCACCTGAGGACAGTTCCTCCCAGGAACACCTGTTTGCTCCAACTGAAGCTGGTCCAAATTGAGTCCTGGGGATCAGGAGCTTTCTCTTCAAATGTCCCACCATTCTACAATATTTATTCCCCACCTGTCTGATGGCCGTGATAGCTTGGGAACGCTCCAGCCAGGGAAAGCTGTTGCTTGGCCCTGACATGGCAGAGCTAACAGCAGCTAATGTTCACCCAGAATCTGGTCTGAATCCAGTTACTCCGGAGTTCAAAAATACCTCCTTTTCCTTTTCAGTTTATCAGTCTCAGAAAAAATTCTTAAGGAGGGTGGAGGTAAATAATTTTTTATCTTCCTGACCAATATGCTGCAAAAGCAAGTTATACCTTTCACTTTGCCTCTTAAATCTGATTTTTGGGTTTTCCAGTCAGAGGCATATTAAATAGTTGCCCAATACTAAAAATGAGGATTGGTAAATTCATTTCTCCAACATGAGAGCTACTGAAAATCCAGAAGGTAAAAACGCAATAAAACCGATCTTAAACACATAATTTAACATGCAATTCAGGGAAGGAAAAAGATGCCCACGTTAAACTCCAATTATAATGGTGAAATAATGTTTCATTTAAAAAATTCCAGCCATGAGAAAACTCTACATTTGAAAAGCTTACATAAAGCCTTATAAAATAAGAGACCTTTTATCTCCTCCAGATCCATGAGCCAGAAAATACTTTATCTATGCAATTTCAAGGCACATAAAAACCCCAGTGAATAAATAAAATGTTCTTGTTTTCTTTATGCAGAAGCTTTAAAAATTATCCATATAAATAGCTTGGCCTTGAACAGACAGATTAAAAGACCTAAAGGCTATGGCTTCAGATCACATATACAGAACAGAAAATGAATGCTTTTCTTCATTGGCTGGGCAAGTTTGCTACTAACTAGGTTTCTATAAATCCATTTGATGAAAAAGATTTCACGGGAATATATGAAAAAAAAATTCAATGTTTTAAAGTGATATACTTATCAACTAATTAATGGATCACAATAAAATAATCCATGTACTCTACCAACTTTCTTCACATCTATTCAGGAATCCCAAGTATAGAAGCTATAGTAAATATGTAGTATAATTCCAAAGACCATAGAATTTTATAAACACATTATTTTAGTCAAGGGTATGTAAGTTCTTAGTATCTTTCTAAAATTGGGGTAAATGTGTGAAAAGATTTTTCATAATTGTTTGCAATTATGAAATTATTTTTTCTATTGAGGTGACTTCAAGCCTTTCTTGTTTACTTGAAGAAAATCTTAAACTCTACTGCAATTAAATTCTCAAGAAGGATTCGGGTCATATTTATTTTTTATGAGCAGATGCAGTTACAAGTTGTTAACTTCCTATATACCCTCAATACAATCGTGGACAAATAAGATCTCTCTAACACCATCCTTCCTACCCTCGATTCAATTTCTGCCACTGGAAGTTATTACTTTGAGGCTGCCATAAAAAGGGAAGCAGCGTACACCATGGGTGGGTTAAGAATTAGGCAGCAACTTTTAGGCTGGGTACCTGCCATCTCCCCTATCTTAACTGACCGTGGGCACCAGGATTTCTTCTTCTTGTTGCAGCCTACAGCCTCTATCTCTCACTGACCATGAAGTACAAGTGAGTATGCACTGTTATTTCTTACAAATATTAAGGTACCTAGGAGTAGAGTTCTGAGTTTGTTGAATCTCTGATGACCACCAGATTCCCTTTGACATAGTAAACATGGTGTAAACATTTGCTGTTGAAGAAGATGCTGCTGTGGCTGTTGTTGCTAAGAACATGGTTTCTGAGGCTAATACCAGGGTATTGGTCCAACTCTGCCCCATCTTGATGGAATGACTTTGGGCAAGACTCAACTTTTGTAAGGCTCAATTATTTATGACATAAGGATAATAATGATGATGCCAAATCACAGACTTCCTCTGAAATTTACATTAAATGATAATGTACGTGAATGTGCCTTACAAACTATAAGGCCTTATAGAGATTTTAATTGTTAAGATTGTCTTCAGGATTTAATTTTGATAAATGGTCTGATTTCCCAAAGGAAGCACCCCTGAAAAGTTTCTTGTTAAACTTTGTGGGAAATTCAAAATAAGTGTTTCTTGTAGACCAATACGTTTCAAATAAGCCAGAGTATCAAAGCCTGTAAGTAGTATTTAGCTAAGACATTTGTACACAGTTCTGTAACTATGTCTCATTTCTCAACTTTTTTGGAGTTGGCTGGGGACTCTTCAGAAAATTTTATGGAAAATTCTCAGCGTGATGCATACACACACATACACAAAAATTTTCAGAAAGTTCCAGTGGTTCAGAGACTCTGTGAAACCCTTCCTAGGATAGGGAACACTGCTCTATGCCCTGAGATAAAGAGCATGGTTTTTCTGAAAGTACTTGGGGACTCTCCTGATTGAGACACTTTTAACTGATTTGAGAATTAGAAAGCTGAGAGGGTTTTTTTTTAATCATAATATCATTAAGATATCAGAAGATGGACAATAGAGTGGCTATGTAAACTATAAGAAACTATGCTGTTCTTTCATAATTCCTAGCCTGTTTAACCCTCTTTTAAATTTTTTCATAAAATTTACCATTTTTGCATTTTCCCCATTGATTGATAGTCATACTTTAGTTTCAAAGTCCTTCACACAATTTTACAAAAGAAGCCACTAACTTTCTAAGTAGGCTGCTGAGGTTAAAAAAAGAAAATGCCTCCGGTCATTTCAGCTACTATCTTGTCAAAAAATGTTGGAAATAATTTAAAAGAAGAAAAAGAAAACTACCTCAATTAATACAAGCAAGGTGACCAACTTTTGTAGTTTAAAAAATATTTTAATTACACTTTTGGATATTGAATATCTTTCTTTATAAACAGTGCTTTCTTTTTCTTTTTTTTTCCATGAATGCAAACAATTCTTTCTTAATACCTAGATGACAAAAAAAAAAAATCTCAAGATGTACACAGTTGTTTCTTATTATGGCTTCCCTGGAAAACATTTCTGGGAAAGCACAATTCCCAGCCACTTACTTTGTTTACAACAGACAAAACTGCTTGTGTGGTATAAATAGGAGTTTGTCCTTAAATGCTGCTGAAAAATAAAATACAACCATGAAAAGGAGCTATTTCCTGCCCCCAAGGTGGCTTAAAAAAAAAATCTTAGCTACTTTAGGAACAGTACCAAAGCATAAATAATAATTAACAATCGCCACACAATAAAAGACTAATTTTACAAAAAAAAAAGGAAAAAGAAAGAAAGAAAAAAGAGCTACGTATTTTAGAGCTGCCCTCAGAATTGTCAGCATTAGATTTTCTTCTCCTACAAGATTCTGAAACCCCTTTTTGTCCTCTTGCATTTGCGATGTATATCTATAGCTCGTTCTTGTTTGTGCAGATAAGCCTTGCCTTGTCTCCCTAACTGGACTTTCAAAAGAGATTCACAGTTGTTTGACTTTTGATCTGGGGAGCAGCTAGCTCGACCACCTGCACTGTGCATGGGCTGTTACTGAGCTCGCTTTGTCCCATCTTATAACACAGCGAGCCTTTTAAAAGTGATGTGTGAATACACTAATTTACAATGTGAGTGTTCAAACAAAAAAATATGGTGGCGGCGGTGGCAGCGGTGGCAGAAGAGGAAGGGGGAGATGTGTGAAGTGGGAAGCCCGGGCACTCTCTTCAGGAAAGTTCAGATATTGTTCACTGCCTCTGGCGTTTAATGAAACAGATGGCCAAAGGCCTCCCTCAGCTTACAATGGAGCAGACAGTGGTGTAATGTTGTGGGGGCCTGGAATTGGAAAAATGTTGTTTGGTGATGGTATATGTTAATAAATAGCTATTTACAAGGGGCTGGGGTGGCGAGCTAGGGCTCCATTACTTGTTTACAAGGAAGGCCCAGGGCTCCCTGCTTCCAGTTAACAGCTCAAGGCTGCATTCAAAGAAAGCGTTGATGGTGAAGGTGACATGCACTCTTCATATTCTACATTGCATTAAAGAATGGCATGCTTCCTGGGGATAAAAGGAAAAAATCATAAAAGAAAGGTAATTCGTGAATTAGGTCAAATTGTGACTCACATCCAAGGAAAATATCAATATAAGATGCTTTTCCACTGTGATTAAATAATGGACAAAAATATTCTGTTATTGTGAAGTTACTTATTTTATCTTTGAAAGAACATGTTTACATGGTAGCCAAAGTGCAATGGATAAAAACCTGCGGGGTTTCAACTAAATGACATCCAAGAACCTAGATGTCAACTTTGAAACTATTCTTGACCATTCTTCCAAATATCATTCATTGACCAGGCCCAAATCCAGGCCAGGGGAGCATGTTCCACGTAAATGCAATGGGGGTCCTGGCCACCAGCAGCTTACAGTCTAGACCGAGACCCCTGAAGATAACTGGTCACATAGAAACCCCTCATTCTCCTCCAGGTAGGGATCTGACACAAGAACTGTCTTCTCCCCCTACCACCCCCACGCCTCCCACCGGAAACTGGTCTATCCGGACCTGTCTCAGCAGCCTGGAAAGCTATGGTTGACCTCAATTAAAGGCTAGTCTCATTTTATCCAACACTGTGGACCCTCTGATTGTGTCTCCTGCTTTGCTTTCAGGTAGGACATTTTCTCAGAGAAGACAATGGCACCCCACTCCAGCACTCTTGCCTGGAAAACCCCATGGACAGAGGAGCCTGGTGGGCTGCAGTCCATGGGGTCGTTAAGAGTCAGACAAGACTCAGCGACTTCACTTTCACTTTTCACTTTCATGCATTGGAGAAGGAAATGGCAACCCACTCCAGTGTTCTTGCCTGGAGAATCCCAGGGACGGGGGAGCCTGGTGGGCTGCCGTCTATGGGGTCACACAGAGTCAGACACGACTGAGGCGACTTAGCAGCAGCAGCAGCAGCAGGATATTTTCTACCTATCTGGTATCTATACAGGCATTTGTTGAAACTCCATGCTTTGGGGGTACTAAAGTGATTCCTGGCTTTGTTTTCTTCTTTTATTTAGATACCCTCTGCTATTCATTTCAGCTGGCTGCACAATATCGTGGAGAAACATATAAAATCCCTTGGAGGATGAGGGAGGGGATAAAAAAGATCTACAAGGAAATGAAGCCATGGTGCTTAATAACTACAATATACACAAAGCAAAGTAGAAGATGTTAGCGCCTTGTTGTTTTTTAGTCGTTAAGTCATGTCTGATTTTGTGACCCCATGACAGAGGAAAAACTACCCTGAAGAGTCAGAGCAGAGATCATTTCTGGCTAAGAAACTGATCAGGGCTTGATGAAGACAATGGTATTTCACCTGAGATCCAGAGTATAGACAAAAGTTTAGCTGAAACATTCTGAAGATGATATCTGTTGCTTCTGTCCACCTAGTATCTATTATCCTTTTTAGTAAAAGCTCTGGATTTTTCTGAGGGAACTGCTCTCAGTTTGTATGCCCATCCCCTGCATGAGGTTCCAGGTCTAAAATATCAGATCATAGATTAATGAGATTTTACACAACCAGAGCCACCCAGAACCAGTAAGACTCCATCCTATGACTTTTAGGGGGAACAAAAATAGCTGGATTCAACAGGTGTCACTGAAAGGGGTGGCAAAAGCCTTGTCTCCACAAGGCAGCACCCTGATGAAGGATGGAACCACACACAAGGGAGCTGAGAGGAGAGATGGAAAGAGCAACACCTGATTGTAATGACCCTTTGATTGCTCGAACCCTTAGATTCCACTGTGTTTGTAGTCATTTCTGCCCTTGAACTATTTAGTGACATGTGACAACTCAGTTCAGTTCAGTTCAGTCACTCAATTGTGTCCAACTCTTTGCAACCCCATAAACTGCAGCACGCCAGGCTTCCCTGTCATCACCAACTCCTGGAGCCTACTCAAACTCATGTCCATCGAGTCAGTGATGCCATCCAGCCATCTCATCCTCTGTCGTCCCCTTCTCCTCCTGCCCCCAATCCCTCCCAGCATCTGGGTCTTTTCCAATGAGTCAGTTCTTTGCATCAGGTGGCCGAAATATTGGCGTTTCAGCTTCAGCATCAGTCCTTCCAATGAATATTCAGGACTGATCTCCTTTAGGGTTGAGTGGTTTGATCTCCTTGCAGTCCAAGAGACTCTCAAGAGTCTTCTCCAACACTACAGTTCAAAAGCGTCAAAATAAAAGCTTTCTTTATGGTCCAACTCTCACATCCATACATGACTACTGGAAAAACCATAGCTTTGACTAGACGGACCTTGGTTGGCAAAGTAATACCTCTGCTTTATAATATGCTGTCTAGGTTGGTCATAGCTTTTCTTTCATGAAGCAAGCATCTTTTAATTTCATGGCTGCAGTCACCATCTGCAGTGATTCTGGAGCCCCCCAAAATATTGGAGCCCCTCCCCCCCAAAATTATGTTCCTCTTTTGTTTATAGGCAGTTAGATCTGGACTTCTCTCACTTGCATTCAGATCCCTGACTAGTACAGGTGACAAAGGGAGAATATGCCAGGTGGAAGTATGAAATGAAATCTAATGAAAATCTAAGGTGGGCTATGGAGATGGGAAATAGTTCATTTTAGTAGGGACAGAAGGTATATCCAGAGGGAGTAGCAGCAAGTAAGACTAGAACACATTCCCTGGAAGACCCTGGGGTAAGACTGAGGAGGACATGTGTCAGCAGGCAAAGGGGAACCTTGGGAGGTTTCTAAGCAGGAAGGAAAACAGTACTAGGTTTGCACTTTGGAAGATGAACCGGCCAATAATACCTAGAAGAGCATACGAGGGGATGAAGAGTCAGAGACCAACCTGGAGGCTCCCCTCCCTAAACTGTCCAGTGAGAGAGAAGGACTGAGCTTGAACGGGGCTTCCCCAAGGGCTCAGTGGGTAAAGAATCTGCCTGTGATGAAAGAGACACAAGAGACGTGGGTTCCATCCCTGTGTCAGGAAGATCCCCCGGAGAAGGAAATGGCAACCCACTCGACTGAGCAACTAGGCGCACGCGTGGGAGCCTGGAGGAAGGCTCTGCTCTGGGCAGTATTTGATTACTGTGGGCAGTTCAAGCAGCGCTGCAGAGCAGAGAAGGAGGGCGGTGGCACCAGAACAGGAACATAAGGAAAGTATGACTTTATTTTTATTACTCATTTTAAATTTTCTAAAAATTACTAGGGAAATCTGGGAGTGAAAACAAAAAATGAAAATTTAAAAACATTCATTTAAAATTCATCAACCTCAAGAGATTACTAATTGATATTTTGATTTTAGTCTTTGCTCCCAGGCTTTTTTTTTTTAAAGCAACAATGATGATCATAGTCAGCATTTCAACATTTATTTAAACTTTATTATGTACTGAACACTGTTGTGTGTACTTGGACTTGGCATGTATGGACTACCATCATTGCCATTTTACATACAGGGAACCTGAGGTACAGAGAGTGAGATTCTTGCCCAAAGTTAATAGTTAGGAAGTGGCAGAGACTTTGTTACCCCAGAGCCTACCTCTTATTCACTAAACCATATGCCTCTTGATAAATACACAGAAAGGTCATTGTGAATAATCAAACAAAACTGTAATTGTTTTCTCCAATGAGGAGAAGGCTCCAGGTGATACAAAATCATACATAAAAATAAAATTTACTAATACCAAAGGTAAGGAAGATGCTAGGCTCACCCCCACACAGTTTTGTTGGTTCTGATAAATGTCACATACTCTAGGCTTAAAAAAGCGATTCTAAAGGACTCTAAAAAAACAAGCTCACTAAGGACTTCACTGGTGCACAGCAGATTCTGTGTCTACACAGCCCAGACTCAGTACCTTCAGTCTGTACGAAAGAGTGGGATCTCGTAAGGGTTTGTTGATTGTTGTCAAGAACCACCCAGAATGGTTGTCTGACTCTCTGTGAGGCTACTCATTCTCCATAGTAGGGTTAACAGTCCAGCACAGTAGGAAAAACAGGCTCTGGAGGCAGAGCACTTCTATAGAGCTGGACAATATTGAACAAAAGTTCCTTATTTCTTAAAATGGGAGTAATGCCTTACAGAGTTGTCATAAAGATGAAACAAGATAATGTATAGCAAGAGCCTAGAACAGTGACTGCCACCTACAAGCTATCAGCGAGCGCATAAGTAGTAGAGGTTTTTGTTATTAAAAGATGCAGTGTGGTGTAGGATACAGGCTTTTAAAATTCTAAGTATTCCAGACCAGTAAAGTGTGGGGTGAGAGGGGAAGGTGGGAAAACTGACATATGATTGCCAAGGATTTCCTTTTCCATTTGTTGTAACAATCAACTATTTTAAGGCAACTGTTTACTACCACAATTATTTTACAGGAGAAATGGAATCATGACACAGAGAGTAGATAAGACTAACCATCTGGATAATGAAAACCAGTTTGTTTTAAGTCTTCATTTCACTTTCCTGGTTGCTCAGACGGTAAAGCGTCTGCCTACAATGTAGGAGACCCGGGTTCAATTCCTGGGTCAGGAAGATCTCCTAGAGAAGGAAATGGCAACCCACTCCAGTATTCTTGCCTGGAAAATCCCATGGACGGAGGAGCCTGGTAGGCTACAGTCCATAGGGTCGCAAAGAGTCGGACTTGACTGAGTGACTTCACTTTCCCTTTTCACGTTCACTACTGATTAGTGAAAACTGGCTCAAAGAACCTTTTGTGTAGTGCATTCGAAAGAGAGAGCTAAGTTCACATTCTAATAACCTCAGATATGCAGATGACACCACCCTTATGGCAGAAAGTGAAGAGGAACTAAAAAGCTCTTGATGAAAGTGAAAGTGGAGAGTGAAAAAGTTGGCTTAAAGCTCAACATTCAGAAAACGAAGATCATGGCATCCGGTCCCACCACTTCATGGGAAATAGATGGGGAAAAGTGGAAATAGTGTCAGACCTTATTTTTCTGGGCTCCAAAATCACTACAGATGGTGACTGCAGCCATGAAATTAAAAGACGCTTACTCCTTGGAAGGAAAGTTATGACCAACCTAATAGCATATTCAAAAGCAGAGACATTACTTTGCCAACAAAGGTTCATCTAGTCAAGGCTATGGTTTTTCCTGTGGTCATGTATGGATGTGAGAGTTGGACTGTGAAGAAGGCTGAGCGCCAAAGAATTGATCCTTTTGAACTGTGGTGTTGGAGAAGACTCTTGAGAGTCCCTTGGACAGCAAGGAGATCCAACCAGTCCATTCTGAAGGAGATCAGCCCTGGGATTTCTTTGGAAGGAACGATGCTAAAGCTGAAACTCCAGTACTTTGGCCACCTCATGCGAAGAGTTGACTCATTGGAAAAGACTCTAATGCTGGGAGGGATTGGGGTCAGGAGGAGAAGGGGATGACAGAGGATGAGATGGCTGGATGGCATCACTGACTCAATGGACGTGAGTCTGAGTGAACTTCGGGAGTTGGTGATGGACAGGGAGGCCTGGCGTGCTGCGATTCATGGGGTCGCAAAGAGTAGGACACGACTAAGCGACTGATCTGATCTGATCTGATCTGATGGATAGTCTACTTCACTAAGCATTGTTATTCTCATCTGTAAAATGGAGATATGATGCTTCCTTCACAGGGTTTTTAAGGATGAAATCTGATTTGTGTAAAGTATGGTTAGGGTCAGACCTCCGCCTAAAGCACCTGGTACAGTTATCATTGATAGATGCTGTATTCAAATGTCTGACACAGGACCAAATTCTATGTTTAAAGCTACAAGAATGTTATTAAAAAGAAAGAAATATATATATATATATATATATATATATATATATATATATATGTAAAGAAATCCAAAGCTGTTCTTTAGTTTGGTAAAAACATCACCCATGTCAGCCTTGAAGGGGTCAGAGGATGAGAGCAGTGAGTCAAGTGTATGGTAATAAATTTACTCACACAAAAAGTGACTAAGATAAAAAAAAATGTTTTTTTCTCTTTGTAGCATTATTCTAAGCATGGAACTTAAATCTGTTAAGTCTAAAGAATCTGCAGCAATCTGAATCATTTTGTTCTGAAAGAATAAGCACTTGATTAAAAGCTGAAGAATATCTTAGAGGTTAAGATTTTGCTATACTAATTTCAGGTCAGGGCCCATGTTCATCACTAGTAAAAATAGGCCAAGAAAGAAATGAAATGACATAAAGAGAGAAAAGCAAAAACCAGAAAAAGTGAAAAATACAAATGTAAGGCCTTTTCAGTGTATAAAAATTGAGAGTAAATTCTCAAGGACATTTTTTTCTCACAAGACTTAAAAACTTTAACTGTTGAATTTTCAGACATTATAATAAGGATAATTAAAATATAACAAAATGTTTCCTGGGCAAAATGGGGTGTGGGTATGAATTTTTAAAGAAGATTAAAAACATTTAGTCTTAGCATATTTATTTAAGAATAAATTTATTTAATAAAAAACTATATTTCTATTGCGTATAGAAACTGCATTGGTGTTTCTGATATATTTACCCTTAGGAATCATTCTGACAGTACATTTAAGTTTTCCAGATGTTTTTACCTGTCATTCTACCAAAGCAACAAAACCATGTCTAAATGTAAAATGTGATAACAATGATAGGTGACAATTATTCCCCAGATGGGCTCAGAAGTAGTTCTAACAAAAATATATATATGAAATGGTAAGGTGATTAAGTTATTCCAGTTATAAAATCAACTAAGTCACGTAAGTGTAATATACAGCATGGAGAATACAGTCAATAATATAATAATTTTGCTTGGTAACAGATGGTAACTATATTTGTGGTAATCATTTTGTAATGTACAAAATACTGAATCACTATGTAGTACACCTTTAACTAATATAATAAATCAATTATATTGCAATTAAAAATGTAAAATGATAGCTATCTCAACTGCATTTAATCCCATCTGCTTTGTTTAAATAGATTAGTTACAAGATGCCTTTCAATACCTACATACTCAAGAAAGTTACTACATACATGATGGAAGGATAAATAGAATTCACTTTTTCAAGAAACATTCTGATGTTGTATATATGTGTGTGTAAATACTAGTGGCAAAGATTGGTAGTGCGCAAGAGAGAAAATTATTTGATATTAAGATATCATACATAAAAAGGTACTTTACAAAATGTTAGATATGTCGTTCCCTTTTATAAGCCTTTTGCCAGCATATACGCTTAGTGGCTCAGTCATGTTCGACTCTTTGCGACCCCAGGTATATACAGTCAATGCGCCAACATAAACTTAAAACCTATCTTCCTAACTCATGTCAACAGTGACCTCAAATTACAACTCTTAAACATTTCTAAAGAATCCTGCAGATACTTTTAGAAATAAACATACAATTACTGATAAATTATTCACTATTCAGAGGCAAAAAGAAATAGAATCATGATGTGCTTTGTTTTCTGGCTCTTGAAAATGTCTATTTTCATGTTCACTGGGTGCTGGTACTATTTGATCTAATAAGACCTTCCAGTCAAATATATAGGACAAATATATACACAAACATGCACACACATGAAAATATATGGAGAACAACATTTAAGCCTCTCAGTGTTCCTTGAAGCACTTTAAGACAGCCAATTATGATAGTGTAATTTTGCAGAAGTCAATGAAAAATTCACTTTTTTTTGACCCCCGTCACTGCATGAATGGTCATTTGTTTCATGGCCATTTTCATTATTATCTGAACACCACATTATTTAAAGCTCTGTCTACGGAGTCAGGAAATGAATAGTTTGTCCCCAGGTAGCTCTTCATCTCATGTCAAGACAGAAGAAAAATTACTTTCCAGGAAATCAGTTATATCTGCATTGTGATATCAAGTTTTACTAATTTTGAGTGAACCATTTTTCCCTTTTGCTTTCTTTTGGTGATATAGCGTAGTTACACGAAGAATATTTATTTAGGTTGAATCAGTTGTTTTTCCACTAGATATGTCTCAATGTTTTCTACATACTTAAGTTTCTTTCAAAATCTATGTTATGATTCCATGAGTCATCTTCTGTTTATTTTTTCAAACTTACTGGTGGTATAGCTATTTAAAACATATTTTCTATTGGTTAATTGTTTTCCTTGCACTCTCTTTAATAACCAGTAAGAATTAATTAAGTTACAGAATCTTCCATAGCTTCCTTGAGAATCAGTCAATTTTATGAATTCTTACATCTCTTTATATGCACATATTCTCTACTTGACTGAAGTCCTCTGAAGGCAAGGATCAAACTGGTTTCATTTGAGGAGCCCCAAGTCCTTGTATTCAGGCATGAAATATTTAGTGAAGAAGTAAATAAAGAGAAAAAAAGAAAGGAACAGGGAAGGAAGGGAGGGTATGAGAGAGGGAGGAGATGTATTTTTTTTAAAACCTCATTTGAAGTTAATAAAAGATTAAATGGTAGTCACTGCCACTTACTCATTTTTATTTCCCTATCTACCTTTGGTCACTCTTACAGAAAATGAGGCAGATTTATATACAAACTTTGGCATTGATTAAACAGTGGTTTCACCTGTCCTCACAGTAGACTAATCAATATCAGCAAAGTGACTCAAATGAGGAACCATGATATGCCATTTCTGTTCATCTGACAAAAAACAAACTTAAAAAAAAATTAAAAACAATCAGCAATCTTTCTTTTAGATAAAAAACTCCTTGGTTTGGTATTTTTGTGGTTCAGTTGCTCAGTCTGATCGACTCTTCACAACCCCATGGACTGCAGCACGCCAGGCTTCCCTGTCCCTTCAGGATCTCCCAGAGTCTGCTCAGACTTTTGACCATTGAGTTGGCGGTCTGGTATACTGTAGAATGTTATATGCAGGTAAACCCCTGCTGTGGACAATGACCTTCATTTCTGGTATACATTTATATATAAGATGAGCACATTATTCAATATTATAACTCTTCTTAAATCAGAAGCAACATTGACACACAATGCAGCTGTGTAGTTTTTGTAAGAGACTGTGACTTCTCTTTCTGAAATAAGACCTCACCAGGGCTGGGAATGAATGCCATTTGAATAGGAGGGATACAGCAGAAGAGCAAAATCAGAGAAGTCAACAGAAGATTTCCTATTAGAAACATACACTCTCGTTCCACTTCTCTAGAGACTGCTTTTCCAGGGAAATAATAAAAAACAATGAAGTGAAGAAGTAGGTAAATATTTTTGCCCTTTCCCAAGTCCAAAATATATAAATTGTATATCAAGTGGGATAGTAATTAGAAACTAAACCAAAACTAGCATCTGCATTTAGTTCCTGAGGACTCAGTTTGTGTGTGTGTGCTCAGTTGCTCAGCCCTGTCCGATTCTTTGCAACCCCTTGATGGACTGTCGCCCATCAAGCTCCTCTGTCCATGGAATTTTCCAGGCAAGAATACTGGAGCTAGTTGCCATTTCCTACTCCAGGGGATCTTCCTGACCCATGGTTCGAACCCACGTCTCCTACGTCTCCTGCACTGGCAGGCAGGTCCTTGACTATTGAGCCAACTGGGAAGCTCCAGTTAGGTTACAGCATTGACTAAAAGCACCTGGATGCCTTGGCTGATAACAGGATCCCAGTTGTGCTTGGTGAAAACCACAGTCACCAATGTGCACAGGTGGACTTCAGAGTTTCCTTGGCTCAGACATAGCAAGGTGATGTCCATCTGCGGATTTTTATTTCTGTTCACACTCTAGACAGAGTCCAAAAGGAGATGAGTCAGTGATGGACTGAGTTTGTGTACAAAGAGAACCCCAAGTAGATTTCAGCAGAGTAATTTTCTTCTGTGGGCTTATGAAGTAGCCCTGTGAGTATGATTTTTCTAAAGAAAGCCCAGTCAAAGGTTACAGAAGTTGTTTGTGCTTCACCCTCTCTAAATGACTTGCAAATTTATTCAAACACAATATGAGGAGATGCTTTATTTGTTGAAATAACTGTCTGCAGTGTCCTGCACAAAAGGGTGAGGTACATCAAGCAGAAACGTGGATAGAAATACATTGGTTTAGAAACCCATAAATCCTGATTTGAATCTGCCAACCTGAAAGCTATGTAGAGCCCGGATAAACTAGTTTTCCTAAATGCTACATCTGATTAAGCCATACCATTAAATGACAGCTGAACTTTAACATTAATATGATATTATTTAAATAACCACATGATTTTTTTTTTTACACTAAAAATGATGAATGATTTCTGGACAGCTCAATTGACATAAAGCGGGAGGACTCTTTAATGAGATTTGACAAAATGGAGACATATGCAGAATATTCGTTACAGCTCACATCGCAGGGGCCCTCCCAGGGAAGCAATAGAGAATTTCCCCCTTTTTTATTGTTTATAGGCATTGAAGCATTCCTTTCAATCACCACTTCTCTGTGGATTTTGCATTTTTCTAGGTCGTTTACGTATCACCTTTAATCAGAGAATTTGGTGGTTTATGGTGAATTGAGACTGTGGGTGGAGGAAAAGGATGAGTGTGTGGAGTTGTGCCAACGTGGGTTAGAAGTGCCCCAGGGACTTAACCTTGCTCCTGATCAGCCTGATAGAGAAATTACATTGACCACACTGGCCAATAGAAGACTAAGCGGACATATCTTTGGTTGATTCTTATGCAATTAACCTCTCACTCAGCAAACATACTTTTAGCAGTATGCTTGGACACAACATATTATCTATGGACATGTGATTAGAGAAAACTTTACTTATATTCAAATAGCTGCCACTAAAGCATCAGTGATAAACAAGATTCTCTTCTTTAAAATTCCAAGTCAGCTATTCCAAGGTGATTCTCAACCTTCCTCATTTACATTTTTATCCACAGTTCCAAACTGAAGATTATGCTAGAAGATACTCTTATTTGGTAGATTTTGAATGTAATAATTTCATGCTGAATACACCTAAATCAAAAGTGACTCCAATTTTCAGAACAATGAAAACATTTCTCATTCCCTTCCAAAAATATAGAATCTAGACTGTTACCCACTTTCATTCATTCATTTTCACATACTCTCCAAGTATCTTCTATCAGTCAAAGGCTCATTACACATATAAAACATAAACATTTGTTTGCTTGCACATGAGTAAATTCAGATTATTCTGATATTCTTCAGGCTTCAAAAATCATTTTTAAGTATACATAAAATAGCAATGTTTCCCCAAACAGGGTTGCTTTAAAAAGAAATCTAAATAAGGCAACACAGGGCAAAGCTAATACTAAGTATGCTCCTGAAACCAAAGGCTATCATTCCATCAACAGCAAGAAAGCTATCAAAATAGAAAATAAAATCAGTCTGTTGCTGCCATGGGGTCTTCCTCAGGCTATGAAAAAATACTTCATGTCCAACCCTAATTTTTTCCATAGCTTGAGGTAACCCCCTGAGCTCAAACCTTCTAATCCAAGTTACTCAGAGTGTGTGTGTCCCTGTCCAAACAAGAGTTAATACCAGTGCTCTGTCATTTCAAAAGGGTCTTGACACAGGTACTAAGAGCAGAAGCTTGCATGTCTGGAAAATGCCCGGTTGCAATGAGATGAAAAAATACTGTAAAAAAAGGAAGAGAGAGAAAGGAAGACCCTACCTGACTCTTACCTTCGCAACATCCCTGTCAGAACCCTGGAGCTTTTCCCCAAGTTAGCATCTGTTTCCCGAAGCTAGGAGGAGAAAAGCAGCATTAACACAGAATAAAATGAAACTCAAGGCAATTAGATTATTTTTATTTTTTATTTATTTTTTTCTATTTCTTTTTTTTAATTTATTTTATTTTATTTAACTTTACTAGATTATTTTTAAAGTGCACTAGCAAGCAATGGTTTTCCTTCATGATGGAAAATCCAATTCATTGCTATTGCTAAGTCACTTCAGTCGTGTCCGACTCTGTGCAACCCCATAGACGGCAGCCTACCAGGCTCCCCCGTCCCTGGGATTCTCCAGGCAAGAACACTGGAGTAGGTTGCCATTTCCTTCTCCAATGCATGAAAGTGAAAAGTGAAAAGGAAGTCACTCAGTCATGTCCAACTCTTCGCGACCCCATGGACTGCAGCCCACCAGGCTCCTCCGTCCGTGGGATTCTCCAGTCAAGAGTACGGGAGTGGGGTGCCATTGCCTTCTCCGTCCAATTCATTAAAAAAAGGCTAAATACTTTAAAATACATTTTTGATGCCTACACAATCTCAAAAAAATTCTTGGATTTAGAAAATTACATGTAATAGATAACCCCAGGAGATTTAAACTGGATACTTGAACTGGATATAAAAGCAAATGTCTCACAGGCTAACAAAGTTTAATAGATATCTGGTCATAAATCAATATCTCCACCTTAAGAATGCACACAGTCCTAGAGAATAAAAACTGAAACAAAACGAGCTGAGGGAAGATGAGATTCATATGTTTACTTTCGCTCTGAAAGACCTGCTGACATACTCCAAAATCTCCATCAATGATCTTAGCTATGTGCTTAGATGCTCAGTCGTGTCCAACTCTTTGTGACTCTTTGGACTGTAGCCCTAGTCAGGCTCCTCTGCCCATGGGATTTTTCAGGCAAGAATACTGGAATGGGTTGCCATTTTCTCCCTCCAGGGGATCTTACTGACCTAGGAATTAAACCTGAGTCTCCTGTGTCTTCTGCATTGCAGGAAGATTCTTTACTAGCTGAGCCATCAGGGAAGCCTCTTCTTAGCTACAGCATTAAATAAAATACCTACCTGGGGGAATTCCCGCATGGAGGCATACAGTCAGTTTAATCTTTCTGCACCACACACTTCCCCGCCCCCTACCCCAGGCTCTACACCCTCCTTCACCCTCGCCATTTTCTACATGTGCTTGAAAGTGAAAGTGGCTCAGTGGTATCTGACTCTTTGTGACTCCATGGACCGAAGCCTGCTAAGCTCCTCTGTCCATGGAATTCTCCAGGCAAGAATACTGGAGTGGGCTGCCAGTCCCTTCTCCAGGGGATCTTTCATTAATGTAATTGCTATAGTCTATGCATCTGCCCAAGACCTTTTACATATTTTTTTGGCTTATGTTTTTTTTTATTGAATGTGTGAAAAGATTATCCCATTTCTACTTACCCTTTCACGTGCTCTCTGTATCTTTTCTCTGTCATGACTGAGGTTTTCCAACATCTCCTGGCCAATTTGTTCTATGGACAAGAAAATCTGAGTTAGGAAAGATGACTTTGGCTGTAAATGAAAAAAACCTTCTGAAGTACCAAAAGGATAACAGGTGCCGAATTTATTGAAAGCTCAGGATTAGTTATATAAAAAACCAGTGACAAAAACCTACTGTACAGCTCAGGGAACCCAGTCAGTGCTCTGTGGTGACCCAAATGGGAAGGAAATCCAAAAAAGAGAGGGTGTGTGTGTGTGTATATATATATATATATATATATATATATATATATATCTGTGGTGACCCAAATGGGAAGGAAATCCAAAAAAGAGAGGGGGTGTGTGTATATATATATATATATATATATATATATATATCTGATTCACTTTGCTGTACAGTAGAAACTAACACAACATTGTTAAGCAACTCCAATAAAATTAAACACACACACAAAATAAAGCTCAGTGAGTGGTTTCTGTAAAAACAAACAAAAAACAATGAACTATTATGACTCCAGCATCCTCCTAAAAACTAGGTCTTCCATAATCCACTTGAACTGCAATTTTATTCATCGGGAAAAAAAAATCTCTCCTATTTTTTTTTTCAGAAAATTGTTAAGAGTCAAATGAGATAACCAAAAATCTTTTGAAATTTATAGTGTACCATACAAATGTATGTAATTGTATAGTACATGAAAATCAATGCACTCAATACACTCCGTGCTGGGTATAGACGCTGGGATGTGACCAGTAACCAAGATCAAGCCCTTCAACTCATGAACTCCTGTGCTAATAGTGATGATTTAGCAGTTAAAGGACAAATGTTACATTAGAGTTCATATTTCACGGCACATCAAAAAAGGACTGCATATTCCTTTCATGATAGAAAGCTCAAACAATAAGAATTGCTTAAATACAATAATCTCAATTGTATTTTTGACACCTATACAAAACTGAAAATTCTTCACAGGTTACTACATTTCTAGTATATCTCCTCTCAGATTGATAATAGCTTTTTATTACTGACACCACACAATGTATCCTTAAGGTAAAATTGGATATATGGTCCCAGGGGAGGCATCATAAAAGTGGAAGATGACACCAAAAATGGAGAAGTAGGAAACAACTCGAGTTGCATTTTTCTTTTTTGCAAAATGATTATAATATTCAATTTTGTCATACTATTTGGTATTACTATTACATTGAATTTCTTTAATCAACATAATATAACAATTTTAATATACTTTTAACTTGAAAATCTCTAATATCTATGAACACCATCAATACTATAGTTCAGCAAAATACTATTTATATAATATTCTCTCATTCAAGAGGATGGTATTGGGACTTCCCTGGCCAACCAGTGGTAAAGAATCTGCACTGCCATTGTTTGGTCCCTGGTGAAGGAACCAAGATCCTGCATTCTGTGTGGTGTGGCAAAAAGAAAAGGGGGGGGTGTAATTTATGGTATATAATCTCAAACAAATATGAAATAATTTATTACTGTTGTGTCTCATCACTAGGATAATGTTTCCAGCAAAAATTCATGGAAGGAATAAAGCAATGTGAGGATACAATGAAAAATGGAGTATATGAAAGGTTTTGGGGTTTATTCCTGCTCTCAAAGCATATCCTGTGTGGCACTGGAGAAGGCAGCACTGGAATGCAGGTGACAGATCCATGTTTCTATCAGGTTCACTGCAGGAAAAACTCTTCTGAATGGATCTACAGTCTGCTACTGAAGGAATCAATGGAACAAGAGGTGAAGAACTCCAGTCTTTTGAGATGTTCAAGTCATTCCCTCAATCTCTTTGCCTCCTGGGAAATATGTCACTATCCAAAGTACTAACCGCATCTGACAAAAGATGAGATATTGGCAAAAGTGCACATGTTCTGGTCTTAACAGGCAAATACCATGCATTTGTTAGAAACAGAATTCTTTAATTTCTTACTTGCTAAATCAGTCAATCCTAAAGGAAATCAACCATGAATATTCATTGGAAGGACTGATGCTGAAGCTGAATCTCCAGTACTCTGGCAATACAATGGAAAAGGCCCTGATGTTGGGAAAGATTGAAGGCAAAAGGAGAAGGAGGTGGCAGAGAATAAGATGGTTAGATGGCATCACTGACTCAGTGGACATGAATCTGAGCAAAGTCCAGGAGACAGTGAAGGACAGGGGAGTCTGGTGTGCTGCAATTTGTGGGTGGCAAAGAGTCGGACACGACTTGGTGTCTGAACAGCAACAACCTTCCATTTGAATGACCTACTAAAGAAAATTCTAGGCCAAACATATTAGAAATGCTGACACTTATACAATGAAAAAAAAAGTTCAAGCAAAGTAAGTTATGCATACTTATCTGTTCTCCTACCTCAATCAAAATAAAACAACAAATTAAGAGGGAATTATTTTAAAAATAGACTCTGCTTGCACAAAATAGACATTGAGGGATTACTTCACTAAAAAAAATAACATTGTTGGATTTACTTTTCTTGAATAACTTTAAAAAAAAGCACTCACATAAAATATCAATAAGAAATACAAGAAAGACTATAAATCAATGCAGATGTGACGTACTGAGTCTAGAGCTTTCAGGTCTTTAAACTTTTGCAGTACAGTACCTTTAGAATGGGAACTGCAATACTGCCATTATTGAAATAATTTCAGAAATCATAAATTTTATGAGTACTGTTCTTATTGACTGTGAGGATGTTCTGGAGATTAAGAAACAATGGGAAGCATAAAAGAAAATAAAAACTGATGCTATCAATACATGCTGGAACTCTGCATGTCAGTATGAACATGATGAATGAATTCCTGGAGAGAAAAGTTTCTTCCTGCACTTCTTCTGTCCTTTTCACAAGGGGGTTGGGAATCACTGTGGGAGTATAGCATTCAAACTTATAAAGTGAGCTTTTGTTTTCAAAATTACCCAGAATGAATCATCATATCCTTGATCTATGGCCTTTTTCACTGGGTCACAAACTACAAAATAGGTTTTGGCTAACATTTCCTCTCTGTTTCAATACATTTTACAGGGGATGGGGGATAATATCATAGCTATTCAACACTCTGTTGCCCCATAAAGGAATGGAGAAGAACCAGAGAACTATAAATCTGGCAAAATATTTCCTGAAGGACTGGACTGGCATCACAAAAGGCAAGACTTATTTTGAGGAGCTTGTACCACTGAATCACTTCCCTTCATTTATAAAATAATAATGTCACCTGAACAATCATGACATGTGAATGAACTTAATTTTTAAAATGTATTGAATTTGTATTTTGGAGATGAAATATTTTCAATCAGAAGGCAGGACTGATGGAAGTTCACATCAAGTTATAATATAAACATGGAATATATATAATTACATTATTCAATATAATTCACCAAAAATGTTCTATTTGCTAAGTACAAAATATTAAAAAAAGATGTTAGCCATTATGCTATAAAGTATATAAAGCAGAAAATAATCATTCCTTTGTATACTTATATATAATTTCTTCTTACAAACTTTATTAAGGATATGGTTTCCAACAAAGCTTCCCTCATAGCTCAGTTGGTAAAGAATCCGCCTGCAACGCAGGAGACCCCAGTTCGACCCGTGGGTCGGGAAGATCCCCTGGAGAACGGATAGGCTACCCACTCCAGTATTCTAGGGCTTTTCTTGTGGCTCGGCTGGTAAAGAATCAGCCTGCAATGCAAGAGACCTGGGTTTGAGCCCTGGGTTGGGAAGATCCCCTGGAGAAGGGAAAGGCTGCCCACTCCAGTAATCTGGCCTAGAGAATTCCATGGATGGTATAGTCCATGGGGTCGCAAAGAGTCGGACATGACTGAGAGACTTTCACTTTCACTTTTACTTTCCAACAAAGAATTTAAAATTTGAAGACCGCTAGTTAAGTCTTCTTGGAAGAACTCAGAAGGTAAGATGATTTTCTGGCACTCAGAAACTTCATTAGTAATTTTAGCAACAGGTAAACGGCATTCACAACTATCCAGCTGTTCTTTGTATATGGGGACTTGTGGGGAGTGTGGAGTGAATAGAAAGACTTAAAAGAGCTATATATCAAAAAAATTTTTTTTTAATGTGGACCATTTTAATGTCTTTATTGAGTTTGTTACAACATTGCTTCTGTTTATGTTTGGTTTTTTGGCCATGAGGCATGTGGGATATTAGCTCTGTGACCAGGGATCGAACCGGCACCCTCTGCACTGGAAGGCGAAGTCTTAACCACTGGACCACCAAAGAAGTACCTAAAAGAGCTATTTTTGAAGCATGTGCTTTCTTATGTATATTGCAGAATGCCAACCTGACAGATGCAAAACACAAAGTAATATTTTCCTACCAATTTGGGGTACTGAATTTTGGACATGGCTCAAGAAATTCTAGCTACTGAGTTTAATAAAAGCAAAAACATATTGCTTTGGGAGAGCAAAGTAGCCAACATACAGCTTTCTTGGGAGGGAGCTGCTCAGAGTGACTGGATGAACCATCCTTTGGCATTTAGCATATCTGCCTGGACACTGACTCTGGCATCATGCCTGAATGGGTTATCCTCAGTATCGATGTTACTCAGACATGAAGAGTTTCTTGAATTCTTGATCCCTGGATAGGTGGGGATGTGGAAAAGGCAGGTCTTTTACCATCTTTCATTATTTCATAATTCAAGGCATATAAAGAACTGCTTCCAATTCAGATGTAGAAAGATAATAAATATTCACTCTCAGAGAAATAAGAAAAATCCAGACAAAATAATTATCACTCTTTCTGGGTGATATCTGGTATATACAAAGAAGCTGTGATCAATTCTAGAGAGAAAGAAGCATCTCATTTGTGAGCAAAGGGTTGTGGCAACATTCACACCTACAGTGAGTACCTGGTCTGGGTTCAGGCCTCCCTCTGGGAGGCTTTTCAGGAATAAAGGGAAATCAGTCAAACGTCCTGTGAAAAATGTAGGCTTGCAGAACAAAATGGGATCTGGAAGAGTTCTAAACACAAAAGCAAATTGCTTGGTTTGATAATTCTTGCCCAGTCTCCAAATCTTGCCATGAAAGAGGCAGTGGAGAAGCGGCTGGTTAGGAAAGCGAAACCTCTTATTCCCACATATTCTTGTGGTGCTTGCCCTCTGAGAGTCAAGTCCAAACGTGCTAGAAAGCATTAAGAAGACGGAGGACTGAATTTTCATAAGAAACAAACAAGAGGACAGTGGAACAATATCCCCAAGAGCTAGGGGGATACAAAGTCATCCTGGCACTCCATATCTAGTGAAAAGTATCCGAAACATAAAAGTAAAATAATGATAGTTTTACACATTGAAAAATGAGAGTATTATCGAGCAAAATTTAGTTACAAGAAATGTAAAGGAAATTCTTCAGGCTGAAGGGAGATGGTATTAGATGGAAATCTGCATCCACAAAATTTAGATACATGTAAAGCAAAATAATAACAACATATATAGAAGTAAAATATAAGAAAACCATAGCACAAAAGATGGAGAGGAAGTAAACAGAAGTATATGGTTGACAGTCTTTAAATTTTATGAGAAGTAGCAGAATATTTATTCAAGGTAGACTGTGATAAGTCAGGGATGAACGTTGCAATTCTAGAGCTTCTCTGTCCAATATGGTACTTGCTGGCCACATAGGGCTTTTAAATTAATTAAACTTATATAAAATTTAAAATTCAGTTTGTTGGTAGAACCAGTCACATTTCAAAGGCTCACTAACCACAAGTGGCTAATGCCACTGTATTACAGAATACAGAAATAACATCTTGGAAGGATCTCCAAATTCCCCTGTCTTTACGATCCACTCAAAAGAAATACAGATATACTTATCTGTAGTTTGATTTAGGTAAAACACTTCCCTTCTCTAGGCCTCAGTTTCCTTAAATGTCAAATGACAGTCTTGGAATAGATAATCTTTAGTGCCCCTTCTAGCTTTAAAATATTAGGACTCAATGACTAAAAAATCTTAATGCCTCTTTTTCTCTGTGGAGCATTTTAGCAAACTAGAGCGCAAGGGACAACTCAGACCCACAAAAGTATTCCACCCTTCTCCCCCCTCCCCCCAAGACAATGTTGAAAAAATAACAAATAATTCAAATTGAAATGATTTTAAGTGGTATCATATATTCAGAATGCCCAAGTCTACCACAGCACTGGTTCATGCAGTAGCCTACTTGGCCTCTGAGGACACCTGCATTTACTGTACTATAAAAAATTTACAAGCACTTTGATGATGATATTACTACAGAAATACTTAAATATTTATATAACCTGAAAGTAAACTTATGCATTCTTAGTAGCGAACATAGCAAAAGAATGTACAGGGCCCCAGGTTTCTTTCATTATTTTTTTTTCTTTCTTTATTTCAGCAATGATGACTTAACATTACTTACTTGGCAGATAAGTATGTATTCTATTTTGTTTTAGGATGATCAAATCTATCATTAAGCAATTTAAAAAATCATCAGCACTTCTTTCATCAAAGTCATAGCAGAACCTCCCCTTAGTTACCTGGTTTGCTGCAGATAATTAGCAAATGCTATTCCCAGAGCCCTCAGACATCAGTCAATGAAGCTGTGCCTCCAATAATGATGCTCTGGAATGAGCAGGTACTATGTAAATTGAGGTTGTTAAACAAAAGGAACCATGTTAATTACAGCTCCATTCAGAAATGAGAATGAATCTGTTCTATTCTATGAAATAAGACCAGAGCAGCAGGAAGGACATCCCATTTTCACAATTCAATAAAGAATGTTAAAGCCAGGAGATGAAGCATCAGAAAATCTGAATGGGTAAAACTGTCAAAACACATTCCAGAGGCTCACTTGGGGAATTTACCAAACATGTATTTACTTAACAGACAAGGGAGCCGGGGTCAGCCGAGTCCAGATCTCTGGGGTGAATGAATGGATCATTCTTAAAAAAAACAAAAAGGGCTGTAAACTATTGACAAGTGACTAGAAAGTAATTAGAAAGCCTTTCTGAAATCATTATGGGTAGAGTTAATCTCTCTCTATTCTTCTGTGAGCTATACACATTTCTATCACTGAATGTATAACATTCTATTGATAATTATCTGCTTATTCACAAGTCGCTATTGGGAGAACCGCGGGATCTATGTGGCTGGCAAACATGTTTTACTTTTGTGAAACACTGTTTTAAGCATTTCTGAACTGGTCTGCAACAAAAACAACAACACAATTTTTTTAAACAAGTGTATTTCATATAAAAAGTTGGACCTCGAGCTTCTTTTGAAATTTGGAATATAGAGCAATACCGAGTCCCCATTTCCACATAAGCACAGGCTCATCGTAAGAGCCAGGTCAAATGGAGGCTGCCACCTACCTTCCTGACCCTTTCCCCTCATTTATGTTCCTGCTTTGCTGCTATAGGATCTGCCGGTGATTCCTTATTTGTATGTTCTTCCTTCCCTGTGAGACTGTAAACTTCTTTTAGCGTTAGTTGCTCAGTTGTGTCCGGCTCTTTGTGATCCCATGGACTGTGGCCTACCAGGCTCCTCTATCCATGGAATTCTCCAGGCAAGAATACTGGAGTGGGTTGCCATGCCCTTCTCCAGGCTATCTTCCCAATTCAGGTATCGAACCTGGGTCTCCCACATTGAAGGTGGATTCTTTACTGTCTAAACCACCAGGAAGCCCAAACTTCTTTCAAGAGAAGTACCTCCCAGTGTACGCAGCATTTTAAGAGGCAAAGGATTACATATGCAGGTGCTCAGGAAATTTGTGTCCATAGGAACCACTGAGCTTGAAAACACAGTTGTCTTCTATAAATTTATCATAACAGGAGTCCAGAGTTTTAGAAGAAATTGAGCCTTGAGAGTAATTAATTGCACAGATGAGCCAACAAGGGTGAGGAGTTCGAGGGTGGAGATCATCCAGGTCCCACTGCTAATGACTGACAGAGCTGCGACCATGAACCAAGTTTCCGAACTCCTATGTCAGTGATCTTTGCAGTCAAAAAACTTTAATTAAATGAAAGTGTCTTCCAAATGCATTACAATGTGGATGATAAAGGACTTTAATACTTTAATATACATTTAAAATGTCAGTGCCCGAGAAAGGCCTTTGTAATTATTTGGGCAAGAGTGGGAAAAGAGACAGTCTCCACATTTCCTGGACATTGTTCCCATATAGCAATCCCAGCTGTTACAGAGGAATATGCTGCGGTCTCATAGTCTTTACTGGAATGGCTTTCTGTTGTTCACAAATTATGCAGAGTAAAAAATGTCCTGTAAGTGTTCTTTTTGTCAAACCTTTGACTTCAGTCTATTTTTGTTCTCAAAAAACAAGAGGCCAATTCTCTTGTAGAATGGTAAAATGCCCATCTTACTGACCCCTTTCCCCACTTGCCACAATGGCAAGGAAAGTTGTTATGCTTAACAAATGAATCAGGTGAGGTGGGAAATTTAATATATTTGAATTGATCGTTAATGCTGTGAAAAGCAAGTGATGAGGAGCTGACATTCCATCCTACCCCCACTCTCTTTGTCTCTCTCACATGCACACAAATGCATGTATGTGGTAAAACCTATTTTCCTGGCTTGAGACCCATGCACAGAGATTAATAGGATAACACTTTACTGAAGTGTTTTGGAATGGAAACAGGGACAGATAAAATCATAAAAATGCAACTGTCATAAATACAAGATAATACTAGAACAGTAGGATTATTTTCCTTGACATCCCTTTTCTTGATATTGTCTTTTTTCTTAGTCTTAACTCTCTTCTTGGTTTGAACTGAAGCTGGAAGAAAGGGAAGGCCTGAAGGATAGAATCACTTCTCTCCTTCTGATGCGGCCATGTGGCAATAGTGCATGTCCAGATATAAATACATGAGTAATAAGACTCGCATTGCTTGTAATCTTCAGGTTTAAGTACTAAAAATTACTGAAACCACACCAAGTTGAAAATATACCGTGGCTTCTTTCACTCAGCTTAATGTTTTCAGAGTTCATTCATGTTGTGGCAGGTGTAGTTCCTTTGTTGTTGTTGTTCAGTCGCTCAGTCATGTCTGACTCTCTGCGACCCCACGGACTGCAGCACGCCAGGCTTCCTTGTCCTTCAATATCTCCCAGAGTTTGCTCAAACTCATGTCCACTGAGTCAATGATGCCATCCAACCATCTCATCCTCTGTCATCCCCTTCTCCTCCTGCCCTCGATCTTTCCCAGCATCAGAGTCTTTTCCAATGAGTCGTCGGCTCTTCACATCAGGTGGTCAAAGTACTGGAGATTTATGGAGTAGAGTTCCTTCATGGAGTATTAAAAATATTTTTTAAATTTAATGTTCCATTATATGGATACACTACATTTTGTTTATCATTCATGCACTGATGGATATTTTGGTTTCTGCCCCTTGGCTATCATGATTAGTGCTTCTATGAACAACCATGTACAAATACTTATTTAAATATCTATTTAAATATCAGTTCTTTTGGGTATGTGCCTACGAGTGGAATTACTGGATCATATGGTAATTCTGTGTTTAACCTTTTGAGGAACTGCAAAACTCATTTTTCACAGTGGTTATCCATTTTACACTCCCACCAGCAATGCAGGAAGGTTCTCATTTCTCCTTGGCCACCTTGTTATTTTCCATTAAAAAAATTTATAGCCATCCTAGTAGGTGTGAGAAGGCAATGGCACCCCACTCCAGTACTCTTGCCTGGAAAATCCCATGGATGGAGGAGCCTAGTAGGCTGCAGTCCATAGGGTCGCTAAGAGTCGGACACGACTGAGTGACTTCACTTTCACTTTTCACTTTCATGCATTGGAGAAGGAAATGGCAACCCACTCCAGTGTTCTTGCCTGGAGAATCCCAGGGACGGGGGAGCCTGGTGGGCTGCCGTCTATGGGGTCGCACAGAGTCGGACACGACTAAAGCAACTTAGCAGCAGCAGCGGCATCTAATGACGTTGAGCACCTTTAATGACGTTGAGCACCTTTCATGTGTCTTCTGGTCATCTGTATGTCTTCTTCAGAGAAATGTCTATTTAAGTTTCTTATCCTTTTTAAAATTGGTTTGTCTTTTTATTGTTGAGTTGTGAGAGTTCTTTATATATTCTGGATGCTAGACCCTTATCAGGTATGTACTGTATAAATATGTTCTTTCATTTTGTGGGTTGTCTTCTCAGTCTCTTGATAGTGTATTTTGACAAACAAAAGTTTTTTAATGTTAATAAGTCCAATATATCTATTTTTTCTTTTGTTGTGTTTTTAAGTGTCACATTTAAAATTCCATCGCCAAATCCAGACTATGAAGATTTATCCTTATGCTTTCTTCTAAGAGTTTTATAGTTTTAGTTCTTACACATAGGTCTTTTTTTTTGGCTGTACCCCACAGCTTGCAGGATCTTAGTTTCCTAACTAGGGATGGAATCTGTGGTCGCTGTGGGGGAAGTGTGGACTTCTAACCACTGGACCACCAGGGAATTTCATATATAGGCCTTTGGCCCATTTTGATTTAATTTTTCTTTATGGTGTAAGGAAGGAATATTTTTGACTCACAGAAAACATTTAGAATTCCTATGGAAGGGGTTATCTTCTTATACATCTTATACATGTTAACAACAACAATCTAATTTATCCTCTTTCTCAAGAGCTTGACCAATGTTTTCACTAATTTATAAATTAAAATTTTATGTTTTATGCAGTATTTTTTCATATCTTGACCCTTCTGAGCACACTGAAAGCAGACATGTAGGTTTAAGTAGGAGAAGGAAGCATGGATATACCGAATACATGCAAAACAGAAAGTTACCGAGTCTGAAGAAACACAGGACAATGAGTATGAGCAGGGAATGCTGAATATTAATGCTGCTGAATTCGAGCATTAAGAAATACAAAACTTTGACTTAAAGGATGATCATCATTCAAGAAATATCAGGCAGCAAACCATGTTGAAAATTTAGAGGGGAAGATTAAGAAAGTGAAAAGAGGATCCTTAAAGGTGGCTTAGATATTAAAGACATGATAAAAACAAGCTAGTGAATATAACAGAAAAGACAGACTCACAGATATAAACTAGTGATTACCAGTGGGGAGAGGGAAGGGTGAGGGACAAGACAGAGTAGGGGATTAAGAGGTACAAAATAGATAAGTTACAAAGATATACTATACAACACAGGGAATATAGTGAATATTTTGTAATAATTATAAATGGAACATCACCTTTAAAAACTATGACTCACGATGTTTTACAACTTAAACTCATATGATTTTGTACATCAACCATATCCCAATACCTTTTTTTTTTAAAAGAAATAGTTTAGAAATAAAAATTCAGTGTGATAGAGTAAGTCAGTTTCTTTAATTTTTCAACAAAATGTCACTCTTGCTATTCATATATCTAGTCTGAGAGCAAAGTCAACAAATATATGCGATACTGGCTGCCACTCTTAATCCCAAACACCTGGCAGATGTCATCAATCTATCACATTGCCCTGAACATGCCTTGCGAGTAACCCTTTCCTTGCAATGCTCCAGGCAATTGCTGCAATTGATCAGGCTTGGCACAAGTGAGAAGACCTATCTGCTACCCGGGATCTACAGCAATGGGGTCTTTTTTCAACTGACAACACAAAACACCCACTCTTCAGCTTTCGGCCAGTGCTATCATTCTTGGATTTTCTGCCAACTCTTTCCTTCTAAAGTCCAAGGGAAACGACTGAAATGTGAAGGAGACAGTCAATGGCAAAGGCTCTCATCAGGTGGTGTGCTTCTTCGGTTCTGGACTAGACACATTCATGGCACTTTTAACAAACGGGGTTGTAGAGGCCTCATTCTAGGCTGACTAAACTAGAATTCCTGGGAGCGAGGTCTAGACATGTATGTTCTTAAAATTTTCTAGAAGTCACACTAAAAACTTTTTAGAAGTCATAAATAATTTTCTAGTTGGTCTCTTTGTTAAGACCTGGCTTTCATTCTTCAGCACTCTTTAGTACCATATGTCTGGCTCCAATACAGAACTTTACACCTTTAACGGTGGGACTTTGGTACTCATAAGATTTCTTTAAGAAATTACAATATAAAGAATATTTCTACACTGTTTCAGTCAAGCTAATTTTAAGAACAGGACTGATCACATTCCTTTGTCTTATTTAAAGACCACCACACACTTCCTCCCCTTCCTGACTAAAAAAAAAATTTTTGTGACAGTTCAGGAAATAATTCATTTTGTACTATTGAACAATGCAAGCTATGTAATTCAATGTGTTTTCTTCTTTGGCCTGAATCCTAGGAAGCTCTGGGTGAGTTTAATCCTTAGTTATTACAGCATTGCTTTAGGATTCCTTTACGCATCAACCCCCACCTCCACCCCTACCCAAATCTTCCTTTTACTTCCTGGTTTCTGGCTTCTGTCCTGGGTTAGGTTTTTCACTCTTGATACACTTACCTGACCTTTTACTGTAAAGTACTTTTTGTGGAAGTAGATGGGACATAGATCAATCACTGTTTTTTAGTCACTAAGTTGTGTCCGACTCTTTTGCAACCCCAGGGACTGCAGTCTCCCCAGACTTCTCTGTCCATGTGATTTTCCGGGGAAGAATACTGGAATGGGTTGCCATTTCCTTCTCCGGTGGATCTTCCCAACCCAGGGATCAAACCCATGTCTCCTGCTTGGCAGGTGGATTCTTTACCACTGAGCCACCTGGGAAGCCCAGATCAATCAGTTTGTTGTTCAGTTGTTCAGTTCTGTCTGACTCTTTGCAACCCCATGGACTGCAGCAGGCCAGGCTCCCTGTCCTTCACTATCTCCCAGAGTTTGCTAAAACTCATGTCCATTGAGTCAGTGACACCATCCAAGCATTTCATCCTCTGTCGCCCCCTTCTCCTCCTGCCTTCAACCTTTCTAGCATCAATATCTTTTTCAATAAGTCGGCTCTTCGCGTCAAGTGGCTAAAGCGTTCGAGTTTCAACTTCAGCATCAGTCCTTCCAACGAATATTCAGGGTTGATTTCCTTTAGGATTGACTGGTCTGATCTCCTTGTTGTCCGAGGGACTCTCAAGAGTCTTCTTCAGCACCACAGTTTGAAAATATCAATTCTTTGGCGCTCAGCATTGTTTATTGTCCAACTCTCACATCCATACATCCAAACATGACTACTGGAAAAACCACAGATTTGACTATATGGATCTTTGTCAGCAAAGTCATTCTCTGCTTTTTAATATGCTATCTAGGTTGGCCACAGCTTTTCTTCCAAAGAGCAAGCATCTTTAATTTCATGGCTGCTGTCATCATCCACAGTAATCTTGGATCAATCAATAAACAAAAATAATTCAGATTGTTAAATACAGATTCCTGGGCCCCACAACCAGAGTTTCTAATTCAGCAGGTCTGGGCTGGGGCCCAAGAAGTTGCATTTCCAACAAGTTCCTGAATGATGCTGATGTTGCTGGTTCCTGAGGACTACGCTTTGAGAACCACTCTTCTGGAGTAGGAATGGGCAAACTAGGACCCTGGAGCCAATACAGCCCGCCTGTGGCTTGTTTCTGTAAATAAAGTTTAACTGAAACATACACAAACACACACAAATTGTATACCAGAGTAGTCTATAGAGAACTCTAAAAGCTAAGGGGGAGAATTTATACTGTATCATGAAGCAGACAAAAAGATGGAGACAGTTTATTCCCGAATAAAGCAGAGGGCTCTGCATTTTAGACACTGACATTTTGAGAGGTAGAAATTAATGAAACTCAAACAAGGGAGTTAGTGAACAGGTGGAGAAAAGCATAACAAAAAAGGATGGATAGTTTCATTGTATATTCTAGCAGAGTTTTAAGCTGATGTGACCTTAGTATTTTTTTTAACTTGAGATGTACAGGTGACAAAAGATCCAAACTGAGCCCAAATTATTGTTTTCCTAAAAAAAATAAATAAATAAAAGGTACGAAGGAGCTAAAGATTTTCTAATATTTATGCTGCTCTTCTGACACTAAAGAAAAGGCTAAATAATATGGATTTTGATAATCTAGCTCATCAGATGTCAAGTGCTGGTCAATGTCAGGTGAAGGACAGTAAAGAATTATTCAATTTTGCAAACTGAAATATCAGTCTGATCTTAGAAGGATAGCAGATAATCAAATGTGCACTTAGAGACTTCTTTTAGTAAAACTCATAAATATAGTTTACTACTGTTTGCCTTTCTTAGCAAGCACTATGACATCGGGAGTCTCTAAAATACAGAATAAAACAAAGCAACTATTGTTTCCAATACAACAGAGAATTTACTAGACTTCATCGGCAAGGCTGTATATTAAACTTATTAGCATAATTCTAAGAAGAATTTTTAATTACATCTCAATAGGCTCCAATATGGAGAAGGCAATGGCACCCCACTCCAGTATTGTTGCCTGGAAAATCCCATGGACGGAGGAGCCTGGTAGGCTGCAGTCCATGGGGTCGCTAAGAGTCACGACTGAGCGACTTCACTTTCACTTTCCACTTTCATGCATTGGAGAAGGAAATGGCAATCCACTCCAGTGTTCTTGCCTGGAGAATCCAAGGGACCGGGGAGCCTGGTAGGCTGCAGTCCATGGGGTCGCCCAGAGTCGGACACGACTGAAGCGACTTAGCAGCAGCAGCAGTAGCAGCAGGCTCCAATAGGGAACCACTAAAATTGAGTCTTTTACCAAACTTCTGTGTAGAGTATTAACAAGTTGAGATGGGACTTCTTTTGAGGGAAAAGGCATGTATGTAGGCTTAAACCCCTAGCCATTAAAAAAAAAAATGACTTCATTCATTTAATATATACCCAACAAAAGTTTATTGCTTACAGGCTGTGTATAAAATACTGAAATGAATGTTTCCCTCCAGGAAAGGTTTCTTTTTTACTTTGGGCCATTATTTATTGACTGCTTCATTGTATGCCAGCTACTGTGCTAAGCACTTGACAGATAACTGCACTTTATCTTCAAACGAAGCAGACTATTACTAACCCTTCCTAAAGATAATGTGAGGCTCAGAAAGGTTAGGTAATTTGCCCACAGTTGGCTAGTATTCAAAACCCACATCTGATTGATCCCCAAGCCAATAGTTATGGCCACTGGCATATACTGTGCTTTCACCAGTCCATAAATGGCCAAAATCATAGGCATTCTGGGCAAGCAATTTGGAGCAACACTTTGGATAAACACATAACAAAAAAGGAAGCTGCTTTTATGAATTTTCCAATGTCATAAATCAAATACAAGGATGAAGGTATAAGGCAAACTTTAAAAAATTAGAAAATGACTTCTTCCACTTGAAAGAAAAGCAAGATGAGTCTTCTAGGGTCCAAGAGCCTCACATTCTGGGGTCTATTTCCCAGCCATCTGGCCTGTTTGTCCGACTCTTTCTTCTACCCTCAATCCTAGAGTTCCCAGTTCCTCTCCAGGATTTCGGGCATTTTGTTTTTTGTGAGACATGCAGGGACTGCACACGTGCTGAGACAGCGCTCACTGTCGATGTAAGGACCACTCGTTTCTGAGAACTGAACTAGCTCTCTGGTTTGTTTTCACCATCCATCTGTCTAAAATGCCTTGTATCTTTACGGTGTTTCTTATAGGGGTGGCAGATTTTGATTTCATGGAGGACTTGTCTATTCTGAAGTTCAGGCGTCTTTCTAAGTAAACCTTGGCTTGACCACACTACCAATTCCCTTCATATCATCTTTTTTTAAAAAAACTTATTTTAACATTTTCTTGGCCATGCCTCACAGCATGCGGGCTCCTAGTTTCCTGACCAGGGATCAAACCCATGCCCCCTGCATTGGAAGCACAGAGTCTTAACCACTGGACTGCAGGGCAAGTTCCTTCATATCATTTATAATTCACAGAACTGGTGGGGTTCTTTCTCACCTGAAGCAAAGAAATTCCCGTCACTATAGAATTCTCGATGTTCTACTACATTCCACTGTAAACATCCTATTAGGAGACATGGAATTTCTAAAGGCTCAGTAATCAGAGAACTGTGCTCTTTTCCCATTCCTGGCTGAGGCCAGTGTTCTAAGGAAGCTTCCAGAAATATTCAAAGTAATAGCTCAATTGCTAACAATTTGCATTCGATAAGAGTAGGAATGGATACAGTGGGCTTTCCCAACTTTCTATTTCAACCCTTCCTTCCTCGGAGGGACCATCGTTGGACTTGGGAAGTCCAAAGTCTATTCATTTTTTCCCCCTTGATATAACAAAAGCGTACTCTCAAACAATTGGAAAAATTACTGTTACTAAATTATTATTTTAAAAGGGACATCAGTTTCATCAAAGAGGGACTGGGATCATCAACTATGAGAGTGGTTATTCCAATAAAAAAGGATGATGCCAAGATCTTTTCTACCCAATTCAGACATTGAGATACTATAAGCTATTCTGTCATCATTATAATCTGATCTAAAAAACATGCAATAGACCACTTATGCATAAAAGAAACTCTGAGGACAGGGTTGGTCCCTGATGTTGACTTCTCAGAGCCAAGGAAGCTATAGCTTCCCAACTACAACTGAACACCACCGATCAGCTGGCTTTGAATGTTGCTCCAGCCACAGAGCAGTACTGAAAATTATGTTCCATGTGAAGAAGAAAAACAATCACCTTTTCAAATTACAGAAAAGATTTACAAAGTAAAGACCAGGAAAAAGACTTATGTACCCTATCACAGCAATCAGTCATATGAACAAATGTTTATAGCTGTGTTGAATCAACACAGACAAGATGTGAAAAGGATCATAAGAAAGCATGCAAAACATCTTCTAAAAGAGAATGTTTTGTGATCTGCATCCTCCCCTCCATGTCCAGCATGTTGCAGAGCCCGCAGTAGGTACTTAATAAATATTACACATGCAATATGATGTAGTGTAATGGGCCATGCTTCAAATTATAGATATCAACTCAGTTTTGGGGACTGGTATACCTTGAGAACCCAGATGATGCCAACACATAATGAAACTTCTTTTTTCACACAAACAGAAAGCTCGGGAAGCTGGTGAACAGCTCTGCAACCTAGAAACTAGCTGTGCAGAGCACTCTTTGAATACGAATTAGCAGTGGGTAATGGCAGCATATTTATGAGGTCTCTTGCCGGGTCCTTTCCTCCTGTGAGTGCTGTATAATTCATTGCGTGCGCCCTGACCCCAGCGCGCTCCTGTTCTGACAAATCATACTTGATTAAGACAAATCTTTATTAGTTAGCTAGTCAACTTCCCCATTTATCACTGGCAAATCCCATTCTCCTCTTTAGGTGCAGGAAAAGTGACTGAAACCTTAACAAAAACACATACCCAAACATCTAAATACAAAAAAAAGATGTGTTATACACAGCAAGTAATACCAGAAGGCTCAGAGTTTTGAGAAATGATTAAACAAATTATTTAATAGGTATACATTATACCCACTGACGAACTCAAACCCACTACACATCTCACCCAGACTGAGGAATGGTTCATTAGGAATTTTTAATCTACTCCTTAACTCCTGTTTGAAAACAAAATGTCATATTTAAAAACTGTATTACTAAGTTGGAGGTTCAAAATACTGAAGAAAAAAAAAAAGATTGCTGAGTAGAGAGAATGTTTAAGGTTCTTACCAAAAGAATAACAACAACAGATCTTCTAAAACATGAAACAGAATAAGGCAGAATGAATTAAAAATTATCCTTGATTCTTTAGTACCTTGGAAAATGTATCTTTTTTTGGTCTGCAGTATTTTCATGAACTGCAATGTTGTACCTTAAAGATGATTTAATGTATTTATAGTGGGTGGTATTCATTGTAGAGTCTGATGCACTGAGCCTGGCACCAGAACTGTTCTCAGAAACCTGAAGATGAGGTCATCAGTAACAGAGAGGCATGCCGAGTCCAGGGCTTGTCACTGACTAGAATAAATAGCATCTTCGGACAATTTGGGGCTTCACTGGTGGCTCAGACGGTAAAGCGTCTGCCTGCAATGCGGAAGACCCAGGTTCGTTTCCTGGGTCGGGGAGATCCCCTGGAGAAGGAAATGGCAATCCACTCCAGCACTCTTGCCTGGAAAATCCCATGGACGGAGGAGCCTGATAGGCTACAGTCCATGGGGTCGCAAAGAGTTGGACACGACTAGTGACTTCACTTTCACTTTCTGACAATTTAAAAGAATTATCTACTTTCATGGAGGTAGAAGTTGCCACAAACCATTAGCTCTCTTTCCTAGTGAGAGTGAGAGAGAGATACTAAATTAGAATGAGAGGAAAACATGGTTTGAGCTGATTTTCATTTCTCACATTTTTACTCTTAAACCTTGATTCCAATGGTGGAGGAAAATCTTTCTACTTTTTTCATAAGAAGCTAGGACATCAATCTGGTGTATAATTGATAAGTAATTTCTACATAGATTATATCATGGTTCCTTTAAAAACAAAGCAGAGACAATGTGTAATATAGGAATTCTGTGACAAAAAGTTTATGTAAGATCCTAAACGTTCTGCACTAATGATAAATAAATCTGTACAGAATGTATTGGGGGGGAATCCACTTTTCTCTTGACTTTAATGAGATGCCAGTTAACACTACATAGTACACATATCATATTTTACTTTATTGATGTCCTTGAGTGTTAAATGGAAAGTAACATTCAAAAACATTTTGCACGTTGAGGCTGTCTTGTATTTCCCAAAAACTCCCCTTTAGAAAATGTGGATACATCTTGAGAAATAAGGTCAGAGCTTGGTACGAGAGACTTCAAAAGAACACCTAGTGCAGTGGGAAATAGTGTGTTGATGATTTTATAAGCAGACTGACTCTGATTATATCTATGGATTCAGAAGGGATCACACCTAAACAATTCCTCCCCGTGCTACAGGTCTTTCATCATGATCTCAAAGCACTGAACGAATATTCCAAAAGTGAAAATTGCCATCGTCCCTTTGGAGAACCTTTATTTCAGTTGGGGGTGGGATGGAGAGTGAAGTAGTTTACAATAGGCCCACAGAAGTAAAGGAAAAGTTTTGTAGTCATTTTTACTTGTTCATGGATTTTTCTACGCTTTTTTTTTTTTCTTGAAAATCCTGATGAAAATCAACTTTCTCAGAACAATTTGCCCGTGAAGACAAATCTTACATCAGAGGTAAAATCAGAATTCAATTCAATAAACATTGTGCAGAGCCAATTATATGGCAGGCACCGTAAGAACACAAAGAATAAAGCATGTTCCCAACACATAGCATCTCATACTGAAATGGGGCAGAATGATGTGAAAATCACCACCGCTACAACAAAGTGTAACACACTGTACAGGTTCTAAATAGAGAAATGTGCCAAATGAGTTGGACCAACGAGCATACAAACATGATACTCTCCACCGACCTGTTCATCATCCTGGCAGGTCTCCAAGAGTTCACAAGCCACAACTTCCACCCCAGACCTCTGGTCCCCAGCTTGATCATCTGCCACACAGTAAGGTGGATACCTTTTGACATGCTTTAAAAACACTGAGTGACCACTGACAACCTAAGTGTAACAGACACTCTACCGTGCAACTCACATCTCTTTTCAAATCTTAGAAGATAAATCTGAAGATCTATGGAAACACGATGCTAATTTTATTCATTGTAGCTTTGGAATGGGCATAATGCTAACCCGAAACTAACTGTAAAGAATAAATATTTGAAACAGTGGGATGATGAGTCATCAGATAATCTACAAAAAAGGTTTTATTTCTAGCAGTATTTGCAGGTAAAAATGATGAAAATTACCTGGTCCAGCTACTCCTTAATGTATTTATGGTAGGTGATATTATAAAGGTGTTATCATCCAGTGGCACATAAATCAGATTGGATGATTAGAAGATAGAATTCTCTCCTGTCTAACCACTCCCCATATGTGGCCTCAGGTAACCAAGGGGCCATCTATTGCATTTTGGTGTTGTTTCTTTCCTTACATAACATCTAGCACGTAATAGATCTTTAATAGTAATACTTCCTGGATGGATGGATGGATGGTTGTATAAATGAATAGTGGGAATATCCAGAGGGGGAAAAACAAGAATGTAAAGAAAAGTAAAAGGGAAGAACATGAAAAACAAGAAAGGCTAAAAGGTAAAAGTGATACAGAGACTTATTAAGAGAGTTAGACACTGACAGGAAAAGAGCCTGATGCTGGGAAAGACTGAAGGCAGGAGGAGAAGGAGGCGACAGAGGATGAGACGGTGGGATAGCATCACCGACTCAGTGGACATGAGTTTGAACAAACTCCCAGAGACGGTGAAAGACAGGGAAGCCTGGCGAGCTGTAGTCTGAGGGGTTGCAGAGTCGGTGGCGACTGAACAACAACAGCGACCCTGATTGGTGGAACTCTAGAGTCAGCAGAGATGTGGAAGTTATTTATTCCACTCAGGGGTTGGATTAGATCATCTAGAGAAAAGCAATTTTTCTAAAGGGTGTATCACGAAGAGCATGGGTGAGAATCCAGACTTCTTAACTCTTCATTTCATATGCGATGTAACACTAATACACAAGCAGAAAGTTCAAGACCATGAAAATCAGTGAAGACTCCTTCTTATTAGAGTCAATGAATGGCCCTAGGGCACGGCTCCTTAAAATAGCCTTATCACTCCTGCAATCATGGGTGAAATGCTAGGGAGGCAGATTTCCACCAAGGAGAATCCCACACAGCACTGGTCTAACCCATCATTTCAGTGATATTGTCTGAGACTAGTCAGAAATACCAAATATATACCCATTTATACTTTATAATGAGTAACTAGGTCCAAACAGTGGGCAAAGGGGGGAGAGGATTTCACTTTTCCCTTATAGTTGACTTTTTTAGACCTTATTTAATTTGGGGAAAATAATTCAAATAGGTTACATACTCAGCTATTGTAAACTGATCACTCATTCTTCCAACAAATAGTTACTAAGTGCTTACTATATGTGCCAGGCATGGGAATAAAAATCCAAATATGGCATGAGATGATCATAATGAACTATTAGGCAAATAAAGGTTCTTTGAGAGTGGAAGTTAGGAACATTTAATACTACAAAATTCACTTGATGCACAGTTTGAGGTTACTTCCTCATCCACACATTTTAATGGACTACTTTCACATGATGAGGACTTGCAAACACATTCCTAGAAGGCAAAATAAATATCAAGTAATCTTATTGCTTTGTTGCTGTGTTTAACTACTACAGAGAGGAAACTCGTCCCCACCCCAGTATAATTTTGCCATTGTGTGTAAGGTTGGTAAGTCGGTATAATCAGATATTCTAATTGCAAACATTTGATGGAGAAACCCAATTCTACAGCAAATTTTCAGAATGTGTTAAAATTGATGTCAATGTCTCAGTAATTTCACAGTTTAAAAAACAGTTAGAAATGTAATGACTACACTACACTTGATTAAAGCATTTACAGCTCTAATCAAAAACTGACAGCAAGATCAAAGATGTTAACTTAAATCTCTCTTCTAATTATGTTTAAAATGCCACACCTCAGGCCTGTCTCTCCTCTTCTTTTTCAAACCAAATTCTGCTTAAGAAAGATCTAACACTTCTTAACAGTTCATTATCCAATAAAACTATTCAAAGCTTAAAAGCAATCTACACAATTAGTCAGGACCTCAGGGAGTCCACCGGTAGTCTTTATTACAGGACTTCATATTAAAACACCTTAATTATATTTGTCAAATGGATTTCATTAAAACCCATCGTCACTTTAATTTTCATATTTTGACAGTGCTGGCATAGGCATTATTACCACCTGCCAGGCTAGGAACTACAACGAAATTGTCAAATTCCTTCAAATCCTAAGCAGTTTCTTTTGTACCTGACTGATCGTTTTCCCTGGATGGGTAATCTATTACAATTAGGAGAATTAAAATACCCTGACTTAAATTCTACTCTGAATATCTATATTTCTTGCAGGTGCAGGAAAAACCAAGTACATCCACGCTGGGTTGCCAGGTGCACTGTGCAGAGAGGGTGATGCACACGCTTTGCAGTGTATCTGAATAGCAAAGCCGAGACATCAAACAGAATGCACGATGATTCAATCACATCACAACCATCAGGACTTGAAAGCCAGGACTTTTTTCTTTTTTTTACCTCCTATTCATTATGCTGCCATATTTTATAAAATATACGGTGTTTCTGGTCATTCACTTGAGATTCAATTGTATTTTCATTTGCCACTGCGATTTAGATTATTGAAATAGCAAATGGAAAAATATATATATGCATGCCTTTCTTTCCAGCTATGCAATGTTCAATGTCAACAGCGATGCGATGTTTATAGCACTTTCCTAATTCAGTTAGTTACGCAACTTCGGGAAAATGGATGCATGTACACTAATAAGCAAAGCATTTTGGTCTGTTTTTCTCTTGACTTTCTAAGTCTTTGGTAGCATATGCAATAGAGAGACAGAATTCCTCTATGATCCTCCCTTTAGATTGTAGCATATAAAATTCTATTTTCCAAGTGTCTAAGATGGAATAGGAATAGCAAAAAAGGATAGGCGTGTTTTTTTTTTTTTTTTTCCTTTTTTAACTTAACAGGCTCATAAGATATAACAAAGGAGAGCGGTTTCTGGCCTATGTCTAACACACTTCAGGGCTTTGTATGATGGTCTCAGGAGTAATAATCACCTTGCTTTATGAATACTTTAAATCACAGTAAATGGTCTTGGATTATTTTGAGTAAAGCCGAACTTTAAAGATTTACTTACAAAAATCATACGACATTAAAAAAATTATAAATGATCACTGACTTATATGTCTCAAAATGCAATATAACTAAATAGAAAACATGCTTGGAGAATTATACACAGGGAAAATGCACTTAAATGCAGTTCCCACGTCACTACTGCCTAGAAGCCTTTCATGATCAACTCTGCTGGCAATGTCTTCCCCTCCTCTGGACTTGGATCAATTCATTATCTGAACCACAATGATGGCATGTATCTGAAGGCTGGAGTTTTTGGTCTTCTCTCTATGCCCAGAGTCTGGTAGAGTGCCTGACATGGTGCTCACAGTGTATGCCCACTAAGAATAACTGACTATATTCATGCCCATCTCTCCTACCAGATTGCAGGCAACTCCCCTATGGCAGGGAATAAGTCTTACATATTATTCACTTCTCCTCCATACAGTGCCTCATGAATGGCAGTCATTTGGCATATCTATCTCTATGTCTACATATATCTATCTATGTCTATAGATATCTATGTCTGTATCTATCTATTTATGTCTATCTATCTCTATGTCTGTCTATCTATCCATCTATGTCTATATCTACATAGTTATACAATGACAGAGATAAGTATACAGATAGTATGTTTATGAGTGTGTGTGTATGAGCCAATATTTGGAATTATGTTGAATACCAAATTTATAAAAAAGCTCCAAGATTCCTATGTCAAAAAATACAAGAAGCATCAACTCCTTATAAGTTTTTATTAAATGTTACTATAATCTTGAACCATGAATCCTTCACATTTGTTCCTCTCTCCCTTGTTGACCTTCAGTAACTACTTGGACGTGAATTTGAGCAAACTCTGTGGGAAGAGGAGCCTGGCAGCCTACAGTTCATGGGGTTGCAAAGAGTCGGACATGACTTAGTGACTGAACAACAACAATTCTGCGTGGGAGGCAGATAACTGATGGAACTGATGAAGTAGAGAGGCAAGAGGAACACAACTTAGACATTTTGCAGGGGGAATCAGAATTCTTTTCCCAAAAGCTCCTCAGCTACTAGAAAATACTCTCCACTGCCACCTGTCAATAATTTATTTAAAGCCACTATTGTTAATAATCACAGAACACATGGATTTTTTTTCTCATTAGGAAAAAGAACTGGAACAATCTACCATTTTAGAAATGGTCCTAGAGGGACACTTCAAAAATGAGGCCAGATGTGATCTACGTTCTGGAATATTTGAAGTTGATTTGATATAAATAGAGGTCTACAGAAACCCTGCTGACACAAGAATCACAAGGCACATATAAGTTTATGAATACTGCATTTATTATCTTTTAAATGCAACACACATTAACTTGGTACTCAAAGAGTGATTTTGCTCACTTGAGAATTATTGTGTCTTAACACCATAGTATCAATTTCTGCTTCTTGGCACCCTGTCTATGTCATTCACAAAGGCTAACATAGTACTTGTCTTTATGTTGTCAATTTGTGTTCAGAGGCATGCCAGAACAGGAGTTAGCTTATAGACCAAAAACTCTATGTGGTTTACATAATGAATTGACACAGGGATGTGTCAAAATGTGGTTTGTAAAAGTGAGCACTTTGGACAGCACACAACATATAGCAGGAAGTCTGGGGAATTGAAGGAATCGAGGGCTTCCACTGAAAAGGGACATTAGGAAATGAGGAAGGACCCTCTGGAGGGGACAGGGATACTAGAGGTAACAGATAGAGAAGATTATTTAAAGGAGACCCTCTGCAGGTGGGGTTTTGACACCAAGGTGGGAACCCTTGCCAATTGCAAGGATCAGGAAGTCTGCCTGGGACAGTGTCCACACCATAAGGACTGCCATCTCTACTTCTTGCTAAGGGCAACTCCCTTCTTGAGTCCACATGGTCACAGATATCACTTGCTATGACCTCTGCAAGTTCTTCCAAATCCCCAGTTTCTGAGCTCGTAAGTCCTGGTGGGAGTCCTCAACTTTTCAGAACTGGGCAAGATAAGGAATGTGGCCATTCTGGTTTTTCTCTTATCAACAGCCAGCTTGGTGTGTTGGAGGGATGGGGTAGTAGGGAGGTAACGTGGGACATGGGGGGTCATGAGAGACAGAAAGAGGACTAGAAGGAGACCAGCGAAGACTTTCGAATAGCATGATCAGAGAGAGAGCCTGAAGTGCCCAACTGACAGCTCGACAAGCCTGCTCAGCTACTGCTTTCAGACAGGACAAAATCTGTGATTTTTGATTCCCACCACCCCCCATCCTTTTAGAATGATTATGTTGAAAACAAGCTATTGCTTTTTCTATAACAGTCACAAGACAACAAAGCAATATTTACTATCCTTTTGAAGTTATACAAAAACAGCCAAAGAGAATATGCCTGACTATCCACTGTAGGCTAGAAACTGAGACTTGGGCCTTTGTATTGAGGAATTTGGATGCTAAACCACAGCATTCATCAACATCCTCCTGGAGCCCAGATAATAAACGACACCCAGATCTGTTTCCGGACTGAGCCCTGTATTTTGTATTCAGACTACCCTCAGGGCTGCTACTCTCTTAGATACAAAAGAATACTGATTCTCTTTAAATAAAACAATGACTGCCTAATTCAATTGTTGCCAAATGATGGGCCAATATTAAAATGCTTTAGCTATATTTTTCTATGGGGACTCAACACTGGAGCCCTTAACACAGCACACTAATAGAGGCGAACAAATCATTCACGAAGTGGAACAATCTGGTCCCCTTAAACATTTATCTATAGAAGCTTCTGTGTGTGTGTGTCTCTGTGTGTGTGTCTCCTCAGAGTGTTGAGATCCTCCTTACCCACCTCCAGGCTTTGCAAGGCCTGATCCCCAAAGGAGCTCGTCCACTGGTTCCCCATCAGAGGCGGCAGTGGTGGGGGAGGGGTGGTGTGGCAATAGGAGCAAGCTACGGGCAAAATAAGATTTCAGTCAGACTCAAAGGCTGACTGCTATGATTCCTGATAAACAGGAAAGTTTCTGCTTATTTTTTTTTAAACTCCCATGTTTCATTCCTGAAACAGTAGGATCTCATGCTTCATAGGTAGATAATATTTTCATGGCATTGGTAGAAATTGCTATTTAAAGATATTCTAAAATGACATCTTTAGCATCTCCATAATATTTTTACAATATAAACACAAAAGAAATAGATTTTTTAATATAATAACTTTTTAATGAGAATTTAAAAATAAAAACTATTTAAAAGATAGTCTTATGTTCCATAAACTTAATTCTTCAGGTAAAAAAGTAATTTCATCTTTCAATTTTAACTGCAAGTGGCCCTTCGACTGTTACTCTTCAGAACTGTCAGCTGAAGGTGGAAGGCAATGGTTGTATTTGATTTCCTGGTGGAGAAAAGTTAAACCAAGGACTTAAATTACTTTTCTACTGCCCTAAGTGAGGCACAGAATCATGAGACAATACTTTGTCTCCTGGTCTATGTTTTAATCTTCAAAGCAGAAAAGTAGCATAAACCATTACTGGGAATATGTGCAGTTTCTGGAAACTTCTCAGGCTTTGGCCTGAGAGCTGAGAGTCAAAGAGGAGTTCAAATAAACCTTTCTTTTAATAGCGAAAACAAAATATTAAACTAAACTCACCTTTGTTTTTCACAAAAATTCTCATATTTTGTACATCCATTTTCAATGTCAAAAAGTTTCTTATATTCCAATGTCAATTCAGAGGTAAACAGCGTTGCCGTCAGGCCTCTGGAGTATTTTGGGGCTATTCTAGGGATCTCAAGTCTAAAATATCACAGAATGTTAGCTCTTAAACATTTCTCTGAATAAGGCAGTATTTTTTGCATGTGTATTACTGTTAAACTTCATTAATTAGTTGGTCATGTAGCTTTTAGCTATGAATATGCCAAAATGATGATGTTCACTTATTGCGGGGGCGGGGGGGGGGGGGGGCCTTCCCTGGTGGCTCAGTAGTAAAGAATCTGCCTGCAATGCAGGAGCCGCAGGAGATGCAGGTTCCATCCCTGGGTTGGGAAGGTCCCTGGAGGTGGGCATACCAACCCACTCCAGTATTCTTGCCTGGAGAATCCCATGGACAGAGGAACCTAGCAGGCTACAGTCCATAGGGTCACAAAGAGTCGGACACGACTGAAGCGACTTAACACGCACAAGTGAGGGAAATACAAACATGTTCAAAGACCTACTCATTTTGAAATTTTAAAAAACATCACTGTTATAGAATAACTATCCAATTAGCAATTGTCTATGTGATTCATCAAGAGAATAAGCATCAGAAAATCAAAGCCTCCTATAAGTCCAAAAGCTCAGTACTTAAACAATATTTTGCTTTTTATAATCATGTCAACTTTGATTATGCATTTTTAATTGTCAATGAAATTTAGTAATAAAAAGGGAAAGCCTTAATTGAAATGCTTGTAAAATCCTCTTACTTGGAGAGTTTGTGTGAGTTGATTAATTAAGTGACTTGCACAGTTTTCATATTGATTGCCTTTGTGTTTCTGAACTTCCTGTCTGTTGGTTACGTGCAGGGTAGAAGAAATTGTGGCTGTAACAAGATGTAGGATTTCTCGACACAGGTTCACACTTTGATAAATTGGGTGGTTCTTCCCCCCTCTCTTGGGGAGTATTTCTCTGTTATCCCATTTTGTAGAAAGAGACAGGCTTTTAAACACTGATATTTTCCTTTCCTGTCATAATTCTGCCAAATGTTTTTAGGAGATTAGACATCCTATATCTAATATAGTTTTTATTTAACATATTAAACTATTAAAAACAGAACTGGAGATATACAAATAAGCTAGTTTTACTAGGGCTAAGACAAATGGAAATGTTTCTATATCTGTTCTAGATCTCTACAGCAGAAAATATTAAAGATACAGGAATTTTCTGCCTACATTTGGGTGTTGGAGTACAATAGTAATAAGATTTTTCAATAGTCCTGAGAAAGAGAAAGGTTTAAAATATGGATATCTCAGTCTACTAAACAATAAAGTTAAGTATTCCCTATAGTATCACTGACTTATGGAATTTATGAAAACAGGTTAAATTTTGAAATAAAGGAATTAAAATTATCTTTGGTATACTTGATAAGACATTCCATCTCCTACTAAATATTTGGGGGAACTGTTATAAGATAAAATAAATATTTAGGGTGATGTTATAAGGAAAAATAACTAAATTTTAGGATGTCATTTTAAGACAAATTTTAAAATTTTCTAGTTTGTTTGTTTAGGAATTTTCCCTCTATAGCAAGACAAGATACTCCTTTCTTCCTTTGAACATTTCAGCATATTTGTCCAGCATTATTTTTTCATTCTCTTTTATCCCCGGGGCTCTCAATGTTTAAATAGCTCCCTCCCATGTAAAGCTTTGCACAGATATCGATCAGTCTAGGCTGGAAGTTACTATGAGGCATTTTCAATAATCAGCCCAGCTGTTCAGAGAGCTTCTTGAATATAACCCTTAGGTAAACAGCATAATACACTGAGAACTCTCTCTAGCAACCAGCTCTACTTCGCAATCTCAAAGATTGCTATTAATGCTTCACTAAACAAAGAACTTAATTCTGATTTTAACAATGGAGGCTAAAGGGTAATTCAAACAAATCCCATCTTTGATTCAAATATATAGAAACTATAAGGGGTCCCCCCCTGCCCACATGCTTGTATATTTGATGAATTCAAAAGCAAGTGTGTTGAGTAAACCATTTTTACAGCACCAAAAAGCAACTGTATGCAAGGCAATTTTTTAGTATTACCATTTTACTCCATAATCCTCACATTCAGATTTAAGTTTATTCACTTAGATCTTTTAGGTCAATTATATTATCTACCTTTATGTAATGTACAGCAAAGTAATAAAAATGCAATTACTTATTTAGAATTTTACATTACTTCTTAATTTCCTCTTTCCTTAAGAGTTAAATGCTAAAGAAAAAGAGACTTTCACATAGCACTCCTAATTATGATTTCCTACTGACATGCAACAAGGGAACCTTAAAAGAAGCACCGAAAAAATGGACACTATATATAAAGTATAATGTAAAAATAGCATTAGGTAGCCATTCAGTGAAACCCATAATGTTCACACCCTTCAGTGGGTGAAGAATAAACATCATAAAAGTAAATAGCATTCCAAAATAGATGGTACCTATAAACTCCTGAGCCCCCAAATTGTTATGCTTTTAGAAAAAGAAAACAAAACCAAATAAAAGTGAGGTATAAACAATTCTTAATGTTTCTACTGAAACCATTCAAAAGGCTTTCAGGTTGTTATTTAAGTTAAATTAAACGTATTTGTCTGGTTAAAGCTATTCTGAGATGTAGTAAGTAGACAGAGGCTTCTAGGTCTTGGAAGAATGGACCAGTCTTCTGATAAATAAGAAATCTGAAATGTTTCTTTTAGTTTACGACTCACCACAAATACCATATCCATGAAAGTAAATCAGAATGACCTCGGTTTTTTCTTTTTATTGTTGTTGTTGTTGATGATCTGTTTAATTTTGTGATGGTTGTTTGTTTTCTCTTTATTTTAAGAGAGAAAAATTGGTCTCTAGCCTTTAATTTATACCTACGGTTATTTGCCAAAGGAAAAAGACATAGTCTCTGCCCTTGATGGAATTTATAATCTACTGGAAGAGATGGGACTCTCCCCTGACCCCAACACACTGTCCAATGGCAGAAGAAAATTAATGAGTGATTACAATATATACAAATAAGAATATTAAGTAATATTAAGTACAACGGTGTACCCCATACAAAATCCTGATACTGAAAAAAAAAATCAAATATACAAATTGGTTAGCTCAAGATTCTTGGTCTACAAAATACCACCACATATAGATTTATCATATTTAAAAGTAAGCAAACAGCGAAAGACTCACCCGTGACTTCGACAGTTAACCATCCACGAGTGAGTCTGCCATCTGCCTACGGTGAGCTTCTCCTGCCTTCAGATCTTTCTCCCTTCTAGGGGGTGCTTTCTTATTTTAGCTTATAAGTGTTGGCCGTTCAAGTTCTTATCTCATAAAAATGAAAGTGAAAGTTGCTCAGTTGTCTCCTACTCTTTGCGACCCATGGACTATACAGTCCATGGAATTCTCCAGGCCAGAATACTGGCCTGGAATACTCCAGGCCAGGTAGCCTTTCCCTTCTCCAGGGGATCTTCCCAACCCAGGGATCGAACCCAGGTCTCCAGCATTGCAGGCAGATTCTTTACCAGCTGAGACACAAGGGAAGCCCAAGAATACTGGAGTGAGTAGCCTATCCCTTTTCCAGCAGATATTCCCGACCCAGGAATCGAACTGGGGTCTCCTGAATTGCAGGCAGATTCTTATCTCATATGTCCTCCTTAAATTCTTCAAATACTCTCCTTTGAGATCCTCATTCATTGCCATAGGATTTTTTTTATTTTATCATCCAATTTCTATGTTTGTCTCTTAAACTATTTTAATTTTTATTCCCTATTTCCCATTATGCTGCAGATTCATCTTGATTGTCTCACCAGCTCCTTAAACTCACTAGGTATGAAAATCGTATCTTCTTGCTATGCGGCTCTTCCCATCAGTGAAGGGCAGGCAAATCAAGGCGGCACATAACAATTCATTTGGAATCTTCCTTTACTTGGCTTCTCAATCTGGTCTTTTCAAATCTTCCTTTGAAATACCTCTCATATTTGTTTCTTCTCTTCCTTGTTATCATTATAACCTCTCACACAGACCAGTGCCTCCTCCCAAACTGGTCTCCCTGTCTCCAAGCATCGATGCATCTTGAGAGTGATCTTCTTAAACCACTAGTCTAGTCAGAACCCTTTCAGTGCTTACCAAGTAAAAGCCAAGCCTTCAGCTAGCATGCAGAACCCTTCAAAATTGCAGCCTAAATACTTTTTCCTGGTTCCCTCTGGCAAAAACAGTCTAAGCTCTATTCCAGGGCTTCTCAAACTTGCCATCTCCTGACGTTTGAAGTAGGTTAACTCTCTGTTGGATGGGAGGGTCTGTTCTGTGCACTGCGGGACGGTGAGCCACAGGGCTGGTCTCTACTGATGAGATGCCGGGAGCAGCCCTTCTCCCCCTAATGTGATAGCCAAATGTCCCCTGGGGGGTCAAACCAGCCCTGCTCTAGTCAGATAGGACCTGGGCACCTGTGAGCTTCCACCCATATGGGTTCACTGCCTGGGATATGCCCAATCATCTTTAGTGTTTACAGCCCCACTCATTGTCCATGGTTTAGCTAACATGCTTTATCTGCCCTGAATCCTTCTGCATTTGCCCCTATCAAAAGAGATCTCTTTCGTCTCAAACTTCTAAGCACTCTATCTTGCTAAAACTACCCTCTCTACCAGAGTGAGAGCTGCCTGAAAGTAGGATCTGTGTCATCATTTATTCCCCCAAATGATTATCACAGTGGCTCATATGACGAATGAAGACACCTCCAGCCCCAGCTTTCTAAACCTTGCAGTTAGAAGATAATGACAAGGCAGGAACAACTCTGGTGAATGTCCTTGAGACCTTCTCTGCTTTCCTATTTCAAAGGGCAAGGAAGACACAGAGAAGATCTGGACCACTCAATACAGGGTTCACCCCTTTCAGAGAAACAAGCAGTCAGATTGGGAGGGAGGCAATGGGCACGGAGGGCAAGTTGATGGCAAACTTAATGAAAAGCAGACAAAACACTGGAAGAAGGCTTAAATACCTTTTGGAACATACAGCATATAAAAAAGTCATAAGAAAGTTTACAATAAAGAAAAGAATGTGGAAGATGGAGGGTCAAAAAAGATAATTACATGAAAGGTCTTTAAATAGCTGTCTAATGGAGAAGTTGAGTGATTAAGACAATAGCTTGACAAGCTACCTGGAACATAAATCTGAAAAAGCAGGAGATTCTCCAGCTAGCTCAGGCAGGTCACATCTAGTTTTTAAAAGACAGAAAACATGAAATTTGTTTGTAGTTGTGTGTATGTCTGTCTGTGTGTGGAGTTATCGGGAGGGAATGGTATGCTATTGATAAACTTTGGGGAAAGAAAGAAACCATCTGTACTGTCAAGTGACTTAAAACCCGAGGCACAGTCCAGAGCAGGAATTAAACAGCGCAGCGCAGCGCAGTCAACACCGTATGAGAGGCGCCTTCAGGGCAGCACACACTGCTGCTAGAAACACCGACCAAAAAAACGGACGACCGGGATCTCAAAAGAGATGAGTCACCCAGAGGGTCTCTGTAGGACCAGCCTACTTTCTTAGCCTTGAACCAATGTGGTTTTGCCATGGGCAAGGAAAACGTTACACCACTCCAGAAAATCAATTCCGAATGTGTAAGCCACCGAAGAATATTTCTTAGAGAATAAAGACTGAGAAGAAAATAAAGGCTGAGTAGCGAAAGCAAAGGTGTAGCTAAAATTTTAATGTAGCCCTTCCTACATATATACTTAGGGGTGAAAGGGAAGAAAACCCCATCACTGGGGAAAAAAAAAAAGGTATCTGGATATAATACTGATAAAACGAAGCCTGCAAGAGCCTTTACTTTCTAATTGTAAGTTAATTATGGTTCTTTTTCTCCTTTGTTAACTGATGGTATCACTCCCAGGTGGGTCCTGACATTTTAATTTTTATTTTGGCCTAGAACCATCTTGATAATGCTATTCAAACAAATTAGCTGATTGAACTGCTAGTGGTAAGCTATTATGCCCGTGAAATCATAGAAAAAATGGGAGCCACAGAAACAGGGATAAGATAGGAGAAGCGTGGACTAAAGTTTGGCTAAAGAACTAGGGGGACTCTCTCACTGACACATTTACAGGATCCCAGTCCTCTCTGAACAGGGGGATACTGCTTTCTGGGGCAACAGCCTTTTTTTTAGGCCTGTTTTCCTTCTCTCTGTTCTCTGACTTTCCTCTGGGCCATTCAGGTGTCCTGTTGTGCTGTCCCAACTCTTGTGCTTTGCCTGCTGTCTCTTTACAGTGTTTGAAGAGCAATTATCCTTTCTTAGTAGCTATGTGGGGTCCTGCTTCTGACATGTCACCCACACTGACATGGGGTGAATAGAAAGCAAGGGACCCACAACCTTCCTCATATGCCTAAATGAGGAAAGTAGATCTCATCTGTTAAAGGAGCAACTCAGAGGGATCCTCATAGGCTTCTGGTGGGACTTAAAGCGAGGAATTTACTCATAGTGCTGGCAAAGTCTCTGGCACATAGAGAGAGCACAGTAAATGTTAGCTCACGTGCTTCTTAAGGCTTCCCTGGCGGATCAGTGGTAAAGAACCTGCCTGTGATGCAGGAGACAGTCTTGATTTCCTGGGTTGGGAAGATCCCTTGGAGGAGGAAATGGCAACCCACTCTAGTATTTTTGCCTGGAAAACCCCACGGATAGGGGAGCCTGGCAGGCTACAACTTGTGGGATTGCAAAGAGTAGGACATTACTGAGTGACTGAGCATGACCCCACGAGCATCACACGCTTCTTACTACTATGATGGAAGGCCCTATAATTCTTCATGACCTACTCTATGCTCTGGATGATCCTGAACACCTAGAAAACTAGCTCTTATCTCCATTAGACCTCTTTCTCTTTTTTCCATTTTTTTGTCTGCACCGTGAAGCATGTGAGATCTCAGTTCCCCATCCGGGGATTGAACCTGCACCCCCTGCGCTGAAAGCAGCAAGTTTTAACCACTGGACCACCAGGAGAGTCCCAGACCTCCTTTTCATAACAAATATATTTTCCAATGCCCCTTTCCCATCTTGAAATGAAATTCAGAGCTAATATAATCTATGGACACACATACCAAAACCAAAAAAAGAGAATATAACACCCTAACTGTAATATAAAGAAAATGTACAGGAAAGTAACTTATAATAAGATATGTTTCTCCATGTAAATGTGCAGGCATTGCTAAACTAGCAGATGTAGCTAAGTAGGCATATCCTTGTACCTATGTGTAAAATTAACAAAAATGTGACAGCCAGATAGGCAAACCAATCCATGAGCATTCTAATGCTGACTCAAAGCTACAAGTGGCATTACCACGGGCACCGTATTGCCAAAGTATCCGTCTGGTCCTTGTTCCCTAGCCCTCTTGTGTTTAGGGGAGACTGTGTCCTAGTTCTGGCCACTGTGCTATAATCAGAAGGAATGTGCCTCCCTTTTGGGCCACAGCATTGAAGAGCTGGCGTGCAAACCCCGTTCACTCCAGGCCGAAGTGGCTGGTGACAACCCCAGTGGTGGAGTCAGACGGGACCTCTGATTAACTGGGAACAGTGCTCCCTGCCAATGCTTGATGGACACTTAGCACAAACAAAAAATAAACCTTTGTTGCATTAAGCCACCAGGACTTCTAGGTTAATTTGTTTCTGTCCTATAACTCTACCTGTCCCTCAATGGTGAACGGCTCTTTTAACATATAGCCAGATTTTACATAACTGTTGTATACAGGGAAAAATTAGTCGATGCTAAAACCATGCAAAAAGTATTTTGTGTTTATATAGAAAATTAGGTTTAGAGAAATATAGACAGTGTTTGCACCTACATAAATGACCAGCAGGACTTGGAGAGTTTGTGCAGATCAGGATGTTGGTGTTGTGAACAAATGTGCAATGCACGGCAGAAGGTTTATCATTGACTCTTATACTGAAACAACCAAATGCCTCAACAGAGGCTCAAACCTCCCCCGACAGGAAGAATACCTCTAGGCCAGCAGCCTAGAGGCAAGATCAACATGGACTTGACTGGCCAAGTGGCACATTGCAAGGTGGCATCAATGAGTGGTTCATAGGTTACAGTGTCTTAGAAACTAGATTGGCTTCCACAAGATGTGTATGTGTATACACACACACACACACACACACACACACACACACACACAAACACACAGTAAGCAAGATAAAAGGTTCTCTGGTCACAGGTTGGTAACCACTGGGCTAAAGAGTATAAAGCACAGTTCAGAATCTTTAGACATGTGCATCATACCCTCCACAAGGGAGAACCAGCATGCACTCTTCCCCACGTTCCTTTTGTTCCAGAGCTTGTGCAGAACTCATGTTCCATAGGGTATGCCATCTCCATCTTAAGACATGAGCACAATAAGGCTAGAGAAAGGAAGAGGCTTGTGTCAAGTTTTCGGAGAGTTAGTAGCAGAGCAAGACCCAGAACCCTCACTCAAACATCAATATTCTCAGCTATAAAACAAAATTAAGTGAGATATATGCTCCAGTGTAGAGGAAACTCATAAACATACTAAGTCAAAGAAGCCAACCATGAAAGGTTGACATACTATATTCCATTTATATGAAATCGCCAGAACAAACGAATCCATGGAGAGTGGAAGAAGACTGTTGGTTGCTGGAGGCCAGGTGGAACATGGGAAGGGAAACAACTGCTTAATAATATGGGCTTCCCTTTAGGGGTGATGAGAACGTTTTGGAACTAGACAGAGCTGGTGGCTGCCTAACACTGTGAATGTACTAAATGCTTCTGATTGCTACACTTTAAAACGGTTAATTACGTTGTGTGAATTTTATCTCATTAAAAATGAACAAGGTGAAAAAACAATATACTTTTCTCTATACGATGCTCTTATGAATTTGAGTTCTTTAATTTACTAGAAAGTAGCACAGCAGTATGATCTTTTCCATATGCTTCCTCACACTGCAGTTACAAATATTTTGATTACCTTTTGTTTTCTGGTTATTATGTGAGGAAGTGGATGCCATAAACCTACAGTGAATAGAATTTCACAGGGATTGATTATAGGATGAAAAAGATAATTCAGCTACTTTGAATAGGATAGAGTGGTTTTCTATCCACCAGCTACTAAAGCTAGTCAGTGTTCTGCAGAATAGAAATATCAGGGCACTGGAGTCAGATGAACAGAGGTTCAAATCCTGACTCCATCACTTGATAGCTATACAGTGATAGCAAGTTATTCAGATTCTCTGAGCTTCAATTTCCTCGTGTGATATGGAGCAGTAATACCTACAATACAGGGTCACTGGGAGAATTAATTGCAATGACGTAGGCAAAATGTCTGGAACAAAACCTGAATCCATAATAGGAAATCAACCCAACTTCCAGCATCCCCAAGCATACTATTTTCCTAGGGAGCACACCAATGGTGCCTAAAATTTCCCTCAGAGGGCCACAGAGGTGCCTCAATTCATGCTAGGAATTTTCTTTCTGAAGCGGAGGACATATTTGGCTTCAGGAAAAAATTTCAGAGTGAAGATTTTCTTTGTTCTCTGACTCCATGGGATGCTCTGTTGTACTGTGCAGATCAGAAAGTGGGAGTATTGGGCAGAATATATTACGCATATGCATGTGTTTATAAAACAACAAGGATCTCTGGACGGGAACCCCTACATAATCAAGGCTGTCAGAAGAAAGACTCTCTGGAACCTTCATCTTTTGATCAATTGGGAACTCAATGGGCATTTCAAGAAAAAACAAACACCTTTAGGCACAATTAACATGCTTCTTTAATGTACTGTGGTCCTTTCACCCCCAAACTCAGTTTTAATAGTGTAAGACAGTATTTTAGAAAAAACATTGAAAAAAATTATCTTCATAAAAAAAAATCCATTGGTTACATAACTGTACATTGTACTACACAGAAGAACACATGAATTACATATAGTAAATTTGGGATATTTAGTTCATATGAGGATGGAGCACACTGAATAGATATATATCTGCATCTGAACCACCAAATTGTTTGGTGAATTAACCAGTTTGATAAACAAACAAACAAACACAGCAAAGGTATTAATTCTAGTCATTTGGAACTCAGCAAGCTTAATTCAATGCTACTTAAGTCATGCTTGAAAACTAAGGGACAAACGAAGACATTTTAATCACTAAACTGCTGCTAGAGAGCCTCTAGCAGGGAAAGATTGAAAGCAAAAGAAGAGGAAGGTGGCAGAGGATGAGATGGTTAGATAGCATCACTGACTCAATGGACATGAACTTGAGCAAACTCCAGGAGATAGAGGAGGGCAGGGAAGCTTGGCATGCTGCAGTCCATGGGGTCGCAAAGAGTCAGACGCGACTTACGTGACTGAACAACAAGACAGCCTCATATTCAAACAACATCTGCATTAAAGAAACATTCATTCCCCTGTTACAGTGGTCCATCGTGGGCCACAGAGGAGCCCAAAGACAAGATGCTTCTTCTGAAAAGAAGCCTAACCGGTGAGAAGATGAGTTAGCTCTTACTTTTCAGAGATTGTGTTTCTTCTTAATTCCAAGGTTGGGGAGAAAACACATATAAGCCAGTGAAAAGCCAGCTCTCCTCCCCAAAGCTTAGTGGTGGTGAAACAGGGATGGGAAGAATGAAGGAGATTAAAGAAGTAGTGTGGGAAGAAATCTTTTTTTTTCTCTTTTTCATGAAAATATAAAGCAAGCTCCTTCAGGGCCTGGTAGTAAGAAGGGGGGGCGTATGAGAACTTTCTGGCACCCTGTCCTTGAAAAAGAATGCGAACCACGGGTTCCAGTGCTCCCCACAGGGAGGACTGCCATGCAGCTGTGACCACAGTCACTGGGCAAGTATACAGGGCTTCTGAGTGTTGTGCTGACATCACCACAGCCCAGAAGCCATTTACTTCATAATCAATCTGCAGGCGTAAGTCTATTCACCTGCAAATGTAGGAAACAATCTTCCAGGTTATTGGCAATAAAGTGGGTAGCCAGCAATAGAAAGGTGACGGGAGAGAGTTAATAGGTTTCTTCTCAGTGTGAGTTATGAGATAGTCATGTGTATTAAAGAGAGTTTTGGAATTCAGTAACCCAAAATGAAAATTGGGATCTAAAAACATATGTGCATTGGGAAAGAAAAAAGAACCTGAAAGGATATACCTCCAAATATTATAAACAGTTATTTCTGGGAGATATAATTTTATCTTTATAATTAAGAGAAACATTTTAATATGAAAATCTTACATTTAAAAGACAAAATACAGTTTAGACCAAATACAATCAATGAACAACACAAAGGCAGCAGCACTGAAGAATAAATGTATGAACAAGTACTAAGGAAACAGACACTGTAAAAAGAAACCAACCCAAACGGACCGCAATCCTATGAATGAGAACCAGCTGCCTGGGCAGTTGGCTGAATAACTTTTAAAAAAATGCCAAGGAGTAAAAAATATGGTCTTTTATGATAAAGACATGATTTAGGATTCTTTGATGGTCCAATTTAAAACTAAAAATGATTAAGTGACTCTTACCTCTATATGTGAAAGGAATATTATGCACTTTTGTACCCCAAGGTCTGGCTCCTTTATCCTAGAATAGTCATTTTGTATTTGTCTGATATGATCCGAATACTTAAAGTAATCTCACTCTGCAACAGAACTATAATATTAATCCTTTAATACCTAAATATTAAGATGGTGAGCCACAGAATTTCCTGCAGTATGGTTTGTAAAGGTAAAATGTAAAGAGAAAATGGCCAACAATACTTGCATGGTTGAAATATGGGACATACGTATTATGGAATAATAAGCAGTCACTAAAAAGAATAATCTAAATTCATAATATAGACACTGGAAATGTGCACATAAATCATTATTGAATGGAAAAAGCAAGGTACAGGACACTATGAATAATATACTTTTGTTAAAAGAAAAAAGTGTGAGTTTACACATGTAACCTAGGAAGAATTTCACCTCTTCTTCTCTAAGATATGAACAGATCTCATTCTTTCACTTCATTCCAGTCTCTGCTTACAAGTCATCTCAGAGAGGCTTGTCCTAACCACCATACCTAAAGTAGAACCATCTGGAATTCTCTATCCCTTTAGAGTACTTGATTTTTCTTCATGGCATGCACATTTTATATTACATTTTATACACATTTTTATTGATTTATTGACTGTCTCCCTATTAGAATCTGGGTTCCATTAGAACATGGCTTTCACGGGAAAGGGGACTTCATGTGTTTGGTCACTGTTGCTTTTTCTGTCCTAGTTCCTAGAACACAATAGATGCTCAAATATCTGTTTAATGCATGAATAAACAAATATAAATGTGTACTGTACTTATGTGCTCAGTTGTGTTTGACTCTGTGACCCTGTAGACTGTAGCCTGCTAGGCTCCCCTGTCCATGAGGATTCTCGAGGCAAAAATAATGGAGTAGGTTGCCATGCCCTCCTCCAAGGGATCTTCCCAACCCAGACCTGGATTGAACCCAGGTCCCCCACACTGCAGGTGTATTCTTTACTGTCTGAGCCACCAGATGAGCCCATGAGTACTGGAGTAGGCAGCCTATCCCTTCTCCAGGATATAAACAAGTATGTATATAGACAGATATGTATTACATGTATATGTATATGTGTGTGTGTGTATATATATACATATAAATAAAAACTTACATATAGATAAAACATATACAGTGAAAAAACTCAAAGCATCTGTACTAACTGTTCATAATAGTTATTCTTGGGGCGTGGGAGTGGGAAAGATGGATGGTAGGGAGAAAAGGGGGGCCTTTTAACTTTTTACATTATACACTTCGATTTTGCTTGAATAACTTGTAATAATGATGAAATTGTGCTATAATTTAAAAATACCCCAAACAATTGTTTTATAAGGATTAGGGCTTATGGAACTTACATAATTGCTTTAAAAATGTCTGGTGATTACATTCCTGTATCTCTAGTTTCTCAATTAGACTGATCAACTTAAGATATTATAACCAATTGTGATTTCAATATCTTAACTTTAGGCAATGGTTCTCAAACTCTTGTGTGCATAGAATTATCTGCTCAGTTTGTTAAAAATAAAAAATGTCAAGGCCCAACCCCAGAGATTCTGAATAGGGACTAGGTAGCAGGAATTTCTTTTTAAAAAATATCACCCCAGATGACTGACTCAAAGCTTACCGTTTGAGAAACTGGCTCAAGATAGAACTGAACAGGAAAGAGTGAATCAACATATATTTAATGAGGACCAATTATCTGCCAGGCAATATTGAGTAATTAACATTGTTGTCAGCCACTTCAGTCATGTCCAACTCTTTGCAACCCAGGGACTGTAGCCCACCAGGCTCCTTTGTCCATGGGATTTTCCAGGCAAGATTACTAGAGTGGGTCGTCATGCCCTCCTTCAGGGGATCTTCGCGACCCAGGGATCGAGCCCTAATCGCCTGTGTCTCTTCCATTTCAGGCAGATTCTTTACTGCTGAGCCACCAGGGAAGCCTGAGTAATTGACATTAGATAATTTTAATTGATTGGTTATTAGTGGATGAGTATTTCAGCTAGCTGCATTTGCAACAAATGTGTAAGTGCTTACACACCCTCACTTCCCAGGTGGCACTAGTGGTAAAGAACCCACGTGGCAAATGCAGGAGACATAAGAGAAGGGGGTTCAGTTCCTGAATCGGGAAGATACCCTGAAGGAAATGGCAACGCACTCCAGAATCTCATGGACAGAGGATCCTGGAGGCCTACAGTCCACAGGGTTGCAAAGAATCAAACACAACTGAAGCCACTTAGCACCATGCATACACATGCTGTAACTGTCTGAATACACAAAATACCTTGGAAAGGAAAAGTTATGATGACGATTTTGTGGTTCTACTTGTATACATTTTTAAATATTATTACAGTTAATAATATCATTATTGGGTAGGCCAAAATACATTATGCCTTCATGTCTTTATATGGGGGTATTGTTCTTAGTCATTTGATCGTGTCTGACTCCTTGCAACCCCATGGACCGTACCCCGCCAGGCTCCTCTGTCCATGGGGATTCTCCAGGCAAGAATACTAGAGTGAGTTGGCATGTCCCCCTCCAGGGGACCTTCCCAACCCAGGGATGGAACCCAGGTCTCCCACATTGCAGGTGGATTCTTTACCAGTGGCGATGCATGGTACTAAAAACAAAGGCAAATATCTCCAATGCACATTAAGAGTAGTGGACCACCAGCTAGAAGACCTTAGTTCAAGCTCCTTTTGACTATCACGTGTGTATGTCCCTTCATCAGGACTCAATTTTCTCATTTATATTAGTAAGTTGCTAGAGTTGAACCAGATGCCTAGAAGATCTTTTCTGGCTCTATCAATCTATTTTTCTTGTACAAACACATACAGGCATTTCCTTTGTATCACACATGATACTCCCACCAATGGCACTTCCCTGTGTAACGGCAGCTGCTGCTGACATGCTTTCAAGCAATGGCACCCCACTCCAGTACTCTTGCCTGGCAGATCCCATGGATGGAGAAGCCTGGTGGGCTGCAGTCCATGGGGTCGTGAAGAGTCGGACACGACTGAGCGACTTCACTTTCACTTTTCACTTTCATGCATTGGAGAAGGAAATGGCAACCCACTCCAGTGTTCTTGCCTGGAGAATCCCAGGGACGGCGGAACCTGGTGGGCTGCTGTCTATGGGGTCGCACAGAGTCGGACACGACTGAAGCGACTTAGCAGCATACTCATACTTGCACACACACAAATATGGGTGTCTATACCAAGGTTATTCATACTCCCAAGTCAAACATATGCATTTAGTTCTTATTTTAGTATAAAATACCCATTACAATAAACAATTTCAAGAATTTAAGTGAAAAATAACTTTGGGATTATTTGCTTACTCAAAGACTTAAAGCAATAGCAGCAAACTCGTGACAGAAGGCTAGGAGTGGGGGCTTCCCTGGTGGTCCAGTGGTTAAGACTCTGTGCTTCTGTTGCAGAGGGCTAGGGTTCGATCCCTGGTACAGGAACTAAGATCCCACATGTTGTCATGTGCAGTCAAAAAAGCAAAAGCAAAAAAGGCTAGAAGACTCTGAGTCACTTTACGTACCCTAAGATTATGTCTGGAATTTTTACCTTTTCTTCTATCATATTCATGCTTCATTTACAAAGATTGACCCTAATAAGAACTGTTTTATTTCTAAAAATATAAAAAAGAGTAAGTATACTGAAGGGGAAAAAAAACCCTTCATAGGAATCCTAAATGTCTCTAGGTGAAACGAATCACCAGCAAATACATCACCACCCATGAAGATTTCAAAATAACATCTTGAGAACAAGGAGACACAATGGCTCATTTCATACATTTTTTTCCCCTTCACATTTCATTCTAGACTAATCAGGGGGCTCAAACTGCCCTGCTGCCAAAATAATCCATATTCCATTTAGTGTTGCTGATGATGGAGAGGAAGGAAATGAAAGAAATGGGATGCCTCAAGAGGACGACAAAAGAAAAGATCACAAGGACACTGACTGCTAATTAGCAACATATTATAAGTATGGGTAAATGCACTAGTCTTTCAACTCTCGAGCCCCTAAGTTCATATCTTAGATGGAAGTGAAAATGTGTTTGTCAGTACCATGCTGGTCTCTTTTCTTGAAAGATGACGGACAGCTGGGAGCCGGGGCTGAAGGCCGGTGCAGAGATCTGCTGTTGCGATGGGGGCCACTGCCTGGCAGCAGAGACTGCCTCTGACCAGCTCAGTTCTCTCCTTCCTGAGCAACTTGTTTATAATCGGTTCTTAAAATCTTAAAACAATCTGTTCTTTCAGCAGAAGCAATTTTCCCCCTTTCCCTGAACAGTGCCCAGACTGTTAATCAGAAACAGGGAAACTTCATGAACCTTTTTTTTTTTTTTTTTGAGCCCCTCCTGAAGCGCTGAAGATGTCCCAGTCAAAGGAATCCTGCAGGAGTGGATTATAAGAAACCCTTCAGGCTTGGGGACTAATTTCCAGTGTTTTTTGGGAACCAGGATTCAATGGATAGCTCTGGTCTCTTATTCTAAGACCTATTGGGAAGAACATCACTTTGGCCACACAGTAGCCAACCCTGTAGCTGTTTCAGATGATAGATCCAAAGAGAGTTCTTAGCTAGGGGTCTAAGGATAATGCATGGGGCATCAAGCAGTCCAAAGGAAAGAAATGATTCAGGGAGTTCTGGTATAGAAAGAGAGTTAGAGAAAGAGAGAGAGAGAGACAGAGAGAGAGAGGGAGGGGTAAGAAAAAAGAAAGGAAGGAAGGGAGTTATTTTAAAACTGTTTAGGAGAAAGAAAAATGTATCTACACACACACACACACACACACACACACTTTGACGTTTTCGGACTCCTCTAATAAAATGGGAACACGGTGTTTTTAGACCTCTCTTAAAAGCCTCTAGCCTGTCTCTTTCCTGTTGGATTTACAATGCTAAAAAGCAAAATCCCAGAAACCTATTTCTGTTTACTTAAGAAGGATAAAGTGTTACCCCAAAACAGAGGAGCCTTTTACAGAGATTGGAAAACAAATGGTTTAAGAGCATTAAGATCTACATATCTCTCATGCCAGCACATTTAAAGTCATCAATCAAACATAATCCTGAACATACGAGGTGCAAAAGTGCTAAAAAGGCCCCATTAAAATCCAAGCCTTTTCAGGTGTACCACCCAATCCTAAGAATTATATACAAGGCAGAAATAGCTCTAGTTTATACACACAATACCATTAGGGACAATTTATCATGTCTTTAAAAGTGATATATAGTACATTGTGAAATTGCTTATTAACTCCAGAAATAACAAACCCAGCTTGTGTAAATGCACTTGAATACCCATAATTGGAATTTTGAAAACTTACTTAGAGACTATTCTTATTTATAGTTTAAACTTTCTACTAATCTACCGCCTCACTTGTATTTCAGATTTTTAAATTCATATTTTCCAATTAGCATTAGGAACTAGAGCTATTTTGACCAAAAAGTTTTAGTATGTTTCAAATAGATTTGTTACACCAAATGCTAAGAAGGACAAAGATTACATGAACAATTGATTTTGGGTAGAAATCTAAATTATATGAATTTATAATTTTATCATTCAAACCTTATTTTCTTCTAAAACACTGCCAGTCTGCATTTATTTCCTGATTTTCCCTTAATTCATTACAAAGAAATACGTATGTGACTGTTATAGCCTTGGCTCCTACACCTGACTTCATTACAACTCTTCCTTTTTTAAAAAAAAAAAAAAGGTTCTTTTTGTTCTATAAATACAAGATTTCATACATTAAAAATAGCACTCTTGGTCTGCATTAAAACCTACCCAAGCCAAAGCTAAAAATTGTAGGAGTAAGGAAAAAGCAGAGGAGGCCTGAAGCCAAGGTCAGACCTTGCTTCACTGGGGGTGCTTCACGCTCACTACTGTTAAAACCTATAGAAACAACTATATTCTGAGGTCCCTTTGGGCAGCACAGGGTCCAAGTTCCGGGTGGGTTTTCAGGTAGACAGACTGTGTGACTACACAGTGTTGGTCCCCTTTTGTGCTCACATGTTCATAGGACAACTGTATACTTTTCTACTAGATGACTGACAACTTATATAGAGAAAATACCACCTCGTGTGTTTCTTAGCGAGCTGATGCTGCGGATTTCTGATCTCATCTGACTCATGATCAGAACCACAGTCAGAATGAGCATCGAGGTTCCTCTCTTGACTCCCATACCTGAGAAACGTTCTTCAGGCCCTCATCCAGTTAACAAGCACTGTGCTGTACTACAGGCCAAGAACTGTGCTCAATGCCGGACCCACTAAGTGCACCAAAAATTTAGGAGCGTAGAGTCAGTGATGGAGACAAGCGAGCAAAAAAGTATAATGTTCCCAGGAACCCTGAGTGGTCAGTTCCATCCAGAAAAGTGTGAGTCATGAAAGATTATACACAGTAGATGATTAAGGATTTACAGCTATAAGCCATCACTGAAACAGCCCAGCAGAAAGAAACATATCTTTAACAAAAAGCCCTTAAAGGTGGAGCTCAAGCCATTAGGTTAGGATACATGAATCTAGAGGTTGCACGAGAGGGGATAGTTCCAGATTAGAAGCATGTGGATTCATATTTTGGCTCTTTTCTTGGTCTGTGAAAATGGAAAAAATACATAACCTTCAGTTCTCCCTGGAAAAATGGAGACAACACTGGCTGTTTCATAAGGATGCTGTGGGGTCTATGAGAAACATAAAAACTGTTTATGACAGGTACCTTAACTCAGTATTTCTCCAGTCTTGTTTAGAGAGATGTCAATAAGATGAAGAGGATCTTTGCTATGCAAGGTTAAAAGACACTTTTACTTCTCAGAACCATGCAGATGCTAATGTATAATCTGACTCTTCTAGACAGGGGTGTGGAACACAGCAGTGCACACGGACAATTGACCACAAAGCCCTCGTTTAGTGGAATACCCCCTTCCACAGGCAAACACACTTGGGAAATAGTGCCACAAGTCCTTATATAAGTGTGTATTAAGTGTACGTATCTATTTAGACATTATAAGTGAATTTTGGAACAGATGGCAATTATTGGAAACTGCCCAAACAAGAGGATGGAAAAGAATAGGTCACTTTCCAACAAATTTCAGCTTGGGCCAGAAAACAGCAGCCAACGGGGTCTCTGAATTCTCTGTCCAAAGAATGGGGCAAAACCACAATGCCCTACATGGAATCAAGTTCTGGCCTACAATCAAAGGCTTCTGTCATCGTCCCTGGCCCATTACACTGCACTGCCCATGTGTGTTGCTAATCTCACTTCCAAGGGACTTCATGTCCAGGACATGATCTCTTCCTAAGTATTTCTTATTATTCCTAGCTCGTGGGCATGGCTCAAAATTCCATTTACAAAGCATTCCCTCACTCTCCTCAACCTATCAGAATCCTCTTCTTCTTTGAAAGGCTAGTTTAAAACTGACCCCCGACCCAGAAGTTTCCCCCAACTGAATCCACTTCTTCCTCCCCAGAGGCCAGCCATCAGTAGTTTGCATCTCTGCTGCAGCTGTCAGCCTGGTAAGCAAGCTTTCCCCCGAGCTGCTCTTTAAACGGGGTCTTCACTAGACTATAAACTCCCCCAGAGCAGGGCTGTGTCTCTACTCTTCCTGTCTCCACAGCACCTGGTACAATGTACTGCACATAAATGAAGAAGAAAATGCTCGTTGGAGCTATGGGCTTCCCAGGTGGTGCTAGTGACAAAAAATCTACTTGCCAATGCAAGAGACTCAAGAGACACAGGTTCAATCCCTGGGTTGAATCCCTGGGTTCAATCCCTAGGAAATGGAACCCTACTCCAGGATTCTTGCCTGGAAAGTTCAGTAGGTAGAGGAGCCTGGCAGCTGTAGTTCATGGGGCCACAGAAGTTGGACATGACTGAGCACACAGGGCCTGGTACAATGTATTGCACATAAGTGAAAAATAAAATGCTTACTGGATCAGTTCAGTTCAGTTCAGTTCAGTCACTCAGTCATGTCCGACTCTTTGCGACCCCATGAATCGCAGCACACCAGGCCTCCCTGTCCATCACCAACTCCCGGAGTTCACTGAGACTCATGCCCATCGAGTCAGTGATGCCATCCAGCCATCTCATCCTCTGTCGTCCCCTTTTCCTCCTGCCCCCAATCCCTCCCAGCATCAAGTGGCTTCAATTCTGAAAAGTCATAGTAAAAGCTCAAAGACTAAGATAATATTCCAATAATGAAATACAAATTCTATTCAATTCCAATAATAATTAAGTGAACGGAACAACACACGCTGTTAATATTACACGCAGCTACGTAACAGGCCTAAAAACACAGTGTGCTTGGACTTGTCACAAAGATTTCCACACTCTTGCCAGAAATACTTTAGTGGGGAGTCTTAAGAGCCCTGGGAGCACTTCCAGGTTGTTGCTGACTGGTTTTAAAACGAACACTACAACCCAGGGTGTCGAGACCTTCCCAAACACCTGGACGTCCCTATTCCCGCTGCAGAGTGTCCTTTCGACGATGTCCTTCCCCGGGTGGTGTCTCTTCTTTCACTTCTGACTCCCACCCTTCCCACTTGATCCCACCACTCCTCAGTCGGCAAACAAACCACTTCTATTGTCAGGAAAAAGGTAAGAATGATCCTTGTACATTTTATCCCAAGTCTTATTCACGAGGAAGGAAGTGAATTAAAATCTCATCTAGCAGACATCCTTCCCCCAGCTGTGTCTAGTCACAAGCAGAATGACGATTATGTGCATCTGAGCAAAACATTAAAGAGGAAACCTATATAAAAATTAGGTATGGCTTAGAAATAAGATGCCAACGTGGTCTGCATATTCTGTAGAAACAACACTAAAGCAGCACCAGACTAGGTCTGCAGCTTGGGAGCCTCTCAGGTGAAAGCAGAAAATGACTCAAAAAAGAGCTACTGGAGTGTCAGGACAGTTCCTAAAATGAGCCTGTGAGTTCCGTGAGCAGAGGCCCACGTTTTCTGGCACACTGGGAGGCGCCCCCACTCTCCAACCTGAAGTGTTGAGTGCTCTGGGCTTGTACAGGCACGTGGGTTAGAGGGACAATTGTCTCTGGCATAGCTGCCCTATTGCCACATATTTCCGCTCGGTAAGCCCCTCTCCACTGTTTCTCCCAAAAGAACAATTTTACTCCAGATGCAATGAATGGACTCAGACTGTGCATACACGTATCCATTCAATCAGGGGAGTCAGTTAGATTAAAAAAAAACAAAACAAAAAACAAAACCTGAAATTAGCAACATGACAATTTTTCAAACTCACTGTACTGTATATATTACTGCATTAAAAAAAACCCCAAAAAACCCTGTTTCTTAATTTGCCAGACATTATTCCAGAGGATGTATTTACCTTTCCTTAGAGATTCTCCCAGACAATTATTTGGTATCTGGCAGCTAATTAATATTGGGGTCAGTGTCACAATGGGCTGTGCTAACAAAACTCATTTTGTAATTTCAGCATACTTCCACTAACCTATCTTTCCAGTAAACCTGATCTAGTCCCCATTACCCAACATGCCATCTCTGTGCTGTTCCCCTTGGAGGCCCCAATAATATTCAGTCAAGGCAGACTCAAGAATGTATATATAATGTGCCTTTGGCCCCCATGCCGTACTCATGGTAAACATTCTAATTACTCATATTTTTAGGTGCAGCTCAAAAACCATCATCTTCAGAAAGACTCCAAGGACCCATCCTCCTGTCCATAGGGCAAAACTTATCTCTCTTTCTTAAGAGTTTGTTGATATCACCTTTTGATACTTACAATTTATATATCATATAATCATTATTTGTCTATTACAGTAGCATTCTTATTAGACTCTTTTTTGAGTGCTGGGACCATTGCTTCACCATGACTTTTAGCTTGTCCCTAATAATAATGATGGTGATAATGAAAGTGAAAGTCACTCAGTCGTGTCCGACTCTGTGACCTTATGGACTATACAGTCCATGGAATTCTCCAGGTCAGAATACTGGAGTGGGTAGCCATTCTTTTCTCCAGGGGATCTTCCTAACCCAGGGATCAAATCCAGGTCTCCTGCATTGCAGGCGGTTTCTGTACCAGCTGAGCCACAAGGGACTGCCTAATACTTATCTGGAGTTGTACTGCAAGCTAGGCACACTGTTAAATGCTACTTTTATCATTCAATTTTCATTCTTCTACTAAGTAAGTACTACTGTTACTGCCATATTATAGATAATAAACTGAAGTTCAGAGAAGTTACCTTGCTCAGGATCACAGCTAGTATACAGAACAGTTAAGTCTTACATATGTTTTGTTATATTTATCCTCGGACACGTTGTTTTGTAATTGTAAATGGTATCCTGACTTTTTACTTGTTTTATTCTCTCTCTCTTTTTTGCTGTTATATAGAAATACAAGTGGTTTTAGTACACTTTTTGGAATCCAGACAATTCTCTCTTTAGTCTTTCAATGGATATATTTGAAATTTTATCATTTGTATGTAATGAACTCTAAAGGTAATGAGTATTTTTTCATTCCTTTCTTGATAATTACAAGCTCTCAGATAACTTTAACTCTGATCACACCCTTCCTAACTTTCCAAAAGGTAAAATAGCAAGATTTTACTCTTTTTTTTCTAAATGACCTTCCGCCGCTGATTAAACACTGTTACTATTTTTTAAATTTAAATTGTGACTTGTTTAGATTCTCATTTAGATTTAATGGTTCCTTGTTTTTCCATCTTGAGCCTTATATCTTGCTTCTGGAGTCATTTTCCTGCTTTCTGAAAAACCTTTTTTTTTTTTAGTTTTTTTTTTTATGGAAGGATAATTGCTTTACACAATTTTGTTGTTTTCTGTCAAACCTGAATATGAATCAGCCATAGGTATACATATATCCCCTCCCTTTGGAACCTCCCTCCCCATCCCACCCTTCTAGGTTGATACAGAGCTCCTGTCTGAGTTTCCTGAGCCATACAGCAAATTCTCGTTGGCTATCTATTTTAGATATGATAATGTAAGTTTCCATGTTACTCTTCCCATATATCTTACCCCTTCCTCCCCTCTCCCCATGTCCATAAGCCTATTCTCTATGTCTCTTTCTCCAATGTTGCCCTGTAAATAAATTCTTCAGTATCATTTTTGTAGATTCCCTATATGTGTGTTAGAATATGATATTTATCTTTCTCTTTCTGACTCACTTCACTCTGTATGGTTCTAGGTCCATCCACCTCATCAGAACTGACTCAAATGCATTCCTTTTTATGGCTGAGTAATATTCCATTGTATATGTACTTCTTTATCCATTCATCTGACAGTGGACATGTACGTTGCTTCCATGTCCTATAGCTATTGTAAATAGTGCTGCAATGAACAATGGGATACATGTGTCTTTTTCAATTTTGGTTTCCTCAGGGTATATGCCTAGGAGTGGGATTTCTGGGTCATATGCTGGTTTTATTCCTAGTTTTTTAAGGAAATTCCATACCATTTTCCATATGGCTTTATCAATTTACATTCCCACTAACAGTGCAAGAGTGTTCCCTTTTCTCTACATCCTCTCCAGCATTAATTGTTTGTAGAATTTTTGAAGATGGCCATTCTGACCGGTGTGAGGTGATATCTCATTGTGGTTTTGATTTGCATTTCTCTAATAATGAGCAATGTTGAGCAAATTTTCATGTGTTTGTTAGCCATCTGTATGTCTTCTTTAGAGAAATGTCTGTTTAGGTCTTTTTCCCACTTTTTGATTGGGATGTTTGCTTTTCTGGCATTGAGTTGTATGAGCTGCTTGTATATTTTGGAAATTAATCCTTTGTCAGTTGTTTCATTTGCTATCACTTTCTCCCATTCTGAGGGTTATATTTTCACCTTGCTTATAGTTTCCTTTGATGTGCAAAAGCTTTTAAGCTTAATCAGGTTGCACTGTTTCAGTTCAGTTCAGTCGCTCAGTCATGTCCGACTCTTTGCAACCTCATGAACCGCAGCACGCTAGGCCTCTCTGTCCATCACCAACTCCGGAGTCCACCCAAACCCATGTCCATCGAGTCAGTGATGCCATCCAACCATCGCATCCTCTGTCGTCCCCTTCTCCTCCTGCCCTCAATCTTTCCCAGCATCAGGGTCTTTTCAAATGAGTCAGCTCTTCGCATCAGGTGGCCAAAGTACTGGAGCTTCAGCTTCAACATCAGTCCTTCCAGTGAACACCCAGGACTGATCTCCTTTAGGATGGACTGGTTGTATCTCCTTGCAGTCCAAGGGACTCTCAAGAGTCTTCTCCAACACCACAGTTCAAAAGCATCAATTCTTCGGCGCTCAGCCCTCTTTATAGTCCAACTCTCACATACATACACAACCACTGGAAAAACCATAGCCTTGACTAGATGGACCTTTATTGACAAAGTAATGTCTCCGCATTTTAGTATACTGTCTAGGTTGGTCATAACTTGCCTTCCAAGGAGTAAGTGTCTTTGAATTTCATGGCTGCAATCACCATCTGCAGTGATTTTGGAGTCCCAAAAAATAAAGTCAGCCACTGTTTCCCCATCTATTTCCCATGAAGTGATGGGACCGGATGCCATCATCTTAGTTTTCTGAATGTTGAGCTTTAAGCCAACTTTTTCACTCTCCTCTTTCACTTTCATCAAGAGGCTTTTTAGTTCTTCTTCACTTTCTGCCATAAGGGTGGTGTCACCTGCATATCTGAGGTTATTGATATTTCTCCCGGCAATCTTGATTCCAGCTTGTGCTTCCTCCAGCCCAGCATTTCTCATGATGTACTCTGTATATAAGTTACATAAGCAGGGTGACAATATACAGCCTTGATGTACTCTTTTCCTATTTGGAACCAGTCTGTTGTTCCATGTCCACTTCTAACTGTTGCTTCTTGACCTGCATACAGGTTTTTCAAGAAGCAGGTCAGGTGGTCTGGTATGACCATCTTTTTCAGAATTTTCCACAGTGTATTGTGATCCACACAATCAAAGGCTTTGGTGTAGTCAATAAAGCAGAAATAGATGTTTTTCTGGAACTCTCTTGCTTTTTTGATGATCCAGCAGATGTTGGCAATTTAATCTCTGGTTCCTCTGCCTTTTCTAAAACCAGCTTGAACATCTGGAAGTTCATGGTTCACATATTGCTGAAGCCTGGCTTGGAGAATTTTAAGCATTACTTTATTAAGTGTGTGAGATGAGTGCAACTGTGCGGCAATTTGAGCATTCTTTGGCATTGCCTTTCTTTGGGATTGGAATGAAAACTGACCTTTTCCAGTCCTGTGGCCACTGCTGAGTTTTCCAAATTTTCCGGCATATTGAGTGCAGCACTTTCACAGCATCATCTTTCAGGATTTGAAATAGCTCAACTGGAATTCCATCACCTCCACTAGCTTTGTTCGTAGTGATGCTTCCTAAGGCCCACTTGACTTCACATTCCAGGATGTCTGGCTCTAGGTCAGTGATCACACCATCGTGATTATCTGGGTCGTGAAGATCTTCTGTGTATTTTTGCCACCTCTTCTTAGTATCTTCTGCTTCTGTTAGGTCCATATCATTTCTGTCCTTTATTGAGCCCATCTTTGCATGAAATGTTCCCTTAGTATCTCTAATTTTGAAGAGATTCCCTAGTCTTTCCCATTCTATTGTTTTTCTCCACTTCCTTGCATTGATTGCTGAGGAAGGCCCTTCTATCTCTCCTTGCTATTCTTTGGAACTGTGCATTCAGATGCTTATATCTTTCCTTTTCTCCTTTGCTTTTCGCTTCTCTTCTTTTAACAGCTATTTGTATGGCCTCCTCAGACAGCCATTTTGCTTTTTTGCATTTCTTTTTCTTGGGGATGGTCTTGATTCCTGTCTCCTGTACAATGTCAAGAACCTCCATCCACAGTTCATCAGGCACTCTATCAGATCTAGTCCCTTAAATCTATTTGTCACTTCCACTGTATAGTCATAAGGGATTTGATTTAGGTCATACCTGAATGGTCTAATGGTTTTCTCCACTTTCTTCAATTTCAGTCTGAATTTGGCAATAGGGAGTTCAAGATCTGAGCCACAGTCAGCTCCCGGTCTTGTTTTTGCTGACTGTATAGAGCTTCTCCATCTTTGGCTGCAAAGAATATAATCAATCTGATTTTGGTGTCAACCATCTGGTGATGTCCATGTGTAGAGTTTTGTCTTGTGTTGTTGGAAGAGGGTGTTTGCTATGACCAGTGTGTTCTCTTGGCAGAACTCTATTAGCCTTTGCCCTGCTTCACTCTGTACTCCAAGGCCAAATTTGCCTGTTACTCCAGATGTTTGTTGACTTCCTACTTTTGCATTCCAGTCCCCTATAATGAAAAGGACATCTTTTTGGGGTGTTAGTTCTAGAAGGTCTTGTAGAATGGTTAGTTCTAGAAGGTCTTGTAGATCTTCATAAAACTGTTCAACTTCAGCTTCTTCAGCATTACTGGTCAGGGCACAGACTTGGATTACCATGATACTGAATGGTTTGCCTTGGAAATGAACAGAGATTATTCTGTCATTTTTGAGATTGCATCCAAGTACTGCATTTCAGACTCTTTTGTTGACTATGATGGCTACTCCATTTCTTCTAAGGGATTCCTGCCCACAGTAGTAGATATAGTGGTCATCTGAGTTAAATTCACCCATTCCAGTTCATCTTGGTTCACTGATTCCTAGAATGTTGATGTTCACTCTTGTCATCTCCTGTTTGACCACTTCCAATTTGCCTTGATTCATGGACCTAACATTCCAGGTTCCTATGCAATATTGCTCTTTACAGCATCAAACCTTGATTCTATCACCAGTCCCATTTACAACTGGGTGTTGTTTTTGCTTTGGCTCCATCCCTTCCTTATTTCTGGAGTTATTTCTCCACTGATCTCCAGTAGCATATTGGACACCTACTCACATGGAGAGTTCATCTTTCAGTGTCCTGTCTTTTTGCCTTTTCATACTGTTCATGGGGTTCTCAAGGCTAGAATCCTGTTAACTTTCGTTTTTATTTCCATTACTCTAGTAGGTGGGTCATAGAGGGACCTTGCTTTGATTTATGTCATCAGGTGTTCTGCCTATGTTTTCCTCTAAGAGTTTTACAGTTTCTGGTCTTACATTTAGGTCTTTAATCCATTTTGAGTTTATCTTTGTGTATGGTATTAGGAAGTGTTCTAATTTCATTCTTTTACATGTAGCTGTCCAGTTTTCCCAGCACCATTTATTGAAGAGGCTGTCTTTGTCCCATGGTATATTCTTGCCTCCTTTGTCAGAAATAAGGTATCCATAGGTGCATGGGTTTATTTCTGGACTTTGTATCTTGTTCCATTGGTCTATATTTCTGGTTTTGTGCCAGTACCATACTGTCTTGATGACTGTAGCTTTGTAATATAATCTGAAGTCAGGAAGGTTGAATACTCCAGCTCCATTCTTCTTTCTCAAGACTGCTTTGGCTATTCAAGGTCTTTTGTGTTTCCATATGAATTGTGAAATTTTTTGTTCTAGTTCTGTGAAAAATGCCATTGGTAATTTGACAGGGATCACATTGAATCTGTAGATTGCATTTGGTAGTATAGTCATTTTCACAATATTTATTCTACATTCAATCCTGTTTATCACTTGTTTATGGGTGAGGTGCCTTTTTATCTCTGATGGCTTTTACTTCTTATTGGCTCTGGTGTTCTGTAGCTTCACTAGAATGTGCCTAAATGTGAATTCCTCCTATATAATTGCCAAATGTTGTGTACTTGTGGATTTACACCTTCGGGTAGCTTTGAAAATACTCAGCTATTACCTTTTCAAAGATTGCCTGCCTAATTTCTCCTTCTGGAACTCCGATTTGATGCCTTCTAGATCTCACTAGATCCCACATGTCTCAACATCTCTCTCATGCTCTTTGTCTCATTTTCTTTATGCTAAATTCTTCATAATTTCTTTGGATATATTTTCCAATTCACTTATTGTTTCTTTAGCTTTATTTAATCTGCTTTTAAATTCATTCATCTATATTTTAATTTAAAAAAGTTCTACGTGGTTCTTTAGAGTCATTTTAATAGTTTCATATTCCTTGATCATTCAAATATTCTATTTTTACTTTCTGTAAATATATACACACACACACACTCTTATTTTGTATTCTCTGTTGACAATGTCAATATCTGAAAACGTTGGGAAGTCAAAATGTGTTGTTCGCTTTGACTTTTATTTGTGGTAGTGTCTTTTTTCTTTGTGTGTTTGGTAATTTTTTAAATTATAAGCTCATATTTTGTTAAATTTAATCTGTAGGAATCCAGAGAACCTAATTTAGGGATGCCTTTTTTCCAGGAAAAAAAAAATTGTTTACTTTAGTTAGAAGCCAGCAGATATGACTTACTCAGGACTATTTTAACCCTTTCAAGTGTCCTGCTTAAGCAGAAGAATTCCAGTGTCAGCTCTTGTACTTTGTGTGTTCATGTGTGTGCATACACATGCATTTGCAAGTGTGTGTGGGCACTCCATTTTAGGTTCCCAACTGCGGTGCTGCTGGTTGCATCTGGTCTCCAGACATCTTTAGGCTTTCTTATTTACTTACAGCTCACTGCTCTCTATTCTGGTTTCAATTGTTTCTCTCTTTCCCTCCTTGGAGATTGCAACTAACTGTTTCTCTCTTTCCCTCCTTGGAGATTGCCCTTATTTTGTTTAAAATTCTTCAAATAATATGTTTTAACTTATCTAATGTCCAGTTTTATCATAGGTAGAGAAACTGCCTCTGTCTCAACTAAGGTAGCTTTACTTTTTATGTTGTTCAGCACAGAAGTTCTAAAGTTTGAGCATTCAATAAAATCATTACCATTAGTTTCACTGTTTTCTAGAGGCATGCATTTTACCTTTATTTACAGAATAACAGACTATTACAATGGAAAGGCATCCAAGTGATTATTTAGCACAGTGTTTCTTACTGGAGACACTATGGGTATTTTGGGCAGAATGTTTATTCTGTAAGCCTTTCCCAAATACTTTGGCCACGTAATGTGAACAGCCGACTCATTGGAAGAGCCCCTGATGCTGGGAAAGATTGAAGGCAGGAGGAGAAGGGGAGAACAGAGGATGAGATGGTTGGATGGCATCATCGACATAATGGACATGAGTTTGAACAAACTCTGGGAGATAGTGAAGGGCAGAGAAGCCTGGCACGTTGCAGCCCATGGGGTCACAAAGAGTCAGACATGACTGAGCGATATAAAAAGACATTTTACATCCCCAATATCAGGTAGCTGAAGACATGTGACTGGATCTATTAAAAATATGCATTTCCAATAATCTCCTAGGTTAAGAACTTTCATGTTTAATCCCCTCATTTTATAGATGGAAAATGTCTTTTTTTTTTTAATTTTATTTTTAAACTTAACATAATTGTATTAGTTTTGCCAAATATCAAAATGAATCCGCCACAGGTATGTCTTTTTTAAGGTAAAGGGTCAAACTCAGAGATGACCCTGAAGAGGCTAAATGTGATCCAGCTCTCCTCTCTGCCTCTGGGCTCATTTGACCACATTCTCCCTCATTCTCTGTGCTCTGGCCAGGTTACCTCTCAGTTCCTTGGTGTGCTTTATTCCTTTCTGCTGAGGGACCTTTGAATTTGTTTCTTTCTTCTGCCTTCCACCCTTCTCTACTCCCTCTGCCTTTTCTCACTCATCTTTCAGGTTACATTTCAAATGTCACTTATTTAGGAAAATTTTCTCTGACCCTCATACTAGGATTAAGATCTCCAGTGACATGCTTTAACAGGCCTCTGGATTTCTGTCAACCCATTTAATATGATTTAAAATGGATAAAACAACTATTTCCACCAGTAGGCTGTGAAGTCCATCATGTCTGTTTTGTTCACCACCGATTCACCTGCTTACCAAATACCTGTCACATAAGAGGGGCTCAAGAATATTTGCTAAATAAAGAAGCAACCTTAAAAGTCACAAATGTGTGACCCATCCAAAGAAGAAGGACGGAAAAGTTAAAGTGAAGACTCCCTTGACAATATCCATCAGGACCTGGGGTGCGAAAGAATTCCTAAATATTAATTTACAAAGCCCTTCTGCTGCCATCTGTTCTACAAATGGAAATCTCTTAATCTAGAGTATCTCAGAAAAAAAAAACTTTTCCTTACTAAACTACTGTGACAGTTGAGTCTTACAATTTTTCAATCAAGATGTTCAATAACTTTGCATTTAATGCTCATATAAATCTTCCAGAAAGCCAATATCATGGGACTGCCACATGATCTTATTGGAAATTCTTAACCTATTGCCAATATGAATTTTAGATAATTTTAGATGGATTTTCATAAGTTTTTCAGTTAACAATTTTAATAAGGATCCATGTGCCACATATTTTGGAAATCTGAATTCCATTATCTGTATACTCCATCTATTTTCTTGGATTGACCCATCAATATGATTCCATTTAAAAGCCACCTACCCATACTGGTCATGTGCCTGCGAAAGAAGAACAACATATTCACATACTTTTTTTTGTCTCCATTCCCATCTGAGAAACTGACCTTGCTCTCCACTCACTGTGAACTTCTTCTGATGTCACAGACCACAGGGGATTTTACACTGTTGTGATTTCTTTCACACTGGGCCTCATGACCAACATCTGGCAACAACTTCTTGGGTTGACCCGACTTTACCATCTGAATGAGCCCATAAAACCTCCACGAATCCTGAAGATGCCCAAGTACTTCAATGTCTATCTGTCCACTAAAGCACACTAAAGAAGCTCTTTTGAGTTCTCTGTAGTTATTCAGAGAAGGAAAACAAAATTCCCTGCAAAGACTTCTTTTATTTTCTAAAAATGTCCTCTTGAAGATAATTTCTCATAAGAGACTCGCCTGGGCAGCCAACTACCCAGCATGATGAAGCCCTGGGTGGTCCTTTGTTTCTCCCATAAACTTACGGTAAACCACAAAATAGTGAACCAAATATAAACTGCTGCTGTCGACATTTTTTTTCCCCTTCAAGTGTAGTAAGGTTTCATTCTACTCTCAAAAAAAGAAAACTGCCACCCCCTTAGATGACAAGGACATAAGTAAACAATAGGTTGGAGAAAGAAGAGAAGGACTTTAACATTTGATAAAGCTGCATGACTAGTGCTCCTGCACTCTTAAAAAGTCTACAGAAAAAACTGCTTCATAGGACTTGAGACCAAGCTTGGCACAGGTACAAAGTGTCAGTATAATTCCCTCCTTTAAACAGTATTTTCTTGTTTAAAAAGTTACACGTACTCAGGTACAAACTGAGCACATTTCCATGAGTAAAATCAACTTACTGGGACCTACAGAGAGAAGTTACTGCTCTAAAAATGATTCCTCTTTGTAAGAAACGGGAAGACAATGAATACACTTTCACCAAATAAAGCATGGGCTTCTAGAGAGAGTTGAAGGGGGAATATAAAAGGAAGAAAAAAAAAAAAAATGGAGCAACGTGGGCTTCTAGAGAAAGTGGAAGGGGGTAAAAAAATGGAAGAAGAAAATGAAACAACAAAAAAGATGGTTAACAGGAGGCTGTGGAGTTTCCCAAGCAAGCAATATGAGCTTAATTGAGGCTGACGCATGACAGACTTGTGTGCACGGTATCGCCCCAGCTCCGACTAAAGCCGCTGACAGAGGGTAAATGGTGCACGGCAATGGGGCTCGCCCTGGCCTGGTGTGGCATCGTGGTGCGCTGAGCCTGTCAGGAGATGGCACGAGGGCTAATGAAGGGCAGCCCTTGTTTTTAAAATTCTTCTCACTTAGTTTTGGATCAGATTCTACACCATGAAGCCTTCTCAACCTTTTAGTGCTCAGTTAAGGATACGTGACACTTATTTAAAAATTAATGCATTCTAATAAATTTCAAGTTAGACAGTGAAGAGTCTGCAAAACAAGGGAGACAAGAAGAAAAAAAGGCAGAAGGAGTAGAGAAAAAAAGAACAAGAGAGAATAAATGCTACCTACAGTCACTGAAAAGGTAGGAGGCACGAGAAATACAGCACTAGAAGTACTTGCGTGTTTTTAGACATCTTTGTAAAACGAATTTTGTAAAGACAGGCATACCAACATAAGAAGTAAGGAGGAAATAGGACACATTCTTTGTGTATCCTCCCAATAAAAAGTCTAGGAACCAAAGTGCAGAAAAAAACAAATACAAAAAGAAACTTTTAATATTTATTTAAAAAAACTAAAAAAAAAAGACCAACTTCTTTTTTCAATCATCACAAGACTACTATATATCCCACCATTAAAATACTTTCTTCATTGCTCCATGTGGGAAATCTTCCAAAATGACTGACTGTGCCCTTTAACAGAAAGACACAGTCATGTTTATATGTTCTATTGAGTAAGTATTAAGAAAAATTATCACCAGTTTTAAATACGACCATTATATGTAAAACAGAAAAAAGAAAACAAGACGTCTCCTATGTCATAGCCACATTTGTGAAATATTCAGGTTAGATGCAAAATAAATGACAAAAAATATGAACTGACTAAGAGCCCAGACATGCAAGCGTATGTCTCTATTATCTGTTTTGTTTATCCTATTGTCAGTATAAGAAAATGCTTAATTGACTATTTTAATTATGTATTCTAGGTAACAAAATCACACATACGTAATCCACATTTTATAGGTTATTATCTACAAAATACCTCTTTAAAAAGGCATTTGCCATCTTAGTATAACTAGTGAAAAGGAGGGAAAAATCATTCCGGGTTATAAGATCAAATTTATTTAATGACGACCACAGTTTAACTTAGACTGAAAACCTATTGTTTCATTTTCTATTAATCCTCACTAAAATCAAGTGTACCTCTCTAGGCTTCTCCAGAAACAAATTTCTATCTAACCAGATCAGGTCCTAGTAACAGAATATGAAAATAGACACATTTAGTGCTCAGTCGCTCAGCTGTCACAAACTCTTTGCGACCCCATAGCCTGTAGCCCTCCAGGCTCCTCTGTCCATGGAATTTTCCAGGCAAGAATACTGGAGTGGGTTGCCATTTCCTGCTTCAGGGGACACATTCAGAATTACATGAAATTCTGATCTCAGTTTTCAAACTTGATAAAATGGCTTTAAAAAAAAAGGGGGGGTGGAATTTGCGAATCCAGAGGTTTGTACTCCTCCTCAAAAAAAACTCTTTAATGATATTTACCTTTTTCTGCAAATAGACTTAACCAAAGATGATCATTTTGTCAGATTTTAAAATAAGCATAACTCTTTTTTTCTTTGCTTTCTAGATTTGATTTTTATATTCCAAAGATATCAGTTTAGGGTACTGACATTAAAATTTAAATATTTTCTAATGATGTGACCTTGATTACCTTTAAGTAACTCAAAAAGTTTTCCACAGAATCTCATACTCACTTTTTTACAGCATGGACCATAAAAGGTCATATACATGTAGAACGTATACACATGACCAAGAAAATTTGCTATTATAGTTATAATAATTATGAAAAAATATAATTTCCAGGGAATTTACACACTGGAAGCATGGCCAGTCAATCAGAATTGCTAATCCTTTTACAAGTTTGCTTGCTCTACAAGAGCAAACTCAAACTCAAACTCAAAAAGAGTTTATTTGCTCTATAAAAGAAAAAGTTAGTCACTCAGTCGTGTCTAACTCTTCGTGACCCTAAGGACTGTAACCTAGCAGGCTCCTCTGTCCATGGAATTTTCCAGGCAAGAATACTGGAGTGGGTTGCCATTTCCTCTACAGTATGATAATAAAACAGTGAAGAGCAATGGCAATAGAGAGTGGACTATAAAGCTCAGGTGACACAATTTTTTTCTGTTCTACTTGTGTCTGATGAGAAATTTCTTTTATAAGCCATTCCTTGAACTCCCGGACTTTAGCCAAAGCAAGTAACACTATTCCAGTATTGTTGCTTGTTGAAGGTGAATAGCTGTCCATGTCACCATGCTGGGACAACTTTTATTACAAATGGCTGGGGTTAGAAGCAGTTCTAGATTTCTTTACAGCTAGCATAAGCAAATCTAGGAGGAGGTGAGAGTCAGTCACATTAAGAAAGCAGCACAGCTGGCCTGACAACACCTCACAGTCTCCTCCAATTCTTTTTCCTGAATGGATAGTCCAGACAGTCCACATACATCCTAAACTTTAGAGAGAAAATATTTTAAAATAGGCGTTTTGTAAAAGTGCTAGGAAAGAAGCTAGCAAAGCAAAGGAAATGTAAACACAAATTTAACGATTCCTTTGAATCAAAATTACTTTGTGCATAGGTTGTAATATTAGAGTCAATTATCTAAGAAATTTGGGTAGAAGATAAAAATTCATTGGATAACTTCAAAGATCCTTTCCAAGTCAGAGATGTCAAAGATTCTTTGACTTTGTGTCACGTTTTGCTTGGTGTCTTGGTCTGGAAGACGGTTCCAAAAGGAGAATGAGACTATGAGGCTGAAAAGATGATGGATTTGGGGCTTTTACCCAGAGCATCAGCAGTAATCATTGACCACCGGCCTCTTCGAAGAGCTGGGGCTGCCTACGTTTTCCACAGGCTTAGCCACAGAGCGGTCCTAAGAGGATGATCTTGAAAAAACTTGAAACAAATGTATGCACTTTTTCTGACTCCCCTGGAACACTGAAGATGATTTTAAGCAGAGTAAGACCAGTTAAATACACCTCTTTTAAAACTGATGCTACATGTATATAATAAGCATTTGGTCTAGCACCTCCCAAGTCTATATATTTTTATGAATTTAGTAACTGTGTGAAGGGTCTGCCTTTTTTTTTTCCTCTTTTCCTGCGTGTTTAGTATAATTTTGGGGGTGGTGGTGAAAATATTTTATTTAAAAGCTGGAGTGGAGTCTTTTAAAATGTCTAGAAATATACTGCCATTATTTTGTGATAATACAGCTAAATTTCTCCATCCTTGACGAGTGAGATTCACAGTCCCATTCAGGCAGGAGTGATTTGCTTAAGAGCTGTCTGGACTTCACAAGCATGCCCCTTTCTATGTGGATTTGGGACCAGTGGTCCATGAGGCGCCGCTGAATCTGTCAAACAAAACTAGTGCATTTAAGTCACCAATGTGATTTCATTTTTTTTTTTTTCTTCATTGAAAGGTGATGGCATGGCAGCAAGGGGTGCATACTAGCTAAACACTTAAAATAATTTTATGATGACACAATATATAGAAGAAAGACTTTAAGAATTTGGATATTTCTTAAAACAAGAACATGGCTTCTATGCAGAAATAAAGTCATGTAATTAAATTAGTGAAATGTACCATATTATTCCTCTTTCTATCCAATATTTATTGTCTGTCTACTATACACAAAAGTATTAGGTTCAAGAAGGGGATTGTAAAAATTAGTGAGATATGATCCCTGTCCTTACACGTTTATAATCTCAAATTATTTGGGAGTTTTTTTCATCATTACTACAAATGTAATTATTTTTAAAGCTATTTTTAACCACCCCAAAAGATATTTTGTATCTTTCTAATGATTTTACAAAACACAGATCTTTATTACTTTAACCATTAAAATGCTTGTTCAATACTACTTGCTTCCTTTTCTTAGAGTAAGTTCTTCCTTTAACGAATTCTCTTTCAAAAAGCAAAATTACACTGATTCACTTAATCCCTCCCCAAAGCACAAACCCAGTTTTTCAGTAGCATTAAGAAGCATGGTATAAAAGAAATTTCTTAAAATTTACAGATTTATAAATAAAATAAGATACATTAAATATTTACTATAATCATATATTTTACCAAATTGTTTTTTCTTGATGAGAATTCTTTCTATAGATTTTTACTTCTAATCCCATTTTTACTAGTTAACCTAGTTAAAATGATTTCAAAAGTCCAAGTATTTGACTGAAGGTACAGTGACTGAAAAATCTGCTAAGTTTCATGAGAGCTACACTCACAGACAAATGCTAATTAAAATGCTAAAGGAGTAAAAATACATCCTGATTACTTAACATCAATTTCGAGCAATATGGAAAGAGTATAATAAGGAACAAGAAGTGTTGAAGATTTTGTTTTTCTGACCAAGAAAGGTCAGATATAGTGTATCAGAATGAGTCATCTTAAGAAAATCATTATTTTAAATGCTGAGATTCCAGTGAATAGAATAGTTTGCAAATATTAAAATCTCTGTGGTAGGCTCTGACCTCAGAATAATAAGAAAATGACAGGCACTTATTTTTCCACATATAAAAATGACACTTATTGTAAGGTCATTATATAAAAGGCCCATTTCCCCTTCATGAAATAAATAATTATACCATTGATTCAATATATTTGCCAGCATGTCCATGTGTGGTTTAAGTGGTTATTTCAATGACCTAAATATAGAAAAGAACGAATACCAACAAACTTAAAAACTATGATCCAAGTAGCCCATAGCCGTGTGTATCACTTTTCCTTGGCAAATCATTTACAGTGCTTCCTCAAGAACCCTTTAAGTGTTTTATTTATACACATGGTGCTTTACTGATCACATCTGGAGGACTGGGTGTACTTTCTTATAAAAAACTAAACAGTTGGTTAAATAGATATGTAACTGAATAATAAATGATATGAAAGACTTGGCTAATTCTATTGGCAGGATGCCTTCTTTAAGAAATTCTAACAGGAGTTAAAGTGAAAATGTTCAGAGGATGGTATGGGGTGAGTATTTATGTTACGGAAAGAGTTTACAGTAGAGTGCTGGGGGAGCCAGTCTCCAAGATGGCCCCCAGAGATTTCCCTTCCTTGGCATACACGCCCTGCGTAGTCCTTCCCAAACTGTATCCGGGTTGCTCTATGTGATCGGCAGATTACTGCAGAAGGGATGATATGTCAATTCCAAGATTAGGTTATAAGCCAATAGTTATCTGAGTGAGCTTAGAAGCATATTTTCCAGCCCCAGCCAAGCTTTCTGATCACTGCAGCCCCTATGGGGTGGTGCAAGCAGAAAGACTTGGTGAAGGAGGAGAAACTCAAGCCGGTAGGTAAGATTTAGATCAAAGCAGCACACAATGACCTGAAGATTGTATATGGCCCATGGACAGGTTTTGTTTGGCCCACACAGTGTTTTAAAAATTAGGAACTTCCATGAGGACATCTGAATATCTAGCTTTGCTCGAAAAGTTGGGGCATCTAGTAACTTCAGATTCACCCTCCATCCCAGCTAGCCCTTTGAGGGACAGGCTATATGATGGACAGACTCCATCATATGTCCCTTTGTCCTATGCCTGACTTACTTTACTCCTCTCCTTTACCTCTCAGGCCCTTCCAAATAAACACTATTGTAGAAGAAAGAATTGGGTGGGACTGCAAACACAGGCTGGACAAAACTAGGTAGGTATCACTCTCAGTTGCAATGAGAAAACCTATTGTTTTTACCTCATCTGTCTTTACCCCCTTCTCAATGGCCCCAGATATTTGAGTTAAAGATTCCTAATGCAGAAAGATGGAAGGGCCAGCATCTACTATCTACAGACTGTCTCTGTGCTCAGATGCTCAGTCATGTCTGATTCTTTGCGACCCCATGGACTATAGACCAGGCTCCTCTGTCCATGGGATTTTCCTGGCAAGAATACTGGAGTAAGTTGCCATGTTCTCCTCCAGAGGATCTTCCCAACCCAGGGATTGAAATCGTGTCTCTTACACCTCCTGCACTGGCAGGTGGATTCTTTACCACCAAGCCACTGGGGAAGCCCATAGACTGTCTCTGGAGGCAGGCAAATCCTTGCAGCTAAAAGCAGCATGCGTGGCTATTGGCTCAGAAGCAGGCGGTAGTGGAAAAAAGAGTAAGTAAAGCTATGATCTTGTCCTTTTTCTTCTGCCTGGAAAAGTGGAGGAACCAACTCTTCCTTCTTCTTCTACCTCTCAGCTTACTTGTTTACCCTCCTGCATATTTCTTTCCTTTTTCATACAGTTCCCAGTGTACACTATGGCCCAGCCTTCCCTGGATAAATATGTCAGGGGGCGAAGGAGGGGAAGGAGACACTGTACAGATTGTTCCGTCTCTGTTACCCCCACGAGCAGGGTCTGGGTTTGTCACTCTCCTGGGCAGACTGGGAGGGGTAGAACAACGACCTTGGAGGGTCGTTTCCACCGCACCTGAGTGTGGTGGAAAGCCAGCTTGGAAAGGCAGTTGGGCAAATTTGCAGGGGTCAGAAACACAACCGAAATAAAAAATAACCCAGCTCTAGGGGAGAAAAGTTATAATGGACACCAAAAGGAATTTTTGTTAATTTTTAGACCATTATCCTCTGTACAAATTTTCAGAAGAGGCTCATCACAAAAGAGGTATAATATCCAGACAAATTGATATACACAGTTATATATTTAATATCTCAACTCCTATATGGTGAACTCACTTTACTTGAGAACAGTGTCCATTTTGATACATTATACTACCCTATTTTAATTGAGAGGAATACCTCATTTACCTAAAAGGGTAAAACTACTTGGTGATCACCAATGTATATTAAAAAATGTACCATTAATTAGACAAGGTCATCAGATCATAAACTAAAAAGGAAGAATCAGAAATTTGATGTTTTATAATCTCTTTATTCAGTCTTTAACTTTCATACAGTATTTATTTTCAAGTTCACTCCTTTGTTTTCTAGAAATAGCCTGGTATACAGGAATATGCCAAATAACTCCATAAGAAAGAAGTGACATATAGAACTAGACTGAAATGTAGATGTAAAAATAATCAGTAGTGTATAGAGTTTCAAATGATTTGAAAGTTTCAAAGAACTCTCAACAGCATCTTCATGGACTGTGAGCAGGCAAACATATATACAACCATGCAGCCCTTTTAACCAGAACGCTGGATTTTCTCTCTAATCGAATTTTTCAATTTATCATGTTAATAATCACAAGCAATTCCTCCTTGTAGAAATACTGCATCTGGTGGAATGCTAGTTTAGCAAGATGCTCTGTAAAGAACGGGCTTGTGATGAAATAATTCAAGGAATCCTGCCCAAGTCCCGTAATTGTTTGAACTTGAGAAATGAATATGAAAGATGATGTTGAAGACACTGTCCACCACGTTCCACAGCATCCCTGCTGTGAGTGTCCATGCGGAGAATGACGTGAAAAACTAGGGGCCAAGGAAACCGGTGTGTTTCCAAACCCATCAGTATGTTTTAATCTTTTGTTACTTTACTTTGACTCTTACATCTGACCAGACTTTCCTCTTTGGTCAATAGGAAGTACAGAGGTAAACTTATAACCATTTCCAATTAGTGAATAGGGCCTCAGTATGCATTTCTGACTAACTTTAAGCTAGTTGTTGTTATTTTCTCTGTCCCACTTTTCTTTCATCCTAGTACACCTTAGCGGAGAAGGCAATGGCACCCCACTCCAGTACTCTTGCCTGGAAAATCCCATGGACGGAGGAGCCTGGTAGGCTGCAGTCCATGGGGTCGCTAAGAGTCGGAGACGACTGAGCGACTTCACTTTCACTTTTCACTTTCATGCATTGGAGAAGGAAATGGCAACCCACTCCAGTGTTCTTGCCTGGAGAATCCCAGGGACAGGGGAGCCTGGTGGGCTGCCGTCTATGGGGTCGCACAGAGTCGGACACGACTGAAGCAACTTAGCAGCAGCAGCAGCAGCAGCAGTACACCTTAGATTCTTTCTAGAAGCACGAGAAAGCAAAAATAGAAGGAGAGGAAGATAAAGTGAGGAGAGGGAGAATGGGATAGAAAAACAAAGACTTAATCACAGTTTACTGAAATTGGGTTAGGTGTTGTACTCTTTACCAGTATTAGTTTTAACCCTTTACATGTACAACTCTTTAGATGTATCTTCTATTAATAAATAACCTATGAAATTGTTAAGAGCCTCATTTTACAGGTGATGAAAATGAGGTATAAAGAGATGGATAACTTAGCCAAACAACACAGTTAGTTGGTAGAGGCAATGCTGGAGTTCAAACCTAGGCAGTCTGATCCTAGAGCACCCACTACGCATAAAGAGATGAAAGGGTCTGACCTCCACTCTATACTAGTTTACTCTTATCCTTGAACCCTTGGTTAACTTCCAGAACCCCCCAAAAGAGTTTATTTCTAAAGCATCTTTATCTGGCACTGACAGCCTCCAATCCCAAAGGCACAGCACACTGGGCGACAGGAAATGCTACCAGCAAATTGTGAGCCAGAAGGACTTGACTCAATTGTTTCTTAAGGAGGATCAGCTCAAAAGGTTTTGCCATTGGTATTGGGTATTGCTAAATGCCAACAGTAACCATTTTTCTCCATTACACGTAACTGGAAGCCACAGCTGGGCACATGGCGGTGGGGTTGGGGGTCGGAGAGGAGGTGGAGGTAGTGTGTGAAAAGAAGTTATTCTTCTTTGGCATTTACTGAGCTGGTCTGAACATGTAATGTCCCTTTTGACTGTCTAATAAATCTGTGAGCATTTCATGTAAGAAGGGATTTGGAAATTCCTAGGATATATTTTGAGATGTAAAGTGTGAAAAAAGTCAGTTCAAGTAAAATAGCATTGAGTTCCTAGGGGGAAAAAAACTGAAAGAGACAAATCTTGACAGTTAAGAAAAGTACTGTTGTTGTTAAAAAACCAAACCAAACTGAATACAAATCAAAACAAAATAAAATAAGGGTTATTTATACTCAGGGGAAAAAAAAAAGACAATGAATGTTACTGAAAAATTACAGAAGACCCGCCACACCTCTGCTATACATCAAGGGCAAGAGCAGCCCCATACCTTTAGAATTCCAAGACCTCAGAGAGAAAAGTGTTCCTTCAAAGCCTTTGTGATATTAGGAAAAGGGCTCTTAATCTCATTATGTTGTCAACAAGGTCCCAGTTAATCAGTGTCTACATTCATTTGCGTTTAGCCTATTACACTTTTGCTCGCAGTTAAATGCCACAAGGTCCAAATCAGCTTAAACAAGTCACTTTTCCCCCTGGTGTGACTGAGTAGCACCACCAGCAAGGGAATGCAACTTGGGCAAAATATATCATAATTAATTACCAGAAGCCCGAAGAGAACCTACTCCATGAGTCTCCACATTTACACTCCTGACTCCTAACAACTATTTGGTTGACATAAAGAATGTTTTAGTCATGCAATAGGTTTTTAAAAATTTAAGTAGCACATGTGCTTAGCAGACTATACGGACAATACTGTCAAGCAGATCTATGGGACCAATGATTTTTAAAAATATTGACCCTTGATATAGTTCCATAAGGGTGCTTCTCTAAAGCTTAGTCTATCAGGAAAAAATCACCCAAATAAATGTTTACAAAATTCACATAAACACAGACGTGAACTAGCTTGAACTCTGCGGTTTTACTGTTTGACATCCTGACCACATTTCCAGCACATGTATCCCTTATAAATAGACAGTATAGCTACTTCCTAAAGGCTACCTGATAATAAAGACTCTTAATTTTAAGTCCATCAGAATGTCTTACAAATCCATTAGCCTCAATATTTCTATATTAAAGATAAAATCAATTAGTTTCACATTCATTTCAGGCATTTCAAAATTTGTTATCCAAAGATAGCAGGACTATTTGAGGGTTTAAAAGGTTTCAAAATTAAAGATAAACACTTCCGGATTAAGGATCTATCTGGGAGAAAGTTATGGTAAGTCTCCATCTTCCTTAATTTTTTTGAACTGCTTTCGAACTGTTTTTCTTTAAGTCTTGTGTTACTATAGTTGAATTTTGCCAAACTTTTGCATATCAGTTGCTCATTTTCAGCAGTATTCACGATATGCCTCTTGCCCTTTTGGACCTGCCTAGAGCAAAAGATTTGACCAAAAAAAAGTTTCATCCATACAATGAACATGAAGTCCTGGACTGGCCGAGGGTGAGGGTGAAGGGTGAATAAGACCTCGTCCCCAGTATAATGACTTAATTAGGAAAAGAATATGTTAGAGTTAATCATTGAATTTTCACTTTTGACATGCCATTGCTCATGCTACCTTTATAAATGCTCATATTTAAAAAAATGCAGTCCATGAAGTTGTCTAGTTAGAGTGCTTGTCACATGAGGAACTAATGCCTGCATTTTTCAGCTCTTCAAATTCTTCATGGCCTTTAACATCCAGCAGTCAGAAGAATGTGGTTTAGACTCCATCCTTGTGTTTTCTTAAGGATTTATGGAAATGCATTGTCTTTATTTCTATGTCTCTATATGAATAGATCCAGGCCACCAAAGGGCTCTAGTTATGTTCACTCATGCTCTATCAAAATCTAAATCCAATTTCAAATGTATTTATTTATTCAATTTCCCAAAGCCCTTGAGAAAAATTACTCCTAAGAACGCTAAAATGTGGACCATTCTCATTAACTGATAATGATACCTAACAGCACGTGCCACTTCTCTTTTCTCGCCTTACTGATGATATTTGATACAGAGAATCCTTGTTTCATGGCAGAATAACTGGTGAATTCCTACTGCTCATCAGCTGAAAGGTCAAGGGTCACACTGGTCAGTCAAGCTTATGAACACAAACAGGACAGACCTACTTCCTAGGATGAGGCATGGAATGAGGGCTAAGAATGTCCAAATATCAGAGAAACAAGAAATGGAGCACCTGATTGGTACCAAATAAATCAGACCAGACACATTTATAAAAGTTTCGCTGTAGAAATAAATATTGAAACATAAAAAACACAGTAAATAGACACTTTGCTGTACAGCAGAAATTAACATAACATTGTAAATCAACTATACTTCAATTTTTAAAAAAAGAAAACTACAGTAAATAATATTTGACTCAGAATTTTAGTACAGAATGTTCTGAGTATGAGCAAGATTGTTTATGCATGGCAGACATGCCAATTGGTTTTACTGAACATCAATATTTACTGTCATTGGGGTATTATTGACTCTGACTTCTTGTTGGTCAATATTTTCCTTTAGAAAAGCAGCTTGGACTTTCCTGCCTCTGTATCTTTGTTTAAGCAGTTTCCTTCACCCAGAATGCCTTTTTCCTTAAGTTCCACTTATCCAAATACTACCCACTGCCCAAAAGTGAGGCCAAACTTCACCTCTTCCCCAGGAAGGCTTCCCTGATCCCAGCAACTGGAGATTAATGCTTCCTTCTTTGACACTCCCCAGAACTATCCTTGTGACATGATGAAAGTACTCAGAGTCCTACAAGTTAGACTTGTCAGCCAAATATTTATTGAAATTCATCACCTTTCTTACACTGTAAATGCCTTGAGGACAAGCAAAGAACTGCACTTGATTCATGCTTACCTATTCAGAAGACTTAGCCCAAGGAACTGCACACAGCAGCTGAAGTATCTGCATACACACCCCATGCTCTCAACGAATGACTGCATGTAAGTGCCACAAGGTAATGCATACCCAGCATTCATTTTCCATAGTAGTAAAGATTCATTCATTCATTCTTGATTGTTTGAACATTCACCTTTGAACCTGATCTAGGAGCTAGGGACACAGTAGAGAACAAAACAGACCTGGTCTCATGAAATTTATCTTCTGATGGTAAACACACACACACACACACACACACACACACACACACACAATAAACAAATAAACACAGACTACAAAGTCAGGTAGTGATAAGTGCAAGGTAAGGTGAGAATAAAAGAGACAGTATTTCGGACAGGGTGATTAGAAAAGAGCTTTCTGGGGAGACACACATGAACAAAGCAAGTGTGAGCCATGGGTAAAATCTGGGAGCAGGGCTTCTCGGTAAAAGAAATAGCAAGAACAAAGACTGTGGCAAGAAAATGCTAGACATTTCAGAGGAATGGATAAAGAAGGGTGGTAGGAATTATGGTTGGAGGGATAAGCTGCCAAATAATGGGAGGCTGTGTGGACCATATACAACAAAGAGTGGATTTTATGTCAAATGTGCAACAAGCTACTGGGTGTTCTGATCAGAGGATGACGTGATCTAAGGTTGCAAAGCATCACTCTGGCTGTGAATGACAATAAAGAGATATAGGAAATCATCATTTCCTCCTCTTAATGATAAAATTAATTAATCCCCCAACTCCACAATTCCCCAAAGAAAAATTCCCCTCATTTGTTTTCAAGTGAGGCTGCTAATATAATAAGGAAAAAATGAGTGGAAAAATCACCAGTCCCAACTGTGACTGCTCAACCCAAAATCTGTTTTAAGGAGAAAAAAAGAGGAAGAAAGGACACGGTCTCAGGTCACCTGAGGGTTGAATTGTTGCAACAGCCTCCCCACTGGTTTTGTTTTCAATGTCTCTGTTGATTCATTCTGTTATTTCATTGCTAAACAAATCCTCCTTTAGAAGCACTTAGTATTAGCTTCCTATTGCTGCTATAACAAGTTAGCTCAAACTTAAATGGCTTCCCTGGTGGCTCAGATGGTAAAGAATCTGTCTGGAATGCAGGAGACTTCGGTTTGATCCTTGGGTCAGGAGGATCCCCTGGAGATGGGAATGGTTACCCACTCCATTATTCTTGCCTAGAGAATCCAATGGACAGAGGAGCCTGGCAGGCTACAGTCCATGAGGTCACAGATTCAGACATGACTGAGTGACTAACACTGTCTTTTTCACTTTTCAATGGTTTAAAAGGATACAACATTTTTTCTCAGAATTTGGAGGTCAGAAGTCTGACATGGATCTTACTGTACTGAAATTGGGGTGTAGACAGAGCTGTGCTCCTTCTAGAGCATCTAGGGGAAAATGCGTTTCCTTGTTTTTCCCAGCTCCTATAGGTGCCAACATTCCTTGGCTTGTGGTCCCTTCCTCCACCCTCAAAGTGAGAAGCATAGTATCTTCAAATCTTTGTTTGACCTCTGCTTCCATCATCACATTTCCTTCTCCAACTCTGACACTCTTGCTCCTCTGAAAAGGACCCTAATGATTCCACTGAGACAACCTAGATAATCAAAAATTATCTTCCCATCTCAAAATGACTAACCATCATGCCTGCCAAGTTCCTTCTGCCATCACAATAACATATTTGAAGGACATCTTAAGAGAGAGAGGGCCATTCATCTCTCTATCACACATTGTTTTGAAAACATTTTCTTTCTCAGAAATGTTCTGCAATTGTTGTGGTAAAAAACTAGGGCTCTGAATCAGATAGCCCTGGATTTAAAATCTGCTTCACCATACATCAGCTGTGTGACCTCAGACATGATTCTTAATTTCTCTAAACCTTAATTTTTGATTCTATAAAATAAGGTAATAATAGTATCTACTTCCTAATCATAATGAGATAACGAATACATAACACACAGCATAATTTATTTTTAAAATACTTATTGAGCTGCCCTCCAGGTACCAGGCCCTGTGCTCGGATGTTACTCTTTCTGAGCATAGATCTAAGTCTCTGATACTGAAAGCCCCCCACAAAGGCCTTCTCCTCCAATGTTTACTGGCTGTCCATTCACTGGCATTCATCATATCCTGCTTTCCCTAATATTTAACTAATATTTATACATATACCCTAGCAGAACTACAAGATCCAAGGTAGTATCTTCTCTAAGACCTGATTCCATTTTAAGATAAAGCAAGTCAGTCAAATCTGCCAGTCCACCCCATGCCACTGAGACCTACATTCTGGCTGCCTGCTTTCTCTAGCAGAATATGCTCTCAGCCCAATCAGAGCCTTCCTTGGGGTCTGTTTCTCATCTTGCCCCAGCCTCTCTTACTCCTGAAGTCCACCCTACTAGCTGCTTATTTTTTTAGGCCTTTCCAGGCATTCAAACCTTGGCTTTCCAAAGCGGTCTTATCTTGCTCACTCTGGTTTCTCAAGAAACTTTCTGGAAGAGAGGCTCTTTCCTTAGGTCCAGACCTAGAAGTCAAAGAGTAACTCATGTGTTTTGAAGAAATGGTAGATGGAGGAGTGAATGAAGGACTGGGCGGAATCTTACTGTAATCTGTCTTCTTGTTATGACTAAATCAGATATAACGTAGACTGATTCTCTTCTCTCAAAAATAATATTTCACCAAAGCAAAGTCTGAGCAAACTGGATGAGCCCAAATCATGTTGGACTATGTAGCGGGTCTTTCTTCACATACCAGCATTATCCAGAGGGTCTATGGTACATAGAAAGTCAATCATAAGTCCCAGTTATTAAAAGAAAGGGATCTTTTCCATCTGACACCTAATGGCGGCAGCAATAATACAAAATAAGCTTTTAGAAATTGTTCTCCATTGTTCTCCATTATTTGGGTCTTTGATGTATCCAACCTTACATGCTATCAAAGCAAGGCACTACATCCAAGGTACAGAACACTGCTAATGAAGGAAACGTTGAAAGGTTATGCTTTCCCCCCATTACTTTTGTCTTCTTTGCAGATGGCTTTAAAGGTCATCTTAAAAATAGCCTGCAAGGCTACAAAGGCCTCTAAATATTTAAAATAACACAATGCGGTTTATTTTTACATAATGTTCTAAATGCACATCACAAAATGCTTCACAGAAATGTCAGTCAAAGGCTAAAGAGGATAGAAAGATACATGTGAAGACTAAACAAAAGGAAAACAATGATTAGGAAGAGAAGACGTCTTTCAATAAATAGTACCCACGCTGGTTGCATAATGACAATAGGACCATAACACTTTAGATAATTTGAGAAACCTAAGAGAAAGGGGTTAAACTGGAGAGAGCCCCAAATCAAGAGGTCACAATGCACTGGGGGAAAACTGACTGAGTCTTCAATCTTCAAATGCTAATCTGATGATGTTACCCTGCAGAAAGCAACTAGAGGAAATTGGTGGGATTTTTTGTTTTCGTGTGTTTTTGGTATGTTTTTTAGTATTTGCTATGTGCCATGTGCGAGGCCCTGTGCTTAAAATTTTATATGTCACCTCATTCAGTCCTCATGCACTGGGTTTTACTTCTAATATTTACAGACAAAGAAACAGACCCACAGCTACTGCTGCTGCTGCTAAGTCACTTCAGTCGTGTCTGACTCTGTGCGACCCCATAGATGGCAGCCCACCAGGCTCCCCTGTCCTTGGGATTCTCCAGGCAAGAACACTGGAGTGGGTTGCCATTTCCTTCTCCAATGCATGAAAGGGAAAAGTGAAAGTGAAGTCGCTCAGTCGTGTCCGACTTTTTGTGACCCCATGGACTGCAGCCTACCAGGCTCCTCTGTCCATGGGATTTTCCAGGCAAGAATACTGGAGTGGGGTGCCACTGCCTTCTCCGCAGACCCACAGAGGTTCAATCAAATCTCACAGATAACAAACAGTAAGTGGTAGAGTCCAGATTTTCCAAATGACTCATTCTTGAACTTCCAATTCAAGTTAGCTTCAAAGATTGAGAACCAGATAGCAACCCAGTAAGTAAAATAAATGAACCATTAAGGAATTATTGCCTGGAAGATCCCATGGATGGAGGACCCTGGTGGGCTGCAGTCCATGGGGTCACTAAGAGTCAGACACGACTGAGCGACTTCACTTTCACTTTTCACTTTTATGCACTGGAGAAGGAAATGGAAACCCACTCCAGTGTTCTTGCCTGGAGAATCCCAGGAACGGGGGAGCCTGGTGGGCTGCCATCTCTGGGGTCGCACAGAGTCGGACACGAGTGAAGCAACTTAGCAGCAGCAGCAGCAGCAAGGAATTATTAATAGAAGGAAAGTATGAGTTTGTTTTTGGTCTTCAGCAGGGAAGGCTTTTCTGAACATAAATTCAAAAGGAAAAATAAAAAAAATAATAAATATCACCACATCAAATTTAAAAATTCAGTACTTCAAGGACAGTAGGAAAAAAACCTACTCACAAGCTTGAAAAAAGTGTGCTACAAATAAGACACACACAAAACAGTTACTAGAAGAGCTCTTCTATAAATCAAGACGAAAAACGCAAACATTATCAAGAGAAAAAATTAACTTTCAAAGCAAAACTAAGCAAAAGAATTATAAAGATTAATAAACATAAGAGAAAATGTTGATCATATAATAGTGATAAATAAATGCAACAAAGACCACAAGTGCATCTTTCTGCTCAATATAACTGATGGTTTTGGGAAAGGCAAATTACTAACCTATTATGTACAGTTTATTGGTGAACAATTTGGTATTACATATAAAAAATTCTTGAAAATATTCATGTTCTTTGGCACAGCAATTCCACTCTTAGGAATTAATCACTAAGAAACAGCCAGAAACTTATGCAAAGAATTATGAACAAGTATATCTATTGCAATTTTTAGAATAGTTAAAAAAAAAAATTCAAGACATAGTGTCCAGCATGAATCTGGATAAATAAATGAATGATATATTCTTAGTATGAAGTAGTAGACAGCCATTAATTTTTTTTCTCAGCAGAGTATTTGATGGTATGGAAAAGTTTTCTTACTGTATTAATTTTTTAAAGGGTTTTATATATATATATATTTATTTCATGGGCTACAGGCTTAGTTGCCTACACATGACAACAATGCATGGTGTGATGTGACCAGGTTTATAAAAGGCTGATCACAGATCCTACATAAACATGTTCACACATACAGTCATTCACCAGCCTGTGATTCTTGAATATCTGCCAAAAAAAATTTAGGGTGGTTGGTGGGATTATGAGTTATTTGTATTTTCCTCTGTGTGCTTTTCCGTTTTTCTTAAATTTTCTGTATGGGTTGATATCAGTATATATTAATTGATATATACTGATATATATACATACACACATGTATATACATGTGTGTATGTATATATACATACATACACACACATATATACACATATACACACACACACATATAGGTAGGTGTGTGTATATATACATACATAATATATGTATACATATATATTGACACCAATCCACCTGGAGGAGGCTTCTTCTATCCTGATTGCAGAACTCCCTCTAAGGAAGGGAATGTCATTGCTTCCACTGCACAACCTGTCTATCTTTGACCAGGACATCTGAAAATGCACCAAAAATACTAAAACAGTGATTCTCAGTCCTCACTGGCTTCTGAAGTATCTGCGGAGCTTTAAAAATATTGTTGCTTATCCCCCAGCTTAGAGATTCTGATTCAATTGGCCTGGTGGGGGATGGGGCAAGCATTAGTAATTTTTTTTTTTTTTTCCATCAGTAATTTTTAAAGGCTCCTCAGCTGATTGTAATGCTGAGCCAGGGTTGAAAACTCCTGGTTTGACCTAAGCTCTTCAGAGGGCAGCTTAATTTCACTTCATATAAGCATCCTTTAAGAACCTGAGGAAGGGGCTTCCCTGAGGGCTCAGTGATAAAGAATTCACCTGCCAATGCAGGAGACACAGGCTTGATCTCTGATCTGGGAAGATCCCAATTGCCATGGAGAAACTAAGCCCATGCACCACAGCTATGGAGCCTGTGCTCTAGAGCCCAGGAGCTGCAACTCCTGAGCCCACGTGCTTCAACGACTGAAGCCCTCATGCCCTCGAGCCTGTACTCCGCAACAAGACAAGCCCACGCACCACAGCTCGAGAGCAGCCCCTGCTCGCTGTGACCAGAGAAAGCCCGTGCAAAGCAACAAAGACCCAGCCAAACAAAGCACAGCCAAAAATAAACAAATAAATAATATATAGATATAGATATATAAAAGACGATCATCCTCACTCGTGGTATAAGATGCCTGTCTCTATTCTAACCTATGTGAAATGACTACGATGAACTTTGTCCTTAAAGCTGAATAGTCTTTCATTTGATAAACACTTGATTATAAACTCACTGCATCACAGCACTATATCCTTTTACTTCATAGCACTTAACATGAGGTTAATTTTAGCTTTCTTAGAAGGATTCTATCATTAATATCTTCCTTTCCTCCACCGGACTCTAAATTCCATGAAGGTAAAAACAGTATCTGTTTTTTCCCCCTACATTCTTCTATAATATGCCGATTGAGTACATGAATATGGGCATCATGTATAATCACTTACAGGTTTTCTGAGGATGATATTCAGAACTTATGAAATTGGGTACCTACTGTGTTCAAAGTATTATGTCAAATAATGAGTGGATATAAACAAAAGCATAGAGAGATTCCAAGGGCTATGATTTAGTAGGAGAGATGAATACAAACAGCTCAATGCATCATAAAAACCTAATGAAGAATTGCCACTGCAAAGGCAGAAACTCAATGGTGTCCACAGATGGAGAAGTGGTTTTTCTCACTGAAACTTTCATCGAAGTGTTAATGGAAGAAATTTCATTCGCGTTTAAGCCTTGGAAGATGAGCAGCTGTTGATAATTAGAAAGGATGGAGAAAGCGCATTTGCTGCTGGAACAGATGACCTCAAACTTACGGCTTAAAACAACACAAATTATTATGTCACAGTTCTAAATGTGAGAAGTCCAAGCGGGCATGACTGCTTCTTTGGCTCTGGGTCCTACAAGGTCAAAATCAAGGTGTTGCCAGGGCTGCAGCTGTTTCTGGAGGTTCTGGAGATGAACCCATCTCCAAACTCTTTCAGTTTGTTGACCAAACTCAGTTCCCTGTGGTTGTAGGACTGAGGTCCCTATTATTCTATTGGCTGTTACAGAGACCTCTCTTAGCCCCTTACACTGTCTGTATTCCTCATCACACTGCCCCTTCTGCCTTTAAACCAGTAAATGTACCCTGAGTTCTTCTTACATTTCAAATCTCTCCAACTTCTCCTCTGGCTGAATCTCTTCTGCCTCCAGCCAGAATACATTCTTTGCTTAAAAGAGCTCATGTGGTTAGACTGGGCCCACCAAGTTTAGGAAACTCTCCCTATCTTAAGCTCAGTCAGTTCAGTTCAGTTGCTCGGTCATGTCTGACTCTTTGTGACCCCATGGACTGCAGCATGCCAGGCTTTCTTGTCCATCACCAACTCCCAGAGCTTGCTCAAATTCATGTCCATTGAGTCAGTGATGCCATCCAACCATCTCATCCTCTGTTGTCCCTTTCTCCTCCTGCCTTGAATCTTTCCCAGTATCAGGGTTTTTCCCAATGAGTCAGTTCTTCACATCAGGTGGCCAAAGTATTCAAGCTTCAGCTTCAGCATCAGTTCTTCCAATGAACATTCAGGATTGATTTCCTTTAGGACTGACTGGTTTGATCTCCTTGAAGCCCAAGCAACCCTCAGGGAGTCTTTTTCAACAACACAGTTCCAAAGCATCAATTCTTCGGCGCTTTTATATCTTAAGCTATAGAACCTTAATTTCATCTGCAAAATCTCTTTTACCATGTATTGTAAACTAGTCTCAGATTCTAGGGATTCGATCATGGATATCTTTAGGAGTCCATTCTGCCCACCATGCCAAGTAATTTGCAGGATAATCAGATAATCAGATACAGTTGGAGCACAGATGCTGAAAGATATGGCAGAATGAGCTAGAGAGTCTTAAAGACCAGACTGAGACGTCTGGATTTTACCTTGCCAGCAAGAGTTGGTTAAAGCTCTGAGAGGGTACATTTCATATACTAAGAAATATATTGCTTTAGACAATATCTCTTATAACTTAATTCTGAGAACAAATAGGAAGCTGAATGCCTATGCTTTACATGCTCAGCTTCTACCATTATAGCCCAGAACAGAGATACCTTCAGTTCAGTTCAGTTCAGTCGCTCGGTCGTGTCTGACTCTTTGCGACCCCATAAACCACGGCACGCCAGGCCTCCCTGTCCATCACCAACTCCCAAGAGTTCACTCAGACTCACGTCCATCGAGTCAGTGATGCCATCCAGCCATCTCATCCTCTGTCGTCCCCTTCTCCTCCTGCCCCCAATCCCTCCCAGCATCAGAGTCTTTTCCAATGAGTCAACTCTTCACATGAGGTGGCCAAAGTACTGGAGTTTTAGCTTTAGCATTATTCCTTCCAAAGAAAACCCAGGGCTGATCTCCTTTAGGATGGACTGGTTGGATCTCCTTGCAGTCCAAGGGACTCTCAAGAGTCTTCTCCAACACCACACTTCAAAAGCATCAATTCTTCGGCACTCAGCTTTCTTCACAGTCCAACTCTCACATCCATACATGACCACAGGAAAAACCATAGCCTTGACTAGACAGACCTTTGTTGGCAAAGTAATGTCTCTGCTTTTCAATATGCTATCTAGGTTGGTCACAACTTTCCTTCCAAGGAGTAAGTGTCTTTTAATTTCATGGCTGCAGTCACCATCTGCAGTGATTTTGGAGCCCCCAAAAATAAAGAGATACCTTAGGTGAAGCTAATTCTTAAAAAAAAAAAGGAAAAAAAACCAAAAACATTATTTATTTCTGTCTGGCTGTGTCAGGTCTTAGTTGGGGCATGTGGGATCTAGTTCCCTGACTAGGGGCTGAATGAGGGCCCCCTGCATTGGGAATGTAGAGTCTGAGTCATTGGACCACCAGGGAAGTCCTTGAAGATATTCCTTCTAGAGTTGTGGCTACCTTTCTGTATACTAATTATCCCGGGCATAACTTCTGTTCTTATTCCCAATCTCTGGTCTAATGAAATAAATAAAAAATAATCTAATGAAATAAATTTTATATACACATATAAAATATGTGTATTTCACATAAACACATATAGAGAGAAACAGATTTCCATTCTATACGTGTGTGTGTGAATGTATACATCCAATATTCTACTTTCCTCTTTATAACTTTCTCTGACTCACTAAACATACATTTTCATTATCATCCCTGAGTAACAAAATAAATTATTGATATCAAATCACCCATGTATAACCTTTTGAGTGGCCAACAACTTTCATCTCTTGCTAAATATCAAGAAACAAGGGTAGGACTCAGATACCCCTAATAGAGATTAGGAGAAAAACAACTGGGTGGAAAAGTGGGCTATGTTCAGTAACTGGGCTCCTATTCTGAGTACAAAAATATTGTGTCATGAAAACTAGAAATCTACACTTAAATAGCACCCTAACATTAAGGTTTGGCCCTTCAATCCCTATACACATTAAATCTATAAAAAGGAAGAAAACCATAAATCAGCATCTTTAAGGAAATGAACATTGCAATTCTCATGAAATAAATGCAGGCTTTCACAACATAATTTTTTTTCCTCTTCTGACTTAATACTTGTGTGTGTGGTAGTAATTTCCTGGTCAAGAATTCAGGTTCTTTCCAGATCAAGAATTCTGATGTCAGAATGCTGGTTGAAACCCTTGCTCTTATCCAGTAGCGAACTTTCAATAGGTTACCTACGTGTGTGCATGCTCAGTAACGTCTGGCTCCTTGAGACCACATGGACTGTAGCCCACCAGGCTCTTCTGTCCATGTGATTTCCCAGGCAAGAATACTGCAGTGGGTTGCCATTTTCTCCTCCAGGGATCTTCCCAACCCAGCAATCAAACTTGTGCCTCCTGTATAGCAGGTGGATTCTTTGCTCACTGAGCCACGTGGGAAGCCCAAGTTACCTATAGTCTTTGACTATAACACTGCTGCAGCTAAGTCACTTCAATCGTGTCCGACTCTCTGTAACCCCAGAGACAGGAGCCCACCAGGCTCCCCTGTCCCTGGGATTCTCCAGGCAAGAACACTTGAGTGAGTTGCCATTTCCTTCTCCAATGCATGAAAGTGAAAAGTGAAAGTGAAGTTGCCCAATCGTGTCTGATTCTTCGCCACCCCATGGACTGCAGCCTACTAGGCTCCTTCGTCCATGGGATTTTCCAGGCAAGAGTACGGGAACGGGCTGCCATTTAACGGGGACAAAAACGAAACCGCCTTTAAAGGGTTGTTATGAGGACTTGCGGAGAAGGCAATGGCACCCCACTCCAGTGTTCTTGCCTGGAGAATCCCAGGGACGGAGGAGCCTGGTGGGCTGCTGTCTATGGGGTCACACAGAGTCGGACATGACTGAAGCGACTTAGCAGCAGCAGCATGAGGCCTTGACAACACGTAAAGCACTAAGAATGGTGTCCACATCTTGTGAGTGCTCGACAAATATTAGCCAGTCTCTACAATTTTATTATTTTCAGATAAGTTGGATGCTATTCTCTGCAATTCATTTCTCCTCCTCCCCCGCCCCACACTTCTTGAGAAGAAAGAGTTTATAATTTTATGATGGCAAATCAGTTCTCAGACACAATTAAGTATATGAAACAGTTTTCTGAGAAGCAGAAATCTTTGACATTTGCCTTTGCAATATAAAACTTTGAAGAAAAGAAAAGATGAGGAAGGAAAGAACTGAAATCTACAGGCAAAGTGATGATAGAAAGCTACCTGGATGCTTCTGATTGAAATAAATACCTCCCTCTCTGCCAGGAACTGGGTTCTGAGCATGACTGAAGGTGTTAGGGGAGGTAAGAAAGCTGGACAAAGCCCGAAATAAAGAAGCAATGTGATTAAACAAACTCATTACACAGTGATGACGTGCACGGAAGTTAATGCTGTCAGTTAAGAGGACGTGCTGAATGCGTATTACAATGCATTACAGCCCTACACAAATGACAGCCTGTGTGAGGCATGTGGACTGGCAGAGCGCATAAAACTTGCCATTCATGCATTACTACTCACCACTACTTCCTACCTGTAGTTCTAAGACTCAGGAAAGAGCCTGCCTTTAAGATGGATGAAGTTAAGTGAAACGCCACTTCATCCTTCTTTCTGCTTCCAGTTTATAAAAGGGTATTTTCATTTTTTTTTCAAAGGAAAACATAAAAGTAGCTCAGAATTTAATAAACAATTATCAAACATGTTACAACATAACATTTTCAGTCTTTCACTGAATGACTTCAAACATTCAAGTAGTACTTCCTATGTATATACTAACCTGAAGTAATACTCTGCAGCTTATTACATGTGCTACTTTTAATACAGATTTGCTCGAGGAATTAGTCATTTTTTTTAAAAGGAAAAAAAACTTCATAATGATATAGTCGAAATTACAACTTTTTTAGAGGAGCTGAAAAAACAAACTATATTTATTGCTTTTTGCTCCAGGCCATATTTCCATATATATATATATTTCTGTTGCTTGTCTACTTTTTCCTTACATAAAAATAAGTTCAATGTAGACACACACACTGAACACACAATCACAGCTTAGTTCAAGTTAGAAAACACTGTACAAGCGCCTTTAAAGGCCCCATAACATTTTCTTTCCACAATTTTCCTGTCTAAATCCACCTCATTTTTCTTTCATGACATCAGAACTGCAGTAGTTTTTAATTTCAGTGGGAAAGACGTGACTTTTAAACCTTATTTTATTAAAACCAACAAAGGGCAATTTAAGGGGAAGAACACACATACACACAGCCACCCTTCTTAAAACAGTGCATGAAGAATGTAAGAAAGCATCAGAGGCACTTAGAACAGTTTAGGAATTTGGAGGGAGGGGAATAAGGCAAATCTAAAAGTCACTTTCCTCCCTGACATTGAGGGAAATATAACCTTCAAAAAAATCCTACTACTTTTTTGTAATACACTTTTAAAATTTCAGTTCTACCAGTTGGAATCTAATTCTGAGAATAGCTGTATTTGTGTATTTACTAATTAATCCATCCAAATTATGGGACTAGGCCTAGATAGTGCTCGTTACATTGAGTTCCTTAAGAAGTGTATCTTAATAGTATTAAAGTTTCAACATTTTCTGCAGAAGTGTCTTTTGATATCGGATTTCAGAGAATTCCATTTAACATACCACTTGACATGTTCTCCTTCATCAAAGTTTATTAGCTTTCTTTCTTCTTCTTCATTAATGTGTAACAAACAGAACTAGGTCCTTTTCCCTTGATACTCTTTCCAATTCCTTTTCCTTAGTCACACTCTTATTCATTCTCTGTGCCAGTCTCCATTTCAGTTTCTAGTCCCATATTGTTTAACTTCTTTGTCCTATGTTACAGATTCTTGAGAACATATATTATACTCCCCCGAGAAAGTGAAAGAGGAGAGTGAAAAAGTTGGCTTAAAGCTCAACATTAAGAAAACTAAGATCATGGCAACCAGTCCCATCACTTCACGGCAAATAGATGGGGAAACAGTGTAAACAGTGGCTGACTTTATTTTTCTGGGCTCCAAAATCACTGCAGATGGTGATAGCAGCCATGAAATTAAAAGACACTTACTCCTTGGAAGGAAAGCTATGAGCAACCTAGACAGCATATTAAAAAGCAGAGACATTACTTTGTCAATAAAGGTTTGTTTAGTCAAGGCTATGGTTTTTCCAGTGGTCATGTATGGATGTGAGAGTTGGACTATAAAGAAAGCTGAGCGGTGAAGAATGATGCTTTTGAAGTGTGGTGTTGGAGAAGACTCTTGAGAGTCCCTTGGACTACAAGGAGATCCAACCAGTCCATCCTAAAGGAGATCAGTCCTGGGTGTTCACTGGAAGGACTGATGTTGAAGCTGAAACTCCAATACTTTGGCCACCTGATGTGAAGAGACCCTGATGCTGGGAAAGATTGAGGGCAGGAAGAGAAGGGGATGACAGAGGATGAGATGGCTGGATGGCATCACCGACTTGATGGACATGGTTTTGGGTGAACTCCGGGAGTTGGTGATGGACAGGGAGGCCTGGCGTGCTGCAGTTCATGGGGTCGCAAAGAGTCGGACACAACTGAGCGACTGAATTGAACTGAACTGAACTGAGGTTTTCAAAAGACTATTGTGATGATGGGTACATGAATTTTGGGGAAAAGAGTATTCACTCAGAACATTTATAGAGCTAAAGTGAAAGTGAAGTCGCTCAGTCGTGTCCATGGGATTTTCCGGGCAAGAGTACTGCAGTGGATTGACATTTCCTTCTCCAGGGGATCTGCTAAGGAACTTTGAATATGCTTTTAGAAACACTAGAAACAGAAAAGTAATAATTTCTGACAAATTATATGTAATTGAACCATTCTTACAACAACTGATTTTAATACCTATTAAAATGGATATGATACCCTATTCAGATCCTAACTCTAATGCCTAAGAAAGTCAGACAAACAAATGGAAATAGGAACCTACATATATAAATGGATGGTGCCAGAACAAGCTAAGTTTATGGATGTGGAATTTCTGAGTTTAAATTTCAAGGTCCGTGAAAGAATAAAACATGTTTGCTGCTAAAAAACCACTGGCCATTTTTAGACAACTAAATCACCAGTGGTTACCCTAAAACTAAGTGCCATAATAGTAGGATGCGCAAAATGGAGATGTTGGAAATGAGAAATTGTGAATTTGTTTACTTTGGTCTTTTTTACCATGGCTATGAGAGTGACTGTTTTGACTTCCGACTCTGCTAACCACAGTTGTTTCTAAGGAGATCGGTGAGAGGAGGAGTGAAGAGGAGGGATCCAGAGAAAAGAGGCAGAGACAGAGAAAAGAAAAAAATGGAGAAGGGTACAGAGATAAGTAAGGGGATGTTAAAAGACTGATAATAAAACTATTACTTGTTTTTGAGATTACAGGTCATAAGCAATCACAAAGCTATCTCTTATTTTATGGATGAAGAATTAGTAAGTCTCTGTTGGACGGAATCTGCTTGTTCTGAGCATTGCTGGGAAACCATAAAGAGAAAAATTATTACTTTTTGCACCTATTATGTTCATTTATTTGTATTCCTTTCTAACTAATCATTTAAAGACTTCCACTTCCCATCATTGTTAGATGTTTTATCGGCATTATTAACAGTTCTAAAAAATAAAGCCAAAGTAGGTGATTTTTCCTTTTAAAATGAAGTGGGTTTACGCTGATAACACAAAAGGTCCAGAATAAATAGCAACTTTGGAGGAGTACAGCGCTTCCTTGAATGCTTTTTTGGCTGCGAAAAAGAAGGCTGCCACAAAAATCTGTTTTGCATCATCTAAATGCTTGAAACAAGAACACATAATTTAGAAGGAAAAAAAAAAAAAAAACAAAACAAAACAGTGGCGGCCACTTAGCCATAAAGAGCAAAGTCGTGTTAGAAATAGCTTCCCTGTGATATTTTGGTACATTTTGGGGTTTTTTCAGCAATCGACGTAATTATGTGGTTGGAGAGGGCAGTGTTTATCCACATTCCCATTTATACCCTGTATACAAACAGAGGACTTGACTCCAATAGTCTGATGAGCACACGGGTTTGCGGCCACATCCTTGACCTCAGCAGCTGAGGAAACCCAGGTGGTTTTATCAGACCTAAATACAATCTTTAAACTAGAGGATATTGATCTCTGATTCCACTTCTGTCTGTCCAAAACCTTCAAGGCTTTCTCTGCTTGAGATTACAGTTGTGGAATACTATTTGCATGCACTATGTCAATATGCTAATGCTTTCCATAGTTACTGAATTATGATGCAGAAGCAGAGAAGGGCAGAAGCAGAAGCAGAGTGACACAGTTCCTCTCCTCCCCAAAATCCATAACTTGGTTGCTTCTTAGTATGATGTGATGCCAGAAATAAGCCTCCTCTATCATTCCCCCATGGCTCTGCAAACTTGGGAATGATTTCTAGGAAGCGGAAAAAGGAAACTTCTGTCTATTAGAATATTCAAGCCTATCAAATCATCGCATATGTTAGGATGACTATAAATGCTAACTTTATTGTACAGGAAGTTCTTTCATGAAAATGACATTCTTTTCCAGCTAAAAATGTTCAGATGTCAAAACTGGTACAAAGAAAAGTAACAAGCTGTAACAGCTGTTCTATGCAGAAGAAGTACAAAATCATGTTTTATATATCATACAACTGCATCTATTCAGTTGGCACCCTCTTCGGTGGCAAGCCCGTTTCATCAGGCTGATGGCCAAAGCCCTGCGTGAGGCATTTGGAACAGTGGCATCCCTCACCCATTCACACGTGTCTAGCACTGTCTGCAACACCATTCACACCAGTTCAGAGATGGGACTGGACGCTTTGCAGCCTGCATTTTCTTCTGTGTGGCCCTTTATTAGAACTGGGCTGGCTCCCAGTAGCCTTATACATTCTACAAGTTGATTCACTCCCAATAAAGGCCCTAGTTCATATAGCTTGTGCTATTAAAATGATTTGTGAGACAAAATGCTGACACTTTATTCCTTCATAAGATTCTGGAATCTTATGACTGATTTTTCAAAATTATATTTTCAAAACCCTGTCAAACATCATTACAAATGTAACACAGATACTCAGAACTAAGTGTACTGTTTTTCCACATACATACTCTCCCTCTAAAGAAATATAAAAACACATACAAACATGGAGACAGCGTGAATACATCATCCCAACTCACTGCATAGGAGGAGGTTACAGAACCTGCCGAGGCTCTATTTCCTTATCTATTGAGTGGGGACAGTAATGCTACCCATACTTCATAGAGCGCTGCAAAGATGAAATGAAGAAATGCTTATAAAGAGTTTGGTACATTGCCTGACCCATAAAGAGCATTCAATATCCAGTCTGGAAAAAAAGCTCAGTTTGTTGATAGTCACGATTTGAATGGGGACAGTGAACAAAACACAGGTGGGGAAAACTGCTGTTTCCAAGGCACATTCTATACTCTGCCTGGCATCATGGGTATACCCTCCTGACACCACAGGCACACAAAAATCATCTTTGGTATATTTGGTCCCTTTTATTGTGCTTCCCCTCATTCCCTTCTCAAGTATTTCTCAGTAGAGCCTCATGAAATGGCTTGACTTCATGAGTTCTTGAGGTAAGGGGAAAATATGCTTTATAAATTCTTCCTGTTAATTTCTGTAACCCATTCAGATGCCTAAGTTCAGCCTGAATTCACACTGACTGGCAGTATACTAGAATTTACACATTAGTACCAAAATCACCCATGATATTAAAATAATACTAAGGAGAACAGGAAAATTAACAGAGGAGGAGGATATACAAGTTTATATCTTTTCTGAATCTGCAGTCATGCACTCCTTTGCAGACTGTAACAGTTTTCTCAAACACCAGTGCATTTGCCCCCTAAGCCAGTTTGATCTGAACTTTGACACAGAATGTTTTACACATAAGAGAAGAAAAGGGTATATTATATGTGACTGCCATATGAACAAGACAACTTGGAGTATTTGGGGAAAAAAGCTACTTCAGCAGTAGGAGAAAAGTGCTGGCAACGTGCACCAACATGACTTGTCTGTCACTTTAAGAGCTGAAATAGGAAAACCTGTACCATTTTTGTACTTTTGTTCATTCTTTTCAACTCATTCGAAGTTGCCCCCTGGGAGTTAGCCCTCCACCAAAAGTCTCTTTCAGCACACAACTAGCTCTCTCTATTAAGAGTACCCACCCCTGCTCTGCTATAACACTGCTTCCTTTGTACTTGCCTGGTGAACTGATCAGCCATACAGTACAATGGCCACAATTACTAAATTACACTGCCTGTCACTGCCTTTTGTATCACACCTCTAACAGGTGCCATTACCATGATAGGCAAATTGTAATAATCCATTCACAGCAGCCACCGCCTTAATAATGTATTTTTTTTAGTTTACATAATCTGTGTGTGAATACCACAAGGCATTTGAATAGTTAGTATATACGTGAGGCTGAAAGACCGAACTGCATGGAATGCAGCTGCCAACAAAGGCGCTCAGGACAACAGACCTGAATGCAACCACATTCCTGATAAAGTGGAAGGACATGTAAATACATCCCATGCAGAAGCAGCCTCCGGATTTGAGAGTTTTCAAAAAGCAAAATTTGGGGGCCCGAGAGAATGAATAACAAGACGTAAGTAAACTGAAGTTGTTACCCCTGGTTTAAAACTCCACAAGGTGCCCAGGTGAGCATGGCCACATGTATCCTCTCTGTTCTCAGCAGCACCCAGGGTCAAAAAAGCACAAGAGAATCATGAAAGCGCTGGCTGAGCCCTGGGAAGCCTGCTCTTGATCATGGCTTACTCTTTTACTGTGCCCCCTTTCCAGCTTTATCTCTATAAGATGCCTACATGTATACAGGACATGAAATGTGACTACTTAAGTGCTCTGTGAAGTTTACAGAAGTGCTCCAGTGAATACAGGTGTATATGTCTGAGTACATTCAGCAAAAATGCCTCCCTTCCTGAGTATCATGGTCAGTGGTAAACTTGAGTGAGTCACTGCTAGAGGTTTGAAGACTTTATTTTCCTGGAAGTTCTTACTGATAAGATATACTCACTGATGTCCATCAATGTCTGGAGCACAATGGTGGCCTCCTGGTGGTTTGCCTCACAGTGGATTTATATTTCCAAAATGACAACGTCTCCACTTTTGAAAAGTGACTAAAAACGTTTTCAAATTATCAGGCTCTAATCAACTACGAGCTAGCATTGCTATCATGAGTTAATGATTGAGAACACTTAACCAATTCTAAGCACTGCCTGGTTAAGTCCTAACAAGTGAAAGAAGGTAAGAGTTTCAGAGCTGCTCCTCCACCAAAGTCGTTATGAAACCCAGAGTTTTAAAAACCACTACTTCTGTGCTACCTAAAAGGCACAGCCATGTATTCAAAGGTTTCAATCAGCCATATAACCAAGAAAACCAAAAAGGCCCCACCATCAAAAGGACCAGTGATGGCTCCACAATTTCCACACTTAACAGGGGCGAGAGGTGTGCCAATGAGGACACGGCCAGGGAAATTGCCTTCAAGTTGCACTTGCAGCAAGCACACTATTTTTTACTTAGATTGTATGTTAAAGATCAGAGAAGGCAATGGCACCCCACTCCAGTACTCCTGCCTGGAAAATCCCATGGATGGAGGAGCCTGGTAGGCTGCAGTCCATGGGGTCGCTGAGAGTCGGACACGACTGAGCGACTTCACTTTCACTTTTCACTTTCATGCATTGGAGAAGGAAATGGCAACCCACTCCAGTGTTCTTGCCTGGAGAATCCCAGGGATGGGGGAGCCTGGTGGGCTGCCATCTCTGGGGTTGCACAGAGTCAGACATGACTGAAGCGACTTAGCAGCAGCATGTTAAAGATATTCCAATTGTAATGGTGAGTATTTTGCCTATTTTTTTCTTCCCACCAACTAAGATGTGATATCATCAACTGAAGGGGCTTCCCTGGTGGCTCAGTGGTAAAGAATCTGCCTGCCAATGCAGGAGAACGTGAGTTCAATCCCTGGCTTGGGAAGATCCTCTGGCTGGCAACCCACTCCAGTATTCTTGCCTGGGACATCCCATGAACAGAGGCGTCTGGTTGGTTACAGTCCATAGGATCACAAAAGAGTCGAACGCAACTGAGCTAAACAACAACAACCATAGAATTTAAAATGCCTTTGGGAGGAGGGACTAAGAGGGACTAAGCCACTATTAGATGGCTACTTTCTCCTTCTCCATCCAATTTGTCTCTTCAATTCTGCCACTGATAGGGATACATCAGAAAATGTGACTTGCTAATATAAACATTTTGTCCCTGATCTATAGATCTCCATAAATCTATACCTGGATAAATGGAAATTCCAGAGTCTATCCTGCATCATCATCATCATTTATTAAGGGCTTATTATACACCTTGCATTGTGTAAGGATTTTACAGTATCATGTCTAATCCTTCTACTAAACCTACGACATAGGTACTATTATTATGTCAACCTTGCAGATTAGAAAAGTGAGACCGAAAGCCTAACTTGCCCAAGGTGATTTTATCAGAGTCCCAATAGAAAAATAGACCACATCATCAAATTGGGTAATTTAAACAATCTTTAATAAAGACACTATTTAAAAGGTGTGGAAACCCACAAGGCTGGGCACATTAGCCTGGGCAAGCTAACAGTGGGCAAGTTACCACCACTAGGCTTGAAGATGGGAGGGCAGGGACTGTGAAAGAAACAGCCTTGCAGACAGACGCAACCAGTTCAGTGTAATCCCACAGGAAGAGAGCTGGGAGAATCCATACTCCAACCTTACTCTCCTCCCTGTGTTCTGTGTCCTGCCAGTGCTTCCCACTGGGTGAACCTAATTGGAACCCAGAGGGCAAGGGAGCTCACTGGTGTGGTCCACACAGAGTCTGTCATCCAAGGAACAAAGCAGAGTGGACATGCGGAAGGAAAAAGCAGTCATACAGTGAGTGCGTAAATGCTAGTTGGGCTTGGATTTAAACAGAAATCTACTGCTATTAAGCACTAGGCTATATTCTGCCCTTTAAGAAGACATATACATCTATAATTCTGGTGCATAATTATCCCTAAGTCCTGTATTTTTAAAGTCTCTTGAAGTTCTCAAAATTTCCATTCAGCCAACTGGATTTGCACATTCCTCCTCTTGCCTCCTGGTTCTCTGTGTACACTGGGAGTGTCAATCACCCAAGGCCCCCCCTTCCTTCTGTCCATCACCCTGACTTGGCCTCCCATTGCCTCCCTATCTGGCCTACATCCCACTGTTAGCCATTCCAACTTTGTACCCGCCACTACCCTACAATCACTACTCTTTGTTCTCCTGTCATTCCTACTCTGCCAGTTCTCAACAGGCATTGACTTTCCACTGTTTGCTTTCTTGGCTCCTACTCCTGGTCTGCCAAGCAATCCTGGGGAGACCTGTGAAACCACATTGGTGAACCCACTACAAATGCATGCCTCCAGACCTCAGCTGGGTGCTCACGGCAATTCAACTACTTCTGACTCAGCTCGTGCTGAGTCCTCTTGACATTTCCTACAACAACTGTTTTGAGCCTTTTCCACCTCCTTCTAAGCCCTTGACTCTGTCCTTCACCTTCAGGGAGTAACGGGGTTCTTGTTTGGAATCATGGCACTCCTTCTGAAGTTCTCGCCTTTCAAAATCGATGTTATTCAAAATCCACTCTACCTCCCTCTTCCTTCATCCCTGCTTCTGAGGAAGCATTTCTGTTTTCTAAGGTTATATCTTCAATATGTGCTCTTGATACCATCTCCTTGCACATTTGTAGGTCCTGAGATGGGCAGTTACTTTGCTTCCTGTTGGCATCACTATGACTCTACAAGTTCCTACCTCTTGTTCCCAAAACATGCTCAGGGCTCTAGAGTATAAGGGGGAAAAATTTAATTCTGATCCTTTACAATATTCACCTTTTTATTTCTCTTACTCTTTCTTAAAAAGAGAAGTCTAGGATCAACTTTCCACTATTCATGTTCTCTTACTCCTCAAAGCCACCGTTTTCTATCTTTTTGAATACTCTCCAGGTCTTCTGAGGTACTGAATTATTCTAAGCTACTTCTCTTTGTTGAACAACAACAACAACTCTTCTCAGGCTTCCATGACACTGCACTGCCTAGAGTCATCCACTAACCCTCTCTAGTTCCACACCCAGACTCCTCTTTCTCCCATGGAATGCAGACTTTCCTCAGCATTCTAAGGCTCTTTTCTTCTGTATAAATATTCTCTTGGTGATCTTATGTATCCCCCTGGCTTAAATGTGCTTCTCTAAAGCAGTATTTATGAGATGACTTTAAGTGGAACATGAGCTGCCACTTTTTTTATTTGGATACTTTGTTTAATCTAACCTTGGACAGCGTCCACTGTAAGATGCGCCATTTAAAATATATGACTTTGAAAATGGCCACCAATTAAATTACAATACAATGCTTTCTTATCACTTAACATTTTAATCTTAGACTCATCCAAAAGGATCTTTTAGATTTCTCACATGGAGAGATTTTTTTTTTTAATACATCACTCTTGTGCACACACTGAGGCAATATAAGCAAAACAAACAGGTGAAGATTTTCCTGAAGTTTTCTCACAATCATGTTTAACTCTTCCGAACCGCTTTTCAGCTCAGAGTCATGGATATCCTAGGAGCCATCAGGAGCGTGGGGGCTGAGACATTTCTCATGTGTCTTCAACTACTTCGACTGGAACTCTCTTCCACAGTGCTGATACTCATTCTGCCAGTCTCCATGTTAGTGCTTTCTTATTTGTACCAGAGAGTAAGGTTTTCGGACAATAGTTAAAACCCATATTCATTTCTCTAAAGATCTTTAAATGGTTTGCTGACTGAAATATTGAGGGACTGCAGTTTTCCACTCACGCCACTAGGAGTAACAACCAAGTTGATTTATATGCTGACATTGACAAGTATATCCCCACCACTGGCTGGCCAACAGAGATTGCATGATGCCATCAATGGTAAAACATCCTACTTTCAGAAATGTTAAATTGTGAAAAGATGTGCATCTTATAATCATGAAATATAGTTAATTGTGTGTTTATTTTAATTGGTATTTTTAAAACCTATATCTATCACATCAAACTCAGCGATTTCATAGATATTATTATAAATGAGAATGGGCTATGCTTTTAAAAAGTGAGTTAATTTTAAATAGATTTTGAAATATCAAGTAAGAGTACAAGTATTGGTCCCAAGTACGGCAAAAAGCTTTTAAGTAGCACTTAAAAGGCAAAAGTTTGAAATACATAGGCTTAAATTATCATCACTTCAAGGACGGTTTATGTCTATATTCTATATATCCAGCTATAACCTCATTCTTAAGCTTTAATCTTCAAATTCCAACTGCCTGCTCAACAGTATAACTTGAGCGTCTTGTTGATACCTGAAACTCGGGTCTTCCCCCACCCCCAAACCTATTCCTTCTTTCAATGTTCCTTTACCATTAATGGCACACCTTTTACTCAGAAGGAAACCTGGAACCACCGAGAATTTCTCTCCCCTCCCCTCTCTTCACTCCATGCTCCCCACTGCCTGTCCTTACAGCCCAATGGCTGAGCCTTGGTTGAGTCCGCCTCAGTGATGTCTCTTGCATCTGCCCTCTTTTCTTCATTCCTAATTCTACAACTCTAGTTCAAGCTTAATTAAGACTTCTATGGCCTGCTGCCACAGTGTCCTAAATGCTCTTCCTCACCGTTCTTTCTGAGTTATTTGGTGTGCCACTGGTCAGCCTCATCTCCTAAATCATAATTATTATCAGGTCACCTGTTTGGCTCAAAAAGTTCAAATACAATAAGAAAACTAATTTACATTTATTTGCATAAAGGTTTTCACACTTTTTTCATTTGCTTTTCTCAGCAGGTCTATGAGAAAGGATAGGCATTATTCATCCCATTTGAAAAAAAGAATAGAAATAGAGAATGAGTAAATGATTTGCTGAAAGTCAAACAGTGAGTGGGTCTGGTGGTCTGGTGGTGTTTTCTTCCCTGTCTTGTACCCTCCTGCAATTCTTGACTGGCTGGAAGGGTGTTTATTTAATCTAATGAAAGACATAAGATCTATGTCTGATTCAAAAATACAATTTTTTAAATTAAATTATAATTCAAATCAGTCCTTTCTTTTCCGTTTCTTTCCCACACTATTGCTGGGATAATGTTCCCTAAGTATAGGTTTCATTATATCACCCCATTGTTCAAATACCTTTAATAGCTTTTAATTGCCCATGACATTAAGACCCACCTCTTTGGCATTCATGGTCCTATAAGTTCTCACTGCCTTTCCTTCCTTACCTCCTGCAAATCCCCACCTGTGTTCAATGCCTGTAGCTAAATTATTCCCCAAACAACTTTTTATTCACTGTGCATTTGTTCACAGTGCTCTATCCACAGCAGATGTTCTCCTCTGTGACCTCTCCCATCTTCAAGGCCCACCCCCAAGTGCTACCCTCTCTGTAAACCCAGACTTAATTTCCCAAACCCCTGTAACATGCTTCATTTTTAACTATTTACCAAAGAGTGGGGGTCTGCCAGTGGTACATAAAATCTTTTTTTACTTTAGTATTTATACAATTACTTACGTATTTAGGTATTAGAAGAAACTGTAGCATCTAACTCATGATTTCACATAGGACAAGGCTATGTAATAAAAAAATTTCCATCCTCTTAAAGCTGATTGATAGAAAAATGTTAAGTAAATAAAACTGAATGGCAGTACATAGATGAGATGAATGCTGTGGCTGCGGTTCATAGATGTTGGATGTTCAGGAAATATTATCTTGTAGAACTTACATGTTGAATACCTCAATAAGAGTTCTTTGTATACATGCATTATGTGTCTTATTAGAATATACAAGCTGTAAATTAGGACTAAAAAAGATTTATCTGCGTACCCCCAACACAAACTGTGGACTGTGACTTTGTAAAAGATGGACTATAAAATCAATTTAGAAATCAAGACTGAAATTTCTTAAAAAAAAAAACAAAAAACACCAAGATTAGAAAATATTAGTGTGCATTGGTGGTGGCTTAGTCGTTACACTGTGTCCAACTCTTGCGACCCCATGCACTATACCTCACCAGGCTTCTCGGTCTATACAGAGTTAAAAGTGCACATTACTCATACTTAAAAAGATAAGTATCTTTTTTTGAAATATTCATTTCAGCTATGTTATGTGTATATGTGTGTAATATGCATGGTGATGTGAAATGTACTTATTATGTCATGATCTAAAATATTTGAAAAATACCACCCAGATATGTACAGTTCATTCCCTGTACATATTATGCACTAAGATATAGGACAAGAATACACAGAAGAACTGTACAAAAAAGATCTTCACAACCCAGATAATCACGATGGTATGATCACTCACCTACAGCCAGACATCCTGGAATGTGAAGTCAAGTGGGCCTTAGGAAGCATCACTATGAACACAGCCAGTAGAGGTGATGGAATTCCAGTTGAGCTATTTCAAATCCTAAAAGATGATGCTGTGAAAGTGCTGCACTCAATGCACCAGCAAATTTGGAAAACTCAGCAGTGGCCACAAGCCACAGGAAAAGGTCAGTTTTCATTTCAATATCAAAGAAAGGCAATGCCAAAGAATGCTCAAACTACCACACAATTGCATTCATCTCACATGCTAGCAAAGTTATGCTCAACATTACTAAAGCCAAGCCAGGCTTTAGCACAATGTGAACCATGAACTTCCAGATGTTCAAGCTGGTTTTAGAAAAGGCAGAGGAACCAGAGTTCAAATTGCCAACATCCTCTGGATCATCAAAAAAGCAAGAGAGTTCCAGAAAAATATCTACTTCTGCTTTATTGACTATGCCAAAGCCTTTGACTGTGTGGATCACAACAACTCTGGAAAATCCTTAAAGAGATGGGAATACCAGACCATCTGACCTGCCTCCTGAGGAATCTGTATGCAAGTCAGGAAGCAACAGTTAGAACTGGACATGGAACAACAGACTGGTTCCAAATCGGGAAATTTGGCTTATTTAACTTATATGCAGAGTACATCATGATAAACGCTGGGCTGGATGATGCACAAGCTGGAATCAAGATTGCTGGGAGAAATATCAATAACCTCAGATATGCAGATGACACCACCCTTATGGCAGAAAGCGAAGAAGAACTAAAGAGCCTCTTGATGAAAGTGAAAGAGGAGAGTGAAAAAGCTGGCTTAAAACTCTACATTCAGAAAATGAAGATCATGACATCCGGTCCCATCACTTCATGGCAAATAGATGGGGAAACAGTGGCTGACTTTATTTTTGGGGGCTCCAAAATGACTGCAGATGGTGACTGCAGCCATGAAATTAAAAGACGCTTGCTCCTTGGAAGAAAAGTTATGACCAACTTAGACAGCATATTAAAAAGTAGAGACATTACTTTGCCAACAAAGGTCTGTCTAGTGAAAGCTATGTTTTTTCCAGTGGTCATGTATGGATGTGAGAGTTGGACTGTGAAGAAAGCTGAGTGCTGAAGAATTGATGCTTTTGAACTGTGGTGTTGGAGAAGACTCTTGAGATTCCCTTGGACTGCAAAGAGATCCAACTAGTCCATCCTGAAGGAAATCAGTCCTAAATATTCATTGAAGGACTGATGTTGAAGCTTAAACTCCAATCCTTTGACCACCTGATGTGAAGAACTGATTCATTTGAAAAGACGCTGATTCTGAAAAGGATTGAAGGCGGGAGGACAAGGTGACGACAGAGGATGAGATGGTTGGATGGCATCACCGACTCAATGGATATGAGTTTGAGTAAACTCCAGGAGTTGGTGATGGACAGGGAAGCCTGGCATGCTGCAATCGATGGGGTTGCAAAAAGTCGGACACGACTGAGCAACTGAACTGAACTGATCTGATAGGACAAGGGATTTCTTGATGTAGTTACCAGGAAACATCTTATTGTTAAGTCTTCTGATTATGAAGGTAACACATTATTAAATTTTTACTATTACAGGTAACAATAATCAACACCCCACCTCAAGATACTCTTGAGAGTTTGATATTTATTCCAAAGTTCCACTTTGAAATAGATTTTATTTTCTTTACATCCCAAAGTTTATATTTTGAAAATGGCACAGTTCTGAGACTATTAAATATAAGGGTCAGCTGAATGTCAGCTCAGTGCACCATACCTACTAGCTACTCAGAAATGGTTGGGAAATTAAATGCATGCTAAAATAATATGCATATATAATACAGGTAGGAAAGAACTGTTAATGAGTAGAAATGGGAAGTTCTGGTCTTTTCAGAGGAAACAGGATGGGGACAGGCAAAAGATAAATATATAGAATGAACAGAGGAAAATCATCATGAATACTCTGAGAGGTTTAAACTTTGCTGTACAATTAACAGGTAAGTGTAAAAATTCACTTCAAGAAGACACCATTGAAAATTATGCAACAGTATTAACTGAACAGAACAATCTAAGTGGTAAAACTGTGAAGTTTATCAAGCAGAATGGCCTTAAATAGTTCCAGGGCTGCCTAGAAAGTAAACAAAGCAATGAAATGATTTTATGACTGTATGTTCATAAATAATCATGAGAATAACAGAGTGCTATCCTTCAAGTTATATCTTAAACATTAATTTCATAAAGGGAAAGGTAATTTAGTTCTGTAATTACTTTAACATTTTCTACTTTAAATGAAGATGGCATTAATTCAACTGAACTATAAAATGAAGCCAGCATGTTTCCCTGGAGGGCATACACATCATGGACAAAGATGAACCAAACAGTCTTGAAAACATGATGGACACAAACAAACGTTTATTGCAGGAAACAGAAACCCCCTGTACGTCTGGCTGTTATCAAAATGCACTCTTGTAAAGAGAAGGCAAGCATCGGTGATATTTAAATGCACATGAAGAATGTCTTGTACATTTATGAAAACATCTACAAAGATTATAAAGAAAAGATCCATAAGTTAGATCTATCAGTAAACCAGAAAGTGAAAACGAGCCACAGGAACACGACCCAACTTTCATCAGCTTTCTGTGCCAAGGGAAAGACCTCATTAGGTGAGGGAAAGCAAAAAGATTTTTAGGCTGTGAAATCTCAAGAGAGAAATCAATCATTCATTCTACAGATATTTATTTAGTGCCTACTATTAGCACCAAAGAGATATACAGTGGTGCGCAAACCATACAAGGTCCCTGTGGTCATGGAAATTGCATGTTAGTGAAGAAAAGTACAACAGTGATATGGAATCTAGATCTTTCCTCTGCCCCTAACTGGCTGGGTAAACATGGAACAGCCACCTGATGCATCAGGTACGCAATTATTTTCTCTCTTAAAATGAAATGGTTGAGCTAAATCTTTTCAAGGAAGAAATGCAAATATCGGGGTTTAAGACTGGGGAACGCCACACAAATAATTTAGCAAGACAGTCTACTGCCAGCCAAGTCGAATTCATCTGGTGTTTTCCTTTGCTCACCTGGGAATCTGCAAAATTAGACCAGGACATTGAAATCTTCCTTCACTCAGTGCATCTTTCTACACTGTGTTCACCAATTTTATTTTCTGTCTTGCCTATTATATTCATGCTCTTTCCAGTGCCTAAAACAGTACTCATCACTTGATTGATTTGATTTGATTTTTTAAACTCAGATACCTGGGAACTGATGATTCAGAGAATACAATGAGTACTGTAATTTAAGTAACTCATATAAACTGGAATTAAAACTTCAGTATTAAAAAAAAAAAAACAAACTCTAGCATTCCCTAGGAACATGAAGAGATTGACGAAAATGAAAGGTGACACACACACACACACACAAATTGAACACTTCGACAATTTATCATATCCTGAAGCTTTGGGGGAACATTGTTTACAAAACCAAAGGTAAGGCAGATGCTGGCATTAGTTCTACTTCATTTAAAATAAGGGGGGGAAAAGTGAAGGAGTTGTAGTGTTTACTGGAATAAGAATTACTGCTTCACTCGTTTAGGCAATATGACAGGTATGTTCTGAAGGTTGTTTCACAACTAGATCTTGGATCTACCTCAACTAACATGCCTTTTTAATGCACTTCTTACCGAGCTTGCTAGAAAATATCAAGATCTCTAGAAGCAGGAGGAAGCAGAGAATGAATAATTATCCTAAATCTGTCCTAAAAAGGACAGCACATGATGAAGTTGGAATTAAAATCTGGATCTCTTTTTGATTCCATGGTCTTTCCACTTATATCGTGCTGCCTCCCAGTTAAGAACAGACAGGAGACACAATCTTCTTTGGGCTCTAGTGTTACCTTTTTGTTTCTTGAAAAATTTTCACCAAACATATGAACATCATTGTCTTTTTATGTGTACCAATGAAACAATTTCATGGATGTTGTTTGGTGGAGGTTATGCATATGTACCCCCCCTCCACTCCCCCCCGCCCCAGTAAACACACCCTGTGTCATTAGCAAGAGCTGTGTAACCACCAAATGCAGGTACTGGGCAGGAAAGGCAGCGGGACATAAAGAGGTCTAAGGCTTAGTCTTGACTCCTAAGGTATCGGACTTTTCAGGTAGTGGAGCAGATTCCAAGGTGAACATGCACACAGCTAGTTGAGTGGCCATGAATGCGATCTGTTCCAGGGGGTCATGAACTTTGAGCTGAATGCCGGCTCCAGGCACATCTCTTTGGCCAGCATGATGTTTTTAAACACCACATGGTTTTAGGTGGGGACATGCTCCCTCAAGATCAGCTATGATAAGCTCAACTCACTATGTTACGTGGTTTACATGTGTGAACCCTGTAGCATTTTGGGTCTGTCACCCCTAATAAACTTAAAGCACTACAGGCTTTGGGTAACAACTAATTTATCTAGCATTGTAGTGAAACAGGGTATTTGAGGAAAGAAAACTTTCCAGATAATTAAAACAGATTTAACTTCAAGCAACAAACATTTCTTTAATTAATGAGAAACTTCTAACATACACCACGAAAATACACTTCATTGTCTCCTTGAACAAAGAATAGAGAATATTTCCATTTTTTAATTGACTTAAATTTATTATTACAAGCAACCATTATTTGATTGCTTAAAGACAGTTTTATGACTCTTTCTTTAACAGTAATTCTCTTATTTTATGGTGTCTAGCCTTCTTACTTTAATTTAACCCTTCTGCTGAGGGTTGAGAAATAAAATAAGCAAACAACTAAAGAATTGCAAAAATGAACTTTTTAAACGACCTAAATGGAGGAATAACATCAACAACACCCACCCCTAATACCTTTCACTGAGCACTAACTAGGTACACAAAATACTATCGTTATTTTCATCTTACTGATGATGAAACTGAACCAGAGAGATCAGTTTTCCAAAGTTACACAGCTAGTAAAGCAGGACTTAAACCGAAGCCTGATTCAAACACATGTTCTCAAACATTACCAAATAATGCATTTTTGTTGTGGGTTTTTTTTTTTAAGGCATCCTAAGATATCTTTCCAAGGTTAGTGTTGTCCCCTAGAAAAGAGTACATTTCCTTGAGATGGGTCACTGCATACATGATACATTACTAGTTTTTTCTTCGGAGTATAAACATGGAAAGAAAAAATAAGATGGGAAGATAGTTTACATGTAGCTTAGGACAAACATCAAGTAGAATGAACAATCAAGAGGCCATGCAAACTCTAGTATCTGCCAGTTAATGTCATTTTGAATAAGTCGCTTCATCTTTCAACTTCAGTCTCCTCATGTGTGAAATAAAAATAAATACCCATCTACCACAGACAGAATGTTTTGAAGATTAAGATAACATAGGGAATAGCACAGGGTAGTACCTAGCACATAGAAAATGCTTGATAAATATTGATATTAGTTGCATTGGTTGTTGATTTTATCATCTGTAAAGGAAGGATAATACTATTTATAGGGCTGTTTCAGAATTGAAGGAAATAATCTATATAAACTCTTTAACATGGCACCCGGCACATAAAAACTGCTCAATAAATGTTTACCAGAACTGTTATTATTAGTCTGTTATTTATTAATTCTTATACCTTGGTTCTTTCAGCAGAAACCAGGAAGGAGGAACATGAAAAAATTCTAAGGCAGACAATAACTTAAAAGAGACAAAATGTGCTGACTTCCTTTACTGACACCAGAAGTTGGTGAGAAAATAGATAAAAATTCAGCTGGCATTTTAGCCTCTTCAGAGAAATATCCTGCACAGAGATACCCAGGTTGTTATACAAACAATGCTTCACTTTGAATGTTAAACACTTTATTTAAATATTTTCTTTCATTAAAGGTACTACACTTTTTGGCTTATGTCTCAAAATATGGTCAACGTTCATGGAACTTTCAACCTGAAATATATTGCATGCTAATTTATCCAGCTGAAAATTAGAATATTCCAATATCCAAATGATTAGAAATTCCAGGCTCACTCTTTATTATCCCCTTACTATTGGAGTGCCAATATTGGGTTTTCTTTTCTTTTTCTTCCATTGGAAGTCTTTCCTTGCTTTGCCACAGGGCAAAAATGAAGGAAACAGGGAAACTGACCTTAAATATGCGACCTTCAGGCAGCTATCTGTTTTCAAACTTAAAAAACATTTTTGTACACAGGCAGTTGAGAGTCTGATGGATTCCCAGATGTATGCCCTGACTTCATTTTTCACAGGAGATAATTTTTATATTTTACTATGATGCTGTTCAGGGCAACATTTCACTTCATATTTGAAGAAGGACCAACAAATAAACAAGCCATATAATGGTACGAGATACTGGGCAGTAAGCTTTTAAAGTAAGCTTTTAAAGAAGAAATTCCCTTAATTATGTCTTTGAGCATCTGAGCACCAAAATGCAGGCAATTGGTGGTACTAAATGGACACTTTGCAGAGAAAAGACAATTCTCCAGAGAAAAGCAGACTTTGCAGAGAAGCTCATGGAGTTTCAAAGCACAGGCTCTCTCAGGTTCACACATGCTTCACACATGAAAGCAATAAGCCTCAGAAGTTAGGATGCTTCAGAAACACCAGAAGTTACTTCTCAGAAGTGAAGATGCCTGGGCCACACCTCCAGAGATTCTGATCCGGTCAATTAACATTGGGGAGCAGGAAGCTGTGCTGTTAGTAAGCACCCAGGTGGTACTGATTTGGTTTTTAACCCACATTCAGAACTGCGCTCATAGCAACATCACGTTACCACCTTCCGAAGTTTTCCCTGGATACCCTCTTTGCTAGTCAGTGCTCATACTCACCAAGGTACAGATATTAGCCAGCAGCATTATAGACTACACTGCTATGGGGGTTAGCTCTGTGGAGAGGGCAAAATGCTAACCTCTGCCTTCCAATCACGAACCCAAGAGATGTTCCAGCCTACCTTTCAATTCTGTTTTCTATACTAGAAGTCAGCTAGGAGAATGAAACACTATCTTTAGCATAGGAAGATGAAAAAAACGTAAAGGATAGGACTTCAGATGGTCCTTCATTTAGGCTGGGAGCTTAACTTCTCTGGACCTCAGTTTTCTTGTTTGTAATAAAACCTTCTAAGATTATTGTGAAGACTGAAGTGTGTGCTCGGGTCAGAGAAGGCATTCAACAAACGGGTGCTTCCCTTCTCATTTCTAGAAGGCATTTAATGAACTTATGTGAGTTTCCACTCTTGACTACGCCTGCTCCATGGAAGAGAAGCACAGAGAAGAGGTGGTCAAGGGAGAGCTATAGGAAGCAGGAGGGAAAGCACGAAGCCGTGATAACCCCCAAACTGAATAAACAATAAAAGTAAGTAAAATATGACATTTAAAGTGAAGTTGCTCAGTCGTGTCCCACTCTTTGCGACCCCATGGACTGTAGCTCACCAGGCTCCTCCATCCAAGGGATTCTCCAGGCAAGAGTACCGGAGTGGGTTGCCATTTACGTACCTGGTGATTTTTAGCTGTTGGGTAATGCTATAGGATGGACTCCCCTGGTGGCTCAGACGGTAAAGCATCTGCGTACAATGCGGGAGACCAGGTTGGGAAGATCGCCTGAAGGAAGTGGCAACCCACTCCAGTACTCTTGCCTGGAAAATCCCATGGATGGAGGAGCCTGGAAGGCTGCAGCCCATGGGGTCGCAAATAGTCGGACACGACTTCAGCCACCAAGCACATACAAGGGATCTTATTTAGAAATCTCCAACCTCTCAAAGGAGAATTATCTCCCATTGTTTAGTAAACAGCTCTCTTGGCTTCATACCTGGAGCACAGAGCTGCTAATATAAAAATCTCCATCACATCCTGGTCTGTGTAATTCCTTCTGAGACTTGTAAATTTGGTGCTTATATGGGAGATCACATACCTCTCCTCCCCTTCTGCCACAGCATCTTAATGTGTATAGCATATTTCTCTTGATACTTCAGTTTCAGCTGCTCTAAAATAGCTATGAAATACCACCTTGGGCCCCATGATGAATTTCAGGTACACAACACAGCCTTATTTTAAGTGAGATGGTAACAAACATAACTGCCAGATAGTGAAAGTCAGTCTAGCCATTTTAAGATGCTGCTGCTACTGCTAAGTCACTTCAGTCATGTCCGACTCTGTGCGACCCCAGAGATGACAGCCCATCAGGCTCCCCCGTCCCTGGGATTCTCCAGGCAAGAACACTGGAGTGGGTTGCCATTTCCTTCTCCAATGCAGGAAAGTGAAAAGTGAAAGTGAAGTCGCTCAGTCATGTCCGACTCTTAGCGACCCCATGGACTGCAGCCTACTAGGCTCCTCCGTCCATGGGATTTTCCAGGCAAGAGTACTGGAGTGGGGTGCCATTGCCTTCTCCATTTTAAGATGCAGTAATACCTAAATAAAGATCAATCTAGTTCTGGGGACATAGATGTGTGTCTAAGTGCTAATCCTTAGTACTCATCTTCATTTATTAATAAAACAGCCCTCTTTTCCAGAAAGACCCAGGTAATCTACAGTCATTAACAGAGAGACATGTTCTGTAATACAATACTATACACTCTGGAATAACTGTGTTAGTCTTGGATTTGGACAAATCACCAATACAGCACTTACTGGGTATCTCAAATCATACCATAGAGGTATTTGACAAGTAACAGATTAACAATATCAATTATCCAACTTGGCAGATTCCCAGAACACAGTCTGAGTTACAAGAAGAATCATCTTTCCACAATTATACTACCTTTGCTTTCGTACCTATTGTTGTGGTTTTTGTTCAATCACTAAGTTGTATCTGACTCTTTGTAACCCCATGGACTGTAGCACGCCAGCCTTCCCTGTCCTTAACTAACTCCCAGAGTTTGCTCAAACTCATGTTCATTGAGTCGGTAATGCCATCCAATCATCTCATCCTCTATCACTCCCTTCTCCTCCCGCCTTCAAATCTTTCCCAGCATCAGGGTATTTTACTCTATTCACCATCAGAAAACAAAATTTAACTACACAATATAAATAAGAAATGAAATGTATGTTAATCTGATGCTGTAAATGTCAAATCATGCTGTTAATTCTAATGTGATTAATATCAGACTTATTTTTCTTAATAAAATTAAGATGATATAAATGGAAGCAATAATACATTTTCACATCATATTATTCTTGGTAATGAAAAATAGAGCTGACATTCATTTATGAATTCATGAACTGGTAAAAAGTTACACTCCTAAGAAAACCACATTTTATAAAATAAATTATATTATAAGCTATAAATATGGTGTTTTACAAACATATGTTGTACTACATAGAAAAGATTTTTATTTGATCCAAGTAAGGTTTTTTTTTAATGATAAACTGAGATACTGCGTCCAAACTGGCAGTGAGTCAGCCTCAGTGTAAACAATGGGAAAGACTTCCTGAACATGTAACTGGCTGCTGAACATACTTTCTAGAAACTTTCCCCTGAAGATTCAGATATGAAGTAATGGGTATCTAGGGAAGTGTTTATGAGTAGGACCATGCAAAGCCTTGGGAACTCGGGATGCAAGTAGGAGTTGCATTTGCCAACCACAGTGACATTTCCAGAACTTTTGCCATCAATTAATTATAATATTAATTGCTTAAATTTTCAGTCCCAGACTTCTGCATTAACAGGGAACAACCGCTTACTTTTCTCAAGGTCATTAAGAAAACAAAGATTTACACAAAATGAATGAATTTATGCAAAGAAATTGTCCCTGAGCATCTGCTTTCAGAATCTGCAGATCCACAAAATTTAAAGATCAAAAGATGACGTCAGATTTAGTTATACATAAGTAAACTACATATAAAAGTTAGCTTTCTCATATTTGTAACAGAAATATTAGGTTATACTTAAAATTTTATTTTCTAACATATGCAAGTTAAGAAACATTGAGGTTAAAATGTAATATAGTTTCAAATACTATTTAAAGTCTATTATTTTAATATATTCTAGAATCAAAGAACAAAAATCAATAGATATGACTACAGTTTTTCATATGCCAGTTATTCTCAATATTAATAAAAATTAAAAGGAAAATGCAGTATTTACTCATAATGCATAACAGTTTGTTAACTGTTCTTACTTAGATTTACTGAACAATTTCTCTTCCATTAGAAGAGAAACACTATTCATTTGGACTTCACAAATTTCTTATGTAGATACGAAAGTTAAATAGTTAGATTTCAATGTAAAATTTCCAGGGACATATTTATGTTAATTATTATCTGACACGTCAAAGTTATTTAAAAGTGTTTACCTTTTAAATTACAATAAATCTGAGATAGTCCTCAGTCAATAAAAAAATACTAAAATGATGTCATGCATCTAAATTAAAAATTGTATTTCTTCTAGATTTATGTTTTTCTTATACACTTACTAATATCTGGAGAAAATACTGAGTAATTAAAACTTGAAAGAATAACTACTTTGAAAAAGCATTAAATCTAAAATTATTAGAAAATATCTTATATCCAAAAATGTTAGTTATATCAAAATATGCCTTTTTCCTATATTAATTATAGTAACAAACATTTAAAAAGCTAATAGCTGGTCTTTTTCATTACCATTTGCTCTATGTTCCATGTCCACGCACTACAGGCAGTTCAAGAAATATTTCTTTGACTAGTGGCTCAATGGCGCAGCCTATGTGTAGAAAAGTATAATACAACGTTAACTGATGTGGGAAAGCACTCAATTTTGTAGTTATAAATAGAGTTTAAAAATATGGTTTTAAAAATGAGAGGTACACATAAAAGAATTCTGTTTCTACTGCATCATGATGTTCACTGTTATTTGTGAAACTAAAATAAGCTGAAAATAAATAAAACATATACATAAAAAGATCTTTTTCTTCAACATGAAGCATTACATTTTTTAAAATAAGTTTGAAATTTTTCTATTTGCTCCACTGCCAAAAATCTAAAGAAACATGGTGTTTTGTGGCTGAGTTAATATTTCAATAGTTGCTTCCTGTCAGCATAGCATATGACACTGTGATTTGTAATCTCTTTTAAAATAATCTTTCCCTGAAAAGACACTAAGTACATTACATATTTTAAATCAGAAACATTATTTCAATTTAACAATTGTATTAGGCTAAACAGAGGCCTATTATTTTATGGTACAGGCGATAGGAAGGTGAATAAACTCTGTTCTGCTACATCATGAATGAACTTGATAAATACATTGCCATCCATAAATCTTCAATCAACACATCCTATGGATTTCCAGCTACTATAGAGAAGGTGCTTTTCCTTTCAAGGCAGCACATAACAATCATCTTCCTCAACCTTTTTAACATTAATGTACAATAAGGAAAATACATATCATATATATATATATATACACACACACACACATACATATTCAAAAATGTAAATTAACTCTTCTCAAGAGAAAAAAATAAAAAAGACAAGGAAGAAAAAAATTTTGACAATAGACGCACAGTTACTCATAAAGTCTGAGCAAAATCAATGAAACTATTTTTTTAGATGTGACAAAACCCAGCATTTCATTGTACCCAAATCATCTCCCTGTTACTTTTTGTGAGTGTCTCCTTTAAAAAACCAAGAGCTATCCTACAGGAAAATTCTTTACATATACTCCCAACTTTTCCCTCCCTTCATGCAGAGCAGGCTGCTAATCCTAGCAGAGAAAAGAACTGTGCTCAAAATTTGCACTCATTCCTTTTCTCTATTATTAAAAAGGGGAAAAAAAAAAAAAAGTGACCCTGTAAATTTACTCAAGCTGTTTAAACATGGAAGAAGTAGAGTAACTCAGCCAGCCTCTGTGGCAAAGTGAGTACAATCAGAAAAACTGTTTCAGTGACACTACAACTTAACCATTTTAACGCACAATGTGAGGTTTGTTTTTTGTTTTTTTTTTTTTTAAAAATGAACTTCAATCACACAGCAGAGGTCTGATCAATTTGACACTGACTATAGAAAACTAAATTCACAGTGAAGATAAGCACAATGCGCTGAAAAATTATTTGTTTGGTTCACTATTACTTCATCTTTTATTTCTATTGCTTCTGGTATAAAGAAATCAATAAAGTGCTAAACAAAATTAAAACAAAAGCCACACAAATGTTTATTTTTTGCAGTCACTGCCAAATGATTTAATTCCAAAGCTCTTTCATTCCATAAAAGTTGTGCCTGCACTTGATTTATTTTTTTCTCCCTCAAGGTCAGATATGTCAATTAAAAAAAAACTAGTTTCAAGGTGAAATTGAGATTTTTTTTCACCCACAGTTATTTCACAAACCATAGAGGTTTGACAATTCCCAACATTTCTGTAGACATTTTAATCACTCTTTAAGATAAACTTGATGATGCCTAATGTTTTAAAACCATATTGTATTAATAAATGTATTGGCAATTTACAAAGCTGAAATATCAGAGAACCGAAGTGATATCTTATACTTTGCCATGGAAAAATAAATCTTTTTGTCTAAAAATTACTCCCAGATATTCTTATGCAGAATAGTCAGTCCATGTCCAAGGGATTATTCTGCTTTGAAACAGAGATATGTATATCCAAAGAACAACGCCCTGGAACAAATTAAAATTAAGTTTGCCAGTAGTTTCTGCTTCAGTAATTTCTGAACGTAACTGTGTAAAAATACATGGGTGCTAATTTGACGTTAATAAATTAAGACCATTAGAGACAGTCTTTCATTGTTGGCCTTCAACAATGGTCAATGACACTATTTTCTGTTTGCATTTCCTCAAGCGTGTTAATGTATCTTTGTTTAGGCTCGCAAGTCGAATGGTCAATGTAAACACAGTCAATGAAACATCAGGACTGGAAAACAAGTCTACTGAGAGGACCTAAGGAAAGACCATTTGGTCGGCTGCCAAGAATGCAATGAAGCTACCGCACTGAAAGGCTATTTTAAAATTTCTTTATATGATGAATAAATTACTCTGTTAAAAATTCTCGAAATTCTTTGTTTTGCATACAAAGTCCATCCAAGGACGAAGGTGGTCTGTGAGTTGAACCTAGTGCAATGTTGGTTACAGTCTTTGTTTGCAGCCTTAACTGGGGATTGTACCTTAGCTACCGTAGTTCAAGCGTAAAAATACTTTGTCTGTAATACTATATACTGTTGCCAGTGACCCTCTAAATCCTTGAACCAACTGTGTCTTCTGGTGTCACAGAAGATAATGCCAATTTATTGCAATGTGTGGCTTTTTTAACTGATTAAAATTAAGCCGTAAACACGTGACAATGGAATTAGCACATTTAGAGAGTCTGTTTTCCCACATCCCATTTTGCGCTAGTGCGGCTGGTCCTGCAACTCTACGCGGGTGCAATTTTAATGACTTTGCTGGGTTTTGATGTTCTTATGAAAAAAGCACTGCTTGGTGTTTGTGGAGAAGGTAGATATGGGGGCTGAAGAGCCGTGATTGGGAACATGGTGACATCGTTTCTGTTTTCCGATAGGATCGGTGTCATTTTCCTCTCAGCGATAAGACACCTCCACTGACAGTGCCCGATTAGGGAAAATTTTATTATAAAATTCACTTTTATCGAATGAGGATAGACTGATAAACAGTTCAGCCTCAGGGAAGGAATAGGAACAGATTTCCACCCCCCCCTTTCAAATTCCATCTTTTCCCTCTTCTCTCTTTTTCTCTCCCTTAAAAAGATGATTTGTTTTAGTTGTTATTAATGGTACAAAACAGCTCCCTACAACATGTGATTGCTATGATAAAACTATCTGAATCAAGAGATACTTAGATGTTGCTATAAAAGAAAATCTATTTTATATAGTCATATATACACACGCACACACATACATACACACACACAAAGATAAAACTGCCTTCTAAATCCTCCCATTTCTGGAAATTATCTAGTATTTGTTACTTAACAAAATATAACTTGCTAAAAGAAAATCAAACTGAGGTAGTATTTACTGAATTATCCTAAATATATTTCATATTTGTCTTTGGAAATACATACTTGCAAAACAGAATTGAAAGGAAAACATAAAGAAACAGAAGATCATGGCTCTCTAATTCTTGAACAAGTATTAATGCCTAAAGAAAAAATACAAAAAAAAAAAAAGGATTATTTTTAAATAATAAAACATCATTGCTTTTGAATTCTGGTGGTTTAATGATGCTTCTTTAAACCTCCAGTGTCAGAAGTTATGTCTGTTTACTCGTGATAAACTAGCTGTAACTAAGGAATATTCTGTATGACAATTACTTGAAAGGTCATTTGAGAAGTAGAAAAATAAGCATCTGACATCGTTTATTAAAAAAAATTTTCTCCCTGAGGAAAAGTTCATCAAGTGACTCAAAATACTCCTTCTACATTGATGAGGTAAAAAAGTAGTGTTTCTGGGGCTAAGGGTGTCTAGTGGCATTGGTAAATTCTGGTATTTCATAAAGAGTTTGATAATAAATTTTTTTTTTTTTAATTTGTGAGGAGGTGGAACACTGAAGCAACTCAAAAAATTATTTCTTTATTGGTGGATAATATTTCTGATAGGGGAATAAGAGCCAGCAGTCTCTAGCCTGTACTCTTCTTCTATATATTTCTAAGGGATCCCTAAATTCTCGCTTTGAGGACTGTTTTTTGGAGGAGGCTTTTTCAAATGCTGATTCTAAGGATGATCTATTTCAGTGTGGAATTACCAATGTTATTCAAATAACATTCTTCAGTTATCAGTGATCAGAGAATCATGCCAAAATATCTTAATCTCTTTGAGTTAAACTTCTAAATTAAAAAAAAATTAATTTTCTGAAATCATTGCTCTGAACTGAAGAGGCTGACAGCTTAATGTTGGCTTATTTAAATATTTGTTATAGCCTTAAAAGCAGCAAAAGAGAAACGGTTATATGCTTTACTCAGCATATAATTAAGTGGAAAACTGAGGTTTACACAAGTCAAAGTTACTAAAGCAAATGCCCTTAAATTCAACCATTTCTTCCCATGGCCCTTATTTTAGGATTTCAGTGAGAGAAACATTATACCCGAATTCATGATAAGGCAACATTATTATACTGCAACCTAATTTCCACCATCAATTTCATAGCCTAAAAACAATTACCAAAGTAAACTTATGAAATCATTCTTGGTAAATAGTGGAGAAAAACAAAGCTCAACACTAAAGTATGCAAATAAGTTAAAAGCGAATCCATACTCATTATTGGCTTAAAATGCTACCACCAAATGCTTATTAAAGAGTATACTGCTGCATGGTAGACTAGCTTAAGTAGAGTAGACTTTTCTTAACTATCACTTTGCTGAGAAAATGTAATATTGTTAAAGAAAAAAACCCACAAACACAATGGTATTTTTGGCAGAACTACTTGAATGGATTAAGAATTTCAGCCCAGTGAGAGACAAAGGCAAATCCTTAAATGTCACATAGCCACAATATATCTCCTTAAGAGTGGTCTGGGAAAAGGCTATAGTTCTTATAATGCTAAAGGTTAGTGGGAAACTTCCAGAAATAAGCACTTTCCTTTGTAATAAAAGAATAGAGATGCTCATTTCTTTCGATCATGTAACAAAATGCCCCTCAGGAAGCTTATATTCTTCTGGAGAAGACAAGTGAAAAATGAGTTATGGATAATCCTTATAAATCAGGGTCAGTGCTATGAGGGAGGGCCTCAAACAAAAGGAGGGGAAGTCTTTCAATGGAGCGGTCAGGAGAGTCTTTTCTGAAAAAGTAACATTAAGCTACAAAGCTGAGCAATAAGAAAATGCTTAACCAAGTTCCTCCCACAAGAGAAAGATACACATAGCCAATAGGTGAATGCATCGATATGCATTTTAAAAAAAAGATATTTCTGGAAAGTTGCATGTAAACTTTTTCTTAGGAAAACAATAAAAAACAAAACGGTGAGTATTCCAGAGACCTCACTGCTATTAAATCTAGTTAATACAATGTCTTCCTGTAAAATATTCTGAGTATATGCATGAATATATACATATGAGTATATGAAAATCTGTATATGCTAAAGTACACCTATTTCTAAGCATCACTGACCTTGGTCTAACCAACTGAGAAGATACTTCTCGATCACAGTCTTTGGAACAGAATCATCACTGCAATTACCCTTATCTGGGTCAGTAGAGAACCTGTGACAAACCAGTTTTTTCTATCTCACATGTCTTAAAAGCTGAACACATCTTTCTAAGTACCCACAAGCATGTTCACACTCACTTGTGTGGTACTCACACTTACCACTGAGTGTACTCTGTCTAATCAGAGCTGTATAGAATGAAATACCTTCTCCATTTCAGATACTATTACTAGCCCTGCCTTCATCTCCTAAAATCTTGGTTTTTCTCATAGGACGCCTAGTAAAGATATCCAAGTAAAGATATTCAAGTCTGGGGAGCACAAATGCCTTTCTGTTCTGTGACAAGCAACATCTAGAATGGCTGTGGGTCTGTGTGTATGGAATTCACATTTTATTGAAACAAGCACTGGTCTTTCATAAGGGGGCTGCCTGATTGGTCAGTGGGAAATGGATGGAGTGATAGGAAGAATAGCTGATGAAGAGATAATCCACAGTGGCCGTGCAGGAGAGCAGCACTGGGTGAGTGTATGTATGTGTGTGTGGGGGGGTAGGGTGAGGGAAGAACAGGAAGGGCTTATTTCTGTTGTTGCATTTGAAGTGCGAAAGGGGCCTGCAGTGAACAAACTTTAGATGTGAAGAACAAAAAGCCAGGTTTTCCCCCTACACCATTGCTCTATCTTTTTCTTAATACTGACTAGATGAGGTCTCAAGCTGAAGCTCTACCAAATTCCATTTTGACAGGCTTATATTTATTAGTCAGATTTATCTTCCAGGTATGTAAAGCAAGGCATTCATTACTGTGTTTAAAACAATTCAATGGAGCAATGCTCCCAATCTGTGCTTGGGGAACATTTAATAGCATTTCTTTCTTTACAACCAAATCAAGGTATGTCACTATCACCGTTACAGGTCGTGTGTTCACCCCAAATCTTAAATCCTCCAGAAAAAAATAAATAAAAACTTGGGGTTGATAAACATTAATATCACTTAGGTCAATTTAAACATTTCCTCCTATTCCTCTAAATGAATAATTTGGAGAGGAAGGTAGTTCCTAAGCTGATGGTGGATCTGAGGTTGCCAGTTACAGGAGCACTTAAGCGCCCATTGGCACAGCAAGATTCAAAGCCCTGGTAGGCTTCAAAGAGACACTTTTTTTTTTTCTTCTTCTAGAACTCTTTGCTTTCTAGTAAAGCTACAACCACAATGTTCTCTCTCTTAATGCCACCATAAAAAATCAAAACACTTTAAAACAAATTGATGTACTCTTTAATACAGTCATCACATCATCACAGGACCCTTGCACCCTGTGTGGCGACAACCGTAGGGATGCATACCACACATCTCTCTCTTTGTTGCCTGCTTCAATGCTTAGAGAAAAATTGAGAGAGTGTGTGTCTCTCAATTGAGATATGGGCACCTTTGATTGACAAGACCTAATCAGCTTATCTCCACACTAATAAAGTTGGGGCCTGCAGAGCTGGTATATGCCCAGCGCTGAGGGAACTTTTTCCTAGCCAAGTTTCACAGACCAGGTCTCAAGCTCTGCTTCTTGAAACTGGTTCAGATCACTTCTTAATGGGCTGTTTTCATCTTGAGAAACCTCCACAGTCTTCATTCATGATGGCATTAGAGTCAGTTTAGCTGGATGAAATGCCTAAAGTAATGGTTACACGGTAAGTCTACAATAAGTATTTGATAAGTATTTTTGTGTACCCAATCAATAAAATTATCTTTTCCAAGATCCCTGGATGAAGTAAAAAGTAACTTCTGGAAAACTGTGTTTTGTTTTTTTTCCTTTTTAGGCTACTATTTATTAAAGGGATTTCTTTCTTTCTTAAGGATGACAGGATTCTCTCTACATCACATAATGAACATATCCCTTTAATAATTTCTGATGTATAATACTATTGGATGTTCAATTCCTTGGGATGGAGTCTCAATGCTGACACAACTGTAATCTGTATCCATCACTCTGGTACCTTGTGACACTAATTTGTTCATATCGGACACCCACCAAATGAGTCCTGATGGATTTGTGGAGAAGAAGACGTAAGACCAGAAAACACATAAGAACTGGAGTTTGCAGGGTGGGAGGGGGTACATATATGTTTGTGCATATACATACACTCACATTTTCTTCTTCAAGTTTACTTGTAGAAGGCCCTTTCAAACCAATTTTCTACATAATTCAAGAACAATGTCTTTGTTCTTATCTGTTTGTAATTACCATGTAAAGGCCAAACTCAGGAACTGAGGTGTAAGTAAAGCTACAAGGGCCAGCTATATAATTATACAATGAAGATCTGGAATAGAAGTCCCTCCTTACATGTGCCAAGGTGAGAGTGAAATACACAAGTGGACACTTTAATCTTAATTTTGGGAAATAGTTATCTAAAAAGAGAAATGGCTTCACTGGATAAAGCAAGCTTTAGAGAAGAAACTCCAGTAGCACAGAGACTTTTTGAAATGATAATTTTCCAAGTATGAGAAAATATGTATTTTTTTTGTACTACTCACTGATAATGGTCACTAAAACCATTCAGTAATGCTGCTTTCAAACTGCAATATACCTTAAGTATAATATTAACTGCATAAAATGAGACAATTTTAAACATTTCAAAATGAAGTTTTCTACAGATTATAGGAAAGCTTGAGCAAATTTTCATTCAGATTTGTAGCCTTCATGCAGTAATTGCCTTATACAAAATCCACTCCAGCCTTATCACTGTATATTATCTTCACTGCTGAACATCGGAAGATAATTTTGCAATAAAATTTAATTTACAGAGCTTATTTTCCACTAATCTCCTAGCAGAGAAAAAATGAAACACGCCAAGGTACACACTCCATGTTATGACTCTAATGGTGTTTTTTATTTCTAGAATGGTAAGATACCAAACATATCAATTTTATCATATTAAAATATTGGCCTATTTTAATTGTCATAACTTAATATCCTAGTAAAGGAAGTAGATCTATTAGGAACATGTATGAAAATAAGCCTCTTCAAGTGATAAAGTTCCCCTGGGGAAAGACTTTCTTTCCATTAGAAAGGAAATAATACAAAATACAGGGGTAGTAAAGGAATTTTATCCCAAATTATTAATATGCCAGTAGTAGTCAACAATATTTGAGATGTTTAAATAAAAAATATTAAACCAAGTAGCAATACACAGGAACTGGACATCAAAATACAGTTTTCTGCCTAGAATGACAGAATCAGGTTTGTCATCTAAGGCTCATTCCAGCTCTAAAGTTTACAATTTTAAATGTGCAAATGTCATATAAACTTTGGAAGAGTAAATTAATAGTACAGGGTCAATTTCCACAGATCATTTAGTCTTTATTTATCATTTATGACCTGGAAACCATTCATCTCCTGAAAAAAAAGAGAAGTTTTTATTTACTTTCTCATAGTGAGGACTCCATGACAATTAACTAATATCACAAATTGGGGTGAGATAAGCCAATCTTTAGCTTAAAATATAAGCTAAAAAATATTTTAGCATTTTTGCAACTGTGCAAAATACCGAAAGAATCCTTATTAAAATTCAAATTCTTCACCAAAATGGTTACGTAGTTTTTAAAAAGGACTAATGACCATTAATGGATTGAGAAATTAGTGCTTTAGGCCTGGACTGAATGAGACGGCTGCTGCTGCTAAATCGCTTCAGTCGTGTCCGACTCTGTGCGACCCCATAGACGGCAGCCCACCAGGCTCCCCCATCCCTGGGCTTCTCCAGGCAAGAACACGAATGAGACTAGCACTTTCCAACCAGATTTAAATCGTTCTACCTGTTTTTAAAGTTATATCATGACAAGGCCAAAGTGATGCTGAATCATTTATGAGGTTTTTAGAGCTGAAATATCAGAGTCATATATGTGCAGACGTATTGTTCTGACATTTGAATTTCAGCAGTAGGCAATTCTGAGACATTTCAAGTTATGCAAAACTTGACATTTCCATGTTAATATACAAAACAATGATGATGTGAAAAGCCACTTCTCTACCAATACTTATAACCTAAACACTTAATAAAACTTTAGAAGTTCAGGCTTTTAAAATTCAAACCCACACAAGTACTTACCTGAAAGCCTTTAATGTTTATCCACATAAAAAGTACATACTGAACATTCGCCTCCACTGATCTCTTACATTTATACATGGAAAGGTAAAAAACATTATTAATTAATTCCTTTTCAGACCACTTATTTCCAATTTAACTTTCTTTTCATTTCTCATATATACATGTCAGAATATTCTTGCCATGAGCTACAGACTATTTAAACTTGTTTCTCAAGTGTTAAATACTATATTAAATAAAACACAATCACTATTCTGAACAGTGTGACTCTCAGACAGTTGTAATTTTACAAAAAATTAAAATTAACCATTAGAAAACTAAAAACAAAACAAAACAAAACCAAACCCTAAAATGATGACCATATCCAGTGATTATCTCCTTAAACACTAAAACAGAAATATTTTGACATGATGCTACCTTGGCAGAAAAAGACCTTTAAAAAAAAAAAACCTGATATAAGTAGGGTAATAATGAAGAACAAAATATATAACATTTTCAAGCTGAAAATTAACAAGCAGATATTGACTTTTCTTTGAGGTCAATAACAGCTCTTATTGATCTGAAAAGTTAATACCTACTAAGGTCAATATACGATCTCAAGGGTCAACGAATCTGGATTCGAACTTCTACTTCCTTTCACATATAAATATTGCTGAAATGGGTACAACTGTGTTTAGAGAAAAAAATCATCGTTATCACACCAGAATAATCCTAAGAAATAGACTAAGGAAGTTAAAAATACACATGTAGAGATTTAAAAGTCTGTTACTATAGAATTTTCAGAGACCATGACCTTTAGATATAAATCCTAGTATTACACAATTTGGACAGTTAAATAAGGAGAAATAAAAATAAGCAAAAACTGTTTTTACAAGTGTTTTGCCTCTTCATGCTATTGATATAAGGAATCTTTCTCTCTCTGTAAATGTATAATATTTGAGAGACTATGATGTGACATAATTTTTCAAGAATAGATTTTAGTCACTTTTAAATATATTGTTTTATATTTATGTTTTATATATGTTTTATATTTATATGTTTATAACATACATAATATATATATGTTTATGTATAAAACATGTGTGTTTTATACTTATAAATATATATTTAATTGTATAATTAAAGAGTAACATTCCCCGCGGCCTACAGACCGCAGGGTTGCAAAGAGTTGGACATGACTTAGCAACTAAACAACATTTTAGAAACTTCAGAAGAGGAAAAAATAGGAACCATTTTCATTATCATGCTGTAGCCTGTTGTGTTTTCTTAGACTACGCAACAAAAAAATATATTGACTGTTGTTCTAATAAGTAAAATGGTTTCTACATTCTTACACATCTTAAAGATGGCACAAGGAGGGTAAATCACCCGGACACTGAGACCACGTCCTCATATATACCTAATATTTCTTAGTCATGAAATTGAGTAATTTATTAGTCTGACCTTTTCAGTAGCCTAAAAGAAGTTCATACTTCCCTCTTCAGACTTACTAGCAAGGGAGGAAGAGAAAAGAAACATTTCTAAAGCATTTACTAGTGCCAAAACCTGGGCAAGATGCTTTAATTAGACACAGGTCCTATTATTACCAGTTACTGGAAAGGCCAAATTATTGACAGTAGTAATATAAAAGTTAGGCTGAGGCCAGGTCTGCAACAATGACATATTACACTATGGGCAGTCAATAAATATGAAGACCACTGTGACTTCAGTGTACTTGTTTAAAAAAACCCTTCTTTTAGAACAGTTTTAGACTACAGAAAATTTACGATAGAGCTCTCACATACTTAATACCCAGTTTCCCCCATAATTAACATCTTATATTACTGTGGTACATTTGTCACAGTTAATGAACCAATATTGACAATTACTATTTACTAAAGTCCATACTTGGTTCATATTTCCTTCGTTTTTGTCTAACACCCTTAGGCATTTTATCTAATGTTTCGGGACCCCATCCAGAATATCACATTATATACAGTTATCCTGTCTCTAGGCTTCCTGGGTTGCAACAGTTTGCAATGTTCTTTGAGCACATACTTTAGAAACGGGATAGATAAATTTGCTGACTTGTATCTATTGTCAACACTTAGATGAAAACACACACAGCAGAATTATCTTTCATTAAATATCTAAGAAATATAAATTTGAGAAGTGAACGAAGATAAATGTCTGGTAGAAAAAAAAGCAAACAATATTGACTCTTTACTGTGTCTATATAAATAAGAAAGTTTCATTTGACACAAATACTAGATTATAATCACTGACCTGACCCAAAAGCCAGCTATTCTTCCGTCTCATCCCATTATACTGTTACAACTCAGGGTTTTAACTGATTATGGGGCAGTGAAGTGGGCAAAGAATAAACTGTATGGCAGAGGAGGATAAATTACCCATGCATATTTGTTCTTTCTCTTCTTTACTATAAACTGTGATGACAAAGTGATTGTCCGGTTGGATTCCCAGGTGGTGCTAGTGGTAAAGAACCCGCCTGCCAATGGAGATATGAGATGTGGGTTTGATCATTGGGTCAGAAAGATCCCCTACAGGAGGAAATGGCGACCCACTCCAATATTCTTGCTTGGAGAATCCCATGCACAGAGGAGCCTGGCGGGGCTACAGTCCATAGGGTCACAGAGTTGGACATGACTGAAGTGACTGAGCACACTTCTTTATTATATGTTGTGATGAGAAAGTGGCTGTCGGGTAGGAAGTCTACTTCTTAGCCCTCTTGTATTTGGTGACATCATTCTACTCGTTCTTGCCAGTGGAATATATGCAGCATCAAAGTATGCCACCTGCCTCCTATGGTGTTTTAAAGTAGGTATGCCTTCTCTGTTCTCTCTTTGCCTTGGCCACTGGCAAAATGGAAAGGCCTCTAAGGCTGGGTGCAGGACAGAGCTGCCAAGTGGAAGAGAACTGGAATTCTGACTCACCATACGGAAGGTCGTCTGCTCACGAGGAACAACTGCCCCAGACTATTCCCAGAGTGGAGATAATCTCCACCACATCAAGTTTCCCCCATGGCTCAGCAGTAAAGAATCCACCTGCAATGTGGGAGCCACAGGAGATGCAGGTTCAATCCCTGGGCCAGGAAGATCCCCTGGAGAAGAAAATGACAACCCGCTCCAGTATTCTTGCGGGAGAATCCCATGGACAGAGGAGCTTGGTGGGCTACAGTCCATAGTGTCGCACGGAGTTGGACATGAAGCAAGTTAGCATGCACGTACATAAAGCCACTGGGGAATCTGAGGTTTATGTGTCATAGCAGCTACTGTTACTATGTAAAGTAGCATAATAATGGAAACTAACCTTTATTGAGCACCTACGATAGACAACATGTGTTCAATCTTTTATACAGTTTACTTTGCTGCTACTGCTAAGATGCTTCAGTCGTGTCCGACTCTGTGCGACCCCACAGATGGCAGCCCACCAGGATCCTCCATCCCTGGGATTCTCCAGGCAAGAATACTGGAGTGGGGTGCCACTGCCTTCTCCAATGCATGAAAGTGAAAAGTCAAAGTGAAGTCACTCAGTCGTGTCCGACTCTCAGCGACCTCATGGACTGCAGCCTATGAGGCTCCTCAGATTTTCCAGGCAAGAGTACTGGAGTGGGGTGCCATTGCCTTCTCAGTTTACTTTATATAAGTCTTAAAACAACCTCCACAGAGAAGACCTGCAAACACTTTTACATGTTAGAAAATGAAGACACGGAAAGGCGAAGGAACTTGCCCAAGGTTTCCCAGTTATAATGTGGTAGAACCAAGGCTTGAACCTGGGTCTCTCTAGTTACTAAGCTCCACGAACATTTCATTTTGCTTCACTGCAGGTGGAAGACAGGTGATCCAACTTGGTACTTGGATTAAAAATATAATCCCTATGCATTTTACACAGGTAACTTTTTTTGAATCCTCAAAGGACAGCAAAAATTATACATCTGTTCTTCCTACTCTTTACATGGTAGACACAAAGTTCCAATTTACAAGGGGTGGGTGTGAGATGATTATTTCACTATTTCAAATTTGTTAGTATCTTCCAGATCAAGACAATGTTACACAAAAATGCCAAAGAGAAAGAGCCACTCCACCTTTGTAACCTGCTGATAATCTTCCGGTGTTTAATTTGAGTAGAGTTCAGCAACTCACGGAGGGCATGAAAGAACTGTTGCTCCACAACGCTGACAGTTAACAAAGGAGAGAACAGAAAGACTGACTTGTTTGCACAACAGTGTGAATTTAAAGAACTATATGGGGTGTGCATTCTACACAAAATCCAAGTAGGAAGAAAAATGAAGCACTGTACCCTGCACACAGCAATAAAAACGAGGGGATTCATTACAGCAAGAAAATTCACAGCTGGCAATACCAGTGAGGCAATAAGATATCTGGTCCATCTTCATGCTTACCTTTTAGAGTCATAGTGTTTGAAAAAAAAAAGTTTTCTTTTTGTATTAACAAAGTCACTCCAGTCAATCTCTTTAACTCAGCTACGTGAAAGATTTGGATGACACTGTAGAAGTCCTACGCCATTTCACCGGTGAGAAAAATTGGTAAATCCTTTAAATTTGTATAGCCCGGTTATGGCAGAGTTTTGTTTGTTTAAATAACACATTCTAATCACCAACAGGTTTGCACAGAGCACTGAACATTATACCTAATTCACAGATGTACTAATGAGGAAGAGGAAAATGCTAAACCAAATAAAATTTAATAGCCATTCTGGTTCATGAAAATTAATGGCATTTAGGGTGGTGTTCAGGGGATCAGTCTACTTAATTTAAACAAGCAATCCTATTTTAGATAAGTTAATGTATTGATCGATACAATGATGTAATGGATGTGAAAAGACGTACAAAAAGTTGTTTAAAAATTTCAAAGCCGATTATACAACATTATTCCTGATATTAGCATTATTATTTTTAGCACATAATGCAAGGGTGAAAGCATTAAAAACCTCTACAATGCGTTAACTATGAAAATGGACAGATGAATTAGAGAGGTTATTCTGAAATAATAAAAAAAATGAAGGAAATGTTTTTAAAATAAATGTTATCACTTTCAAGTATACTTATTAACTAAGATGAATGTTAGATATGCCATATGACACACTCTAGAAATTCTCATAAGCCACGTACTCATCCCAATGACTTACCCACTTTGCTCATGGCTTACCCACTTCCATAGCTCACTTTGTATTTATTCTATATGGCTCATCTATTCTGAGACTTTCCCTGACACTTTAAAAATAGACTTATTTCCTTTCTCCACCCTGCTTTGAAAACACTAATTATATTTATTATGGGGATTTATAACTATGTATTTTCCAGACAGATATTTTGCCAACATACCAGCTTATAAAGGAACTTTATATTCTAAATGCCAAGGATTGGGTCAGGGTCTAAATTCCTTCTTGAATTATATAAAATCTATTTTTCCTTTAAGGTGGGTTGATTACCTTCCCTACCTGACTCCCAAATGCATATCTTACTAATACTATTAATTTAAGGCAGCATTTTCCTTGCTATTTCAGAGATCACCTTAGCCCAGTCCAGGTCTAATGAACCCTAACTAATTTCTTAGGGCTTAATAATTGTTTTTGGAATAAAAACAGAGGGTTCCACTGTGATCACTTCAAGTGCCATGTGTCACAAATAGCATTGAAAATGGAAATCAAGACAATGACCTCAACTTAAAAGGTGTATTTTATGTAGACAAAAATAACCTTTTAATGTGGTACAGGACCTTAGATAATTGATTGTGATGTAATTACCACACAGAGGACAATGTTAGGATTAGCCAACAACAAGCTTATTTTTCCTCCAAAAGGAATAGTCTTCAAAAAGTTTTTTTTCCTTGTCTGGCTTTAGGGTGGTTTATTTCTATCTCTAAATAAATAGATATTTATTTAACTACGACTTAGAATTTATATCTCAAGATGCAAAAGGGCAACACAGTACTACACATGAATGATGACCCACCATGACAGTCTCTTTGATAACAACTTTACTTGGAAAAACATATTCTTCAATAAAAAAATTATTTTCTAATGTTGACTTTGTTCTCTTATGGCAACGTTGGAAAACACTGTAGCCCAACAGGAAATACAGAAGAAAGCTTCAAATATAGAGCACACAAAAAAAGCCATTTTTAAAGCTTATGCCCATCAAGTTTTCCACTTGATATAAGTCGTATACAAAGTCTTAGTCCAATGTGAACCCATGCTGTGAAATTTCTGTAGCACCCACCTCAGAAAATTCTGTTAAATATATAAACACCGCTGAAAAGAAAACTGGGCGCTAGAAGTCAGACTCAAAGGGAAAATAAACCTGATTAAAAAAAAAAAAAAATCCCAAGGAAAGTTATATAAGCACAGTGCAACAAGGTCATAAGCTTAACCGTCCTTCACTGTAATATTTGAAAGTAAATTGGCGTTTTAGCGACCTGCTTTGGTCGTCGTTCTTTTCTCAACTCACAGAGATGCAACAGAATAAGAATGGCTTCACGTGTATCTTACAAACCAACTGGAAAAGTGATAGGCTTTATGGGGTAAGAAACCTTTAAAAATGAGTATAATACTTTTTAATGGATTAAAAATGAACCCTATGAATGCCCTTGGACCACCTAAGGAGAAGGTTCTCCAAATACGGTTTAAATGACATCCTTTTCTTGCCACTATGGAGCACACCAGTATCTTAGGGAACCTCACAAAGTAAATTTAAGCACAACTTGAAAATACACTTTAAGAGCTTCACCCCAAATGACAACCTCCTCTGTTCTTTTCAGAGCAGAACCACAGCTTTCTGAGAGGTAAGACTTTAATAGGGTTGTAATTATAAAGTAAGTGATAACTACACATTAAAATGATTCTTTTACCACTGGGTAGACTTTAAAAATAACCATTGGATGTGGTCAAGTAATTCTTCTCAGCATTTTAAAAAATACCTATTTTAGCAGAGAAGCTTTAAGGTTCTGAAAGTACAACCACTTAGTCCATCACTCAAAATGATGAATAGAAAAACATTTTCTAGAGATAACTTTTTCCATCAGAAAGTTTAATATTTCTAAAGAAAAATCTTTTCTCTAAAATATATATGGCTGGATAAAAGAGATGGTTAATATCAAGCCAACTGTATAATCCCATGTTCGGTAATAATCCCATTTTCCCTTCCTATGTTATAGAACACCACCAAATGTTAACTTGTTATTTCTGCACTGGTTTGGACATGATAGTGCCTTTCTGAATTCCAATCTGTGTTGAACAAAATTACTTAACATTAGAAATCTGAATTGGTGTTTAAAGACAGAACATTCTCTACTCAGATGAACTAAGACGGGGCTATCTTGTCTTTCTAGCTTGGCATCTCTGAAGTGACTGACACTCAGTAGAATTCAATGAAAGCTTGTTAAATAAAATGAAATACAACATTTGCCTTCTTTCATATAATATTGCACCACTCTCACTAACAGTACAGAATCAGAAATTTATTTTTGTACTGACTCTCAACAGTTCTAAGAGCAAGAAATAAACAGTTAACACATTTTGTGTCTATGTCCCGAGGAATCTTATAAATGACTTATCAGCAAATGGAGTACGGGTGGGAACCAACAACTTTTTTTTATGTTTCTTGAGATGTTAGCTCAGTTCCAAGCTGGCTTCTAATTTTGAAAGTAGTTTTAGGCATTATATTTTATTATCATGCATTGTTTTAACTGTTAATCTTTTCTGAAGATGATAACACATTCAAGGATTGATATTCCTGAATCAAATTATTACACTGTACCTAGCATAGTAAACCGGAGAAGGCAATGGCAACCCACTCCAGTACTCTTGCCTGGAAAATCCCATGGACGGAGGAGCCTAGTAGGCTCCAGTCCATGGGGTCACAAAGGGTCGGACATGACTGAGCAACTTCACTTTGACTTTTCACTTTCATGCATTGGAGAAGGAAATGGCAACCCACTCCAGTGTTCTTGCCTGGAGAATCCCAGGGACAGGGAACCCCATAGCTGCCATCTATGGGGTCGCACAGAGTTGGACACGACTGAAGCGACTTAGCAGCAGCAGCAGCAGCATAGTAAACACTCAAAATACTTCTTGAAGAACAAGATGAGGGGGAAACAGGAGAAAAGGGAAGATGAGGAGAAAAAATGATTAATAATAATGAGGAGGAGGAGGTAGAAGAATAAGAAAATGTCAGTAGATATGGAAGAAACTCTTAAAAAATAAAGAAAATGACTGATTTTTGTTTGGTAAAAACCTGGTCTCAATATATACTCCCAACCTGACTAAAATTTCTAAGTGGGTTCCATCAGTTCAGTTCAGTTCAGTTCAGTCGCTCAGTCATGTCCGACTCTCTGCGACCCCATGAATCGCAGCACGCCAGGCCTCCCTGTCCATCACCAACTCCTGGAGTTCACCTAAACTCTGAGGGGACTCAAGATGCTACATTATCAACTAACACCCAGAGGATATTGATGCTGCCAGTCCCAAGTCCCTCTTTTGAAATGAACCCATTTCCTCGTTAGACCGACACAAAATGAAGCAAAGTGACAACTAGGTTTATACTCAAAACCTACCTGAACTGAAGATTTCTAGGGAAAAAAAAAAAGCACACTTTTGTGAGGCAATTCACAAAATCTCTCTACATTATTTTTATTTATGCCTCTTACAAACTCTAGAAAATAGGTACCATCATTTTTATTCCTCAGATAAAATATTATCATAAACTTGGTTTTAAGCTCAGACTTATAATCACAAGTGTCCATTACCACCAGTCTGATGGACTGGCCATTGTGTAAAGCCCTACCAGGTACATGGGCTAGTAAGTTCCCATTTGTTTGGGGGATATCCTTAAGGAAGAATCTGGAAATAAATGACAATTTCCAAGCTCCTTGCTCCTGAATGCCCTTTAATAAGGCTTATAATTTCTCCTGCATCTTCCCCATCTCTCCATTCATTTAAACTAGTTAAAGGACCAAATCTTGGATTATTATAATATGCCTCTGAAATGCCTCCTTGTATCCATTCCCCTGCCACTGCACCCTTACAATCCTTGTCCTCTCTAATTCAGATCAGGCCATTTGCCTGCTGAGAGCTCTCCAATGGCATCACACTCTCTGAGGCAAATTCAGACACCTTTCCAGGCCTTGGAGCCCCAGAGAATCTGTACCCTATGTGGCTCTAACTTAATTGTGTACCACACCCAATGCTCACTTTGCTCCAGCCATACTACTCTTCTTTCTGTTGCCTGAATACCCCAAATACCTTCTCATTTCAGAGCCATTGTGCTGACATTGTCTTCTTGGAATCACCAGCTCCAAATCTGCTTGCTGGTGGCATCTTTGTGCAGTCCAAGACTCAGCCAACAAGGCACTTCTCTGGGAGGTCTTTCATGACTAGCTAACCTAAGATAGACTTCACTAGCTATTCCTTCATACCCTGCTTTTCACTTTGCCACCATCAGAAATGATCTTGTCCATTTAGTTATTAATTTTAAAAAATGTCTGTTTCATCCTGCTCCCTGTCCCTTCCTGTTTAGCGACCTGAGAACAGGAACATTGGCAGTCTTATTTACTACTGTATCCTCAGCACATACCACACAGTACTCAATAGTTAGTTTTTGAATGAATTGTGTAAAAAGGAACTTAACAGATGTGAGAACATGACATACTCTGACCACAATAGGTCATGTTGAAAATTTAGGTCTGCAGGGCCCATTCATTTTTCAGTGTGGTTTACTGGTGAAGACATGGAATCAGATAGTCTGGTTGTACTATTTCCTAACTTGATTAATAAGTGTGGGCAAATAACTTAATCTCTCTGGATCTTGTTTCCTCATCTGTAAAGTGAGAAAACAGTTTTTACCGCATAGAGTTGCGGTAAGGATTAAAGAGCTAATAAATACAGAGTACTGAGAACAGCATGTGGCTCATATTAAATGTTCAATGAACAACTGCATTATTTCTACATATGCCCAGTCACTAGTCCAGGGTGGGGAACCTGCAGGGCCCTTGGGGAAGGATGGACCACCTTCATAGCAGGAAGGCTGGCAGAAGAACAGCATCCTGTGGTAGAGAGATCACTGACCAAATGCGACATCAAAGCTGGGTGGCTTGAAGTGTTGACTGAGAGAAGGGGTGCAGACCTTAAGGCTTGGGTACTGGACGGCAGGAGCAAGGCTGGTAAATGGTGCAGATCAGTCTTCAAAGATATGAAGAGTATACCTGGTTCCAGAGATGCACTGCCATTTAGGGTATAGGCTGGGAAAATGTGTTAAACTCTGTGTTTACATATTGAAAGGAGAGAGTGAACCTTGCATTTCTGCCCTTGTATAATTTCTCTTTCAGCCTATTTCTTAATTGTATAGCTTCCATTAGTTTTGTGTCTATTGTAATTCTAGGTATTTAATTTAAAGAAAAAATAATCATAATTTCACCATTAATGGCAGGTGACCCATAGTTTTAAATACTAATGCCCTGCCTGACCTCAAATAAAATAGGTATCTTCATAGCTAAGAGTCATACTTAACTATTAATAGTAGATGAAAAAAGGAAGAGCCACTTTTTATTCAGATTCTAAGATAAGAACTTATAAGAAATGTTAAATTGGATCATGCCAATGGCTCATACAACCACCAGAGTGTTTGGTCTTTGACAGTCACTCCCGAGGAAGTTTTCTAATGAATCTGATAATTGTCCATGTTGATGTCAGTCTGAGCCTGAGATGTCCAAGCACCGCTCTTTAGCTCAGTGTCATACATTCTTTCCCCTCTCTCTTCATTTCTAAATGGAGCTGTTCAAATAACTTGTAACCTCACCAATTTTCTCAAATAGAAAGAAAGCCACGAAAGAAACTTGTTTGGTACTAAACTCAATAAATATCAAGGTGTAAATGGCACTTAGATATAATTACGTACTTTTGCTCAGACCAAGTACATTCGGGACATGAGTCCTCTGTTCAGTAGCTATTATTAAAGCAATAGTAACTGCCAATTTGACAAAATAACTTTCCAATTTGACAAAATAACTTTTAAAAATGTCACAAATGACTCAAGAATTTTAGGAGATGGATTTTATTATTTACTAGGAAGTTGCTAGAGGTCAAAATAATATGCTTTCTATTCTATTCCACACACACATATATATATAATTAAAAAAACTTTAATAATGATATTTGCCAATAAAGGTCTTCAAGAAAAGTTTATAGATTTTTGCTGAACTCTTTTGCCAACAATTTTCAGAGATAACCACTTATGCTGATGATAACATAAAAATGACCTTTCCACAGCCCTATTTGCTTTCTAAGCACTTGAACATATATGACCTCATCTTAACTTTATAATAACCTTATGGAATATAAGATATACATACAGGATATATCAAATCTGATATCAGGTTTCCATTTGGCAAGTAAAAGAACATGTACATAGAAGCTAAGAATTCTTCAAAGTCACACAGCTGATTAACAGTGGGGCCAGAGAATGGGATTATTGTCACTTTCTCCAATTCAGTACATTAGACAATAATTCCTAGATGTTGTGACTAAGCAAGGCTTCCCTGATAGCTCAGTTGGTAAAGAATCCTCCTGCAATGCAGGAGATCCCGATTTTAAAAAACATTTAAAATGTTTTTTAAATTTTAAAAAATTTAAAAAAAATTTTAAATTTTAAAAAATTTAAAAAAAATTTTAAATTTTTTAAAATTAAAAACCCCGTTGCCAATTTTGTTCATTTTCCAGGTAGAGAAAAAAAATCTCTCTCTCTATATATATAGATATATATGACTTCTACCTACTATTTCTATCACATCATAAAACTATCCTTTATTTTATCACCCCAAATAGGAAAAACATGATCTGAGAAAATGTGTAGTTCTTTAATAACATTTGTTTGTAAGAAAATCACTAATGTTTACTTTTTCCCCCTCATTTTACTGTGGACTGATGAAAACTCTTGCCGTGGTCTAGGACCAATTCTCAGACCAATACTTGCAAATCATTAAGCTCTTTCATACTGTTTCAAGTCATCATAGCTCTTCCATAACTATGCCTTGCTGCATTTCACAGTCTTTTAGAAGAAGAAACCAATAAGCGCTAAAAGTTTTCCCTTTTGAAAGATACTATTCTTCCACTGATACTGTAACAAAATGATCAGTATAGTAAATTTACAAAACAATCAAAACAGAACTGTTGACTGACTGGACATGACCAAGCTGAGGGTTGGCAGTGAAGCAGCAAATGCAGAAGCAACATGGAAACCACCATAATTACTTTCCTCACTTCCCACAAGACAGTAAGAAGGGCAGGAAAAATGTTTTGTGCCTCCTTTCTCATTTCTTCATCCACTTTCACATTCATCCAAGGAAATGAATTATCATGATGACTTCTGTCTAGATATGTGCCACATATGTGCTTAACTCCACAAAGCCCACCCTGATCCCTCCTCCTAGACTTGGTTTTACAGTCTGTAAGAAGTTCCCAAGTTTATATATATATATATATATATATATATATATATAAAATATAATATAACATGTAAATGTCTACTTTTATAAAAGTTTATAGTTAACTTGGGACTTCCCTGGTGGCTCAGACAATAAGGAATCTGCCTGTAATGCAGGGGACCCTCAGACAACAAAGAATCTGACTCAGGCAGTCCTGGAGAAGGGAATTGGCTACCCACTCCAGTATTCTTGCCTGGAGAATTCCATGGACAGAGGAGCCTGGTGGGCTACAGTCCATGGGAGTCACAGAGTCAGATACAACTAAGCAACTTTTACACACACACACACACACACACACAGTTAATTTACCACTGTATTCTACTAAAAAATCCAAGGGCACTGAGGTTGGTTTGCAGGACAATCTTAAAGTGGCATCTTCCATGCTGGCTATATTGATAGTTTAATGTTAGAGCACTCACCAAAAGGAGTTAACTGTCAAATCTCAATCTTATAACCTTGATCAATGCATGACCCTCCAGTATCTATGACCTTCTTTGATTATATTCTTCAGCTTTGGGAGGGAGCTACATGAAAGGTGTTGTGGGAGAGAAAAGGCAGTCCAATCAGCCAAATCAAGCCCTGTGATCAGTGTCATAGCAAGAACATCCCCAACCCAACCCAGTCCTGTCCGGAAAGAGGCTCACCAATAGGATGCTTTGACAAAGAAGGTCCTTTAATGTTCAACAGGTATAGTGACACATTCTCCTTTTTAGAAACTCCTTTAATACAAATTTTGATCAAATAACTTTTTTCTATGAAAGGTAAATGCCTATATATCATCAAATGACCACACATTACTAATAATAGTTATATTTAAATAGTGTTTTATGGTGTATAACACATTTTAACTTATGCCATCATTTCTTAGGAATATTCTGAGACAGGCAATATAATTTCCCTTTTATTGAAGAAGAAACAGACTCAGAGGTTATGTGATTTGCTTGTGCTTAGTTGCTCAGTCGTGTATGACCCTTTGCAACCCCATGGACTGTAGTGCGCCAGGCTCCTCTGTCCATGGGATTTTTCTAGCAAGAATACTGATTGGGGTTGCCATTTCCTCCTCTAGGAGATCTTCCCAACCCAAGAACTGTAATCACATCTCCTGGCTCTCCTGCATTGGCAGGCAGATTCTCTGCCACTGAGCCACCTGGGAAGCCCATGACTTGCTTAAGGTCACACAAACAAGAGCTTGAACCCAAGGCTGGTCCTTTGACCGCATGTTCAGGGCACTTCTTATTATTAGCAATCTTTGCAAAGACAGTCGAGTCACTTCTTAAGGTAAGCCCAAGGACTAAAAGAATAAACGAAAACTGGCTTTAATTCCAATCAGGACAGACAGCCAATCTGTCAGTAACCTCAGAAAGAAGGGCTGCCCACACTATTAAAAAATCTGGGAGGGTTCATGGTTTTCTTCAGTTTTCTCACCATTACTATAATGCCAACGTCATTTGTGTTCATTCTATCTGATTTCTTAGAATTCATCATGTAAGTAAGCCAATATAACATAGCCATGAATTAGGGGCAAGGGAGAACACTGGCCATTCATAAAAGAAATCACTTGGAATCATTTTCACTATACTTGCTCTTACAAAATGAGTATTTTTTGGTAACACTAAACTTTAAAAAAATTAATGGAAATGTTGTCAACCACCTATTTTTGTTGTTCATATACTGGGCAAGAGCTACCCAAAAATACATAAAATAGGTCCTATATAATCTATACTTTGCAAAATAGCTGAATAATAAGAGACTGCTAAGTATAAAGAGGTTAATGGATATTTACTTAGTAGATAAAAATAAACATTCATTACGTGAAACATTAATAATGTAAAAGCATGTCTATT